>NC_141910.1:61152500-61777500 GCF_057802395.1 Ceratotherium simum simum | reverse complement strand
CAAAGGTCCGGTCAGGGAACTTCTAAGGGACCTGCACCCTCCATCAAACTGAGGCAGGCACCAGTGATGCAGGGAGAGGGAGAGATTCTCATGGGAAATGTTGCAGTATTTTCCCTGAACTTAGTACAACTTCTGGAAGGATGAGATATATAGGCAGCAAGATGGTGCAGAGGGCTGGAGTGGGGGATGCAGAGGAAAGATTGGGTGAGAAGAAGCCACTGTTTTGAGGCCATTTCTTAATGCAGCCGCTAAACAGCCTTCTGTGCCCCACAGGGGTGCAGAGGCCAATGACATGACATATCTTCAGCACGAGGTGTCTGGGGCTCATTCACCACCTCTTAAAGGAAACAAACCTTTCAATACTCACAACTGGACAGATTATTGAAAAGATAGAAAGGCAGGGGTTGTGGCCCACTTTCTGTAGGGAAAAACTTCTACCATGGTTTTGGAGGGAGCAGGTCAATTTGTGCAGTTTCATGTTGTCTGCTTGGGGAGAGACAAAGACCTCAAGTATCTCCTGGGGTTTTCTTCTCCTGCACATGGGTCAGTTCAGAGTAAGGGTGTGGAGTACAGTGGGGTGAAGTCCAGGCTTCTGTCATCCCAGAAAGATTCAGACTCTGAGACCATGCCCCAGCTATGACGAAGAACAATGAATTGTCAGCAGCGTGCATATTAGAGTGGGGAGAGGAGACTGCACACAAAATTTTTCTTTAAGTTTCATACTCATAAGATTGTCTCCATCACCCTTGTTTGTGGCTCAATATGCTTGTGTATCATGGTGTAATTTTACACTTATTTATGTAGCTGTTTGATTAATAGCTACACCCCCCCCAACTATCCTTAATGCTCTATGTCTTTTTTCTGTTTTATTACCAGCACCTAACACAGTGCTTGGCACATAGTAGCTGCTCAATAAATGTTTGTTGAGTTAAAGAATGAAGAGTCAAAAAATACCCCTCAGCAGCATTTAGTAATTTCCATGCAGTACACAGGGCTGCCAGAAGGGGGCAATAAATACACACAGCCAAGCACTTCCAGCGTTAGAGGTGATGGACGCTAAGAATTACATAACGCAACAAATTCGTTTGCCTCGTCAAAAGTGGATATAGGTTTATTTGCTTGGCTAATAATTGGTTAAGGGAAACAGCAAGGTGTAGAAGAAATGATCGGACAGATCCGCATTCAAATCCTGCCTTTGCCACAGCCAGCCTGGAACCTCTGGCAAATGCCTTGACCTTTCCAGCTTGTTTCCCCGTCCACGACATGGAGTTTATAGTGGCGGGTTTTGTTTTAAAGATTAAATGCAATAACACACATTAGAAGTATTAGAAGTGAGCCCACTCCGATGCTGTGTGATAATCATGAAAGCATTCCAACAACTGATGAGGCAGATGAAAACCTCTTTCCCTAACTTTCTGCCATCTTCTTTTTTGTGTCTTATTCTCTGCAACGGCCAAGAGTTCTTACGGCTCCTCTGCATCACATTGCGCAGATTAACACAGCAAAGAGAGTTAACTTAAGAGTTTCCTGGACCTTTCTGAGTCCGCGTCTCCATGTCCATGAAATGGAGCTGAGGATAACCGCTTGACAGGAATAATTCGAGAGCCAATGACATCACATAGATCACACTAGTAATACAGAAGCCATTAGCCCACATGTGGTTATCTAAATTGATATGTGAGTTAAGTAAAACATTCAATTTTTCAGTCACACCCCTAACATCTCAAGGGTTACTTCCCCCACTGTCTTCAATGCTCTTTTTTTCTGTTTTATTTCTAGCACCTGACACAGGTTTCTAGCACAGGTTGACACAGATGGCTAGTGGCTATCATTTTGGACGGTGAGGTTTATAGAATATTTCCATCATCACAAGAAGTTCTATTGGACAGAGCTCGCCAGGATACAATAGACGTTCCATAAGTGGTAGCTGTTTCCAGCAGCAGCGTTTGGTCTCCTGGTTACCCTCCAGTTGGCGCTGCACGCTCCTCTCGTTTGGTCCCTCACAAGATCCTATTCAGCTCCCGCCATCTGCAGGACCTGGGCTCCGTGTTATGGATACAGTGGGGAGCAAAGAGACTTTGCACTCTGGGAATTTACGGTTCAGTGATAGATATTAAATAAATAACCCCCTAAATAAATATGAATGACAGATGGAGCTGACTCTCTGTCCTAAGACCTGCTTCTCTGTTACCAAGTAAAAGTTAAAGACTCAAACCATCCCCTTTGGTTGTCTTGAGGATTCTAGGAGATGCTGAATGTGTAATCGGTAATAACTAAGCGTACAGTTATTAGAAAGGACAGCCTCAAAAAGGAATTGGCTCACTCATTTATCCATTGAGTAATGACTAAGCATCCACTATGTGGCGATTAGGCGGGGAACAAAATAGCATAGCTGCCAAGGCTCTCTGCCCTCATGGAGTTTGTGTTTCTCATGGAAGAAGAAAGACAATGAATAAATAGTTAAAATGTGTTGTATGGGGGCTGGCCCGGTGCCATAGTGGTTAAGTTCGCTCACTCTGCTTCTGTGGCCCAGGGGTCGCAGGTTCAGATCCTGGGTGCGGACCTATGCACAGTTTATCAAGCCATGCTGTGGCAGGCATCCCACATAAAATAGAGGAAGATGAGCACAGATGTTAGCTCAGGGCCAGTCTTCCTCATCAAAAAAAAAAATGTGTTGTATGGTATGCATGTCAGTGAAGGGGGTTAGAGAATTCTGGGAATGGGAGAGTTGACATTTCAATGAGTAATTTTAACATTTTTCATTGCCATTCAGTTGTATTGAAAACCCTTCTCTTCCCTCACGGGAGCATGCACGCGCTTAGTTAATGCAGCGTTCCCATTTCACAGATGAAAGTGAGCTGCTGAAAGAAGTGACACAATGACAAATACAAAGATGTGTAAAACAGACCCTCAGTCACCAGGAATTTATGGCGCTTCTTCTTGGGAGGCCCTAAGACAAAAGTTAGGGGGCCAAGGGGGTGCAGAGATGAGCAAACTGTCACTGCCCTCACAGAACTCAGGCCAGGAGGGACAGAGACAAGAAAAGACTTATTATAGTCTAAGGCAGAGGGTTGGGAAAGAGTCATCTAGAAATAAGTGAAGTACAAACCAAGCAGAGAGAGCGATTCAGTCCAGTCATGAAGGTTTCATGGAGGTGGAACATTTGAGTTGGCATAAAGAAAAGGTGGGATTTCTTGATTGGCCAAGATGAGATGGGGTGAGAAAGGGAAAGCATATGAAAGAGAAAGGGAAGGCACGTGTTTGGTG
Source organism: Ceratotherium simum simum (assembly GCF_057802395.1). Lineage (NCBI taxonomy): Eukaryota > Metazoa > Chordata > Mammalia > Perissodactyla > Rhinocerotidae > Ceratotherium > Ceratotherium simum. The sequence continues at coordinate 61,774,233 of NC_141910.1, read as the reverse complement.
ACACCTAGGAACACAGTCAGGGCACAAGGCATAAAGCAGAGGAGCGAGAGACATGAGGACAATTATGAAGGGCCACAAACAGCGGGGTTGGAAGTTGAGGGTTCAACCTATGCAAACAGGAGCCTCTGGAGCGCGGAGCCTGAGAGCAGAGAGAAGCAGGAGGCACATGTTGGGTCAGCATGGAAGCCTTCGAATGGCAAGCAAAGGAGTTTGAATTTGATTCCACCAGTGTTTCTGTAAAGGAAAATGACACAATCCGAGCCTTATTGCAGGAAGATCGTGTGGCTCTGGGTGTTGGACTTGGAGGAGACCAGAGGCAGGAGTGAATTAGGAGACTGTGGCCGGAGACTGATATGTGGTAATGGGGCTCGGGCTTAGGCAGAAGGGAGAGAAGGGAGTAAACTATATGAAATGGAAAGTCCACGGGGGTTGTGGGATGTGGAGAGAAGCAGAGGATGTCTTCACCCGCTAGGTCTTTGCTGAAGGGGAATCATTGAATGAGATGAAGGAGAAGTTCCATGGGAACTCTGAGCACCCTCTCTGCTGCAATGCCAGAGTGGGCTCCATGAGCCTTCCCGTGACCCAGCTCTGAGGCCAGATGGCCCACACTGCCAGACTGTGCCCACCTGACTGGGCTCTGCTGAGAATCTGAGTGGAGGGGTCCGGGAAGGCCTCCCTCTCCACCCAGGAAGAGGAGGCAGTGGATGCAGCCCTGCTTCGCAACAGCTCGCCACAATCTGATGGCTGGTACAACTGGCAGCCCTCATTTCTAGACACCCTGGAGAAGGAAAGTCAACAGGATAGAAAGATGTGTGACCCAGAAAACTTATCTTAGAAACTTCCAGAAATCAGTCCAGGGAATGCCATGGGATAAATGCTCCTTCTCCTTCTTGTCAATGAGCAGGAAGAGAGCAGGCAACTGCACCAGCTCTCTACCACTCGTACCTCCCCTGGAAAATCTGCTGTTCCCGGGACCTGTCTAGAAAGCCTGGGTCTCTTTCCTCTCTTGGAAAGGGGCAGGAGGGCTGTGCATTCCTTGTTTTCTACTGTCCTGGCCCAAGTGTGGGCCTGAGCATGGCAGAAACTGGAGGCCTCCCAGGATTGGCCTTTTCTCAACTCCTTTTCTCCTCATTTCCAAGGTTCTCGTCCTCGAGGGACTCTCCCACTGCAGGCTTTGCAGATTTCTTGAAGCAAAGGCTCCCTCATTTGGTTAACAGACTGTACAGAGAACACAGAACTGAGTGAAGCAAGGAATTTATGGTCCAGCAGAGGAAAGCCGCATGCACAAAGATAATTCAGATACAAAGAGAGAGAGTGGTTGACGTCAGGACGTGTTTGCAGAGACAGGGCCCTGGAGGAGGTGGCACCCAAGCTGCACTTCAGCTGATGAGGAAGAGGAAGAATGAGCCATAAGGGAGGGTCCGACAGACAAAGGAAGCCAGGTGAGCAAAGACAGAGGCAGGAAAGCACAGGGCACCCTGGATCCATGGGTAATTCCATCTGGCTTCCACAAACAGGTGATCCTGCCCCAAGTTAGAAACAGGGCAGGCCCTTGAAATTAGGCTGTAAATTGGTTTTCAGCACCACGGTGACATTTTCCTATGGACATCATGCTAGTCTTGGTAGTTGGGTCCTGGTCCCACCCCGGACCAGCAGCCTCTAGAGCCCATTTCCTCAGAGCATAACTGGGGCACAGATAGTACCTGTGGTATGACAGGGACAGATCTCTGTGTAGCCTTGAGGTCAGAGTCTCGTCAATGGGGCCAGAAGTAACCAGGGATGGAGGGCCAACCTCCTGCTACTAAGCTTCTGCCAACTTCCTGCTACTGAGCTTTGAGCCCCCAGATGTCAGAGTAAAAGGGCTGTGGATCTGCACAGGGGCAAGGACTGGACCTGAGACAGGAGGCCCGAGGGAGGCTTGAGGACACCACCTCCAATGAGCTGTCCTAACCAGCCGTCACCCTCCACCCAGGAGCCTGGGGCATGAGCCAGGTCACCTCCACCCTCAAAGATCCTTGTCAAACTGGAACTGATGGTGCAGTTCTCACCATGAAAATTAATCTGAGGCCTCTGCTGGCCAGAACTTGGAGTAGACCCTGCTCCACCCCAAACTCTGCTCTTCAAAGGGGAGCCTTCTCTCGGGCCCCCTCAGGAGGGAAGGCTGCCCTGTGGGTGCCAAACCCCACAGAATACCTCCAAGAGCCGCAGCACACAGCTTCGGGCATCCTGAGAAGGACTCCTGGCTGCGGGGGCCTGGATTCCAGTCAGCAGGCATCGACTGACCATCTGCAGCTGCTTCCCACATGGTTTGTTTTCTTTTAATGGAAATACAAGATATACTTGATTTAAAATTTTTGACCAAAAGTGAAAAAACTAAGTGTGTGTGTATGTACTTAGGCATAAAAGAGAAACTGGAAATTTATTGAAGACTAGCTATATTAGTTCATCTAATATAGCTTCTAAAATTTTTCACAACATAATTTTTCTTCTTTCAAATAAACTGCTATGAACTGAATGTTTGTGTCCCCCCAAAATTCTTACGTTGAGACCTAAGCCTCCAGGTGATGGTATTAGGAGGTGGGGTCTTTGAGAGGCACTTAGGCCCTCTCGAATGGGGTTAGTGCCCTCATAAAAAAGAACTCCACAAGGTTCCCTTGCCCCTTCCACCTTGTGAGAATAAAGTGAGAGGTTGGCAGTCTGCTACTTGCAAGAGGGCGTTCACCAGAACCCGACCATACTGATAGCCTGATCTTGGACTTCCAGCCTCCAGAATTGTGAGAAATAAATTTCCATTGTTGATAAGCCACCGGGTCTATGGTATTTTGTTATAGCAGTTGAAACGGACTAAGACACAAGTGAAAGATGTATATATATATATAATGTTTCAACCTCAAAGTTCTTTTTTATCTATTATATTAATAGATTTGTAGATTATTAGTGCCACCAAAAATTATTTCCACATCAACATTTAATACAGTTGTTGAAGCAAAATACACTGAATTTAATAAATAAAACACGTCAAGCAACAATATGCGAAAAATACATGCACTTCTCAGGCACTGCTGTTCTCCAAGAGAAGTGAATATGCGTTCAAGATCCTGATTTCTTCCTAAAGAGATTGGAGGGAGTGTGGCCTCATTTTTCTGGGATGATCCATCCAGCGTTGAATTATTTCATCAAAAGAAAGTGTATTTCTCTGATTAGAAAAACTCAAAGCACTCAGAGCATGATGGGATCAGTTTTCTACAGGAAACAATCCCTCCAGATATGAAGGGCTCTTGAGCACACACTCAGTTCTTCTGAAGTAAACATGTTGGCTATAGAAGTCACTAAACAGAACTTCTGCAAGGCATATGTAACTTTTATAGCTCAAAATTTACAATCGATTTTTTTCCTCAAGAATTTTCAGATCTAAATTAATTTTTAATATATGGACCTAAGGTGCCCAGCTATTTTTAGGTAAAACTATCAGCTATCCCTTAGCTTAAAAGTATGCTGTGAGAAATGAGATAGTGAAATCCATTACACTGCCAGAAACACACACGGGTGGAGAAAAGTGCCCAGTGGTCTCAGGTCACTGCATATAGAAAGGCTGGTGGAGAAACAGCGCTAAGGAGGCTTGGGAATCTGCCAAGGGGCTCGCTCTACTCTGCTCTGCTCTTAGGCCATTTCACAGGTACCAGCTCTGCCCAAGACGCCTGACCACAGGCAGATAAACACATCAGTAAACCACAGGAAAGGATGAAGAATACTAGTGCACAAGGCACATGTGATATTATGATATAATAAGAAATATATATTCGATCGTAGTCCTTGGTTCTTGACACAAGAGCTTCTAAGACCCTGGGAATCTCTGGAGTGACAACAGTGTCTTTTGTATGCTAATGAGGTGACTGATGTCTGGGAGCCCCTAGATAGCTTCAGGATGGGCACCGGTCATCAGGAACACCAAGGCCTGATTAGAAAGTTGGAACTTTCAGCCCCACCCCCCGACCTCTGAGCAGGAGAGAAGGACTGGAGATTGAATTCAGTGACCAGTGGCCAGTGATTTAATCAGTCATGCCTACGCAACGAAACCTCCATAAAAATCCTTAAACTACAGGGTGTGGGGGGCTTCCAGGTTGGTGAATACATAGGGTGCTGGAAGGGTGGCGTACCCAGGGAGGGCATGGAAGCTCCGTGCACCCTTGCCCCTGGACCTTGCCCTATACATTTATTCCCCTGGGCTGTTCCTGAGTAGTATCTTTTATAATAAACCAGTAAGAGTAAATAAAGTGTCTTCCTAAATTCTGTGAGTCGTTCTAGCAAATTTTCGAAGGAGGGGGTTGTGGGAACCCCCTGCTTTACATCTGGTTTATCAGAAGTACAGGTGGCAACCTGAGACTTGCAAGTGGCATCTGACGTGGGGGCAGTTTTGCAGGACTGAGCCCTTAACCTGTGGGGTCTGCGCTAACTCCAGGCAGTTAGTGTCAGAATTGAATTAAATTCCAGGACCCCAGTTGGTGTCCAGAGAGTTGAAGAACTGGTTGTGGTAAGGGGCCCACATATTTGCTGTCAGAAGCGTTGTGAATAAAAAACAGTTCAGAGCACATAAGGATCAAACTTATTTATAAATTTTCAAGTTCAAAATTGCTTAGTTCAAAACTCAGCACACAATATTTCCTAAATTCTCACACATTCTTCACTTTCTGATTCATCTGGTAAGTAAGAAGTTGGTCATAGACAATGTGCCTTCCCTCCCTTGTCTGACCAAAACTTGAAGCAATCACGGCCACTGCCAGTCCAGCTGCAGCCTGTCCTCACGTGCCCAAGCCCCTACGTGGCACTGGGGGGTGGAGGGGAAACATGCTGAGCAGGTGAAAGAGGAGGGAAGCCTTTTCCCCCCATAACTCCCCTCCTTGAAACCCACCGCTCAGTCCTGAACCTTAGCAATACTTGACCCACTCCTCTGTTCTGGCTCTTATCAGACAACATGACTGTTGTAATTTCCTGTTGCGAGGTTCTGGAGCTCGGGGACCATGAGATGTTGATCTCTGTGTTCCCTGCACCTAAGACGTGGCCTGACAAGAGAAAGGTCTCCATGAATGATGACAAATGGAGGATAGCAGAAGTATTGATGTGTTTGGGGAATGAGGGAACAAAGGAGAAAGTTGTCCTTCGCAACCACAGGAAGATAAGTTGTTTGATTAAAAAAGAAGTGGTTCTCAAATTTTTATTTTCTGAGATTGATAAAACAATTGTCGTTGCTTTAAGCCACTAGGTTTGGTTTGTTACACAGCCGTAGTAACCTGACAGATCTTGGTGTCTGGAAGTGGGTGCTCCCGAAATACAAGCCTAAGCGGCAGCTTCTCCCCCTGGGATGCTGGTCTCTTCTCTGGGCCTCGTGTACTGGATCCTCACATGGAGATGCGTGTTTTGTTTCTGGAGGGAAATTTTCTACTTCCAATGTGCTTCTAGGTGGAGCAGATGTCAGCCTGGCCTTCTCTCCCTGCAGGGCTCAGCAGGTCCCAGGGCAGGATGCACAGTGAGAAGGATGAACCGAGTTCTCCCGAAGGGAGACACGCCAAGTGGGCACGAGCAAGCCATCTGTATGGAGTTGGCCAGCAGGTCCCACTAGCAAGTGGCAAAACTCACGAAGGAACAGGGATCCCAGTGACATCCTCAGAAATCTGCTTGGGACTTTGTATTTGCTGGATTTACTCATCCAGAAACACAAACACACTTCTCTGCCTTAAAACAGCGCATGATTTATTTTGCTTTTGTTTTGGGCTTTGAGGTTCGCTTGTTTTCTACTCTCCACCCGGAGGATGTCCTTCAGCTTTGCCGGGGCAGACAGAGGTCGAGTGTCAGAACTACCTGTGTTTGTGACGGGCCTAGACTCGTGCCCGGGGGGCCGAGGCCACCTCCTCACTGCCCGCAGCCTCACCTCCTCGCGGGTCTGCACTTCCGTCTCCTCCTGTGTCCATTCTCTGTCTCCCTCTGCCCCCTTGCCAACCGTTGGCCCTGAGAAGAAACCTCTTTTTGTCTCTCAAAAATAAGCCCAGTCATGTTCTATTTTTAATGGGGTTTAAATGCCTGTTCCACAAAAGAAAAGTCCCTGTAAAAAGAAGTCGGCCACTGGAACCTCACCGGGGGGATGAGTGTGGGCTGGGGACGGGGAGCCGGTGGCAGGCGAAACCAGGTCCGGGCAATCTCGTTCTGGCCCCACAGGGCAGTGAACCTAGATTTTGACACCGAGAGGAATGGGGAAGTTCATGTAGCGCCACCCTGTGTGGGGAGAGAAGTCTGCTACCCGCCTCAGTCCTTGTCCTTGTGGGAGAGTGACCAGAGAAGCCACAAATGAGGAGGCTAGCTGCCCGCATCTAAGCCCCACCAACATGAAAGCCGCATGCCACCAGCCTCACCCACAGGAAACAGCGAGGCGCCTGGGAATGAGGACACACCGAGAGACCGCCTCCTGTGCCTGCCCTTGGCCTTGAGCATTGGGCCAAATGGCTGTCCAGGCAGGCGAGCCTGTCACACCCCTTTCTAGGGCGGCATGGGACAGCATCCATGGTGCTGTCAGCAGGGGCGGTGCTGTGGCCTTTCAGGCTTTCCTGGCTAAGACCCCAGCCTAGACCAGGGCCTGGGACGCTTCCCTCCCGACACCTGAACTTGTGTGTTCTGCTTTATAGTTCTTCCCTTACGGAGACGCCTCCAAGTTTGCCCAGCATGCTTTCCGGACCTTTGACAAGAACGGGGACGGCACCATCGACTTCCGAGAGTTCATCTGTGCCCTGTCCATCACCTCCAGGGGCAGCTTCGAGCAGAAGCTGAACTGGGCCTTCAACATGTACGACCTGGATGGTGATGGCAAGATCACCCGAGTGGAGATGTTGGAGATCATCGAGGTGAGGCGGCCGGCTCTCTTGGGGGCGGTGGGCTCTCTCGGGGTGCAGGCAGGACCTGGACTGTGGGGCACAGAAGGCAGATCCCCAGCAAGAAGCTTCCTTGCACATAGGCCTATGGCGGCTTCTTTTCTTCTCTGCCACGAGCCCTACTAGTTGCGTGCCAAGCCTTGAATTCTCCCCACCCTGGTCCCCTGCTCTGGCACAGTGCTGGGAAACGTCACAGATCCAAGCTGCTGGGCCCTGACTACCAGCTGACAGTCAGCATTTTAACCAGCCACTCACGCACTGTGAGATCTTCCACAAACATAAGCCTACCGGACCCAAAGGATATCATCAGGACTCAGTTTTTCCGGCCCTTGGCTTAGCTCTGCTCTGCTGGATGTTTCCCTCTTCCTCAAACCAGCTTTCCCCCGGCGGGCAGAAGATGCTGCCTGTGGCTCCTTTAATTGGCATTTTAAAAAATTTTATTGAGTTATAATTTACAGACCATAAATTCACCCATTTTAACTGTACAATTATATGATTTTTAGTAAACTTGCCAAAGTATGCAAGCATCACCATAACCCAATTTTAGAACATTTTCATTCCCCCAATAAGATCTGTCATGCCCACTGGCCTGTTCCCACGCCCAGAATCAGGAAACCACCACTCTACTCTGTCTCTGTGGATTTGCCTTTCTGGAAATTTCATATAAATGGAATCATACAATATAAATATATGGCCTTTTGTGTCTGGCTTCTTTTTTTTTATGTTATTTTTTTTTTATGTCTTTTCTATGTTGTAGGAATCATCAGTATTTAATTTGTTTTATTGAAAAATAGTATTCATTTGTATAGCTATGTCATATTTTGTTTTTGTTTGCCAGTTGATGAGCATCTGTGTGTTTCCACTTTTTGGCGATTAATAATGCTGCTGTGAACATTCACCTGCAAGCCTTTGTGTAGATGGGCATTTATTTTTTTAAGGCACTTTCCTTAAGAAAGAAAATTGTTTCTACCTAGGAAATTCCCATATTGAGAATTAATTGTGTACAATTAATTGAACTAGATCATTGGAATCTTCCTACTCTATTCTTTAACTTATGAACTGAGTCCCTGATCCACAGCTCTCCCTGAACTAACTTCTTTCAGTGCTAGATTTTACTGGTCCACCTTGCTTGATTTTCTTAACAGGTTGTAAGTTCCTTATCAATTGAGACCACATTTCATCGATCCTAAATCTCCAAAGGTTAGTGCTGTTGACTATCACCTCAAACCCAGAATGTTTAAAACTGAACTCATCGTTTTCCTCCCTGAACTTGTTCCTAATCTGTTATTCTTGATCTCACCATGAGCTACTCTTTCTACCCACTTCCTCCAGCCAGAAATCTGGGAATCACACAAAATTCTTCTGTAACCAATTGGTCAAGAGACTCACACATATTTGATTATATCACTCGCTTATTTAAAGCCATTTAAGGAGTCCTTTGAAGTAAATTAAAATTCTTTATCATGTCACAGGAGAACTTTATGATCTGTTTCTTGTTTTCCCAAGGCTATCTACAAAATGGTGGGCACTGTGATCATGATGAAAATGAATGAGGATGGGCTCACACCCGAGCAGCGGGTAGACAAGATTTTCAGCAAGATGGATAAGAACAAAGATGACCAGATTACACTGGATGAATTCAAAGAAGCTGCAAAGAGCGACCCTTCCATTGTGTTACTTCTGCAGTGCGACATTCAGAAATGAGCTGAGGTCAACAATATGGACTGCACGAAAGTCTCAATGTTCATTCAGTCTGCAGCTATTCACACACACACACACACACACACACACACATATTGCTTGGACTACCTATAAATGGACTTGCTTCTTGTGTTTGAAACACTTGTGTGCATGAGAATGTCATTTGCTAATGAATTTTAAAAGCATCTATTATAAAAACAAACAACCAACCTGCCACAATGTGATATGTGTAATATCATTTCATAAAAAAACCCTCCTCCTCCAAAGCCTGGGCAGAAATGTGCTGCAAAGAGTTCTCTGATTTCTTGTTCATGTTTTGCTGATGCTTGTGTCTCCTTGATTCCCTAATGTTAGTAGCCCTGAGACCCCACGGTAATGTAACTTAAGTATAAGCTGTGTCACCATTCTCCTGTAAAATATTACTGGACAGACACACAGAGGGGTCCTTGGCTCCTCTGTGTGGTCCACACACAAGAGCTTGTATTATCAGTGAACATAAATGTGCTACATTTGCATGCCTTTTAGGTTTGCCTTAATTCTTACCTCATTTGCAACCTATCAATCTGGAAAGAGCTGTGTTGGAATTAATGCAGTATAAAACTTAAAAATCCTGCTACTCATTAATTAAGTATATCTATCTATATATATACATATACACAAAGATATTATTTATTGAAAGCAAAAAAAAGATGGAAGTGTATTGATTTCTGCTTGAATTTTCAAAGGCTTCCAAACAGGCGGCAATAGATGTCCCAAATAAATTTATAACATTTGCCTTTTCCCTCAATTCTTATTTCATACTTTAAAATTTGAAACAGATGTTCATAATAATCAAGGGTCAGCTAGCAACAACTCACCAAGTCTACCCTTAAACTTAACACAACTTTGGAATTTGAAGAATTATTGACAACAAAAGGAAAAAAAGCAACTTTCCAACTCATCATCCTGGCCCTCAAAAGAGGGACAATTAATATAGCATGTAAAGTTTAAATAAAACGTAAAACTTGTTCATTCTCAAAAAAATGCTCATTTATGAAAATAAATTTTATGTCAGTGTGACTGTGGTGCTAACAATGCATTGTGTTCTACACAACGATGTGGAGGACACACTTAGCAGGCTGAGAGGCGTCCTCCAAAAGAAGACAGTAGGAAAGAAGACTTTTGTCATTCTGAATCAAAAATATACTAGTTGTTATTTTTTAATGATGGAACAAAACCCTGACCCGTTTAACCTTAAGGAATGAAGGCAGAAGAGATTCCATCAAGAACTCTGAAGGAGGTTTGCATTTTCAGAACATGTGAGAAGTTCAGTTTCTTTCTACAGTGCTGTCCCATAGAACGTTCTGTGATCATGGAAATGTCTGTACATGTGGCTGTTGAACAATTCAAGGATGGCTAGTGTGACTCAGGAACTGAATTTTTCATTTTATCTTAATTAATTTAAATTTAATTTGCCTCTTGTAGCTAGTAGTTATAGTATCAGACAGAGCAGTGCTACATTACTCATTCAAGCACTTTTTATGGAGTGCCTTTTTTTCTAAATACTCTTCCTCTGTCTGTCTTAGGATCATTAAATGAGACCAGAGATCAGAGCCTGATGATTCCATTCATCCATTCAACAAGAGACTGTGAGCAAGCCAACCTCACCACAAACACTCAGGACACCAGTGGTACCTGAAACACTGATAGAACCAAACTTCTGCCTCCAGAGAGAACAGTCCCAAGTGCTAATAGAATGTCCTGGTGCCCTTAACCCCTGTGCATGGTGAGTCCAAAGAGGAGGCAAGGAGAGATGCGGGAGGTTCAGTGCCTCCCCATACTATCTCCCCACAACCAAGTGAGGGTGGGGTGCAGTGAGGAGCTGGGGAGGCTCCTGAGAATGGCACTTAGTTAAGTCAGGCTCTGGGAAATGCACTCATAGCAAATCATTGATCACCTGCTGTGCACCCAACACCATTCTTGTCGGGGGAGACAGACAATAACCAAACACACATACAAATATCCAATTGTGACAACTACAAAGAAAAGCACAGCCAGCTAAGATGGATGGAGAGCGATGGGATGCCACAGCGCTATTTGCTATAGGATGCTTAGGTGACACCTGAAGTAAAATCTGAATGAAGGAGGTGAGCCACGTGGGTATTTGGGGGCACTTATGGGAAACAAACCCTCCAGCACACTCATTGGTTCTTTTTATAACTTAAGTGTAGAAATTGGGCCAGCAAGTGAACATCTTGTTATTTTTTTGTTTTAGTCCTCACTGCTCTGGTGGTGCAGACTGGTGCAGTGCTCCTGGAAAGCACTCCAGCGGTACTTGGTTAGAATGAGTGTACATATGCCCTCTGACCCAGCATTCCTCAGCCTGGGTATAGTGCCCCAGGAAGCTCTCACAGAGGGCGATAAGGGGTTGTGTCCCAAGATGGTCCGTGACAGCTCTGTTTGTGGATTGGGAATTGGAGGCCATCTAGTGGTTCATTTCTAGAGGAACAGGTAAGTAAAATAAGGTGGATGCAAACTATGGCAGACTACGCATCAGCTGGAAGCAACAGCCTGATGTACACACAAGCAACATGGACATATTTTTTAAATGTTGAATGGGGGAAAAAGAAACAATAAAATATACTGCACATTATAATATATATAAATGAAAAGTACATTCTCACAGAAGAACACCAAAGTCACGTAAAATAAAAGGAAATATCACATTATAATGGTTTCTAGGGAGTGGCTGGTAATGGGAGTGGTTCAGCTCCGCAACAACTCGTGCCCAAAATGTAGTGGCTTAAAAATAGGAACAATCATTTTATTAGTTCTCATGGCTTCTGTGGGTCAGGAATTTGGCAAGGGTTCACCTGGACGATTGTAGCTTGGGGACTTGCATGCAGTTATAGTTCAGCTTGAGCTGAAACAGGTACCTGGAGCAGCTGGGAGCTGATTGGGCATCTCTCTTCTTCTAGTCCCAGGGCTTCTCCACATGGGCTAGTTTGTGCTTCCTCACAGCATGGCGGTCTCAAAGCAGTCATACTACTTACATGGTTGTTCAGATCTCCAGCACAAGTATTCCAGCAAAGAAGCTGCAAGTTTCATAGTCTTTTCTGACCTAGCCTCAGAAGTCATGAAGTATCACTTCTACTGCATTCTACTGGTTACAAAAAAGTCACAAACCTATCCATAGTCAAGAACGGAATTAGACTCGGTGCCTAGATATGGTATGGCAAAGTTCTAGAAGAACATGTGATGTGAGAGATATTGTTGCCACCATCTTTAGAAAATAATCTGTCACAGTCTGCTCTGTAGCCACAATTCATATCCCTTCCACATACAAAATGCATTCACCTCCTCCTAAGAAACAAGAAAAGTCTCATACCATTATGACTTCAGGGGCAGGCTTGAGACCCCAAATCCCCTAAATGCTCTTCAGATGTGGTTCCTCAAGTACAGCATATTGTGTATCATTCTTTTTGATACCCAAAGGCCTGTGAACCCAAGGGATAATTATTGCCCCTTTCCCCCTTACACAACATACAATGGTGGGATAGGTACAGCATAACTGCAAGAGACATGCTTTCAAAAAGGGGGGAAATGGAAAGCTCACAGTAGTCTCTGGTACACAGCAGTTCTGAAATCCAGCCAGGTACATGTTGTAAATTCCTTCATTAGGGCTCAGTCCTAATCTCTGGGGGTTGTTCTCCATTCTTGTTTCCACCCTCTGAGCTAGCCTTCCTTTTTCATAAAAAGACTATCTGTGTTTATAGTTTTCTCTGAGTAGTTTTCTCTGTCTACTGCCTGCCCATAAAAGTTTAGGAGTACAAAAGCTTCTTTTCATTTTGTACTGTCTCTTTCAGTCTAAGCTGATACAATTCTTTAAAAAACCTTATGGGTTTCTTAGGCATCAATTTATAAAATCCACTCCATTAGAAGGGGCTTATTGTGAGATTGCTGGGGAACAACACCCCTAATATTCTTAGTAGCCTGTTGTTTAATGGAGAGGGCCTGAAAGACATGCTGTAGAAAAAGGCCTTTTTTGTGTTTGAAAAGGTCTAAAAGCACTGTCTTAGATCTTTCCAAGATCTAAGATCTTCCTAACAAAGGATCTTACACCACACTGTACTTTCTGAGGTCCTAACAAAGGATCTTCACTTACACTGAAGCCACTTCATAATTTAAAAATCAGTTGCCATCTGGAAGAGAGTGTGGGAATAACAAACAGTCCCGGGGGGCCAGCCCCACGGCCTAGTGGTTAAGTTTGGCACACTCCGCTTCATTGCCCCATGTTCGGTTCCCAGGCATGGACCTACACTACTTGTTTGTCAGTGGCCATGCTGTGGCAGTGACCCAAATACAAGATAGAGGAAGATGGGCACACATGTTAGCTCAGGGCGAATCTTCCTCAGCAAAAAACAAAACAAAAAAGAAAAAACAAAAAAACAGTCCTGGCTCCTTTATATGTAAAGGAGCTTGGTCTGCTTGCTCTTTAGTTCATCTCTCGCCACTCATACTTCGTCATGGTCAGCAAGAAGCCAGGCGGTGCTTTTCATATTCTACCTAGAGATTGCTTTAGCAAGATCACCAGTGTATTAGGTACATTTCCTATTTTCCATGTTACCATGGCATCAATGTTGCCAGACTTGCCACCACTACATAACAAGGGTCCCCTTTTCTCCTGTTTCCAATTGCATTTTCCTTACTTTCTTTTAGCCCTCACCAGAAGCATCCTTGAGACCCTTAAAGCTTCTGCTAACACTCTCCTCAAGGCCCTTTGGATTCATGTGTTTGTGAATTTAACTCTCATCAAGATCCTTCCAGCCAGTGCCACATGGTTTAGATTTATTTTATTTTGGTACTTCTACTTTCAGATACCAAAATTTGTTTGTTACTAATGCTATGTGACAAATCACCCCAAAACTCAGTGGCTTAAAACAATTATTATATTATCTCTCAGGGTTGTCGTGGGCCAGGAATTCAGGAACGACAGTTGGGCAGTTCTGGCTTGGGAACTCTCCTGCAGTTGAAGGGAAATGGAGAGTACAGGGGGGTTAGAGCAGCTGAGGGATGGCTGGGCTTCTCTGTGTGGTGTCCCTACACAGGCCAGTTTAGTTTAGGCTTCCTCACTATGTGGCAGCCTCAGGGAAGTCAGATTGCTTCCATGGCGGCACAGCGATTCAGCGTGAATATTCCAGAGACCAAAGTGGGACTTCCATTTCTTTTCATTGCCTTTCCTGACTTAGCCTTGGAAGTTACAGTGTCACTTCTACTGCAGTCTATCAATTATAAGTGAGATACAAATCTGCCTAGATTAAGAAGAGAATTAGACTCTGCAAGGCAAGGTTCTGGAAGAATACGGGAGGTATCTATTGTGGTCATCTTTAGAAAATACAATCTGCCACAGAGAATGAAGAATGGAGGTAAAAGGAAGTACTGCATGGACCAGTGATGAAGGTGAGCTATGAACTGAAGGGTGTGCTTAATGCAACCCTCTGCAATTGAGTTCCATTTAAACACACATACACGTTGGCAACGGGCATCCTCACAGACCTCAATATCCCAACCAGTCACGGTGGTTCCTTTGGAAAGGACCAACTATAGGCTTCCTCTAATCATTCGACTGGGCCTGGGTTCTACTGGTTCTAGCTTATACTCAGCTGCTATTTTAATTACCATGTTAATTATGTTTAACTCCTGTTGTCATTCTGAAAGTAAAAAGGCCCCCAAATATCTTTTTTCCTAGCCTGAACTCCTTCTGCATTTAGAAGTCCTAAGTTTCCATATTTCCTCTTTCTTATTTCCTGAATAACTAAACTATTTTTAAAAGAGAATCATATTGCTCTAAGGCTTCATTTTTCCTGTAATTCTCTCATTCAGGATCACAGTCTCCAGATGAATAATATAAACTGCTTTCTTAAGAGGCCAGATGCTTATTTCCTCCACACAGTTGGAAACCATGTCAAGAAGTAAAACACGCTTCAACAGACATCTTCCAAGAGCCTTACAGCAAAGGATGTGTAGGGGTAGAGGTAGAGAAACTGAGAGTCAATTAGCGCTTCTAAATAAAATGACACTCTGTTCTCTTAGGTCCTTTCTTGTAAGCAATTAGGTTTCCCAAGTATTTTGGGCATGCAATTTGGGTTTTTCCCAGCATTTTGCAGGTGAAACATGGATCTCTAGACTTATGTGTTATTGTTTTCCAAGTTCTTAAATTTACCAATGTAAAGTTATCTATCAAACACCCGATTGATGGTCAACTCAAATGTTGCATGCTCAAATCAGCTTTTCTACTTCTCCCAACCAGCCATCCATCACTCTCCTCCACCTCTGCATCTTCCCTGTCTCTGTGAATGGCACCATCATTCACCCAGTTTTTTAAGCCCCAGGACAATTATCCTTGATTCTTCTCTCACAACTGCAGTGTTCTCATCATCAAGGCCCACTGCCTCTAGATTTCAAATCTGAATGCTTCTCTCTCCACCACTTTAGTCCAAGTCACCATGACCTCTTACCTGGACCACTATAAAAGCCCCCAGATTTCTTGCTCTTTCCATGTTTGCTCTTCTCTAATCCTAATCCACTCACACAGCAGCCAGAGGGATTCTTTGAAAATTCTTACCAGACGAGGTCTGAAAACCTGCTTAGGACCTCAAATGATCTCGCTTCTGTCTACCTCCGAACCTCACGCCCTAGTCATCCCCTTAGCTCACTAAGCTCTATCAACACCAGCCTTATGATTTCTGGACATGAAGCTCATTCTCACCTTAAGGCCTCTCCATGCATTTTGTCTGCCTGGAACTGTCACCCTGTTATCTTCCCACAGCTCATTCTCTCACTTGTTTTAGGCCTCTGCTTAAGTATTACCTCCTGCAAAGTATTCCCTTAACACTCCGTCCGAAATACCACTCCCCTCCACTCTCAACCCCTCTCTCTGCTTTATTATTATTTATAGTGATTACCTTTATCTGAAATCATATATGGTATTATGTTTCCCTAACTAGAGTTTAAGTTCCATGAGGGCAGATTTAGTATTACTTATAGCAGTATTTCCAGTGCTTAAAATAGTCCCTAGCACACGGCAGAACTTAATCCTTTTTGAACTAATTCATCTCTACATTCTTAAACTGGAGAAAAATTAGGCAGCAAAAACCCTCTTAAGCTTGCTATGATTAGTGAGTATTGCCAGGCCACTTTAGTTTCTATGGGTTCCATCCAGATGCCTTAGCCAAAATTCAACAGGCTAGGTATCAACATTATAATTAAGAAAGAAAATTTCATGCAGTGACTCAAAGAAACAGCTCATTTACATCCACATTATTACTCTACCACTCCTTAATGAACAAAACCTGTTCCTATTAGATAATATTTTGATATATCTTCAAGTCCACTAGCATTTAATTCAAGTCACAAAATATTTAAACTTTTAGAATTGTAAGTTTCAAACAAATTGTCCTGAAAATCTAAGTTGGTCAAAGTATAGGCATCTATGTAGATGTACAAAAAGTCAAAAATCCAACCAGAAAATTATTGACTCAGGACAAAATAATTTGTACTAATTTGTACCACATCTAGTTTGTACTCAGGAAAACTCTTTAATCAGACACTCTGGATCATGTGGTTTTCATCACAGTGGGCAACAATCCTGATCCAGTTCAGGAGTCCCACCAAATAGTTTCTCACAAGAATTGAAGCATTTTGGTCTCCATTTATCAATAGCCCAGACATTCTGAAGACATGCAGAAAAGCACTAGGGGATGGGAAGAAGAAAGAAGGGAAAACTTGGAAAACATTTAAGAAGGTGGCATTGCCTGAATCTTTAGTGTTGATTATCAGTTTGAGTAACTATATTATTTATACCTTGGTTTACTAAAACTTGTCACATTTGTCATTTTGAGAACAATTTTAGTCATGTTCACCTCAAAGATTGAGAAGGCAGATTTAAGAGTCCAGGGAAGCATCTCTTCCTTGTTTCCTGGGACTTCATAACTCAGCCCAGTCACAGCTGTACTGATGATAAACTAGGGGTTGAAGACTTATCTGTGTGATGTACTGAAGTCACTATTCAGGAAGAGGCTCGATTTAGTCAGTTCATATCACCTTCCCCAATTCACAAAAGCATGACCTTAATGCATATAAAGTTTTATTTTTAGAAGTTACACATATTTTAAAAGAACAACATCTTTTCATTCTAATTAATATTACTATTAATTAGAATATTAATTGAAGATATTTTCCCTTATGATCGTTAAAACCCAAACTTTGTGAGGCCAAAGCAATGAATAATCTTCAACTCAATAAGAGACGCCTGGATACCTGAGGATTATATTTCCCATTCTGTATTAAAAACCACAACATTCAAAAACTATCACAAAATTCAGAAACTGAAATTATTTAGCTAGTATAAGTTTATACATTTGGTATATTCCACTCATTTTTTATTTGAAAAGGCACATATATGTTAAAATAGTTTTGATACAAATGAGTTATAAATGTAACAAAAAAAATCAGACTTCGTATGGTTTAGTGGGGAATATTTATTAAATTCAGCACACATTTCCTCTTTCTGTAAATTCTTAGTGTAGAAAAGCACAAGTTTTTGGATTTCTCATCTGCCAATTAATCTCAACTTAAAACTAAATTAGACTCCCTTCCCCCAGCAAAAACAAAACCCAGTTTTTCTCAGTACCGATAGAAGCGCTGCTGCTTTTAAATACTGCCATTTTCTTAAAATACTTCCTGTTCAATTTCATACAAATTTATTGCTAGCAATATAGGGAATACTTCATGTTAGATACGCATGTCTTTTTAAAAAGTTTAGCCCTAATCCTAGTATCAAACATAGGGAATACAGGCAGGAGTCCAATTCATGTTTTCTTACAATAAAAAAGTTCATAAGTACCACTTCTTATGATAGACTATATTTTATCATTCTAAGAAGCACACTTTTTAACAACTCTAAAATTAGGGTGTGTCTTATAACTGATGTCAGCTCACGATCAAGAGCCTGGCCTTGGCTCCGAGCTACTTGCCTGCTCCAGGGGGAGCCGCCCTCTGCCCTTCTTCTCCGGTTGATCTGCACAGTCCCTCTGCCCTGTGTCCTCTCTCAGCTGATTCAGAGTTTGAGAGCCCCTGGAACGAAAACTGAGGGATTTTAAACCAGGCAAGCACGCTGCAGATCAGGGTGTCGAACTGTGTCGTAATCCAGTTCCGACACGGGTGAGACGCTTAGTTCGGTGGACGATGGTTAAAGGACTGAGAGAAAGGCATTGTGCCAGAGTTGGCAGTGCTTTAGTGCTCCATAAGGGTGTCTTATAAATAGACAGCATCTTAACTTTGATGAAATACATCAATTAAAAATACAGCCCAAATCTATAGTTATATCTCTAGGGTTAAAAATGACCTGTGCAGGGAATTTGATCAAAGTTTTTATAGTCCTGTGTAGGTCCCTCTTAATTAATAAGCAAAAAACAGACAATAAATCCATTGCAAACTGGTCCCTGTCCACAGACCACCTGTACGCCTCATCCTCTGCAATGAGAATGTAATATTCTGGAAAAGCAAAACTAAATATAATCAGGTGCTCAAAATTTTATTTTAATTCTTACAAAATACTGTAGAAATGAATCCAAACTAAACAGGTATGTACATGTACATATGTACAAAATTTTACTTCTGAAAAAGAATCTATAAAAGTAGATGGTTTAAAAAAAAAAAAAAAAAAACTTAAAAAGATTTAAAACCAGTACTATGAAATTGATTTTCTCAAAGTAAAGTAATAGTAATTTTAAATTGCTGGTTGTAGTTGGTTTTCTAGGCTTATTTACATATCTTATTATGGTCAGATATATAAAGGAGTTTCTTTTATTTTAGAATATCTTGAGTTTCTTTTTATTTCATCAAATAGTCCTGAATTTTTTTCCTTTACAAATCTTTCAACATGAGGACACTCGGCATGTTAAGTTACAAATCAACTTCAGTCTTCTTCTTCCTGCTGAGACACAGGTCGGAAAGGCAATGTACTCTGTCCTCTTTCAGGATCAGACATTCGAAGAATTCTAATCAGTTTACTTGATGGAAGTGAGCTAGAGGAAGCAAAATTAATTACTCAAATTTCCAAGAATTTTTTTTTTTTTTTTTTTTTTAAGATTTTATTTATTTTATTTTTTCCCCCCAAAGCCCCAGTAGATAGTTGTATGTCATAGCTGTACATCCTTCTAGTTGCTGTACGTGGGACTCGGCCTCAGGATGGACGGAGAAGTGGTGCCTCGATGGGCACCCGGGATCCGAACCCGGGCCACCAGCATTGCAGCGCGCGCACTTAACCACCAAGCCACAGGGCCGGCCCTCCAAGAAAATTTTTTGACATTAAAAAAAATTCTAATACTACCTCATGAATATATAAAACTAAATGGCTGTTATCTGTGAATAGGGGGATAAGACTAATACCTGGAGTTATAGGAGAAATATAATTTGCAATATGGAAATAATTTGTTTTCATTTTTTAAAATTAACTTCCTGCTAAATGCCATTTTCAGTTTGGAAGAAAAAGAAAATTTATATATCAACAATTTCTAACTCTTGTTCTTCTTGTCTAGCTAGGAAGGAGTTACCTGAATATTCCCAATCGTAAATTTAAATCCTCATATGATCAAGTGACCACTTTAGAGACGGAATATCAACTCTAAGTGACACAGTGCCTGACACCTTATAGGTACCCAATAAATGCTGATTGACAGCAGCATTTATTTAGAAAGACTGGTACTTGTAAGTCACCAGGAAAAGAGCCAAGACTAGGGAAATCATGAATTTTTTCTTTAGTCTAAATAGAATTACTAAAATTACTTTATATTAGTTGGTCATGATAACCACATAGGAGCAGATTCAAAATAGAAATAGTAACAAGTCAATAATCATATTCAAATCAACTTGCTTCTGTTATGGAATGGAGATAAACAAAATTTTAAATATTTAAAAAGGAAAAATTATCTTAAATCTCTGAGGAGCTAAATTTTCTTTTTATTGGTCATTTATTCATTTACATTTAAAAAATTAAGATTATAAAAGATTTCTGTCCCTGTTTTATACACTTGATACATATATTCACAGAAGAACTTTAAAAAGTTACCTCATGCTTTGAGGGGTAAGCAAGATAAATTGTCTGAAACGCTGGGAATCCGCCATCTTGAGTATCATGTCCATTGCAATTCTCCGGTTAACCATGTCCTGAAGAACAAAGGCAGAAGTCACGATCGCTGTTGTATCAACCGTGTTCCTGCAGCAGTAGCATTCTGCTGGATATTACAAAACCTTGGATGTTTATCCAGGGGTCACCCTTTACCTTATCTATGATGCCAAGCAATTCACACAGGGAAAGATAATACTCAAAACTGTTAGGGGAAAATCATAGAATACACATATCTTCTGGGTAATTTCTACAGTCAAAGCATTTGTAAGTATAGCTCCCTCCCTCAAATATACTCAGCAATTAAAATAATCAGAAAATACTGAAAAGACACAACTAAATGTTACAGAATGAATCTAATTTGTACAGTAATAATCACTCAGAACAGTATCAAAAGTGACTAGTTGCAAACTTAAGTCTCTCAAATTTTCCCTCAGTGATTTAGGTGTTTTAAAAACTCTGCCCACATCGCCTTCTACAATTTGTACAATGTGAGCCAATTTGAATGTATAGACCAATTTCTTGATCCAATCTTTAAAAGAGGTGAAATAGCATATCAGCATATACAAAAATAATGCTTAGTTATAACAGGTTTTGAAACTAAATGAATTAAACTGTGTGCTTATATTTTCTGAGTTAATTAAGAGAAAAAGAAGAAAAATCAAAGTCCCCCCCCACTCCCTGAAAATCTCTGCAAGTTGAAAACACAGACGAATGCATGTATTTTTTGTGTATGTGTGAGGAGATCAGCCCTGTGCTAACATCTGCCAATCCTCCTCTTTTTTTTGTTTTGCTGAGGAAGACTGGCCCTGGGCTAACATCCGTGTCCATCTTCCTCCACTTTATATGGGACGCTGCCACAGCATGGCTTGCCAAGCAGTGCGTTGGTGCAGGCCCAGGATACAAACCGGCGAACCCCGGCCCGCCGCAGCGGAGCATGCGCACTTAACCGCTTGCGCCACCGGGCCGGCCCCAGAATGCATGTATTTTTAAAGGTCTATTTGAAACTCCATGTGGTGGTACAGCATGGTGCTTCAGAACACAGGACTGCAGGCAGATAGGGCACCCACATCCTGGCTATATCGCTCAATGGCCTGTATTATGTATAATCTTCCATCAGGTATATTTGTAAAAATCTAACTTAAAGTTAACAAAAATAACCAGAGCTTGCACAAATGGAATAGCGTCCTTTCAAAATACTGCCCTGGGGAGGCCTATCATTTAATAACAAAGCCGCCAATGCACCAAAAAATATTTCTTTCCTTTGGATTGGTTCTCGGAACTTGGGTACATTTTTCTGAATAATTTCAATGGGGCAAAATGTCACTCTGATTAAAAACCTCTAAGTTTCTGAAAGAGAAAGTTGTTCAGAATTAAGTATGACAAATAAGATGGGTGACAAGACTGCATAATGGCATTTTGGATAAAAATATTGCATGGAAAGAATAATCATTTTCTATGGTTTGTGAATTAGCTTTAAGCCAATTCTCAGAGGAATTGCTAACTAATCTTCGGCAGTGGTATCATAGGATACCTGAAGGATTATACAGCACTCACAAGTATGAATTCTGATTCATGAATAACCATTTTCTAAATGCTTATTATGGACTAGGTATTAGCTGGTAGAAATAGGATTAAGATATAGTTGATAACTTCAAAAAGTTACAATTTGGTGGGAGATTCAGACATGAAAATAGGAGACTTCAATGGAATAAAAGCTATATATATATATAAAAGTGAAATGTATATAAAATATATATTTTATATTATAAAATGTAAAAATAACATAATAGTATGAGTTGTAAGGTGGTGCTGAGGGGGCTCTGAGAAGTTCCTGATCCTGTCTGGCAGGGTGGTGGCATGAAGGCTACATAAAGGTGACATCTGAACCAAGTTTGGAAAGATGAGCAGGAGTGTGACATACAATGAAGGAGGGCACAACAGGCAGAGGCAGAGTGTTTGGAAAATCACAAATAGCTTAGTACAGCTGAAAAAAGAGGCAGATACTATATTATAAAGGGCTTCAGTTACCCTACAGAATTAAACATTTATTCCAGGTTGAATAATTAACCACCGAAGAATTTTAAACAAGTGAGTGACCACAATCAGATTTATTTTAGAAATGTAAACCTGGCAAAACGGTAAAGGAGGGACTTGAAGTGAAGGAGGGAGATTAAAGTCTGAGAGTCTGGACAGGAGGCGATTACCATAGGCAAGAGGTGAGGAGCTGGAGATGAGTGGAAACAGGAAGAAGACAGCAGAGACTGGAGAGATATTTTAAAAGAGGAACACACCGAGGCCAGACTTAATGTGTGAGTAAAAAGGAAGGAAGAATCACAGATAAATCAAAGCCTTTGCAGTTAGGTGACTGGGTTGGTAATGGCAATTTGCCACTAATCAAGGAGGGAATTCAGGAAAAGGAAGACGCTTTGAGCGGAAGATAAATTCAGTCTCAGACATGCTGAGTCTGAGACGCGGTCATTTACTAGAAAATGTATAACAGGTAGCTGGGCATACAGGTCTAGAGGGCAAGAGAGATGTTGGGATGAGATACATAGATTTGTTGGTATCCAAACGTAGGTAGTAGTTTTGGGAACTGTGTGTGTATGTGGCAGGGGTAGGCAGGGTGTGGTATCCACGAAAACGAACAACAGTAAAACAAACATACAAACACAGACGACCTCAAACATTTAAGGGCAACAGAATTAGGGGAGGCAGCTGGGCAGACTGAGAACCAAGAATAGAACAGAGCAGAACAGGAAAAGAGGAGCTGGGAACTGGCAAGAAGACATGATTGAAGAGACGGAGAATAGGTCTGTGGGGCCAAATATCTCAGAGTTAAAGTAAGACTAAAAGTTCATTTATGATCTTTGCTACACAAGCCTTGCTGGAGTATTAGGGTTTAAACCGACTACAGTGGATTTAGGAAAGAATGAGGCATGAAGAACTAAAGAGAATGATTGATAACTAGTTTGGGAAGACTTAACAATGTGCCTGCACCATCGAAAGTGCATTACATGCAAGACCTCACTGGAGCTTCACTATAAGCCTATGAGGTAGGAAAGACTAATAAGCTTATTTCATACATGAAGAAACTGAGGCCCAAAAAGGATAAATACTTTGCCAAAAAACATCTGGGTAACTGACAGCAGAGGCAGATCTCAATCCTAGGTTTTTTAACTTTGAAGTCAAATGTTCTTACTCCCTTGTTATATATACTGCTCTTTGGAAAAGTGTGGCTGTGAAGGAAGGGAGAGAACAAACAGTGGCTGGAGTTAGTCAAAGCAAGGGTGGTGAACTAGTTATAATTTTGTGTTAAAACGGAAGATGGAAATAAACTAGGGAAGAGGCTGAAGGAGTCTATCTGGTGGAGAGCAGCAGCATCCATGATGGGAGAGACAGTGATGAAATCAGGACAGGGTCTCTATAGGTTTAGTATAGAAGGAAACATTAGAATTCTTTAGCTCTTCTCTACCACTTATCACGCACTAAAGTGTCAGGGCAGGATGTTCTCTATCATGGGTAAAACTAGAGAAAGAATTGCTTCTTTTAAAAAGACACATTTCTAACAACAACAACAAAAAATTAGAGAATTTAAAATTTAACACTACCATGTAGACATCAAACTCATCCAGGCATCTGAAAGGAGATTCAGCAATGGACCACAGAGAAAGAATGAAGCAAACTGTGGAAAAAGAGCGTTCACCTCCAGATAAGGCTCTCATGTCATTAAAGGCAGCTTTGTTTCCCTCTCCAGGCTGAACCTTGAACGAGTTAACAAAAAACAAAGTATAGAAAAAGTCAGATTAAACTGTTTACCAAAAAGGTTGGCTAGCATTAAAAAGAATGGGTTCATAGCAAAAAAAAAAAAAAAAAAGAGAGAAAGAAAAAGATAAGAATAAAATCATTTAGCGACGTGGAAATGACATCTATTCCATTTAAAATTACAGCACAACAGTGAGCTATATAATGGTGGTTTTTGTTTTATTGCAAGAAAATCAAATTGAAAGCATTTTCTCATCATAACTGGATCTAACATAACAGAATTCCAATTAATCATAAAAATGCCAATGTTAGGCTAATGTTAGTGATCAAAATAAATAATTTAAACTAGTCTTCTTGAAGCTGCTAGTTTCCTTTATTTCCCCTCTAGCTTTACTGAGATAAAACTGACATATAACACTGTGTAAATTTAAGGTGTACAATGTAATGATTTGATATAGGTATATATTGTGAAATGATTACCACAATAAGGTTAGTTAACACATCCATCAACTCACATACTTTGTTTTTTTTTGTAGTGAGAATTTTTGAGATCTACCCACCGAGCAACTTTTAAGTATACAACACAGTATTGTTAACTATAGTCACCATGCTGTACTGGCATAAAAACAGACACATAGACTAATGGGGCAAAATTGAGAGCTCAGAAATAAACCCACACATACATGGTCCAATAATATTTGACAAAAGAGCTAAGAATATACAATGAGGAAAGGACAGTCTCTTCAATAAATGTTGCTGGGAAAACTGGATATCCATATGCAAAAAAAAAGAAACTGGACTCCTATCTTGTACCACTCACAAAAATCAACTTGAAATGGATTAAAGACTTAAACAGAAGACTTGAAACCATAAAACTCCTAGAAGAAAACACAGGGAAGAACTTATTCATCTTCTATAGCTTGTACCCTTTGACCACTTTCACTCACTTCTCCCACCACCCTCCACACCTGGCAACTACCATTCTACTGTTTCCATGAATTTGGCTTTTTTAGATTCCACATGTAACTGAGATCATATGGCATCTGTCTTTCTCTGTCTGACTTATTTCACTTAGCATAATGCCCTCAAGGTCCACCTATGTTTTTGCAAATGGCAGGATTTCCTTCCTTTTTATGGCTGAATAATATTCCATTGTATATATATACACAACATTTTCTTTATCTATTCATCCGTCAACAGACACTGATGCTGTTTCCACGTGTTTGTATTGTAAATAATGAACATAGGGGTACAGATTATCTCCTCAAGAGTGATTTCATTTCCTTCAGCTATATAGCCAGAAATGGAATTGCTGGATCATATGGTAGTCCTATTTTTAATTTCTTAAGGAACTTCCATACTGTTTTCTAGTTTACATTCCCACCAGAAGTGTACAAGGGTTCTCTTGTCTCCACATCCTCACCAGCTTTTGTTGTCTCTTCTCTTTTTGATAACAGCCATTCTAAGAGGCGTGAGGTGTTGTCTCATTGTGGTCTTGATTTGCATTTCCCTGATGATTAGCGATGTTGAGCACTTTTTCATATATCTGTTGGCCATTTGTATGTCTTCTTTGGAAAAATGTCTATTCAGGTCCTTTGCCAATTTTTAAACTGGATTGTTTGTTTTTCTGCTATTCAGTTGTATGTGTTCCTTATATACTTTGGATATTAACCCCTTATCAGATACACGGATTTGCAAATATTTCCTCCTATTCTGTAGGTTGTCTTTTCATTTTGTTGATCATTTCTTTTGCTGTGCAGAAGCTTTTTAGTTTGATATAGTTCCATTTATTTTTGCATTAGTTGCTTGTGCTTTAGGTGTCAAATCCAAAAAATCATTGCCATCACCAATATCAAGGAGCTTCTTCCCTATGTTTTCTTCTAGAAGTTTCATGACTTCAAGTATTCTACTTAATCTATATCAAGTTGATTTTTGTGAGTGGTATAAGATAAGGGTCCAGTTTTATTCTTTTGCATGTGGATATTCAGTTTTCCCAACGCCATTTATTGAAGAGACTATCCTATTCTTTCCCCGTTGTATATTCTTGGCTCCTTTGTCAAAAAATAGTTTATTGTATATATGTGGGTTTCTAGGTTCTTGATTCTGTTCTATTGGCCTATGTGTTTTTTTATTTTTTGCTGAGGAAGATTCACCTTGAGCTAACATTTGTTGCCCATCTTCCTCTTTTTGCTTGAGGAAGATTCACCCTGAGCTAACATCTGTGCCAGTCTTCCTCTATTTTGTATGGGGGCACCACCACAGCATGGCCGCTGACGAGTGGAACTCCAGCCGGGCTGCCGAAGTGGAGCGCGCTGAACTTACTCACTGGGCCACGGGGCCAGCCCTTATGTGTTTATTTTTATGCCAGTAGTATACTGTTTTGATTACTACAGCTTTGTAACATAGTTTGAAATCAGGAAGTGTGATGCTGTCAGCCTTGTTCTTTTTTCTCAAGATTGTTTTGGCTATTTGGGGGTCTTTTGTGGTTCCACATGCATTTTAGAACGTTTTTTTCTATTTCTGTGAACCATTGGAACCTAGATAGGAATTGCACTGAACCTATATATAGCTTTGGGAAGTATGGACGTTTTAACAATATAATTCTTCTGATACATGAACACAGGATATTTTTCCATTTATTTGTGTCTTCTTCAATTTCTTTCATCAATGTCTTATAGTTTTCAGTGTGCAGATCTTTCACCTCCTTGGTTAAATTTATTCCTAGGCATTTTATTGTTTTTGATGCCATTGTGAATGGGATTATTTTCTTTATTTCTTTTTTCAAACATTTCTAAGTGCCAAGATAATCTTTTGTTACTTGAATCACAGTGACATCTAGTGGTTAAGCTGCTTTAAAACTAATTACTGAATGTCAAAAGGACAACAGGATCAATATAAAGAGTCTCACACTGGCCAAAGAATTGAAGCAGCAATGAACTCAAATACATAAAATCTCTTTAAAAAATTCCTCTTTACTGAATAAGGGTTCATGGGAACTACAAAAAAGCAATTAACGACATTAATAACAAACTCTTGAACAATTTCCTGAGAAGATAGTACAAAGTAACATTAAAAGGAATTCTATTTGATTTTGACAGAATTCCAGATATACATATATGCCCATAAGGTGAAAAAACAGAGCACAAACCAGTTTTATATCATAAAGTTTTATCATGTGTTTTAGCAGACACATGGCTTCACATTTTCTAATACACTATTGGAAAAATTATGAAGCTCTCAAGTGAGTTCATTTATTTTTTAATCTTCTAAGGGTTATAAAAATTTCTGAATTTAAACATACACTGAAATTTTATATTTATCATCTGTAAGTCTGAATCCTCTATGAAAATCCAAATAAAAAAGCAACATTAACCTAAGTAAAAAGCCAAACCAAACCAACCACCAAACAAACAAAAATCCTGCATAAAAGGAAGAACTGAGTAACAGGATGCCATCTTTCGCTACAACATTGCATTTTGTATCAACCTAATAACGAAGCCCTAAATTGTAGAATTCTAAATTTTACCCTTCATCTATTACTAACTTATCACGAGACTTTACTCTCAGTTTCCTTATTTGTAACATGAAGACTACGTAGCTTAAAGGTTCTTAAAGCCATAATATTCTTTTGAATAACAGAGATGATATCGTCAAAAAGTTTTCTTGGCTTGTCCTGTACAGTTAGCTCTGGGGATAAATTATCCCAACACTCCTAATATCTTCTTTTTTTTTAAAATTTTTATTAGAGTATAATTTATATATAGTAAAGAACACAAAGCTTAAGTGTTCAACTCAATTTTTATAAGCACACACACATATACACACACCTGGGTAGCCATTCTCAGATCAAGACATGGAACATTCCTAGGATTTCAGCAGATTCCCTGTGTTCTCTCCCAGTCACTACCAACCCCCCAAAGTAACCACTATTCTGACTTTAATCACCATAAATGAATTTTATTGGTTTTTGAAGAGTTTTGAAGAGTGGAATTGCTTTAAAAGACACTGCTAGACAGCTTTCCAAATTAGTTCTATCAAATTATACTCCCACTAACAAGGTATGAGAGTTCTAAGTCCACACCTCACCAACACAAGATATTATCAGTCTTGCTCATTTTAGTCATGCTAATAGCAGTGTGATAGTAACTTATTATGGTATAAATTTATATTTCTCTGATGACTAATGATATTGAGCACTTTTTCATGTACTTATTCACCATTCAGATACTTTAATTTATGAAGCTCCTGTTTAAGCCTTCTGATCATTTTTAAATGCACCGTCATTCTTTTTCTTAATCATTAACATTCTTAAGAAATTTTAGATATGAGTCCTTTGTTGTATATATGTATTGTAAATTACTACGTATTCTAAGTATTAAAATGGAAGTACAAAATTTAAAGTAACTCAGAGTAGTAAGCAATTACTTGAAAGTTCTGCCCCAGTTATTAAGAGTGGGTAGCTGCTCTTGACTTCCTGACTACACAATTTTAATGCTATATCCCACACTCCCTCTTTTAATGCATGTGACTGTGGAA
Source organism: Ceratotherium simum simum (assembly GCF_057802395.1). NCBI lineage: Eukaryota > Metazoa > Chordata > Mammalia > Perissodactyla > Rhinocerotidae > Ceratotherium > Ceratotherium simum. The sequence goes on along the minus strand of NC_141910.1, from coordinate 61,746,147 downwards.
GAATCCACAAACACAGACTCCAGAAAATTGAATATGGTGGCTTTGTTTACCCAAAAGAGGCGAGATCTAGGGACACCTTCAGAAATTACTAAGTACAAAGACAAGTACACAGAGTAGAACATTCTTTGAGAAATCCTTTCTTGGCTCCCTATAATGTGACCAAATATATGGACTTAATATAAAATGCTTTTTGAATTTAAAAAAGAAACCCGTGGAAGGGAAAGAGAAGGTGAACATTTGTTACTGAAAATAAAATTCCTAATTATTATCATAAGAAAATACTGTGGTTGTCTGGCGGGTGGGGGCAGGAGGGAGCTACAATAGCTGCTATAGCCAGTAAGATCAATTTAATTTTCAACACTTTGGCAAAGACTATCCTTAAATTAAAAATAAGTTCTTTTTTTTTTCAAAGGCAACAGGTTAAAAACTTATCAATGTATCATTAAAAGAAATGCAGCAGCTAATTCTCCTTATGATTAATATGCAAAGAGTTAAGATACTTACTGATATACTAAGAGTTTCATTCTTGTGGTCAAAATTCATTTTTCCACAATAGGCCCGCTGAGATAGTAAGTTGTCAAAGTACAATTTGCATCGTAAAGTCAAACATCTTGAAATAAAGAAATTGGGCACGTTAAAAGAATAGAAAGACACAGAACTGTATATTGAGCATGATCTTTAAACCAGCACATAAGACCAGAAAGAAATATGCAAAAATGTTAATATTGTTTGCCCATTTAATAGGTGGGATTTTAGGACTTTTCCCCGTGTTTTTACATTTCATCCATGTCTCCACATTTTTACCACTTGATTTCCTTTTATAATAAAAAAGTATCTATGAAATTAATAAAGATGTCATCCCACATTTAACATACCCCATTGTGTTACAGCCAGTTCATATGAATCATTCCAGTAATTTATATAAGGCATCACTCTAATACAGAAGACGTAAATCTTATCTTTGAGAGGATTAAACTCTAGTAGCGTTAAGATAATGGATAAATGACCTATCATTTGTCTGTCTCCTCTCAACTTTATAGCAGCAAAAAGTGTAAGGGCAATCTCTTAATCATTTTATACCTATAATCCCTCACACACTGCCTGGCACGATGCAAACTCCACCATGCCATCTCTACTTATCAGATGGCACTCAACTGTAAGGAAGACCTTTCCTTCTTCCTCAGTTATTTATTTACTTATCCACTTTCTTATTTATCAGGATGGAGTCACAGATTCTTATTTTATTCATTGGTTACTATCTATTAATATCCTTATTTATTGTGGTCCTCAAATTGTCCCAAATTTCACCAATGGGAGCCCCTTCAAGCTGCCTCCTATGTCCTTTTATCATGACTCTAAATTTTTTTTTGAGCACTTCCTTACTTTCTGGCATAGTAAGAGGCTCAACTGTTACCTTCCCTGTCCAGCTTTGGGATCAGCCATTCCTCCAAGGACATTGATTTCTTTTGGTGGGGAATGGTATTTAGAAAATAAGATCTGGGTGATAGATGACTGTCTATTTTTCTTAACATCTTTGCTCCTTAATGAGCCTAAGGTTCATTTCTTAAGAGTAATTATCATTTTTTCTTTTCTCTCCTAATTCCCTTCCTGAACTGCCTTAAATCTCCACACTAGAAAATATCAACAGCCTGAGTTTTCTTTTGCACCACAGCAACCACTGCTAGCTCGTTTTCAGAATTTTCTCTTAACTTTCCTTTCTTTCAATAGTGATATGTATTCTTCAATTGCTTCCATTCATGGAATACCTAAGTGAGACTGTCCTCATAAAATGACAAGGTTCTCCAGTGTAAAGAGACAAATAATTTTAAAAATGTGATCATTCTTATTCTACTCCTAAGATTGGGTAAACAATATAAAACATGTCAGTGGTGAAGAAACACAGCAAGGTAATAAACTACAAGACCAACACTTTTACAGAAAATATTTTAAAAACAAATTTTCTAGATAACAATATAAAAACAAATTCTACTGTTTCTGGAAAAGATGTAGTAATAGGCATTGGATTTATTCTTCTGCCTGAAACAACTAAAAAACTGGACAAAATATATGAACCATGACGGACATCTGACAGTACAGGCAGTTCCAGTCAAAAGGATCTCTGAAAGATGGCAAACAAATTGAGCCCTATGGATGCCCCAAATTACTGGTTATGGAATAAAGGGGCATGGAAACCCAAGCAGAGCCCAGAGGTCACCCTGCTTGAGGAGACAGAGCTAGGAGTCTGGGGAGGCCAAGGCGCCTAGGGTTCACAAAGCAGAGTCTAGAGAAGAAAGCGCAGCACAGAAAGAACTCTAGAGAACCTACAGAGGGTGCCTCGAGAGTCTCAAGCTGAGTCCTCTACTCGTCAGGGCACGTGTGAAGAAACTACCTGAGGTCAGGGAAACAAACAGCAGAAAGAAAGCAGAAGCTTCCCCAAAGGTCACCCAGGAAGTGTTCACATGCCCACTGGCAAGCAGAGACAACCTGAGAACTTACAGGGTACCAGTGGAGCACTCACAGGAGCAATGCTTCACAGGTAGGAGAAACCTGGCCCTCTACTGAAGGCTGCTCTGGTGCCACTCAACAGAACTTAAAAAATACCCTCAAAAGGATAAAAATAAATCCTATATAATTAAAGTCCTAAAAACATGCTTATATGGGGACAGCCCAATGGTTTAGTGGTTAAGTTTGTGCACTCCACTTCAGCAGCCCAGGATCCGCACGCCCAGGATCCGCACTATTCATCAAAGCCATGCTGTGGTGGCGTCTCACACACAAAATAGAGGAAGATGAGCACAGATGTTAGCTCAGGACTAATCCTCCTCAGCAAAAAGAGCAAGACTGGCAACAGAAGTTAGCTCAGGGCCAATCTTCCTCACCAAAAAAATTATATAAAAAAAAAATAAAAACATGCTTATAAAACTGAAACACACATTTCAAAAACTAACCTCTAGTTTAGTTAAGGAATATGGTCAAATGTGCAAAACCTGTTTTTCCTTATGGCTTTATCTGAATTTCCCCATATGTACTAGAACTAGATATATTCTTTTATTTCTACTGTCTTAACTCGAGTTTGGAGTATAAAGACAGGTAAAAAGCATGTTACTGAGGGAATGCCACTGGTGAAAATAGAGGTTAAGTAGACAGACTTGGGCTGCCTCAGATCCAAGTATATCAAGGGCTGTCCCCATCAACTATCCTCTCACTTATTTCTGTTGCTTGTGATTTTAATTGGGGCAAATCTAACCCTATGAGTCTGCATATTTCTGGGTATGTTAATACTACTCACTTTCCCTGACCCCGTATTCATTCATTCAACCCATATATATCAAGTTTCTACAATATTTCAGGCACAGGAGTAGGTACTGGAGATACAGCAGTAAATAAAACAGATTCTGCATCCATGGAGTGGCACCATTCTATCAGATCATGGTAAGTCGACTGAGATACTGCCCCCACAGATCCCATCAAAAACTCACATCCCTTAAGAACACATAATGCCCAAGAATGAAACAGGCTGTTTCAGAACCAATGGCTCCTAGTCAAAGAACCTATTTAAGCAGAGACTGAAGAGCCATCCATGAGGCTTCTAGTAAGAGATATCTAATGGAGGACAAAAGGTGGATAAGCTCACTATAAAGGTCCCTTCAAATCCAGAATTCTCTGATTAAATTATAGGATCCTAAGCACTGGCAGTTTCTTCTTTAATTGAATCATGTAAAGTTCTTTCAGTTTAATTTTATTATTTATAAGGGATAATGTGAAAACAAAGAAAAAACAAAATGTATAATATGTAGTAATATTTTTAAATGCACTTACCTTCTAAATTGTTGGTACGTTTTGTATCTATGGGTCATTATTTCTTCCAGTAATTTAATAAACCTCTTTAAAGTCCTTACTTTACTATCCAGATCAAGATAAGTTTCTCTTGCTTCTTGGTACTGCCTATTTTATGAACAAAATATTAAGTAAATAAATGTTATTCAAAGAAATATAAAGAAAAGTAAAATCTCAAATATATTTAATGAGGAAGCACAGGGGGTGCTGAGGGGGCCCAGCAGTAGCAGATTTCCTAAGTCTCCAGACAAAAATGCGTGACCAGAATGAGTGTGCGCTGCCCTGACTGGGAAGAGCTGTGAGCAGAGCTGGGCAGGAACAGAGTCCAAGCCCTCGAGAAGGCAGAGAAAGCACATGAGGAGAGCGCCCAGGTGGGGCCCAGAGGTGGCAGATCCTAGAGAATAACACACCTTTGAAAAGTGAAGGGATCACACCGGGAGGCAAGAAATGTTTCCCTTAGTGAAAGACGCCAATGTGGGAACAGAGGAACACAGGGTGAGCACTGGGATCCCCACAAGCCCAGCCAAGGTCAAAGAGACAGAGAAGGCAGAGCTACTCAGAAGTACTATCACGGAGGCGACAGCTCACTGCTGTAGCAAGGGAGAGAAAGTTCCTGACAAGGTATGAAAGGCAACCCTGGCCAAGGCTCCCACAGTGACCGGCCCCATCATCCTTCAAATACCATCCAGGAAAATGCAACTAATTAAAAAATGAAAACAGGAAAGGCACAAGCATAGCATCCATAAAAAGATATTTATGGAAAAAAAGAAGTGGGAAAGAGCAGCAAAATTCCTTCTATAGACAAAGAAAACTTACTAGAATAATGTTGTCATAAAGAAGATGAAAACTGTAATTGAACACCACGAATTAAAACAAGACAAAACAAGACAAGTGCTACCAGGAAGGACTACCTCAAAGCAGAAATAAAAAAACTGAAAGAACAGATGAATCAAGGAACTCGGAGAACAGAGAGGCAAACAACAGAAGGTGATAACCAGACAAGAGAAGGAGGTGAAGCAAGAACTTGCGGAACCCACAGTGCGGGAGGTGGGGGTTAGACACACACACACACAAAGAATAAAGACAGGAAGACAAACCAAGAAGATGATGCACAGGGGCAAACAGACCACACAGAAAACACTGATAAACATGGAGATCAGAAACGAGAAAAGTAAACAAAATGAGGAAAAAACAGATAAAATGGTTAGACGAAATAACTAGAGAAAACAGAGGATGTCCAACATATGCACAACTGAAGACCTCAAAAAAGGAAACTACACAACAGAACAGAAAATATTTAAAAGTAGAATATAAGAAAACTTTTAAGAAATAAGACAAATCTACAGATAAAAAGCAGTGTATACCAGGGAAAGGATCACAGAACCTGACATTGTTGACAAGTTACAGAACTCAATAGATGAGTGTCATCATAAACAGACACTCAGGAGTAAAAAGGATTTTATATCACGCTAAGCTATCCTTCAAATTCAAAGCTAGAAACAAATGGTTTTCAACATGCGAAAACAGAACAAATATTATTCACACAGCCATTCTTAAGGAAACAATAAGAGAACAAACAACTTTCCTACATAGCTATTTGGAAAAAAGATAAAATACATTCCTCACACCAAAAATATTCACAGAAAGGTGAAAAAGTACATAAAAAAATCACAGAAAAAGAAATATAAATAAATGGTCCTTAAGACATGAAAAGATGTTCAATCATACACAATAAACGTGAAATGCAAATTAAAATTACACTGAGGTATATTCTTTCTTTTAGGAAATCTATCCATCAGGAAAAAGAATCTAAGATTATCCCACACTGTTTAGGCTATGGGGAGACAAGCACTCTAATCCATTGCTGATGGGAGTGCAAAAAAAGTACAATCCCTAAAGAAGAGAATCTGCCAAAATGGAGTTTATCTTATTAAAAAAACCATGAATATATATAAATGACATATGTACAAAATTTATTGTGTACCACCATTTATAATAGCAAAAGGTTAGATTAAAACTCAACTATCCGTCAGTAGGAGATGGTTAAATACTAAGAAATTATAAAAATCAATGAGAGGGCCAGCCCCGTGGCTTAGCAGTTAAGTGCGCGTACTCTGCTACTGGCGGACTGGGTTCGGATCCCGGGCGCACACCAACGCACTGCTTCTCCGGCCATGCTGAGGCCGTGTCCCACATGCAGCAACTAGAAGGATGTGTAGCTATGACATACAACTATCTACTGGGGCTTTGGGGGAAAAAAAAGGAGGAGGATTGGGAATAGATGTTAGCTCAGAGCTGGTCTTCCTCAGCAAAAAGAGGAGGATTAGCATGGATGTTAGCTCAGGGCTGATCTTCCTCACAAAAAAAAAAAAAAAATCAATGAGAAAATATCTATGTACTGATGTGGAAAGATCTCCAAAATATATCACTAAATCAAAGAAAGCAATCTGTAAAACAGTTTATATAGTGTGTTACCTTCTGTATCTGCAAGAATGAAAAAGAACACACACTCATGTTACCTTGCATTTGCATAAAGAAACACCAAAAGCATATTTAATAAATTAATTTAATAAAGGAAAAGTGATGGAGATGATGAGATTAGAGAGGAAGTAAAAACTTACTGAATGTCCCTTTACATTGTATTTTTAAAACAATGCAGTATTATCTGTTTTAGAGAAAAACTTCTCTCACTATTTTTATTTTTTTCCCATTGTTTTCCAATGTTTTTGAAAAGAGAATTGAGATCACTCCTGTTCCCAGCCATTTTTAATATGAAAAGTTCTACATAAAGTGTAATTCTCTACTATAATTTAATCATTATCCTACAGTTGTGTTCTATTTCTAACTTTTCAGTGTTATAAAAAAATGCTGCAATAAACACATCTGAGCACAAATTGTTTTTCTCATTTTGGATTATGTTATAACAACAAAATTATTTGGCCAAACTGAAATTTTTGAAGGTGTTTGACATAAACTGCCTTAATTTTTTTCAGAGAGACTTTAATAATAGTAATATCTAACATACTCTGTATCTTACATATTCTGCTTATCATGGAACATTTCATTTAATCTTCATAACAACCCTATAAGGTAAGTACTATAATTATACCCATTTTATAGATGAGAAAACTAAGGTTCAGAGAGATTAGATAATTTCCCAAAGTCACATAAGTAGGTAGCAGAATTGCAATACAAATCAAGGTAGTCTTGTCTCAGAACCAGTGCTCTAACTATACTAGAGCTTCCATTTTTACCAATAATATAAAAATATCCATTTCACTGAAATCTCACTGACATGAAGTATAAGTGTTCTTTTCATCCTGATGTATATGCAAATAGCTTCTAATCATTTTGGTTTGCATTTCTTTGATGACTTGTGAAGCTGAACATTTTCATGTCTGTATGAATCTTATAGGTATAAAAATGGCATTTACGTTAAAATGTCATTCCATAATGTTTTGTAATAATTCAGAAGAAACAAGTTAGTTTATTATTAATAACATTAATTTAGCTATAACTATTCGCCATAGCAACACTTCACCCAAATTTAAGATTTATATATAAACAGTTATTTTTTATGTCTGGATAATATATATAGACAAAATAATTAAGGAGAAAAGCTACCGACCACTTACCTCATTATTTCCTCTCGATCTCCGTGACTAGCATGTTCTGCCTGTATCTTTTGTCTTAACCTATTAATTTCTTTGTCTAGAATTGATGCAGATTTTTTTACTTCTATCCGCTCTGGGCAGATTTGTCTTGCTTGTGACATTTTCTCCTAAGAAAGATGTTTAATATCTTTAAAACTCTTCTTTGATATAACAATTCATTGTACTACTCATGCAAAAATATGCAAAGCAAAATTCGGAACTTATGTTTAAGAAATCTATTTCAATTACATTTAGTATCAGTATTATTTCTCTAAGCTTTATATTGAGAATACAGTCCAGGGGCATTATAAATCTTCCAGAGAAAAGTGCATTACTGTGCACAACTTTAATAATCTGTGAGATCTCCATAACTTCCTAGTGAAACAAATTTTAAGTAACAGTTATGAAAAGCTTGGCATCCAGGGCACGGAGGTCAGTCAGTTTTCCGTCTGTGTTCTAGGAGGGACTCTGAACACCAAATAGTATTGAAAACATCAACAAACAACCCTTGTGTTTATAAAATATTAAAAATCTCATTCCATGTAATAAGTCTTAAGCAAGTAAGGCAATGCATTACAGAGTTAACATCATTTTCCTATGAAAAGCTGTAATCCATCTCTTCTAGTTAGACCAAGGTTGCCTTCAACTTATTCTCTTCTAAAAGCAGGGCTGCTGCTCACAGTTGTCAACAAGGGAGCATAGTTAAGGAGCAGCTGAATTCCAGCCCAGCCCACACCCAAGCTACCCAGAGGAAGGGGTGCCTTTTTCTGACATAAAGCTGCTATCTACATGCCAAGCTGGGCATTTAATGAGCTATATTAAAGGGAGTGCCATTTTCCAAATCACTCAGAGACACGATATGGGACTACTGCCATCCTGCCTAAAGTCCTCTTCATGTCGGTCTGTTTAAGTCCCCACACTGCAAGTCCCAAGCCTATTCCTCTGCTGATTCACCAAAACTGCTGTTACTCTATAAGAGACAGATACTCACCAGACCACTTGTCTATGGTTGGAAACATGACATTAAGGAAACACACTTCAATAATCATGACTAAGATTGCAACAAAACATAAAAGAAAAAATGATGGATAACCTCTAGTTCTTTTTCCTTCATATCCAGTTCTCGTCTCTTTTTATTTAAAGTATCCAAGTGTTCTTTTTGTTTCTCTTCATAATGCCGCTTCCCTCGTTTTTGGTTATCCACTTCAGAATCAGCCAGGTTTAATTCATCCTGTTTGAATAAAGCCAAAATAATCTATAAAGAAAAGATTGTTTTAAAAAAATTACATGCATAGGTATAAAATTAATTGACAACTCAATAAAGCTGATAGGAGTATGCTGCTTAAAGAGGCAAGTGTTAGAGTTCATACCTATATATGCCAGAACAGGAGTGGGGACGTTTCCAAAATTAAGATGTCACATTATTCTATTCAAATTCTTACAGGAAGTCTCCATATTTTATAGTGCTTTTGATTTTATTTTGGTAAATAAAGTAGTTTTGTGGGAAGTTACATTAGAAAACAACACAAGTGTGGGATATTTACAGAGGTCACCTGACAGGGGAAACCTAGTTTTAAAAAACCTGAGTCAGGGTGGAGGAGGAACGGATGCAAAGAAATTTAACAATGATTTATTTAGTCATCATTGCTGGAGGTATAATCTCACAATTTTCAGCACAAAATGTAATTGTAAAGAAGCAATCCCAAGATCACTTTAAAAATAAATAGTAGTAGACTATGATAAGCTAAAGATACACATTGTAATGAACAGCAATCACTGGGGGAAAAAAAAAGTTCTGGCTAAAAAAACTAGTAGAGGAGATTAAAAAAAGGAATACTAAAAATTACTTGGCTAAACCCAAAAGAAGGAAATAAAGAGAGGAAATAGGAACAAGAACAATTAAAACACAAATAGCAGCCAACCATTACTTTTAAGACGAAATACTGAATGCTTTCTTTTTAAGATCAAGTACAAGGCAAGGATGTCTAGTCCCACTGCTTCTCTGTAACATTGTATTGGAGGTTCTGGCTAGTTCAATTAAAATAAAAAAAGAAAAGAAAAAATATAAAGATTGAAAAGGAAGAGTAACACTGTATTTAAAAAAGAGATGACTGTGTTTAAAGAAATTCCAGAGGAAAAGCTTTTAAACTAATGAGTTTAGAAAGGTCACTGGATACAATGCCTATACAAAAATCAGTATTTCTACATACTAGGAATAACTTAAAAATGAATTAATATCTATAACATTTACTCTAGCATTAAAAACATCAAACATATATCCAGAATACATAAAGAACACCTAAACTCACAATAAAGACACATAATACAAATGAAAACAGGGCAAAGATTTGAACAGACATTTCTCCAAAAAGGATAGACAAATGACCAGTAAGAATGTGAAAATTTGCCCAACAGTATTAGACATAAGAAAAATACAAATCAAACCACAATAAGATACCACATCACACCCAAGAGGATGGTTAAAATAGGAAAGGCATACAATAACAAGTATTGGCAAGGATATGGAGACTTTAGACACTCAAACATTGTTGGTGAGAATGTAAAATGGTGTAGTCACTTTGGAAAATAGTTTCCAAGTTCCTCAAAACACAGTATAAGCATGTAGTCCAGAAATTCCATTCCTAAGTATCTATCTAAGAGAAATGAAAACATGTTATCTATCCAAAAACTTGTACATGAATGTTCATAGCAGCAGTATCCAAATGACCATCAACTGAGGAATGGATAAATAAAATGCAGGGCACCAACACAATGGCATATTACTAGCGAACATGAAAGAATGAACCACTGATATATGCTGGAACATGGATAAACCTTGAAAATATTATGCTAAATGAAAGAAGTCAGTCACAAAAGACCACATATTGTATGATTCCACTTACATGAAATGTCCAGAATAGGCAAATCTACAGAGACAGAAGTAGTGGTTGCCAGGAGACAAGTGGTTGTACAGGATACAAATTCTAAACTATTTTGTTAGATTTACATAGAAATATTTCTCTTTTCTGAGCAACTGTGAACAGCATTGCAGTTTTCATTTCAGCATCCATGTGTTCATTGCTAGTGTATAAAAATACAATTGATTTTTTATGTTTACCTTCTATTCTGTGACCTTGCTGAACTCATTTATTAGTTCTAAGAGTGTTCTAGTAGACTTCTTGGAATTTTCTATGTAGACGATCATGTCATGTGCAATAGAGACAAATTTCTTACTTTAAAATCTGTATATGCTATTTCATTTTCTTGCCATATTGCATAGACTAGAACTTCCAACACTACATTGAGAAAAAGTGGTGAGAAAGAAAATTCTTGCCGTCTTCCTATGTTAATAGGAAGGTTGTTAGGAAGGCTGTAGGTTGTTTGTTGATGTTCTTTAATGTGTTGAATAAGTTCCTCTTTATTTCTATTTTTCTGAGCCTTTTTTTTTTAATCATGAATGGGTGTTGAATATTGTCAAACACTTTTTGTGCACTGATTGATACAATTATGTGATTTTTCTTCTTCAGCCTGTTAATATAGGGGAATCAGCCTTGCATCCCCAGAATAAACCCTATGTGGTCACTATGTATAATCCTTTTTATGTATTGTTCTTCTAATGTACTATTTAGTGCTATAAAGTACTCTCTCAGCACTGATTTAGTTGAGTTCCACAAATTTTGATAAGGTGTGTTTTCATTTTCATTTGGTTCAAAATATTTTAAAATTTCTCAACACTTTCTCTTTGGACCATGGGTTATTTAGAAGGATGTTAGTTTCATGTGTTTGGAGATTATCCTGCTACCTTTCTGTTAAGGATTTCTAGTTTCATTGTATGGTGATTAGAAAACACACTTTATAATTTCACTTCTTTTAAATTTGTTGGATTCTTTAATGATCCAGAAGATGGTCTATCTTGGTATATGCTCCCCAGGCCATTGAAAATAAGGTGTATTCTGCTGTAGTTGAGCATTGCTCTACAAGTATCAATTAGATCTTGTCAATTGATGGTCTGTTGAGTTTTCTAAATCCTTATTGATTTCTATATGGTCATCCTATCAATTGTTAAGAGAGTTTTACCATATTTTGTTGCTTGTGTGTTGCAGTTCTGCTGCTTGGTGCACACATTTAGGATTGTTAAGTATTCTTGGTGGATTGATCTTTTTAACATTATATAATGTTCTTCTCTGTTTCTGGTAATTTTCTTTACTTTGAAGTCTACTTTAATTTTAATATAGGTACCCGTGCTTTCACCTGATTATAAGATACATAAGATATATAATTTTCCATCCTTTTATTTTCAATCTGCCTATATGGTTACATTTGAATTGGCCTTCTTGTAGATAGCATACACTGTGGTCATATTTTTAATCTATTTTGCCTATATCTGTCTTTCAATTATTTAGACCATTCACATTTAATGTAATTATTCATACTTTAGGGCTTAAGTCTGTCATTCTATTTTTTGTTTTGTTTTTTGTTTATCCGTCGTCTTTTTCCTACCTCATATGGGTTACTTGAACATTTTCTTAGGATTCCATTTTGGTTTATCTATAATATTTTTGAGTGTATCTCTTTGTATAGCTCTTTTACTGGTTGCTCTAGGTATTAAATTTATATTATATATACTCAACCTCATAGTCTACTGGTCCTTATTTTACCAATTTGAGAAGTATGCAAATACTTCTCTTCCATCCCTTTACCTTTCCTAATTTTTAATACAACTGTCTTAAATATTTAAATATTTTAATACAACTGTCTCTACATATGTTAGAATCACCTCAGACATTATGATAATTTTTGCCTGCTTTCTAAACATAATTTAAAAAACTCAAGAGAAGGAATATCTATTGCATTTACCTATATATTTGTTTATCTTGTTTTTCTTCCTTCCTGATGTTCCAAAGTTCCTTGTTTTATTGCTTCCTCTTTGCTTAGAGAACTTCTTTTAGTCATTCTTTTAGAACAAGTCTGCTGGCAACAAATTCTCTAAGTTTTCCTTCATCTAAAAGTTTTGATTTTGAATATGCTGAAAGATATTTATCCTGAACATAGGATTATGGGTTGACTGGTCTTTCTTTCAACACTTGAAAAATGTGCTACTTCCATGTGGCCTCTATGGTTCCTGATGAGAAATCTGCCATCATTCAAATAGTTTTTTTCCATATAGGTAAAGTATCTCTCTTGCTGCTTTTAAAACTTTTTCTTTGTCCTTAGCTTTCAGAAGTTTGACTATGATGTGTCTTATGGCGGATTACATTGGGTTTATCCTGTTTGGGGTTCACATACTTTGTTTAATCTGAAGTTCAGGCTTTTCGCCAAATTTGGGAAGTGTGCAGCCATTATTTCTTAGACTACTTTTTTAGCCTTGCACTCTTTTCCCTCTCTTTCTGAGACTCCGATGACACAAATGTCAGATTTTTTGTTACAGTCTCACAGGTCTTTAAGGTGTTACTCATATTTTTAGTCTATTTTTTTGGTTTGTTTCAATCTATTTTCCCTCTGTTGTTCAGATTTTTAAGGGACAATAAGGAAATATTATGAACAACTTCAAGTTCAATACATGTGACAAATTTAGGTGAAACAATAAAAGCCCTAAGTAGAAAACTTGAATAGCTCAGTATCAACTAAAGGAATTAAATTCATAAAGAAACTATAGGCCACAAAGAAAACTACAGGCCAAGATATAGCTTTGCTGGTGAGTTCTATTAAATATTTAAAGAAGAAATAATTCAAAATCTGCAAAAACTCTTTCAGAAAAGGGAAGAGGAAACACTTCCAAACTCATTACATGAGGCCAATATAGCCATAATAAAAGAATCAGATAAAGATATCACAAGAGAATCAAAACTAATGAATAAACATAGCATCAAAAATCCGCAATAAAATTTGGGCAAATAGAATCTAATCATTTATAAAAAGGAAAATAATTATGACTATAAGGGGTTTGCCAAGGTTACTTTAACATTTGACAAAAAGAAATCAATATTATTCTCTATATTAATAAAAAAAAACCCAGATGATTATGGTTTTCAACAGCAATGCCACTCCTAAGTATTTAACCAAAATAAATGAAAACTTATGCTCATACCAAAACCTATACTTGAAGGTTTATAGTAGCTTTATACATAATCACCAAAATGAGAATCATCCAATAGGTGAATGGATAAGCAAGCTGTGGTACATCCATAAATGGAATTATTACTCAGCAATAAAAAGGAATAAGCTATTGATACAGATAATAATATGGACAAATCTCAAATATACCATGCTAAATGAAAGAAGCTAGACTCAAAGGTTATATACAATATGATTCCATTTATATAATATTATGTAAAAGGCAAAACCATAGAGATGGAGAATTGATCAGTGATTGCCAAAGCTGAAGTATGGGGGAGATCTGGTTGAAATGGGCAGCACAAGGGAATTTTGGGGTGGATGACAGAACTGTTCTATATCTTGATTATGGAGTTAGGTACGCAACTCTACACATTTGTCAAAACATATAAGTGTACACCAAAACGAGTGAATTTTACTGTGTGTAAACTGAAAGACACATTTCTAAAAGTGCTATATTCAAAATAATACAGATAAAAGATCAAAAGCTCTAGAAAAATGTGTTACTAAACTATTCTAATTACTCAAAATACAGCTTCACTCATGATAAAGATGCCTATGCTGAAGACACATGTGAAAGGTTACATAAAATTAATTTATGAAACGTGAATGGAAACAAAGTAGTACTTCTAAATGTTAAATATATCACTTTGTGTATGTACTTCTGAGTTCATGTATAACTAAATTAATAAACTGAATGTCATAAGTACATATTTGATTATTTTATATCATAATTTCATATATGAATGGCAGACAAAATATATTTTCCCTTGTTATTGTGAAAATGAGAATTTGCCTTATATTAGGGTGTATACAGTATACAAATTTCTTTAAAGGAAGTATAGCTTGGTGAAAAGATTTTAGAAGATGATATATGCACATAGCCATTAATTATGGCACCCTTCTCAAACAATGATCTATAGATTGACTACATTACAGTCAATTTGGATGTTTTAAAGAATATATAGATTTCCAGACTCCACCTTTGGAGATTTTATTTTAGTAGATCTGGAATTCCTGAATCTCTATTTTTAAAATGGCTCTTGATTCAGGGCCGGCCCGGTGGTGTAGTGGTTAAGTTTGCACGCTCCACTTCTCGCGGCCTGGGGTTCACAGGTTCAGATCTGGGGTGCGGACCTAAACATCCATTCATCTACTCATCTAGCCATGCTGTGGCAGGCGTCCCACATAAAGTAGAGGAAGATGGGCACAGATGTTAGCCCAGGGGCAATCTTCCTCAGAAAAAAATAGGAGGATGGGCAACAGGTGTTAGCTCAGGGCTAATGTTCCTCACACAAAAAAAAAGACACATTGCTAAAATGGCTCTTTATTTAAGAAGCACCAAAAGAAGGTTTAGACTGTCAGATAGTCTGGTCATGTAGTTTGATATACAAAGACTTGTACACTGTTCAGAGCAGCTTTATTTGTAATTGCCCCAACCTGAAAACCTATATGTCCATCAACAGGTAAATGGATAAAAAAACTGTGGTATATCAAACACAATGGAATACTATGTGGTGTTAACAGGGAATGAATTACTGATTTAAGTAAAAATATGAATATCATAATCCAAGAGAATAACTTATTCTACTTACTCACTTTTTCTTTCAAAATATAAAGAGTGCACATACTTTATGTGCTTAGACAGTGTTATGTTCTGAAAAAGGTCAAACCAAAAAAAAAGCAAGAGGATATAATGTGTGATTCCATTATATACAATTCTAGAAAATGTGCAGACTACAATACAGAAAACAGACTGGTGGTTGCCTGGGGACAAGGGGCAGGGGTGGAGAGGGATAGATTACAAAGAGCAGGAGGAAACTTGAGCATGAAGGATACGTTCCTTTTTCTAACTGTGTGGTTCCACAGCTATACACGTTAAAACTTATCAAATTGTAAACTTATATGTGTATTTACTGTACATCAATTATATCTCAATAAAACTTTTAAAAAAGCCTTCTGATTTAAGAACCACCAAATTAAATTTCAGCCAGTTTGTCTGTTTGTTTGTTTGTTTCTTTTTGTGTGTGAGGAAGATCAGCCCTGAGCTAACATCCATGCTAATCCTCCTCTTTTTGCTGAGGAAGACCAGCTAACATCTATTGCCAATCCTCCTCCTTTTTTTTTTCCCCCAAAGCCCCAGTAGATAGCTGCATGCCATAGCCGCACATCCTTTTAGTTGCTGCATGTGGGACGTGGCCTCAGCATGGCCGGAGAAGTGGTGTGTCAGTGTGTGCCCGGGATCCGAACCCGGGCCGCCAGTAGTGGAGCGCGCGCACTCAACCGCCAAGCCACAGGGCCGGCCCTGTCTGTCTGTTTTTAAGCCTAGCAATGGTCATATATGATTATCATGTTCAGCCTCATGAGTTACAGTTATAAACAAAGAAACAAACACAAACCAAAACAGCAATAACAGCATCATGAAGGACAGAATATTTGGGGATATCCCAAAGAAGAAAAGAACTTATGAAGTAACTAAAAATTGAAAATATTTACCTCACATAACAGAAGATTGAGGTTATTTCCTAATCTAAGAACACAATTTATTGCATCTTGTTCATACTGCTAAAAATAACTATCACCCATGGTAGATGTCTGATAATATACAGCTTTTATAAAATAGTTCTATTAAAAATAAAAACATTGTTACATGGAGGATGGAGATAAGCTGTTCCTTTACTTCAAACAGAATGAAAGAAAATGGGTACAATTTATGTAATAGGAGATATTACAATTAGAAATTGGAATAGCTTATGAAATAGAATGGTTAAACACTACGTTTTCTAATCATTTTTGGTAGAAACTTTCTAAATAAATAGGCCCACATTTGCTTTAGGGAGCCCAAGGGGTAAATTATATCAGGACACATTTGTGCTCGTTAATCTTTCCTCCCAGGAACTTTGGAAAGGAAAAGACTTAACTTGTAAAATAGTATGAAAAGAACTACAGATGCTAACATCCCTTTCTCCACATTTGTCATGGCCATTTGATTTGTCCTTGCGTATTTAATAAATTTATGTCCTGGGTACCATCGAATTTAAAACTAAAAGGGAAGTAAGAGAGTATTTCATTTCATTTCATTTTATTGATGGTGAAACAGAGACCTAGAGACATTAAAAGCCAGTTAATGACATTCATCTTGGTGTTGGGGTGAGGACTAGGATGGATTAGGTATAAAATTAAACTTTGATGTAGCCCTAACCCTACAGACTTTCTAACCTTTAACAAATTACAGCTTTTGAAAAATAGGCTTAGATGCTAGAAGGGATCACTACAAACAGAGTCAGTGAAAACTTGTATTCTCTTGGATGCCTAATAACCAATTTTAATCACTCAGCAACACCGGATAAATTGCTACAGTACGTATTACTGTCACTTGTTTCACATAAACCTACATTAATTATAAGGTTTTAAAAACTATAAAACATTACATCTTGGAATTTTCAAAAGTACAGTCACCCTCAATCCAAATAAACTCTCCATCTATATTAGAAACTGAGAAGCCCTCCTACTCCAACAAGGCAGACCATCTACCTTTGTAGGTTCAATGTGGGTCACACTCCCTGCCCAACACATTTAATTTGCAACTAAAGCTAAGTTTGCAGTGTAAATCAAAGTAAACTGTTCAAAATGAGAAAAATATTCCCAATGTCAAGACTTCAATGACTATATATTTAAACAGTACCCTACTCCTCACCACCCTTGACACAAAAGGAACAAAGGTCCTAACAGCAAACAGAGTCTATCTAGAAGCTGCTAATATATCACGATGGCAGTTTCTCAGGAATTAAATTATTTTGCTAGCCATATCCTCTTGTCCCTGCCATTACTGATGGCTAGTGTGATGTGATACTTTGAAGGAAAAGCTTCTGGGCTACTGGCTGACTGCATGCAGGTTTACTGAAGGACTCATCTCCTAGCTTTCAGTTATTCAGCCAAGGCAAAGAGCTAAGATCAAAAACTCCTACTGCCTTCTGCCCACATTTTCTGCTCATGAACTTATTTATGGACTCCCAATTCCAGGAGTTCCTTTAGCCTAGAGGTCCCTAAAAGAACAGAATACAGCTTACTCTTCATTGTTTCTTGTTTTTAGTTTTAAGTTGTCTGAGATAAATATTTTATTTTATTTCTTATTCTATTTTCTTTTAAAAACTAACTTTGTCTTCTTTTTTACCTTAGACTGTCTTTTTAATTCTTATTTCCTGTAGCAACTACTTTCTTATTTGTCTTTCTCAATATTATCTTTCCTAACAACTTTAATATTTAAATTTTATATTCCTATTAGTCAGTTAATTTACCAGTCTATTTTCTCATTTATTTATTCTTATCTCAAACAGAAAACACTAAACCACCTTGGGTTCCAATGGCAGAGAGGAATCCCAGCTCTATGGACAGCAACTACAGAGAAATCCACCACAAACAGGGGAAAGTTATTTCTATGCAGCTCCTCCTCTAACTTCCTTTAAAATTCTCCCAACTCTTTAAATTATAATTTCTAAAATTTTCAATGGAGACAATTACAGTAAAATTTATATGTATGTAAATTCTTTTAAACTTTTAAAATATCTAAATGCATTTTGATTCAAAGGGGGTAATTTTCCTGCAAAAAAGGGGGTATATTAGAGTGATATCATCAACATAGCCCCCTCCTCTTAAAATATTTTATTCATTCTTCTCAGTGTCTTATAAATAAAATTTGAAGTCTCAGAATAATTGAGCTATTCATAAAAATGATAATGACAATAAGCTATTGATAACTAAGCTAATAAACAACATGGTGAAATTTACACAATTTAATTGCTGAATAATTCTATTTCCCTAAATTTGGTTTCAAAAAGCATGCGTTAAAAGAAAAATGTCAACTGAATTCAGGCTGAAATACAACTGAGACATGCCAATTAACAGGAATTGGGTAGCACTTTATCTCAAGTTGGCTTTTATATCAACTAATCCTTGAGTTATTGAAGGAAGGTGGGACTAAAGAATAGGCAAGCACAGAAACACTATAGACAGGAAAGATATCCCTGCCTCTGGCTCTAAAAAAAGAAAAAAAAATCATAAAACAAGGAGGGAACAAAAGCTGGAATCTTTTGGGGGAAACAGAAGTTTGGCAATTTATTCTCCTAAAGGGATGAGCAAAAGTGTTGAATTCTAATTGATCTAATAATGAAAATTTGGTTTACATCCCATTTTTATGTGGTTATATTTACATTTAACCATAAATTCTGTTAGGGCAATCTCCAGTGAGTACATTGTAGATATAGAACTAAAACATAAAATACATACATAACAGAATAACAATAATATATACCTTAAGTGGATCTGCTAGCTCTGATAGCTGATTAATTTTCAGTTTAATTGCATCATACTTGTTTTCTGCTTCTACTTTCAGCCTTTTAAGATATTCCATATTTTCTTTATGTTGTTCCATATTTTTCTCAACCATTTTCATTTTGATTTTATTTTCTTGAGCTTCCTCCTCCTGGTTACATTTACAGAGCATATAGAGTTAATTAAAATATGTAAGTTATCAAATAAAAAAATACTACAAACAATTCTGAGAGAGGAGAAGTTACAGGCTATAGGCAAATCAGATCAAAGACAAATACAAAGAGCACCAGCACATTTTCATACCCTTCATAGTAAATTAGGAAGTAGAAGAAAACAGGTTTAAAAATAAGAAGGGATGGGGGCCGGCCCCACGGCATAGTGGTTAAGTTCAGCACACTCTGCTTTGGTGGCCTGCGTTCAGTTCCCAGGTAGTGGACCTACATCACTCATCAGTCAGTGGCCATGCTGTGGCGGCGACCCACATACAAAATAGAGGAAGACTGGCACAGATGTTAGCTCAGGGCGAATCTGAGGTCATAATCAAAAAGAGTAACTTTTATTCTATCTACTCACTTTTTCTTTCAAAATATAGTGTACATAAATGTGTACAAAAATGTACATATCTTGTGCCAATGTGTTAGATGCTGAGTCAACAAAAATAAAGAAGACATAGTCCATATCTTTAAGAAACTTAGTCTTTCAATAAAAGGAATTAAAGCAGAAAAATCAAAAGTGAAAAAAAGATTACTAATAAAAAATGAAGACAAATTCTCATTAGAGCAAAGCTGCACTGCCACAGTGACTTTACACGTCTTGTTTATTTTTGAATCCCCTAGCACTTAATAGAGTGCCTGGTATAGAGTAGATACTTAATAAATATTTATTCATTTTAACAAGACTCTGCAATCTATGTAATCCATGGCTTACTGTAACTCAGAGAAGCTAAGCTGAATGTCATAAACAGCCTGGGAAAAAATAAAAATAGAGTAAAAAATTTGTGGTGAATGAAAATGAAAACCACTAACTTGGAAAAAAGAAAACAATGCAAAGGGACCAACTACAACTGACTAAAAGATATCCATTAATATTGATACTAATTAACTCTGAAAAATACCATGCTGGGCAGTTTGGTTTGAAAGGCCACTGTTTAAAAGCAACTAAGCTGTGATAAAGTTTTATTTCTTGTAGGAAAAGACAAAATCAATTATTACACATGCAAGCTATATATAAAACGCCAAGTAGTTGCTACCTTATTTGTGAATGGAGACAGCAATCAGAAAAAGTAGCCTCAGTTAAAAGGATTCAGGGGCCGGCATGGTGGCACAAGCGGTTAAGTGCGCGCGCTCCACTGCGGCAGCCCGGGGTTCGCCAGTTCGGATCCCGGGCACGCACCGACGAACAGCTTGGCAAGCCATGCTGTGGCAGTGTCCCATATAAACTGGAGGAAGATGGGCAGGGATGTTAGCCCAGGGCCAGTCTTCCTCAGCAAAAAGACGAGGATTGGAAGATGTTAGCTCAAGGCCAATCTTCCTCACAAAAAAAAAAATAAATAAATAAAAATAAAAGGATTTAAAAAAAAAAGTTGAGAGTAGATTCTATTAACCTAAATGACAGTTTTGTCCTTTAACATTACATTTAAATTGAGGAAAAGACTCTTACCAAAGTTGCAATATCCACAGACTGGTGTTCTTCTATATTCTCAAGTTCCCGAATTTCAGAAAAACTTTTTCTTATTTTCACCTGAAAAAAAGTATTTAGATTTTAGTAACATAAAAATAAATAAAAGATAAAAATAAAAACCCTGGAAAGGATATATTAATCCATGAAGTTCTACTCTGCTTTATGTTACAGAAGGATTCTGTAGTTAATGAAAGAGACAGATTAGTATTAAATGAACCAAAGGAAGTTATGTATAAAGTCTGCCATAATCACCCTTATTGCTAATCCATTCCTACGCAAAAAAATTGTAAGTACTCCATCTTAGTATTTAAAATGACAAAAAGTTGAATCCACAGAGTAAATATTTTTCTGAAACAGCCAGACTCAAGTTATGGAATGATTACTCTAATCTAGTCATTCTCAAAGTACAACCCAAGTACCCTCTGGGGGCCTCTGAAACTCTTTCAGGGGGTCATAAGGTCAAAATCATCCTCATAAAAACACTAAGACATTATTCACTATTTTTACTATCATTTTCTCACAAGTGTACAAGAGGTTTCTAACTCTTTGATGTGTATGTAAAACTGCAACAGATTGATTGCAGAAGTTGATATGACAATGCAGCTGAATTTTATTAAGCCAGATATTAGAGATTTAAAAAAATAGAAAAATGTCAATCTCCTCACTAAATATCTTTGGTTTCAGAAAATATATTTTTCATAAAAACGTTATGCTAACACACGAGTTTATTATTATTTGTAAATGAACTGATAAATATTCTTAAATTTTGTTTTAATTTTTAACAATGCAAATATTGATAGATAAAACCCACATAAAGGAAAGCTCTTTTAAGACTGGAAGGGGCTTGAGGCCAAAAAGTTTGAGAACTACTCCTCTAACTAAATGAATGGTAGGTCTTAAAAATAACTTGGAAGTGATAAGTTGAGAAAAATGAAATGATATATATGTTTTTACCTTTAACTCTTTATAATGCGCTTGGCACCTTCTAAGACATCCTTCATTGCATTCAATATCCTTTTCAAGGGCAGACAAATGCTGCTGAAGATTTGATATCTGAGCCTTCTTATTTTCAACCTCTTTCTCCAAGTCACTTGATAGAGAGGGGAGGATAATAAACACTTTAAATCTACGTCTGAATATTATGAATACTTTAAATCTTTACAAAGAAAAGTTATTTGTAACAACTTATTTGTAAAACCCTATCCAGTTAAACCAGTTCTTTCTTCCTACCAAGCTATTAATAACACGAGAATACAGAAATTGCAAAAAAACTCTTCTAAACTGGAGTCAAATTTTACTTATTTCATTAATAAGTATTTATGATATGATTTCTGGGTGGCAGGCATTATGCCCAGTGATAGCAGAGGTAGAAACAGGATCAAGACATGAAAGAATCAAACAAAAAGGAAAAAAAATCAGGAAATAAACTATAACATTATACTGTGAACAGGACACTATACTCTATGTCTGCAGTACTATGGGAACATAAGAGTGAGTTTGGGAGAGGTGACAACTGAATTGTGTTTTCTAAAGTTTTCACCAGCTGGACTAATTGGCAGGAAGATGGAAAAAAATATACAAAGGCATAGAGTGATGAAAACAGACAAAACTGATAGTCAGCTCAACATTACTGCAGGTCAACAAATGAATGTATGGGGAGTGAAAGCGATGGGAGGAGGCCAATGAAGAGGGATGGAGGATAAAGTAGGCAGATGCCAAAGCCACAAAGGGTCCCCGCGACAGCACAGTCAACTGTCTTCAGAAGCAACCCTCCCCTGCCTCACTGAACCAAGCACCTGTCCCCCAAAGCCATGTGCCTGTAAGACAACAACCTGTGAGTTAAGAAAAACTTCTCTCTGATTGAGTGTATGCCATATTTCACTAAGATGCATATTCTTCCACATTTTAACATCTCTGAGCTCTGAAATCATCTTCCAGTTCATGGTTCAATTAGCAGCATTTTTTCTTTTTTACTGGCATATAAAATAATAGAGCATCTTAAACTTAATGAAATAAATTTTAACTGTGCTACGTTACTAGAATTCTCAAAATTTAAAAAAGAAAAATCAATAAATGATAGGTGAATGAATGATAAATGAATGATAAAAATGAGGAAAGGAGGAGAATAATTGTGGTATTTCTGGTAAAAATGGGGCCAGATGCAAAAACTTAAGATGGGTCCTCAGGATTTAATAAGAAAACTGTATTTTATCATATATAAATCTATACTTTTAATAACAGTTAATTGTGCTAAAAAAAATTATCAAGTAAACAAACTTGGAAACCTAGAGCCTAAATCAAAAATAAAAACCAACAAAAGGAGCACGGACAATATTGTTAGTATATAATTTGTGAATATTTAGAATAAAATTAGGCAATCAACATAATTTACAAGAATAAAACTGCTAAATTATACAACTTCCTTTTTGCCGGGTAGGACAAATTCTGTTACACATTTTCATAGTGTTCCTCCTTAGTTTTTGATTAATTTTTACATGGAGAAAGAATATTTACTACCTAAAGAGAAAGATATTAAAACTGAGCACATGTGCATTGTTTGTGTGGGATGAAGACACGTTCCCCGGGCAGCCTGTCTAAGCAGTGCACCCCTCACTCCCCACCCCACACCCCTCACTCGCTAGACCTTCCTCTGCTCTATTTGTCTCCACAGCACTTGACTGAGTTAGTATTCCTTTATAGTCTACCTCCCCCTTCTTATTAGAAGCTCCAGGAGAGGAATTTTGTGTACTTTGTTTCCTGCTGTATCTTGTGCCTAGATCAGCGCCTGGTACTCGTTCAGTATTTCTTTGAAGGAACAAATGGAAGAATAAAATTTGAAAAACACACTTCGTAAAATTATATAAAAAATGTTACAGTATTTTGACAATTCAAAAATCCAGAGGTAACTTCTTTTATGATCTTGTATAAAGCAAGTAACTGCACTGGTAATTATTCTGAGAGCTTATTGACACATTTCTCTTGCACCCTATTTGTACTTTCATAATAGGAAAGCACACTGGGATAACAAAACCAACTCAGGACCTGTACATAAGACTTGAAATGCTTTGCCTATTGAGAAGCCACTCTATTCATTATGAAATCGTGAAAAACTAATTATAATCTCCTCACTGAAAGTCCAGAGCCATTGTTCATCAACAGGAATCCATCAGCGCTGCGTTAATGAGGGTACGGAAAAGCATTCCTCATGCGGTCATAGTATGAGGGGAAACTGGGGAATCTTTCTGGAATCATTTGGCAATCACTTTTAAATAATCAATTTACATAATAAAATAATTTAAAAATCAAATAATCTATTTTAGTAAATATTAAAGTTCATTTAATATTATAAATGTTAAAAATATTAATTGTTTAATGTTACCAAATATTTAAAACTAGACCATAAATTATATATTAATAAAACAGTGATAGTCATTTGGCCACAGCTGTTAAATAATTTTAAAATTCATGCATACTTTGGCTCAGCATTTTCACCACTAAGAATTTAAGCTATGCACATACTGTCAAAAGTATGCCAAGACATACAGGTGTGTTCTCACTGCAGCACTGTAACAGGAGAAAACAGCAAACCACCCCTACATCCATCAATAGGGAACTGGTTAAGTAGATTTGTGGTACAGCCATATCAAGAGGTAGTTCTAAATGTGCTGGTAGGGAAAGATCTCCAAGATATAATATGGAGAGAAAAAAGCAAGATATAAAAACCACATGCATATTTACACAAAGCAAAATATGGATGAACCCTGAAAACATACTAAGTGGAAGAAGCCAGACATGCAAGGTTGCATATTATATGATTCCATTTATATGAAATATCCAGACTAGACTAATCCATAAAGACAAACCCGAAAGTAGACTAATGATTGCCAGGGGGTGGGGGCAAGAGGAATGGAGAATAACTACTCACAGATATGGTTTTCCTTCTGGTGTGTTAAAAATGTTTTAGAATTAGATAATGGTAATGGTTGCAGACCTTGTGAATATAATAAAAATCTCTAAATCGTACACTTTAAAATAGAGTGAATTTTAGGGTATGTGAATTGTATCTCAATTTTAAAAAACCTACGTATATGGTATAAATATGTAAACTGTTCTGGAATATATATAAGAAACTGTTAAACTATTATCTTACTGTTGAAAAAGAAATGAGGACAAAGGGTTTCACTTTATGCCTTTCTGTTTGAATTTTCTCACCATATGCATATATTACTTTTAATTATATTTAAAACGTCAATAGAGACTATGGAGAAATGGGATTATGAGCTACTTTTGTTTTCCAATTAATATTTTTCTGTAATTAAAAAACACTATTGAATTTTTTAAACTTCCAAATATCAGACAACTATCATACTGGTTCAGGTCAAAACAGAAGACACCAAGTAAATTAAATATCATCAGAACTTAGTATATTTTCAATCAGTCAAGTTTATCAATGTGGGAAACAATTTTTTAAAAAACCACTGTTCACAGGGTTCTTAAAAGAAAAGCTTTGTCCATTACACATTAATACAAATAATTTTAGCTAAAAATGAAGCCAGATATCAACTATAAATCTTAAGTTTTGAAACCTTATTACTAAAATGTAGAATCAGGGATCCTAATTTGCTGCTGAGATATACTTAAACAATATTTTCCGAGTGCCATCCTTTTTTTTTTTTTTTAAGACTTGGGACACACATGCATGAGGCATTTTTTGTGGGAAGAAGTGAATGACATAGAGTAACACCACCATGATACTGTTTACACATCTGCACTCACGTTTGCCTGAATACCATACAATTTAGTCTTATACAGCTAGAATTAGGAAGGCCTGATTTAAATGTCATGGCCCAATGGATAACACTTTTTCACCTTACAGGTTACTTTCATACAGGTGCATTCAAACATTTATGGACTTCCATCTATCCTCTCAGAAAGATTCAGTGTCAATTTAAAATGTTGTGCTGAGTGTAACAACACCAAGTTGCTGGTCATTTAACTTTTTTTCTGTTGCGAAGTAAGAGGTTTTACTAAGCTTTCCAACAATTATTATGATTATTTTTCTTTATGCTGCTCTCATAATCACACAAAAATGACTAATATTACTTGACAACAAGAGATCTATTCCAACAAAACTCCTGTTTCCCCTACATACATGTCATGTAGAATACTTTCACTTTTACTCAATTTTCTTAGATATTTCTCTTACTTAAGTTGTAAGTTCTTCTACTTAAGCTCTTCTAGGTTACTAATTCAGTGCCAACCCATCAATTCAACTGAATTAGTTCAGCTGCAAAATCATGTTTTTTGTACCAAAAATTCTTTTTGTATGCTTTTGAATCTCACTAAGTACACATTACTTTTTCGCTCAACTTCTCAATTTGTCTCCTCGAGCAGCTCTATTTTCCTAGGTATGTGTTCTAATTCTGCCGACTGGTCTTTCTAAAACAGTGCAACTCAAAATACCAGCCAGAGACATAATACGGAACTTGAGCTAGAATGTAGACCAGCACACTTGTACTCTCATGGAGAAAAATCAGCAGAACTAAACAACAGGCATAGTGATGTAGCTGATTTATATTCAGAGTTAAGCTCCTTATCCCCCTGCAGACAGGTTACAGACAACACGCAGATCAGCCAGTCAAGGGAACACACTTTGTGTCCTCAGCCCAGAATACCGTTGTCAAAGTGATGAGGGAAAATAACTGGCAACCTAGAATTCTACATCCAGCTAAATATACTTTTAAGAAAAAACAGATTACTCACACTTCTTTGCTAAAATAACTACTAATAGAGTAATATGAAAGGAGATGAACCCCAAAGGAAGCAGTGGGAAAAATATGGTAGAGCTAGACTGGATACCAACCTTATTTCAGAATCTACGTCTCTGCTTAGAAACTTAGGTCTTGTATTTTCAGATGAATAATAACGTTTTGTAAAGACTTGATCCCCATCAGCAGTAAAAGCTTCCCTGCAGTTCTTGGGTGGCTTTTGGGACTGCATTACTGCACGAGCTACAGAATTATTCTAAAAAAAGGGGGGAAATAGATTTAAGTTATGTCAAAGCATTTCTGATGCATACAATTTCAAAATGTTACCTATCATTATTTTAGGATTCAAGTATTTTTAAACATTCAAGTAAAATAATTGCATAAAGTTAAACAAAAGAATTTTAAAAACAACTTTCAAGATTCAAAGAATTAAAACTATAAAGAGTCTTTAAAACAACGTAGTAAACAATGCTTTAAGACAAACTGATATATTTTATTTTTAAATTCTAATATTGCTATCCACTTAAAATTAAAAATTATTTTAAGTACCTTTTCACCTGAAAACATTTACTTTAGACCAGTTCATACAAATCTTATTTTTTCTAACTAACTTTTACACCCCAGAAAAGATGTGAGTGAACAGCAAATTGCAGTAAAAGTTTAGTCTACTGAATTACTGAATTATCTAGGCAAAAGCTAGAAATATTTCAGCACCTGGAGGAAGTAAAAGGGGATTAGGCTAAATGGAGGCCTAGTTAACTTCTCTGGAAAGATATTTACAATATGACTTCATTATTTTCTTTCAAGTATTCTTCCAAATTATGAGAGAACCAAGCTCACAAATAATTACAATATGAACTTGCAATATATATATATGCACACATTTGGATTATCGATACCATTACCTCTCCGTTTCCATTAACGAGAAAAACAGACTCTATTATGATTATCTTGATTACAGATTTCTGTTTTGAATTTCCTTGTCCCTTTTCAGCACACTTATGTCAGTAGACGAAACACAATATGATGATCTAATCCAACAAGTACATAAAAATACACACACAGATGAAAAGTAAATATCGATTTATTTTATAGGATTCAACGTTTTAAGAATAAGAATTAATAAAGTATCAAGTAAAGTACTTGTTTAAAAAGTAGAATAACAATAATACATGTATCTGTAAGGGTAAACAAAAAACGGCTTTGGCAGCCAATCAAGAAAGAATGAACAAAAAAATTTTATAGCATCATGCACAAAAAGAATAATATATATTTGCGAAATTATTTTAAAATACCCAAAAGTTATAAAAGTTTCCTGGCGCAGAAAACACACAACCAGCTCTATATTATTCTACAGATTTTCCTATGAGGTAAAAAAGTACAATGGTAAAACATATCAATAACTCTATGATATAGAAGGGGGATAGGAATTTATATAACCAACTTCAGTTTTGAAAATTAAAAAATAACATACAATACAGCAAGTATCTGGTCTTACTTTGATTAGTAGCACGGTCTCTATGCCTCTCATGTCAATTAGGCTGTTCGCAACAACTGCATTATCTATTTCTAAAGCTTTCAGAACCGTTGGAAACTCTGGATGATAAGCAGCTCTAGGAAACAAAAATATATAAAGATTAACTTATCAAACTTTAATTATATAGATATATTTTTTAAGGGGTGGGTAGATTATAGATAATAATACAATGGAAAATATCTGATAACATTTGAAAACATCTGTAATAGGTTTAACTTATTTTATTTACTTAGCAAATATTTATATAATACTATGTGCTAAGTACCGTTTTAAGAAAATAATAAATATTAGCTCATTTAATCCTCATAACAACCATGAGATAGATAATATTATTCTCTCCTTTTTTAATTTCAGATGGCCAAGGTTCGGCGACTTTAATAAGTTCCCCAATGTCATAATGCTAGTTAAGTGGTCGGGCTAGGATTTAAACCAGGCAGCTCAGCTCTGGAACCCAGACTCTTAATCATTACGCCCCGTTGCCTGTTATAATTAATAATTACAATTTCCTTAAATCTTATACTGCTATCACACATAAACATAAAAGTCAATTAATTAAAACACATTTTAATAGCTAAACAATTTTCCCACTGAGACAAGAAAAACTGAAGTTCATTAACAACAAAAAGGAAACATGAGAGAAAAGATATTCTTATTAACTGTAATTTGGATTCTCTAAAAAGACATTTAATCTTTCAACAAAACAACTTAAATATCTGATCTATTGACAGCAGTGAAGAATAGACACGCCAAGAACAGCAGGTGCAGGAGCAAGGAATGGCTAAGGGGGAAACAGTCACGGCATTATGAGTGCTGTCCTAGTCCTAGAGTTCCAAAACAAAGCCTGTATCTTTGTATATACGTTTAACACCTATTCATTCATTAATTCAACATGTATTTACCGATCATCTACTATGTGCCCGGGTGCTGTTCAGAGGCTGAGACAGGAGTAAACAGAACAGATTACGTCTTGTCCCCATGGAGCTTACATTCTATTGAAGGAAGACAGAGAATAAAGAAAAAGAAAAAGTGGCATATAGTGCTTTTTCACACAAAAAAGGTAAGGAAGCCTCACTGAGGTGACAGGCAGATAACTGAGGAAATGGGAAGCATATCAGCATCCTGAAGAACAGCATTCTGGGCCAAGGGAACGGGACTTGCAAAGGCCCTGATGGGGGTGTGGAGCAGCCAGGAGGCCAGGGTGCTGAGGTGGACAGAGCAGGGAGGCGAGTGCTTCTGGAGACAAGGATGGGAGAGACGGCGAGCGGACAGATCGTGGGGGCCCTAGAGGTTACAGTAAGGCCTATAATAAGGGAAACAGGATGGGAACCATATAGGGCACTCTGAGCAGAGAAACCACATGATCTGACTTTACTCTGTGATACTGAGAGTGGGGGTGGCAGAGAACCTGAAGCAGAAAGATCCGCCTATTGCAATACTCAAGTGAGACATGATAATGGCTTGAACCAGGGTAGTCACTGCAGAAGTGTTTAGATCCCGGATATATTTTTTACAAGTATAGCCAACAGGATATAGGGTGGCAGAGAGGAGTCAAGAATGACTGAGGCTTTGGCTTGAGCAACTGAAAAATGAAGATGGGGAAGATGATAGGAAGAGGCATTTTAGGATGGAAATCAGGAGTTTGGCTTTTAGACACGTTAAGTTTGAAATATCTATTGGACATTAAAGTGGGAAATATACATTGAGTATATTATATTCTGAAGTTCAGAGGAAAGAGCCCCACTAGAAACATTACTTGGTAATCATCAGTGTATGGACTGTGTTTACAGCCATGAAACTAGAGGAGTTCACTGGGGAGCAAGTGCACGACAAACAGAGGTCTGCAGCACTGACGCAGTTAGAGGTTCCCAGGGCAGGAGGCAGAACCAAAAGACACTAAAAAAGAATACCTGGAGATTTAGGAAAACCAGAGAGTGAGGTCTTAGGAACCAAGTAAAAAAGTGTTTCGGGAAGAATGACATGATCAGCTGAGTCAAATACTACTGGTAGGTCAAGTTCGTGCGTAGTAAGGATGGACCACAGACTCAAGCAAAGCAAGGCTCACTGGTGCCCTGCTGTTCTGAACTGTGGTGAAGTTATAAAAGCTTGACTGGAGCAGGGTCAAGAAAGAAGGGGAAGCGAGAAATGAGACACAGACCACCTTTTGAGGAGTCTTTCCTGTAAAGGGAAGTAGACAGATGAGATAGTAACCTCAGGATAGAGCTCAAGTGGAAGTAAACACAGGATAGGAAAGAATGGGGGGTGGGTGCTCTAGAAGTCAAGCAGTGTGACTGAATCAAAGTAGATTGTGAGAGGACAAAGGAGAGGGAGCAGGATCATAAGAGGAAGGGGATGTGGTAGGAGATCCTGGTGAAATGCAGACCCTGGCCAGTCTGCTGAAAGCACAGGTTTCTGTGCTAGGAAGGAACAAATATTTTAAAGGGGAAGGCACATGCCACTGCTGGACAAGACTGCTCCTCCCAGCTTGCTGGACAGTGCCCAGTCACAACCACCCCCTCCTCTTGCTTTCCTTCCTGGGATTTACTTCATATCGGTTTATACCACAATTAGTTGCACGCTGAGAAACGCTATCAAATCAGTCCAGGAGAACTAGAAGTAGGAAGGAATAGTAGCAGTGAAGTGTAAGTGACAAGAGACAAGGAAAGAATGATATGAAATACGTTCCCCAAACAATGTCAAGTAGAAAGCTTAAAGAGGACAGGAGAGACAGAGGAAGAATTACACATAAAATTCCAGGCAAGTATAATGAGCCTCACTGGTAAGAGGAGTCACAGGACAAAATGATTTGATGATTCTAAATAAGCTTAGAAAGAATCATTTAATAAAAACACGTGATTTCTAAAGCCAAGTAAAAGAAAAAATACAACAATCAAATCAAAATATAGAAAAAAACATGTTTAAAATTTAAAAATTTAGGGCGTTTTTAATGTCTCCAAATATAAGAAGAATATGTAATGTAAGAAGTGACAACAAACCAACAACAGAGCTGCGGGGAGCACCAAGATAAAAGGAGTAAGAGACGAAGACAAGCCACAACGTAGGCTGAGAACATCTGAAAAGCAGGAGAACCCAGAAAATAGTGTCACGGTGACCAAAGGAGAACAGGGGTTTCAAGGAAGGTATATTTAATGGTATCTAATGCCTGAGAGAAGGAAAATAAATACACAAAAATATATACATATACACTGGATTTGGCAACAAGGAAATAACTGGAGAATATAATGAATATTTCAGGTGCTAGATAGCAGTGGGTCAGGGAGTGAATGCAGTCACCCCTAGGAGTAGGTTATTCTCATGAGGGGAAAGGCAAATCAGTGACCTAGGCTGTTACAAGAGGAGAGAAGTTAATGGAGTTGCAAAGTTCAAGGCTCAGGAGAGTTCAGAAATTAAAAGAAATGGTTCCTGAATCAGGCAAGAAAGTATGCAATTCGTAGAATAAGTAGAACAGCCTTAGGCAGAAAGAACATCTCTTCTGTTGAGATAGGGGCAAGAAGTACAGAGCAGACATGGTTATTGGCGGGTACTAGCAAGCCGAGTGGGGCAGTAGCCTCTACTTCCTGGGAAAAGAGGAAAGAAGGCCATTTTTATAGGAAAGGAAATGAGATTTCCCCAATACCTCCCTGGGAGCTAGGCACTTCCCTACACACCTTGGTTGAGGTTATCTAACTAAGCCTAATGTATGTGATTCATTCTACATTCTTATAGTGTTTTACTGTTCTTTTCTACATTAAAATAACACACCCCATTTTTAAATTTATCATTTGAAACACAACTTATACCGATGAAGTTCTTCACAAAAAGTTACGCCTTCAAAATGTTTGTAAGGCAGTGAAAGTTGGCAGAATATTAAACGTACCCAAGACTTGTCAATATCAACACCCAAAAGGATTAGCATCCAACTTCCTCCACTACTCTACCCACTTGAACCTACTCTTAAAGCTAAACATGGACTTTGTTATCCCCTGGACCTGCTGCCATTAAACTCTAACTTCCCACTCTCACCACAACCTACCATCCTTCCAGGCTTATCATGCCTGTTAAACCTGCTCTCTAAGTTCATCAAGGCTGAGCTACAGATTTTCTCCCAGGCCTCCTTTTCTTCCCCATCTATCCTAAAACCCATGGCCAATCACTGAACTACTTTCCCAACAGCACTTTCTCACCTACTCTAAATAAAACGCACACACTCCGAAAAATTCTAATGTAATATTAATTCAACAATACATATTCTCCACTTAAATCTATTAAAAAACCAAACATTATTGGTAAACAATCCTGCAGCCACCATAGACATTTGAATCTTGAGTGGACTTTGGGTCAGCTTCCTCTCTCATTTTCCCAAACTTCCTACCCGACTCCTGAGGCCCTCATTCACAGCACGTGAATTCACCTACTTCCAAGAAAAGCGACACCATACTGCACAAACTTAGCTCACCTTTGCACCTCTTCACAGGATACTGTAAGTCACACTTGGTATATTGCTAAGAGATTAGAAATACAATGACTGGGAAACACAACACGCCAGCAGGGCAGTGCCAGGGCTTCCTATTCATGGGAGTCTTTGCAGCAGCTCACAGAACAGTCCATACAGCTGTCCAGGACTACCGTTATTGGTCTCCAAAGGACAGCTCAGCTGCAGGAGGACACGCCTCACAGAAGCCAATATCTCTCATAATGACCTCACAGCAATACTTTCCAAGGTCCCATATGGAAATGCCCACTTACAAGAGTCACCATACTGGCATCCCACCAGGTGTACAGAGTTCTTCCAGTGTAGGTGCAGCTAACCTGTCAGGGGTCATTTTTACCATAAGCAATGTTGTCTGGTAGCACAACTTAAATTTCACTTTTATCAGGTTTTAGAACAGGGATCAAAGCTAGAAATTAGCATAAGGTCAAGTTCTCATGCAGACAGAGAAAACACTTTACCCCTAACTCCCAAACCCTTATTTCTAGCCTAAAAGCTCAAAATCAACAATTCCACAACAGGACTTATCTACTTTTGACAAAGCCACTTTTTTCTTATACTTCTCCTAAGTCATTTGATGGCACATCTGTTAGGAAGTCACTCCAACCAGAAACCTAGTAGTCATCCTCAATTCTTCCTTCTCTTACATTCAACTAACATGTTTTAATGACTTGGTCTGAAATACCTCTTTTAATCTGTTCCTTAACATCTTCAATGCAGATGCTATTTTTTGCAGAATAATTTATGACGTCATGCCCCCGTGCATTTTGCACGTAGAATTCTATTGCCTAGGAGGTAATTAACCCTTGTCTGTCACTTGACAAACTCATCAGTTAGAAGACTGATCGTTTATCCTCTCTTCCCTGATTTCTTCCCTAACCTACCTACTAACATTTAATTACACCCTCATCTGAACTATATCTTCACCTCGTGATCCAATCTTACGAAAGCTGACAAGGAATAAATTAGAAAATATGTATATACTCAAAAGTAAAGTGACTAGCTAGCCAGCAACTAGCAAAGAGGCCAGTTTGGGTATTGCGCCCTTGAGAAGGTTTGTTAGGGTCATCAAAGGAAACAATTGCAGTTCTTTAAGGAATCTGTGGAGCACCTTGAGAGCTGGACTGTGGGGAATGAGTACCAAAGTTCTTCCTTAGTACCTCTCTCTTAATTTGGCAAGGTCTGCATCATTTCCCTCATGAGCGTAATTTCTATGACACACTACATCTGTTTCCCTGTACTGTCTCCCACAACAGATCTCCTGTAAAGACCTCAAGGGCAGGGAGTATCTCTTATTTACTTATGTATCTCCAATGCCTAGACTGAAATTAAAGAAGTGGCTTGATGAAATTTTACACATCAGTAGTGTAGGTATTTTATTTTAACATAAAAATGTTCTAATTCTTTCTAACCCTGCAGATGATTAAGCAAAACCAGAAACAGTATTTAATTACGGATGCCTTACTTGTGTCTTACATCATACATCTCATTCCGAAATTCAGACACTATTATCTGTGGTCGTGAGGTCCCTGGTAAATAAAACTTTTTCATCAGCGCCTGAAGTACTCTTTCATCAGCATGATTATGGCAACAGTAGGCTTGCAGAAGTCCTTTTAGGCAAGATTCAATAGCCAAAGCAAGCTCAGGGTCCCGAAGATGAATGCAAGCTCCTAAAAGTGAGAGAAAATTATTAAAAGGCCTATAAATATTTATTTTGAAATATTAACATAGCTATCTTTTTATAATAACTCATTAATGACTTCAAAATATTTTCATATAAAGCAGCTTAAATGAAATTACAGATCTTACTTTAACTGAATTAGAAATCCCACATATCCATTAAACACACTGGGGAGAAAACCTACCAAACTCTGGGAAAACACTGTCCCACTCAACTCTAAATTAATAGTGGTTTTTGTATATGAGTTTAAACTATTATAGTCTCTGAATGGTGTTTTGAAAATCACGCCACCAGATTAATAGATTCCTTATAATTTTCTGTAAAACTGATTAATATTGGGATTTTAGATTTAGAGAGGGAAAAAAATGCCTCACACATTGGAATGGATCCTGGTATAGAGGTACCTAATATCTGAAGGAAGAGACATTTCTACAATACTTAATACAGTGTGTCGTCTGTACTTATAAGTACAGGCATATCTCATTTTACTGCGTTTCGCTTTATTGTGCTTCGCAGATATTGTCTTTTTCACAAGACCTTCCACCAGCAAAAAGACTACAACTCGCTGAAGGCCTAAAGGATGGTTAGCGTTTTTTAGCAATAAGGTATTTTTTTTAGTATTTACGTTTTTTATTTTATTTATTTATTTTTTTTGTGAGGAAGACTAGCCCTGAGCTAACATCCGCTGCCAACCCTCCTCTTTCTGCTGAGGAAGACTGGCCCTGGGCTAACATCCATGCCCATCTTCCTCTAATTTATATGGGACGCCGCCAGAGCAAGGCTTGACAAGTGGTGCGTTGCTGCGCACCTGGGATCTGAACCTGCAAACCCCAGGCCACCCAAGCAGAGTGCGCGAACTTAACTGCTGCGCCACCGGGACAGCCCCTAAAGTATTTTTTAATTAAGATACGTATGTTGTTTAAGACATAATGCTATTGCATACTTAGTAGACTACAGTATAGTGTAAATATAACTTTTATATGCACTGGGAAACCAAAAATTTCTTGTGAATCACTTTATTGCAGTGGTCTAGAATGGAACTCACGATATCTCCAAGGTGTGCCTGTAACACAGTACTTTACTAAGAAAATATATTTATATTTACAGCATCATTTTCACCTAATGATGTAAAAAATTAGAGAAAACTTCTCAGAAGAAGTCAATTGATTATTTTTAACCTCATGTATATATGGGGATAATTAAATAACCCCAGCTTTTACAGTTGGAAGAGGACTTAGAAACAATGTTCGTCAAATGAAAACTAAGAAAAGACAAGTTATTTTATAAAGGTTACACGAAACACTCAGGTGATGAGTGTGCTTTTGACTATATCTTGATATAACGGGATTTTCCAACTAATCAATTACATTCAAATTAGTTCATTCATCCATTCAGGAAAAAAATCAAAATCAGATTATCCAACTCTAATTACTTTTCTTTTTCCTAAGTTCTCTTTCTTTTCACTATTTTATGATCTAAAGATACAAAAGGAAAGTTGCAAAGTTTAAAGTGATTTTTATCATTATTTTTTAAAATATACACAATTAAAATCCACATATAACAACATAGCTCTTTGAAAATAGTTTTTTTTTTTTTTTTTTTTAAAGATTTTATTTATTTATTTTTTCCCCCCAAAGCCCCAGTAGATAGTTGTATGTCATAGCTGCACATCCTGCTAGTTGCTGTATGTGGGACTCGGCCTCAGGATGGACGGAGAAGTGGTGCCTCGGTGCGCGCCCGGGATCCGAACCCGGGCCACCAGCATCAGAGCGCGCGCACTTAACCACCAAGCCACGGGGCCGGCCCGAAAATAGTTTTAATTAAAACTAGATTCAATAGACCCCATTCCTGAAAAAAAAAATACTATTTCTAATGTTTACTACATCCTGAGTAAATGACGACAAATACCTAAAGGACCCACAGGTTTACAGGTAAAATGCCCACGTCTATAAGCATCATCTATTGCTTCAAGAAGAGCTGGAACGTTAGGACCAAATCTTTTCAGTCGATCAGTTTTACTATCTTTCAATTCCTTCAGTTGCCTCTGATTATAGTTCAGTGTCTGCTTCACATCTAACTCTTCTCTCCTAAAAAATAAAAGTGGAAAAAAAGAACAAATATGTGATACAGTTACACAGAAATATTCAGCCTTTTCCCCTAACACCTGCATACCAGTGAATGACCCAGCTACCCTAAAAACTAAAAGCAGATTTCTTTATTTGAAAATAATTGTGTTACTAGAGAAAAACAGTCAGAAGCACTCAAAACTCAGCATGACAAAATGATGCAATAGCGATGAGGACTAGGAATCCCAGAAATTGTCCAACTCTACGAGTGTAACAAAAATCCTTTTTTTTTTTTTTTTTTTTTATTTTCAAATAATATTTAATTAACAGGAAAATGTTGGTGATATAATATTGTGAGAAAAAAACAATATAGAACTATATAACTATTCATTGTAAATACATAGAAAACAGTCTGGAAGGATACACAGCAAACCATAAGTAGTAGTCACTTCCAGGGAGTTTGAGGAAGAGTCAGGGGGAGTGTGAAGGAGGATTTTAACCTTTTACCCAAGGTATTTCTTTATTATTTAAAAAAATTTGAAGATCATATATTTATTTATTACATATACAACTAAAATATACGTTTTTTTGGTTTTTTTTTTGCTGAGAAAGATTCGCCCTGAGCCAATATCTGTGCCAATCTTCCCCTATTTTGTATGTGAGTGTAACAAAAATCTTGAGGGCCGACCCTGTGGCTTAGCAGGTGAGTGCGCGCGCTCCGCCACTGGCGGCCCGGGTTCGGATCACGGGCGCGCACCGACGCACCACTTCTCCAGCCATGCTGAGGCCGCGTCCCACACACAGCAACTAGAAGGATGTGCAACTATCTACTGGGGCTTTGGGGGAAAAAAAAAGAGGAGGATTGGCAATAGATGTTAGCTCAGAGCCGGTCTTCCTCAGCAAAGAGGAGGATTAGCATGGATGTTAGCTCAGGGCTGATCTTCCTCACAAAAAAAGAAAAAAGACAAGTCTTGGAAAAGTGATTTTAAAAGATCCCTTATTAATGCAGAAGAAACAAAAAATACCACGTTTTCTCTCTTCATATAAAGAGCAAAACTATACGATTTTCAATTGAAAAAAATCATTTTAAGGATGATGAAACTTACTTAATTCTGGTATGTTCTTCTTTGTCCTTTTCTATGGCTTGCTGAAACTGTTCCATGTCTTGACTGACAGAACATTCTTGATCCTGTAAGGCCTTTACTCTTTCTTTTAACCAAGATATTTTTTTTTGCCTTTCCAATCGCTCAGGTTCCAAAGATTGATCAGTACTAACAGTAAATAATCCAAAGTGGAAAATGTTAAATGAAAAACACGACATTTAAAAAACATAAAGCAATGTGATAAAATTCCTTTAGCAAAAATACAATCATCCCTGATGCCCGTGGATACCTAAGTCCCTTTGTTGGCCCTCCACGTCCGTCGATGTGGAACCTGCGGATACGGAGGGCCAACAGCACTCCATTTCACCCAGATTACTTTATTACAAAATGAGGTGATCACAACAAGTGCAAAGTAACTGTCTTACCTTTTTTTCAATTCTTCAATTCTTTTGCAAAGCTGCTCATCATCTTTCCTTAATGCTCTATGCTCATTTAGGGAGCGGTTATATAAAACCTAACAAAAAATTAGACACATTTTAGTAAAATGAGAAAACAAATATCCCATTCAAGTGCACTTTTGCCAAATCTTCAAAACAAGAGCTAAATATATGCAGAAATATATATTTAAAATAAAGTACATAAATGGCCATATGAAACCATTACAGTTTTGAAAGTCTGAAAGCAACACAGATTTCAACTCAATTACAAAACTGTACTTTTAAAAATAAATGAACAGTACTTATATTTGATATGCAGTTTTGAATATTCAGGTTAGAAGATTTCTCTTACCTCAGCTTCATTATAGGCCCTTTTCCTAGCAGTAACATCTGCTTTCAATGCCAGACATTCTGGTGCTCGCGCATTTGTCTCTTGACTAATCTTTTCTAGTTTATCCTGAATATCCTTATATTTTTTTTCTGCTTCATTAAGTCTGACCTTTAAGAAAATAACAACATTGATGGAGTATATTTTATTTTTCTTCAATAAAGAGAGAAATTAAAAAATAACTATATATAGTTCACATCCCAATAATAAACTTAATTTCGCTCTGACTAAATAAACTCAAGACATTATGCAAGCACTTATATAAAATACTAAAATATAAATTAATTTTAATTCTACATTTAGTTATCCAATAAATGTGTTATCTTCTAGGGATACAAAGATGCAGTAATAACTGTCTTCAAGTAACATAGTTAAAGGGAGATAAACACAATTTAGCTGAGAAACAGACACACAAACTGATAACACAATTTGTATACAATAATGTTTAAGTAGGGTATGTTTATTTATAATCGTGGAAACACAGAGAAAGAACTCATAGGTCTTCCAGAAAAAGTCAGGAATGTCTTCAAAGTAGAAGTAGCATTTGGGCTGAGATGTGAAAGATTAATCAAAATGTACCAAGAGAAAACCCGGGGAAAGGTATGGGGGCAGATGGGAAAGCATGTGGAAAGGCATTAATACCTATTTTAGTAATGAAAGCACTTCTGGAGCTTAGGCTGAAGGGTGGTGGTGGGAGAGGAGATGAAGGCGGTAGAAGGGCTTTGAATTCCATAGATCAGCTCGTGACTTAACCCTCTAGACCACAGGGAGACGAGAGATGATCAACTCTATACGTTAAATCACTTTGAATTCCATAGGTCAGCTCGCGACTTAACCCTCTAGACCACAGGGAGACGAGAGATGATCAACTCTATACGTTAAATCACTTTGAATTCCATAGGTCAGCTCGCGACTTAACCCTCTAGACCACAGGGAGACGAGAGATGATCAACTCTATACGTTAAATCACTTTGAATTCCATAGGTCAGCTCGCGACTTAACCCTCTAGACCACAGCGAGACGAGAGATGATCAACTCTATACGTTAAATCACTTTGGAAGCACACGGAAGGCAGGGTGGAGGAAAAAACTAAAGGTAAAGATTTCAGTAAGAAGTTAATATTGTGGAACAAAAATAATCAGGGACCAAAATGGGGCACTGACAATAGGAATGGATTAGAAAGGACAAATATAAGAACTATTTAGATCAGGGATCAGCAAACGTTTTCTAGAAACAGCTAGAGTATATATTTCATGCTTTGTTGGCTACACAGTCTCTGTCGCAACTATTCAACTAGGCATGCTAAGTGTGAAGTGTCTAGAACATGTAGGTAAAGATGTTAAGATAGGTATTTGAATCAAGTGCTCAGGATACAAGTTTGAAGAGGAAATAAAGATTAGGGAATTGTTGGGCCAGCCCCGTGGCTTGGCGGTTGAGTGCGCGCGCTCTGCTGCTGGCGGCCCGGGTTCGGATCCCGGTCACCCACCAACGCACCGCTTCTCTGGCCGTGCTGGGGCCTCGTCCCACATGCAGCAACTAGAAGGATGTGCAGCTATGACATACAACTATCTACTGGGGCTTTGGGGGAAGAAAAATAAATAAAAAAATTATTAAAAAAAAAAAAGAATCACTTCATTGATGAATATTTAAAAAAGAAAAAAGATTAGGGAATTGTCAATATGTAGGATATTTAGGAAGCACTACATACAACGGTAATGAAGTTTTATCATTAAAACATGGATTGTATAATCTGTATGTTTTTTATAAAAATTGAAGTTGGTCCACGTGTTATATAACTAGACATAATTCATATATTTTCAGTTTTAAATTAAGTTAACGTAAGTCTAAAGTCTGCAGCATGAGAGGATCCCTTTGTCTCTCCCCTTCAATCCAGAGTGAGTAAAATATCCATAACCCAGAAAAGGCTACAGTGCCCAACACGCCAGGACCCCAGAGAGAGCCACACATTGATACATACGAAGGTGGGTGGATTGCAGCACATAGAGGAGGCAAAATGGTGGAACAGCAGAGGTGGCACCCAGGACCCGGGACCCCTGGCTACAGCACCTATGCCAGCCAACCCCAGCCCCAGAAGACCTGGTGGGCAGCAGCAGGAGGCGCGGATGTGACTCCGGCCATAGGGAACCAAGCAGCAGTGGAGGCAGAGCCCCGAGATCCCGGCCCAGCTGCAGCCCAGAGTGTGCAGCAGCGGTGGCGCACACAGGACTCCCACATCCCAACTGTAGCGGCACCTGTGGCCACAAAGTAACAGGAAACAGTAGAGGCGAACCCAACTCTCTCCCCACCCTCCCCTTCTCCCTACCACAGTGACAGAGCTTTTGACCCAGGTGATCCCAGACACAGTGGAGGCGTCAGCCATCCCTCTATGCCCAGTGGGGAAGCCAACAACTACAGCAACACCGGAAGCAACAAGACATCAGTGACCCCCAGAGGTGCAAGTGGTGACAATGAGAGTACCACTAATTTGACAAGATATATGCACTCTCATGTTCACTGAAGCATTGTTTACAATAGCAAAGACTTGGAAACAACCAAAGTGCCCATGGAGGGATGAATACAGATGTAGTATACACAATGGAATAATAGTCATAAAAAAGATGAAATCTTGCCATTTGTGACAACATGGATGGACCTTGAGAGTATTATGCTAAGCAAAATAAGTCAGACAGAGAAAGGCAAATATTGTATGATTTCATTCATATGTGGAAGATAAAAAAACAACAAACACACAGATACAGAGAACAGATTGGTGGTTACCAGAGGGGAAGGTAGTGGAGGGAAGATAAAAGGGGTAAAGAGGGACATTTGTACAGTGACAGATGGAAAGTAGACTCTTGGTGGTAAGCACGATATAATATATACAGAAGTCGAAATATAATGATGTATATCTGAAATTTATATAATGTTATAAATCAATGTTATCTCAATAAAAAAATAAATAGAATAAAATAACAAAAATAAAGTCTGCTTTAGACACTATTTTTTCAGAAACCTTCCATTCAATAGTCATTCTACAATCAATAATCAAGCATATACTATATGAAAGGTTTTATGTAAGACATGGTGAGAAGGATATAAATGTAAAATAAGATAGTCCTTACCCTCCAGAAATTTACCATTTACTATAGAGAGTGTCCAAAAACTTAAGTGGAGCAAACACCTACAGAGCTAAGCATCACCCAGCCTCAAGATCCTCCTTTTCCCATCTGAAGAAAAAGGTAAGCATCTATTACTCAGACTGGATTCCATTTTTAGGTTGGGGAATATTTAAAAAGGAAACTAACGTAAGGTCTTCCCCTATAACAAGCTAAAAAATGAGGTTGAGAAGAATTTGGCATAAATTTCAGAATATCCTCTCAGACACGAAAATTTTGGGTGAGAGAGGTGGGTGGGGTTGAACTTCCAGGTATTACCTGAAGGGGGAGTAAGACACTCAGCCCAGTGACCACTAAGTAAATATACTATCTTCACCATTTCTGTTATTTTTACATACTCATCTATTACCTCTGACAGATTAAAGTTACAACCCTTAAAAAGAAAAAGACATATCTGCTTATCTTGGGGGCATATAGGAAAAAGCAAGGTACAGAATATGACGTCCTAGACTACAATCAAGCTTGGGAGCCAAAAATTCCTAAGGTAAGTAGAACTAAGTACTAAGAGGTAAGTCAGCCACACGGAGTACACAGGGCTCCTATAAAGAAAGGCCAGGCGTTCTACTTCTGCCACGACAGCGTGAGGAATTCCACAGTGGGGGCTGCACACCCTTGAGAACATATGAAAAAATCACTGAACTGTACATTTTAAACAAGTGGATTATATGGTATATGAATTATATCTCAATAAAGCTCTTAAAAAAAGAATGAAAAGGCAAGTACAAAGAGTGGATCTGCCATATGGTAAAAAGGTCCACATGGAAATCTGCAAAAGGAAGTTACTACCTTCATTTACCACTCAACCAACCTCTGGCTCTAGGCTCATGTGGAATAATCTTGTGACTTTCTTGAATCTTAGATAAACAGCATAGTTTCTACCTGGGCTCTTAGATCTCAGGTTGAAATTAACCTTAACAGACCTAACAACTTATCCCACCTGCGTTCCACATATATGAAATCCTCTCATGGTTCTGGGCCCTAAAACTCTCAGCTCCCTGAATGTTCCACTAGCAATCTCTGGGCATTGTCTTCAGTTCTGAATTCTTATAGTTCATGATACTTAGCTTTAACGCTATTCTAATTGACTATTATCCTAGTACCCCTTCATTCCTCAGGCCATTTTATGTTTCTACTCCTTAATGAACCCAAGAGTAAAAGTTTTATGCTCTAGCATCTCTAGTCAGTAACAAAGTACCATTGTCCACATGCATGAATTCAGAGTTCTATATCTCTAGCCTCAGACAGGCTATCACATCGAAACACAATACTCTTTTTATTTTATTTTATTTTATTTATTTTTTGTGAGGAAGATTAGCCCTGAGCTAACATCCATGCCCATCTTCCTCTACTTTATATGGGACGCCGCCATAGCATGGCTTGACAACCGGTATGCTGGTCCATGCCCGGGATCCGAATCTGCAAACCCCTGGCCGCCGAAGCGGAGCGCGCAAACTTAACTGCTACGCGACCAGGCTGGCCCCCCATGATACTCTTTTTAAAAGAAAGCTGCCATGATAGTTCTTGAACAGAAGTTT
The DNA here is from genome assembly GCF_057802395.1 of Ceratotherium simum simum. Taxonomy (NCBI): domain Eukaryota; kingdom Metazoa; phylum Chordata; class Mammalia; order Perissodactyla; family Rhinocerotidae; genus Ceratotherium; species Ceratotherium simum. The sequence goes on along the minus strand of NC_141910.1, from coordinate 61,703,355 downwards.
ACGTTGGCTTCACTTGAGTAATAAATTCAAATATAGATAAATATATAGGCTGAAACTGCTACTTTTGTAGGTCTTAATCTAATATCAACAGTCTCATATGATTCAACCTACTAAATCCATATAAAAAAAGTATAATTACCTGCTGTTCTTCCATTTTCCTGTCAAGTCTAGCAGCACGATCTTCTCCAATTCTGATATTATCTCTGATGGCATTCAACTGTTTTTCAATTTCATTGACCTAAAAAGAAATTATATAGCAAATCATGTATAAGACTAACTGTAACCAAATATATTCTCTATATTACAAATATATGTAAATAAGTAATTAAGTGAAAATTACCACTGCCCAAGCCATTTCATGTTTCAAGTATTCTAAATTAGTCTTCATTGTACTTAGACCAGCAATACTTTGAAAACGTTCTTCTTTCTCCAAACACTGGCGCTTTAGCTCAGTAAGTCGCTTAAAAAAAGAAAAAAGGATATATTTCTTATTAACATTGAAAAGACAAGACTTCTTGCAAATGTAGTTCTTTTGACTACATTGCCTAAACAAGTACTAAAAAATATTTTCTAGGAAATGACTTCTTTAATTAAGGTGAAATAAAAATATTCTTGGTACTTTGGTATACTTTTACTAGGTGCAATAATTTTGTTATTTTCTGCACTATAAAAATGGCCAAATACTCTTCATATAAAGAAGAGCAAAGGAATAAAAGGTTCAAGACCACACAAGTATAGACAAATCCCAAAACTCAATTTCCCATTTTCTCTCGATTCCACAACTGATAGACAGACTGGTCTGTTCTGAGCAAAGTATACCCAGTAAACATTTCAAAGTTAATGGAAGGCTCAGAAGGAATTTATTTCCAAAAATAAAATATTATTTTTCTTATCTAGGTTCTCTCAATAATTAATAAATAAAATCATCAAACAAATATTAAATATAATGACATTAGAACAGCTTCTGAAGTGGCTCCTAGACCTTTTATTCTGTACACCTGGGCAGACAGCCTCTCCTCTTCATTCATGCTTACCATATTCAATTAAGGCCTTACCCTGTAGATCTTACTCTGTTTCCCTATCCCAGTCACTTTCCCATTCTCCACGATTATTTCAATCCATTATCACTCTCTTCAAACCTCATACACCCTGCCACCCTTACCCCTCATTCATTCTCCCTGTCTCCTACTTCAGAGAATTCAGAAGCCATCAGAGAGAAACTCCCTCCAACTTTCACAACCTTCTCTACAAATCTAAAGTCGTCATCTCTTCCTCCTGCTATAAAAGAAGAGGTGGCTTCATTACACTTAAGTCCAGTCCCCATCTCCTACTTATATTTTGGATCCTACCACCCCATCCTGTGTTCTCTAGAGGTCTAAATTAGTTGATTTGTCATTCTATCTTTTCATCTTTTCTTCCACTTTACCCTCTTCACTGACTCCTTTCCATTATCATGTTTAAATCTTTACTCACTTATCTTTCCCACTTACAAACAAAACCACCACCATCCATCCCTGGGTACTACCTCCTCCTCTGAAAGTCTTCTTTCTTTTCCATCCAAGTTTCATGAAAATTCTCTCTCTTCCATTTTCTCACATTTTCAGCCCCACAAATCTGGCTTTTGTTTTCACCACTACTGAAATTTGCCTTGCCATTGACATCCATGAAGAGTATGCCACTAAATACAGGGAATATCTGTCAATTCTTGTGGTGTTTGCTCACTCGGTACATCTCACAGTCCTGACTACTTCCTTCTCAATTCTCTCTTCCCGTGGCTTCTATGGCTTCTGTGAGCATTATCTCATACCTCAGGCCTGGGCTTACTTTCCTCTCCTCCTCAGCAACCTAAGTCATTCCTGTGGCTTAGATACTAACCTTGTACGATGACTCCTAAATTTTTACTGAGGCCAGACTTGACTTCTGTATGCCTAACTCATACACCCAACTTCTCACTTTACATTTCAACTTGGATGCTTTATAAGCACTTCAAAATTAACGTGTTCAAAACAGAATGCATCACCTTTCTTAGAAGGAAAAAAAAAGGAAGAAAAGAAAAACTGGCTCCTCTTCCCAAGTTTCCCATCTTAATAAACTTACTCTACTGCTCAAGTCAGCAGATACAATTTGGAGGCCATTCAGTCACCCACGATGTTTCTTCTGTCTCAATTTTACCTTCCATGTCCCATATAAGATCTGCCCAAAGCATTTCAAAGCTTTTCTCTCCATTACTACTGCCAATACCCTAACTTATGTCATCATCATCTCTTTGGACAATGCTAATACCTTCTTTATTGATCTCTCTACATTTGTTCTTTCTTTATAGCAATTCACTCTCTTCTACAGCAGAGCAATCTATTGAAAACATACATTTAATCAAGTCATCCACTTTCACGTGTCCTACTGCCCTGAAGTTTTACAAGGTCCTCCACAAACTGGCCTCTCATCTCTCACTCTTGTGTTCTTCACTCTAGCTAATCTGAAATTCTTTCAGCTTTTTAAAAGCACCACATGCTCTCTTGGCTGAGATTCCAACCATGCTTATTTCTTGGAAAACCCTTCCTCTCACCATCCCTTGCCTGGTGTTATTCATCCTTCAGTTCTCACCTTAGACATCACTTCCTTAACAACTATATCCTTCCCACCACCCCTGCCTTGTTCCACCCTCCACTGCTAGTAACCTAGTTTTTAAACTACTTATAGTGGGAATTAGTAATACCTTACGGTGGAACCAATTAGTCATGTATCAAGGGATAAGTATGTTAGATACTGTCCTGTCCTCCAGTTTATAGTCTAAGAGAGAAAGTAATATGTGTACATAGCCATTATTACAAAACAAAAAAGTAAAGGCTAATAAATACCCTGAATATAAAAACCACACTTCATATATTTCACAGAGTGCTATAAAAATGTTCTTAGTTTTAAATATATATATATATAGATATATACATATATATAATTTTATAATACCATTTACCTTATAAGTACTATAGGAATTTGACTGATTTCAAAGATATTTACATTAAGTGTTTACAAACCTCTTCTCCTTGATTTATCTGCTCCTTTGTTCTTTCTTTTGTTTCCATAATGTATGAATAATCTTCCTTCATCTGTTCAAGTTGGGTTGCTTTCATGAAGAACTATATCAACAACAAGAAAAACACAATTAGGAGATTTCCATGGAAATCTTCCATGGATCACTTCCATGGAACTGTGAAAAAAAGAATTTGGTCTCCAAAAAACTTTTAGATCAATTATGTAAAGAGACATTAAAAACATCCTTAAGCAAGTACATATAAACACAAAGAACACGGCTTATTTTAAACCTAAAATTTACTTAACTCTAAAAAACTTTTGGATCAATTATGTAAAGAGACATTAAAAACATCCTTTAGCAAGTATATGTAAACACAAAAAACATGGCTTATTTTAGACCTAAAATTTACTTAACTTGCTATGCTAACATCTAGATGTTCATTTGCAAAAACTCTTAAAACCCCATGAAAGAAAACACTTTTGGTGTGATAGTAATACAATTTGAAGGCTCATTTTCACTGTTCTTCCATTCTTTAAGCAAAAATGAAAACAGAAAATAAATTTCTATCCTTGATCTTAGCAGATCTTAAATTCTTAGAATTAGAAATTCAAAAACCCATTCAAAAGTTACACTGTAAGTTTTAGTAGTAGTCAAATATTTTGTTAGTTTTTTAAATTCTAAATAATTTAAGGATTAAAAGTTATTACGTATGTATGGCCACTTGTTTCCTGGTATTTCCTTAAAGACTAATTTTATAAAATAATAATCCATTTTCTCTCAGAATTAAAAGCCAAAAAGTTGAAGCAGGATTTATAAGAAAATTATAGTCCCATTTTACTTAACACTGCCCCAAATTAGACCTACAATATTACTTTAAATAGTGGCTTAAAAAATATTCAATATTGATTATGTGAGCGAGAGTAATGTTCGGCATATATGTTTAATCAATCAATGTATTCTTTTTTGTTAGGTTTATATTTACTTTGGTGCTTCTTACTTTGTATTTGTCTCCCTCATTTTTAGACTGTAAGAACTGCTTGCTCATCTCTTGGGTTAAAACAGAAACCGGATTATCCACCTGAAACAAACAAAAAATGATTATTCTTGAATATTTTACTTCAATGTCCCTTAAAAATAAATGAACTGAAATATACATTACAATCGATGTATGGTGCCATCAAGAAGCCTAAGTACTAGCAAAGGTTAGAGCATTAGGGTAAATATACAAAGAGAAAGGGTTAGAAATTTTTAATGCAGAGAAAATATTTCAAAATTTCATGGTACTATAATGAATACCACAGTCAAAATTAAATATTCTGCCATTACATGAGGGCACAAGCACAAGAACTCTGAAGAAGTGTTTTTATTAGAATGTTTTTTATAGATTATCACTCCTTGGCTGCTGGTTAACCATTAGACAAGAGAGTCGGAAAAGCCCTACCATGGGAGCAGCTGACTTGGGTTCTTACTTAGGCTCTGTCTCTAACCTCCTATGTAACCTTAGGCAATTTAGTTACTTTCTCCAACTGAATACAAAAAGTCCAAAGCGGTTATTTCTAATCACAGTTATGATGACAAGTATCATTTATTTTCCTTACAGCAGTTCTTCAGATTTCCCATTTGTCATTATTTCTTCATGAGGATATTGTAAAACAAATGGAAATACTGGAGTCATTTCTATCTTTTGGAGTGAGAATCATTTTAAATAAGCCAGTGCTTGAATTAAACTACCTTTGGTTAACAAGTTAAAAGTACAGTTAATGTAACAGTAAAGGACAGCAACAGTTAAAAGTACAGTTGAAAGGTTTGTTTTTTTTTTTTTGGTGAGGAAGACTCGCTCTGAGCTAACATCTGTTGCCAATCTTCCTCTTTTTTGGCTTGAGGAAGATTAGCCCTGAGCTAACATCTGTGCCTATCTTCTTCTGTTTTGTATGTGGGATGCCACCACAGCATGGCTCGATGAGTGGTATAGATCCATGCCTGGGATCTGAACCTGTGAACCCACGCTGCCCAAGCAGAGTACACCAGACGCCATGGGGCTGGCCCCAAAAAAGTTTCTTTAAAAAGGACAACTTGTTTCAAAAAGATTCAGGATTGTTACTCCATTATATTTTTGCTGTTAATAACAAAGTAATTTATATGTTAAAAAATAATCCTGTTCCTAAGTTATAGAATATGTACGATCAGTATAAATGAAAAAAATTTTAAACACCTTCATTTTACCATCTATAAAATAGTGACTGTACTTTGTTAGTATGCCAATGCTTAAAACATTCCTTAAAAGGAAAAATTTTGGGTCTTTTCTTCTAAGATAAAAAACATTCATGTAGTTATAAAGAAACCTCTACATATCACATTTTTCTTTTTATATAGGTAAACCACACTCTGACTGCCACATATTTTTCACAAGGCCTGCCCTATACCTTAATTTCACACTGCATCTGACTTCTTAGAAGTTGAGACCTAATGCACTAGCTTTAATACAGGCATTTTAACACCAACTTTGGATTAATAGCTTCACCAAAGTTTATATTCTTTTCTCTACGTCCTTTTGAATGTTTCTGAAATGGGGTTCCTAGTTCCTACCTTACTCTAGCGATTAGTTAACAATCTTGCAGCTTTACCTGCCAAAACCCTGGGGCAAGCACAAAGAGGTTCAACTTCAGAGAAGGGATAAGAAGGGCAGGCATAGGGACAAACATAATCAGGTACTTAAAGACATTAAATACTCTCCTCCCTCCTGGTTATTCTAGACCAGCACTGTCCAATGACAGTTGTAAAATTATATGCAAGCCACACATACAGTTTTAAATCTTATGGTAGCTACATTAAAAATGTAAAAAGAAACAGGTAAAATTAATTTTAATAATATGTTTTAGTCTAATTTATCTAAAATATTATCATTTTCACATATAATAAATATAAGAAATTGAGTTATTCCTTTGCATTATATCTTCAAAATCTGATGTGTGTTTCACACTACTGTACATCTCAACTCAGATTACCCATATTTCAAGTGCTCCATATCCACTTGCAGCTAGTTGCTACGGTACAATTAAGTGCAGCTCTAGACCTGTATTTTGATCAATGAACCTGAAACTTTAGTTAACTGAATCATGCAGGAAAAGGACTTAAAGGAGCTAGGATAACAATCTTCAAATATTTCAAAAGATTATAAACATATTTTACATTCTCCAAGGAAATGGGAGCTTAGAGAAACAGGTTTTATTCACCTTTCCACATAATAAAAACCTTCTAATAAATACACGTGTCCACAGAAGGAATCAGAGGCCTCAAGCAGAGATGATTTCTCCACCTCTATCCACTCAAGCATCCACTGAAGAAATACCTCGTGGAGATTCCACACAGGGTAAGGATGGAGGGTGGTAACTATACTAGATGCCCTTCAAGATTCTCCCAACACCTATGATTCTGTAAACTCTAACTTTTGGTTTTTCAGATTTTGCTTAACAAATTTCCCTGTGTTCTAGTCTCAAATTTATTTGTTGTATCTGCTTTTCTCCAGATTTTAATAATTCTTTTTCTAAACCTCTGTCGCCTTATATGCAAGCCACTAGCCACATGTGGCTTTTTACACTTCAGTTAAGTAAAATTAAATAAAGTAAAACATGCAATTTCTCAGTCACATGCGCCACACAAGGCTGGTGGCTACCCAATCAGACAGCATACTACAGAATATCTCTAGCATCACAGAGAGTTTTTCTGGAGAGCTCTGTTCTAAACCAAACTGGGAAAGAGACCTAGACTCATAATTCTTTTCCCCTGGTGACTAGTCTTAGCATCCTCAATCCTGGAATAAGGCAGGGTGGTACAATGGACAGACCATTAGAATGAAACAGGGAGTCCTGGGTCCCAACCCAGGCTCTACCAGTAACCACACCTAGACAACCATAAGTACAAATTTACTTTTTCTAGCTCCCAGTTTCTCACCTGTAAAATAAAGAGTCTGGATTAGATGATCTCTAAAGACAATTCCAGTGCTAATGTTACAGGATTATACGTGCCCTATACCCAATATTCGGTCAAAATATCTTAGCAGAAAGAACTCAAGCCTTGTCTACCACAGGTGTGATCACTAACTCCAAAATACATGAAGAAATGCTTTATCTTTCTAGAATAAATTTCCTTTCTACAAGAATTTAGCAACTGAGTTTAGGGAACTATGATGCTATTCTGATTAGGACAGCAGAAAGCAAAGAAACTTTACAGCCATATTAACATAAATTTTAGCACATATCGGTATAAACTAGATGTTCTTAACTGAGCTATCAAATTGAAGGTATTATATACTGAAAACTCCTGGTGAATTAGTAAATTTTAAGAAATTCTCCTTATGATAATTATACATGTTCTTCCTGTGGTCAATTTACTTATCTGAGGCCATTTTAATTCTTTCTACACCACAAGTGAAATCACAAAAAAAGTAATCAGTTGCATGAATTAATGTGAAACACAAATTTAGCAATTACCTGTATGTTAAAATGATCAAGAATTGCAATCAGCTCTTCTTTCCTAGTGGAAACCACAGTGCCTAGTTATGATAAACGTAAAATGATCAGATTGTTTCTAGGGCAATAATACAGAAAAAACATGAGCAATTATTTACAAATACAAATATTGATTACTTTTCATTATGTCATCAAGAAAGGTACCATTGAATATACACATGTCTGAATGAACTGGGGTGACACACTAATCATGACACAAGGACAGAGGAGGAAGAAGCACCAGATGCAGGGATAGTGCTACTCTTCTCACAGCTAAACGTTTTCTTTTCCTCCTCATCTAGCTCTTTAGTAACCCCTACCACTCACCTCCTCTTCCTTTATGTCCTTTCCCTTTTGCTAACCATCTCCTTCCACATGCAACAGAAACCAAAAGAGGTGAAAGAAGGTCTGCAGGTGAGAACAAAATGGCATAGCCCAAATCCTGCTAATCATGGTTTTTCTGTAAATGTCTTGTGCTAAAACAACTATGTGTAATATACACATGTACATACACATGTGTATGAATATATACATGCAACCAACCAATCATCTAACAAGAAAGAGGTGTCAAGAGACTGGGAAGAAGTGCCCTTTTAATGAATAATAGCACAATCACTTAACTCTTTTTTAATTGGATATTTACTAATATTTTATATGAAATGAAAAGAAATTCATAACAAACCTGCTTCACTTTTTAGTTTATAAGATCGACTTCCATCCATGCTGATGTGTTGTTGCACAATTATAGAGTTACCGTACACATTTGCTTTATAGGCATCATCTCCTCTGTTCCTTAACGTTATTGAGATATCTGCTGAGCTAAAGCAACAAAGTTAAGTCACATGAAGGTACAGTGCAATTACAATATTAGGTTATTATAATTTTAAAAACCCCCAAGTAATTTCGCTAATTCATTTGAAAAGTAGCTTTATACCAGTAGTTGATGGCGGACTGGCTACTATAGAATAATGTTAAAGATATCAAGCTTAACAAAAAAAAATAAAGTTGACAATAAGAGATGTTCTATAAAAAGTAATTGACTATTCTATCCATAATAGAAATACAACATTTGCACAAAAATGATGTAAGTTTTGGTCGTTTCAAATCATGTAGATAGGTTCTACATTCTCCTATAAGCAATGTGAAACCAACATTATACTGCCTACTCTAAATTACATAATAAAGCATCATGCTGACAGTAGGCCTTTAAGACTGATGAAGTAAGAATGATGGTGAAGTAATAACATTTTGTAAGAGGATTAGAATCAAAGGAAACAAGCTTAATTTTCAAATTACTTAGCAATAAAAAAATCAGAGTATTTGATATCAAGAAATGTAAACTAAAGCTCAAAATTTCTTAAAGTTTACTGGTATTACAAAAGAATTATTTTTAAAGTTTTAAAGAAGTTTAAAGCATTTATAACCGAGCATATTTTAACATATTATAGAAAGGGAAAAAAAAAAAATCAATCAATATTTATTTTTCTACTCTAAGTGTGTTAAAATAAGATTGGGAGAAAAACAAACAAAAATGTTAATGAGTACATTAATGAATACATATTTATAATTTCCTTAAACATAAAAGCAGACAACACTTTTTCTGGTTCATATCTGCCAAAATGCCAAAGTTCTCGAAAGCAAAATTGCTTTACTTGGTAATTTAATGAAATCTTTAATAGAACAAACTTGTTGGGGCCGGCCCCATGGCTTAGCAGTTAAGTGCACGCGCTCCACTGCTGGCAGCCCGGGTTCAGATCCCGGGCGCGCACAGATGCACTGCTTCTCCGGCCATGCTGAGGCCGCGTCCCACATACAGCAACTAGAAGGATGTGCAACTATGACATACAACTATGTACTGGGGCTTTGGGGAGAAAAAAGGGGAAAAAAAAAAAAGGAACAAACTTGTTTTTGTGAATTTGTAATCATACTACAAAATAGTTCCCATTGCAGGAAATGTAGGAAAAAAATACTCAAAATGAACTTCACTGTAAACTGATATTACAGGAGACACACTGAATGGTTTGCTCAGCTTTTGCTCCCCACTCTCTTCTTTGCAAGTACCCTGACAGAAAGAGAGGGCTCAGCAGCCACGTCGGTCCCCATCCTGTCCTCCAGGGATTGAGCTAAATATAGAAATCTGACACTAACTGAGCCAAATGCTCTTCTTTAAAAATTCAAATTAAGAAAAACTGGTAAAATCCAAATAAGGTCTGTAGTTTAATTAATAATATCATAGCAATGTTAATTGCATAGCTTTGATAAAATACCTTAGTTATTTAAGATGTCAACATTAATGGAAATTGAGCGAAGGGTGTGAAGGAAACTGTACTATCTTTGCAACACTTTTGTAAATCTAAAATTACTTCAAAATGAAAAGTTTTTAAAATAAACCCAAATTAAGACACAACCAGGTGGAAAAACAGTGATTCCTTGGAGCTCCAAAGTTATGAGGCCTCTGGGGCTAGAGAAACCAACTTGGGGCATTATACTCTGATAAGCAAGAAGAAAGTCTGCAGAGACTACAGAGAGAAGCAGCATAGAACAGAGAAGCTCTCGGGAACCCTCTGAGACAGACTGACAGAGACACACATCCACAGATACTGGCAGTGAATCAGAGACAAAGAGAACACAAGAGCACTTCCTTACACACACAGCCCCACAGACTAAGACAGTAAGACAAATGCCTGCATACACAAAGACCTAGAGTAAAAAACACCTGGCTATGGTGGCGCAAGCGGTTAAGTGTGCGCGCTCCGCTGTGGCGGGCTGGGGTTCACCAGTTCAGATCCTGGGCGCGCACCGACGCACTGCCTGGCAAGCCATGCTGTGGCGGCGTCCCATATAAAGGGGAGCAAGATGGGCACGGATGTTAGCCCAGGGCAAGTCTTCCTCAGCAAAAAAAGAGGAGGATTGGCAGATATTAGCACAGGGCTGATCTCCTCACACACACACACACAAAAACACCTGGCTAAATAATAAGCAAGAGCATGCATACCCCAGAGACAATGAGAGAGAAACACATTCACACACCTGCACACTGGTCAATAGGAGAGAGGGAGGGAGGAGCGCACAACACATAAGTACAGCCCATTATGTAAGGAGGGGCGGGAGGTGGTGTAGAGGAAGAGTTGCAGCACGGACTGAAGGAAGGAAGAGGGAGAAAGAGGCCTACACACAAAGACACACACAGAAAGTCAGAGACGCAAAAAAGAGAGACCCAGAAACAGAAAATGCTTGGTTCTGAGATCTCTCAGTTCTGGTCGCTCATGAGACCCAAGTGTACCTCCTCCTCGCGGCTTCTGAGATATATATCCCAGCATCTTTAAGATAAATCTCCTTTTCTAAAGCCACCCTGAGGGGCTGGCCCCATGGCACAGCGGTTGAGTGCACGCACTCCACTGCTGGTGGCCTGGGCTCGGATCCCAGGCGTGCACTGATGCACTGCTTATCAAGCCATGCTGTGGCAGTGTCCCATATAAAGTGGAGGAAGATGCGCACAGATGTTAGCCCAGGGCCAGTCTTCCTCAGCAAAAAGAGGAGGATTAGCATGGATGTTAGCTCTAGCTCAGGGCTGGTCTTCCTCACAAAAAAATAAAAAATAAAAAATAATAAAGCTACCCTGAGTGGGTTGGGGGGTGGGTGTGTGTGTGTGTGTTTTAGTCAGAAATATCTAATTAAGACAGATATGCATCTGAAAAGTTATAATTAGTGGGATTTTTAAAAGCTCCCCGAGCTGATTCCAATTAACAGTCAAGGCTGAAAACCGTAAACTAAAGTATGATGGGGAAGGGCAGCTGGCTTACAATACGGAGCAAAAAATAATTTACTTTATTAACTAGTGTGATTACCTAGTATTAAGTGAATGTACGTCATGAAAACATTTTAAAAATAAAATGACTACAAATATTTGCTCTCTGAATTATCAAATCTCTCCCTTCATTAGCAAACATCCACTTTATTATTTTCATTCCTAGCTACTCCTTGCATTTGAAAGCTATCTTTAGTATTGTGAGAACTTTGCAGGCACCAACAGGAGGTATCCTGTTGCTATATGAATTTAATAAATATCAGAAAGGCAAGTTATTCGAAAAATTAAGCCTTAAGAAAAAAGCCTCATAATAACTACTCAAAAAACCTGTACAAGGAGACAGGGAAAAGTGAGCTGGGCACTACTGCTGTGTCCCCACCATATTGATGCGGCTGATGCTAAACTTGGGTCAAGAGCCATAGAGTCCAACATCTGTAAACACAGAAGACCCTTAAGTGAAAAGAGAGACCATCAGTGAGAGCTCTTTCAGAATGACAGCATAAACAAGCAGTGCCACAGGAACAATTTGGCTTCTTTCTCAACTCTGGAAGAACCTATCTGCACAGAGATAACTGGCAGCAGCACACACTGATAGAAACGAGAAACAAGGGAAGAGCCACGTAAAAATATGATGCACCTATGCACCTACTCCTTCTCTGAGTAGCCAGTTCACCTGCAGTAAGTTCTATAACCCGGACTAAATAAATCAGGAATGGACAGCAGCACTATGAGTTTTCTTTCCTCCATTACCCACTCCCAATGCCCAGCTGATGTTAAAAACAGGACTGGCGCAAAGACCCCGACGCCACCAGGGCTAGTATTAGGAAGGCTGAGAGAGGGAACTGTGAACTGAACATGTGCAAGAAGAACCTGAATGGCTAGGGGCATGAGAACTTGCGTCACTGAGAGGTTTTCACAGGAGGAGATCCATTAGGAGAATTCATTCACTGCCCCCGTATCAAGTAAAGTGTCTCAAGGCACAGTTCTCGGCTCCCCCTAACCATGTTAGGCAAGCATCTCTAAGGAGAGTGGAAACCCCACAAAGGCAGCCCAAAGCCCAGGTGTCACAAATGGGGAGTGTAATGTCTGACAAAGGGGAAGGAGAGAGTCCTTAAGACTACCTCAAACCTGGGCCAGACTGACAAACATTCTTCAGGCAAAGTGGGATAGCCACATACATTGTAGATGCAGAAGGGACTCAGAATAGAACTGAAAAACTTAATGAATTGATTCTGTAAAAAAGTGATGACAGAAACAGAGACTCTAAAGTAAGGAGAATTTTATAGATAGCAAATGTTTTAAATGAGGAAGGAGATGACAAGAGGAATGGGTTTGGAAAAGCTGTTTTTAGCTACTTTTTCATTCAAGGTCAGTAAAAAGGAGACTGGGCTCAGGTTAAAGCTTTTCAGTTATTAACTGTGTAAAATATATTAATGTTCCTATCTACAGGCAACTCTGTCCTTGAAAGTTGATGATTTGTGTACACTAGCCTTTTTCTTTCTTGTTTTCTTTTCTTTAATGGTATTTCGAGGATAAGTCTCAGAAAGAAGTTTCTGCTTTGGCCTAGGTACTTCCCAAATGGAAAAAATAAAAAATATTTAACTGAGACATAAAACATTTATTGGTAAAGAAAAAATAATTTCTTCCCAAAGCTTCTATTTGAAAGATCAATGTGTTATCTGGCTAGGTAGACTAGGTGATTGTTTGGACAACTAAGAAATGTATAGTTAAGTATAATGAATTGAAACAGAGTTGGGACCATTAACTTAAAAAGGTTAAATTAACTAATTTTTGACTTCAGACATAATTTTGTTTGGAGACTGTGGGGGAGAAGACCTTGCTAGGCTGAGGCCCAAATAAGATAAGTAGAGACAGAAAATATGCTGGAGAACTGTTATCAAATAGTTCTTTTCCAAGGCCGTATAGCATGGGAAATGATTTTCTGTGTATCTTTTCCTTCCTTCTCCTGAGTCAACTTGGAACCCTAGCCTAATTAGGATTAAGATTCCTAGGGTTTCTGAAAGACACACAAGGAACGTACATACCTCACTCACATCTCATCCCAGGTCTATTTTTTAGTAATAAAATGGGAGAAGTTAGGGACCGGCCTGGTGGCGTAGTGGTTAAGTTCATGTGCTCCGTTTCGGCAGCCTGGGGTTCATGGGTTCAGATCCCAGGTGCAGACCTAGGCACTGCTCATCAAGCCATACTGTGGCAGGCGTCCCCCATACAAAAAATAGAGGAAGATGGGCACAGATGTTGGCTCAGGGCCAATCTTCCTCACCAAAAAGAGGAGGATTGGCAACAGATGTTAGCTCAGGGGTAATCTTCCTCACAAAACAAAAAGAAAAAGATTTAAAAAAATGAGAGAAGTTAAATGGATATAACACTGAGTAGAAGGAAAGTCTATTATATGATAAAAAAAAGATATCACAGTTAATTATCAAAGCTCTGGGCATTGGGCATATGAGAGAGGAATGCACAGTGGGAGTAGCCTCACTCTGGGAGCTAGTCTGACAGAATTTGGGACATCCAGTTGTTAAGAGAAACAAGGGTCCCTTCACAGTTATCCGAGGCAGTATTAAAAAGAATAAGGAAATCAGCCTGAAGAGAGCTCCTAATAGTCAAAAGACCATGAGTCTACAATGATGCAAACTGGGCAATTAATATATACTTAGGTGAAGGCAAGCTATGACAAAAAGAAATGTAAACATAAAGCCAAAGAGCGTTGCTATATGACCATTCACTGAAGGTCAAGATGGACCACAAATAGACTTGTGATTGTGGTCCTCAAATCAAACTCAGTGACGAACCACCTAGGTAAAGGATATAAAATCACAGACAGAGAGTGGAAAACTTTTTTTGAAGTCTTAAAGAGCTGGAGGCAGAAATTTGGTGCAGGGACGTCTTGGCTGGCCCCTGACTCTGCTTTCACCTGTGTCATATCAACATGGACTTGCAGAAGCTGGGTTTGGGTTAAGGGCCAGGAAAGTCCAGTGTTTGTAAATATTCCTTTAAACAGAAGTACACAGATGTATCACTGCTTGTTCTTTCAGAAAGGTAATAGAAATAAGAGTGTAAGTGGGCAGGCATACGGCAATAATTGACACAAGCTCTCTGTCTGGAAAGGATAACAGGCAACAGTGGTCCATGCTGGGGCAAGAGAAAGGAATGAAAAGATACAATACTCTGCTCCAGTGCTGGGAAGTCAGTTCATTTCCTATAATGTCTCACGAATTGGGAATCTAAGTAGCTGCTTCTTACTAAAGAACTGAAAAACACACGTAGAAAGCAAACACTTACTTCTGTCCATCTTTCACAAAACCTTTTAAAGAAGATCCTCTATTAGTAGCGACTGCTTTTCCACCAAGGCCAACTATGAGAGCTGTGAGTACTGCACTCTTTCCACCTAAAGAAACAGGTGTTAAAGAAATCACAATCATTAGAGAGAGAAAAGAAAAGGCTAACTCCTGTAATTTGATGTAAAAAGATTTTTGAATGAAAATGTGAATTAGTCTAACCCTGAAACAAAGTGTCATATTTCAATTATAATTTTCTTCCAGTGCCAAAGCAGCAAACTTAAAAATAAAGCTGCTATTAGAAAAAAATTAATATATTTCAGGAATCAAGTTTTGCCACTAATAAGGAAACGGAAAAAATGGTTGGTATCTTTCCAACCTAAAACTCTCATTGCATCATCTTAGCCCATCAGCCTATTAAATAAACTTATCTAATTACACATATATACTTAATTAATCTAATTTTTATTACATTCTAATTTAATTACAATTTACTTTTTCCATAAATTCTCAGAAGTCAGAAACTGTTTTTAACAACCCTTGAGTGCAAGCCCCATAGGGACGGGAGTGTTGTCTGTTTTATTCAATGCTGTGTCTCCAATATTAGCCCATAATAGGCACTCACATATTTGCTGAATAAATAAATGAACTTAAATATGAAAAAATTAGCAGTCATATAGATAGATGTTTTTACGTAACATTTTGACAATTATTATTCCTAATTTGAATATTCATTTGCTAGCTCTTTGAAAACTGTACTTCTTTTTACCCTAACAGACATAAATATCACAAGCTGAAATTCCTAAGTCTTTAACAATTACCCAGAATATGGTAACTATTTTCTGAACTCCACAATCAACCAATTCAATCAACTCTTATCAGCCCATCATCTTCCACGATATACCCCAAATTAACCAAAAAACACCACTGGTTAACGCAATTTAGTTCTTGAAATGCCTTTCAAGTCCTATCCTCTCTCCTCTTCCTTAATTTCCAAATTCCCTGCCTCTACTACTTGTATTATACCTTCTTAAGTTTTAATAATCAAATCACCATTTCAAAAGTTAAAAAAGAAAAAAGCAAAGACCCAACTGCAAAAGTCACCATTCTTTACTTCTTGTCCCGTGTGACCTCCCTGTAGCCCTGATCCCTTTGCCCACTCTCTCCTCCTGAAAACACTTTCCATTTGACTGAATATAGAGCAGGGAAAACAAAGAACAACAACTAAACAGACTGTGGAGCTCCACGCACCGAGTTTCACGTTCTAGCGCAGTCACGAGTTGTAGACTATGGCAAGCCTCCTCTCCCAGTGTACTGGCTCAGTCAAGTTGTCAGCACCTCTCGCCGGCTCCTCCATCACAAAAGCTGCCTAATGGGTCTTTCTAACGCCTGTCTTCCCCCTTCTAATCCATTCTCACTATGCTGCCAGTCCGTTTCACAAATCTCGACCATGTCATCCATTTACTCAAAAACTTTAATGGGTTCCCCTCTGACTTCTGAATAAAACCCCAAAATCTTTATCATGGCATTCAAGATCCTGAACAACATCACCCACAACATGACTCTCCAGCGTCGGCTTCTGCCCCTCCCTACCATGTACGAAAAGATAAAGCCATGTAAAGTTGTTCACCACCCTCCACACACATCTACTTCTCCCCTCAAACCTCTGCTGATGAACAATCTTTGCCTGGAACATCTCAGCTGCTGCTTCTCCAAGAAGACCTAAAGAATCTAAAATTTTCATTCAAGTATCACACAAATACCACTTCTTCTAAAGGCTTTCATTGGCCACAACAGTGAGAATTAGCTTCTTTCACGTTTGGATTACCCTGACACTTTATTTTTGCTCTATTACAACATTTAATGGATGTAAGACACAGGGCTCCTCAATCACAACGCGGACAGCTTGTCCGCTCTTCTGTGGTATGAATTCCACGGTAAATGGATTCAAAAGAATAAGCAAGAAATGTTTGTCCCCATTGCATAAATAATGAACCCAGAGTTAACTCATTATTTTCTTAAAGTGTAGACTGGCAGCAAATACTAAAAATATTCATGACCACAAGTTATAGATCTAAAACTTAGATTTATCAGCACTAATAGTCACCTATTTTAAAAAGTTAATGCATTCTAATCTCAAAGTACTGCTCAAAGTCAAATAAGGAGGGCAAAAGCACTTACTTCCATTGTTGCCAACAACAAAGTTGACATTAGAACCAAATTTAAAGGGTCCAAGCATCGAATGACACATGAAATTTCTTAGCTGAATACTCTCAATTATTCCAACTTCTGCTGCAGTCTATTAATAAAAAACAATGAGAGAAAACAATCACTCTGTCTAATTCACTCACTATAATCAAGCGTTTGCTGGCAGGAGAAAAGCCAGCAGTGTTACCAATGAAAAAAGTTACAGCAAGTGAATAACATTAACTTCAATCAATGAGTCAGATAAAATTAAATGGGAACCTTATATGGGTAACCACTGGTTCTGAAGTCCTCAAAGGATCTAATAAGTGTATCACTTACTATGGACAATACTAACATTTTGAGACAGACAATTTTTTCTTGGAGGGGGGCTGTCTTGTGCATTGTGAGATGTAAAACTAGCCTCTACCCATTAGATGCCAGTAGCACACAACCACCCCCCAGTTGTGACAACCAAAAATATACCCAGACATTGCTAAATGTCCCCTGGGAGCACGATCCCCCCTGGTGCAGTGAAACTTCCTGTAAAATACAGAACCTTAATTAGAGCATCCCTGAAGGATGGTGATCCAGCCATGGTTTGAACATCGAATCTGCTATAGATAATTTAAAGAGTAGAGGACACATTCTTAAAAGGTAAAACCTGCTTTTCTTGTGACCTGCTATGTCTGTGACTTGTTATGATAACTGTGTGACTTTGGCAATGTATGAAGAACATATGGTTTATAAATCTGTAAAATAGAAACAGTGTGTTGTAAATACACATCAGGATTAAACTAGAGAAGGTTTATAAATGTTTTAATCAAGAGTCTGGCACACAGTGGTCATACTTTGTAGTTGGAAATACTAAAATCAATCAACCATATTTTACTAAACCTCCCAATGTTTTTGAAGAACACTTAATGTCTCCAATGTTTTTAATAGTTTCTTTAAAAACTCCCTGGATCTCTTCTTCTGGACACCATCTTATTAAAAAGAAGAAAATATTTATAACCTTGTATGATTAGCATACCAGAAATCATGGTTGAAGACTTTTAAAAATAAACTTTTATTTTGATCTAATAGTAGATTCAGATGCAGTTGTAAGAAATAATACAGAGAGATCCTGCAAATCCTTTACCCAGTTTCTGCCCATGGTAACACCCTGAAAACTGTAGTACAACATCACAACCAGGATACTGACATTGATACAGTCAAGATACAGGACATTTCCACCACCACAAGTATCCCTCATGTTGCCCCTTTACAGCCACATTCACACCCTCCCAATCCATCCCCTCCTTAATCCCTGGCCCACTAATCTGTTCTCCTTTTCTACAACACTGTCATTTCAAGAATGTTATATAAATGGAATCATACAGAATCTAACCTTTTGAGATTGGCTTTTTTTCACTCAGCATAACTGGCCATTGTTGGCTGTATCAGTAGTTCACTGCATTTTATTGCTAAGTAGCATTTAATGGTATGGATGTACCACAGTATGTCTAACCATTCACTCACTGAATGACATCTGAGTCGTTTCATTTTTGGGCTATTACAAATAAAGTTGCTATAAACATTCATGTATAGATTTTTGCATGAAGATAAATCTTCATTTCTCTGGGACAAATGCTCGGTTATATCGTAGGTAGTTGCATATTAAATTTTTTAAAGAAACTGCGAAACTATTCCCCACAGCCAGCTGTATCATTTTACATTCTCACTAGCAATGTATGAATAATCCAGTTTCTCTGCATCCTTGCCAGCATTTGGTATTGTCATCGCTTGTTTTAGCCATTCTGATGGGTGTGTAATAATATCTCATTGTGGTCTTAATTTGCATTTCCCTGATGATGGATGATGCTGAACATCACATCATGTGCTTATTTGCCATCTGTCTAAGCTCCTCTTCAGTGAGTTGTCTCCTCATGTCTTCTGCCCATTCTCAAGTTGGATTATTTGCTTTTAACTGTTGAATCTTGCGAGTTCTTTACATATTCAAGATACTAGTACTTTGTTGGATAGTTTGTAAATATTTTCTCCTAGTCTGTAGTTAAGACTTTTCATCCTCTTAACAAGGTCTTTTGCAGAAGAAAAGTTTTTAATTTTGAGGAGGTCCAATTTATCAATTTTTCATTTTATCTTTTGTGTGTTTGGTGTCAAGTCTAAGAATTCTTTGCATAATCCTAGATCCCAAAGATTTCTCCCATGTTTGTTTCTAAAAGCTTTATAGTCTTACGTTTTACAGTTAAATCTGTTACCCAATTTTGAGCTAAGTTTTATATGAGACTTAGGCTGAGGTTCATTTTCCTGCCTGGAGATGTCTAATTCCTCCAGTACCATTTGTTAAAAAGGCTCCCCCCCCCCCCATTAAATTGTCTTTGCATCACTGCCAAAAATAAGTTCACCACGATTTGTGTGGGTCTATTTCTGGATCCTCTGTTCTGTTCCATTGATCTATGTGTCTATCCCTACACCAATACCAGAGGGTCTTAATTACAGCAGGTATATCATAAGTCTCGAAATTGGGTAGACCGATTCCTCCCACTTTATTCTTCTTTTTCAAACTGATTTTAGCTATTCTAGTTCCTTTGCCTTTTTATATAAATTTTAGAATAAATTTACCTATATCTACAAAAAACCTTGCTGAGATTTTGATAGAAACTGCATTAAACTTACATATCATTTTGGGGAAGAATTGACATCTCTTCTATGTTGAGTCTTCTAATCTATGAACAAGTGGAGTATCTCTCTCCCTTTATTTAGGTCTTCTTTGCCTCTTTCATCAGGCTTACAGTTTTTAGCATATTAGTCCTATACATATTTTGTTAGATTTAGACCTAAGTATTTCATTTTTTTTGAGCGACTGTAAATGGTACTGTATTTTGAATTTCAATGTCTCTGTGTTCAATGCTAATGTAACAACTGACTTTTTAAAAAAAATGTTTATCTTGTATCCTGTGACCTTGCTGAATGCATTTATTAGTTCCAAGAGGTTTTTTTCTGTAGATTCTTTGAGATTTTCTATGTAGACAATTAGGTCATCTGTAAACAGGGACAGCTTTATTTTTTTCCTTTCCAACCTGTATATCTTTTGTTTCCTTTTCTTGCTTTATTACACTGGCTAGATCTCCCAGCACTATGTTAAATAAGAGTGATAAGAGCAGACATCCTTGCCTTGTTCCTGATCTTAGGGAAAAGACATTTCAGTTTCACCATTAAGTATAACACTAGCTGAAGGCTTTTTTTCAGTGCTCCTTATCATGTTGAGGAAGTTCCCCTCTAGTCCTACTTTTCTGAGAATTTTAATCATAAATGAGTGCTAAATTCTGTCAAACGTTTTTCTGCACCAAATGACACGATCATGTGATTTTTCTTCTTTAGCCTGTTAATATGGTGAATTACACTGATTGACTTTCAGAAAATAAATCAGTCTTGCATGCCTAGAATAAACCCTACTTGATCACAGTATATAATTCATTTTATATATTGTTGAATTCTATTTGCTAATTTTGTGTTAGGGATTTCTGCATCCACATCCATGAGGTCTGTAGTTTGCTTTTTTTTTAAATTTTTTTCTTTTCTTTTTTTTTTTTTGGTGAGGAACACTAGCCCTGAGCTAACATCTGTTGCCAAACCTTCTCTTTTTGGTGAGGAAGACTGGCCCTGAGCTAACATCTGTGCCCATCTTCCTCTATTTTATATGTGGGACACCTGCCACAGCATGGCTTGATGAGCAGTGCCTAGGTCCGTGCCCAGGATCTGAACCTGCGAACCCCAGGCCACCAAAGCGGAGCTTAACTACTATGCCACCAGGCCAGACCCTGTAGTTTGCTTTTTTAGTACTTTCTTTGTCTGGTTTTGGTATCAAGATAATTAATTGGAAAGCGTTCCCTCCTCTTCTATTTTCTGGAAACGACTATGTAGAATTCATGTTGACTCTTTAAATGTTTCTACAATTCTCCAGTCAAATCAACTGGGCTTGAAGATTCCTTTTTTAGGAGTTTGTAAACAATTAATTAAATTTCCTTAATAGTTGTACAGTGATTCAAATGGTCTATTTCATATTTGGCGAATTGTGGTAATCTGTGCTTTTTAAGGAATTGGTCCACTCCATCTAAGTTGTCAAATTTAGGTGTGTAGAGTTGTTAACAGTATTCTCTTATTATCCTTTCGATGTTTGCAGGGTCAACGGTCATATCCACTGTTTCATTCCTGATATTGGTAATTTGTGTATTCTCTTTTTTCCCTCTGTCGGTCTTACGAGAGGCTTGTCAATTTTATTCACCTTTCCAAAGAAAGAGCTCTTCATTCCATTGTTTTCTCTACTAATTTTTTCTAATAATTAACATAAAACTTCAAAATTAGTCAGGTTATTTTACCTTAGCTTTTTAAAAATCATATTGCTTTTCCTGATATTGACTTATCAAGAATATGACATATAAACCAGACACAAGAAACATGCCAATTAAAAACCATAATTTGGTAATTTTGCACTTACCAAAGTAGAGGTACAATTAGTGAAAGAAGCTGTACATTCATCTTCGTCACCATCTTTATCAAAATCCTCCAACTCTTCTTGTCTTGGTCTTTTGGCATTTTCAGGAGAGAAGAAATTTTCTTCCTTTCTTTTGGCCATCAGGTCTGAACAAATGTAGCAACAATGAAGTAAATCAAGTATAGTACCCACATGATTGTTTCATACACTGAACTTAAAATAAATCAGACAAAGCTTAAGCTTTAAGTATTATGTCCATTCATCTCCCTAGAGCCTCCAAATGGAACTGCCACCTATGCCCTACTGCCACCTTGATTTTGGCCCAGGGAGATGTGCCAGACTTCTAACCCACAGAAGTATAAGATAAGAAATGTGTGTTGTTTTTTTTTTTAAAAAATCATCTGCATATGCTACACTAGTTGATTTTACTTCAGAATTATTCCTAGCCAAGATTTTATTGATATGGGTCCACCTAAATGTTTTGACTCCTAAACTCACAAAAGGTAAAAGATTTTATTTGTGAAACTGTGGTTTCTAGTTTCCTAGATCTATTAATAGAGATGGAATAACACCTTCTGAAATTATTCCAGAGCAATCACCTAATTTTCACAAGTCATAAAGTATTAGTGAATTAGATAAAACTTTTAATTTTATTTTCCCAAAGAAGCATATTTTGAAGCAGTGCTGCCTAGCACCAGTAGTTTTCCTTAATTGTTTCCTAAAGAAACAGTCCATGCTGATTGTCTACTTTTTACCAAAATACTAAAAAACTTATACCAAGAAAATTAATACATTCAAAATTACACAAGATTTTCTAAATGTACGAATACTGCACCTCAAGTCAAAGCTGATAGTCTGTGACTGAAATTAAATGTTATGACTACTGCGATTGTTGCTTTCATTTTTCTCCTTAAAACACATTTAAGACCTAAAATGATAGGTACCTAATAACTGTTTGCTGAATAAATGGAGAGAAAAATCCACGACACAGGTAATCAGAAATTCCTAAGACACAAGAAAAGACTATGAGGAATAGTTCTAGTCTCAACCCATATAAGTCCCCCAATGACTACACCATAGCAACCCTGTCTATACCAGGTACCTGGTCAGTAGTAGATTAAACGAGATTTTCTCTCTCATGAATTTGGACCGAAAGATTCTAGTCAGTCCTCACTAGAAGAGATGATAGCTCTATGAGATGATATGTACACAGAGCAAGAAAGCCAAGCTTAAGTGGATGTGTATATGCTGGGAGGGTGGGGGTCTAGAGGAGAGGTGTTACAAAGAGAGCATGAAGTCGATGTGAGGGAACAGGAGATGTAGGAACACAAGAGAGAAAAGGAGGTGAGGAGAGAGAGACATTCACACAGTGTTTAATTTTTTAATCCACTGCTTTCCAAACCTACACTGACAGACCCAATTCTGCAGAAATATCAAATATCTATACATATTCTGGAGGAAATGTTTTGGGGAACTATCTTTGTCAGGTTTTGTCATTATGACAATGCATGCTTCATTAAATAAACTGAATAGTTTTCTCATCTTTTTAATGATCCGAAATTGCTTCTATGGCATGAAACAAATGTTTTTTGGAGGTGAGAAAGAACTAAGCTTCAGGTTATTAGATGGTGGAGTCTGTTTTAATTTTATGAAACCATTTCAATTTCTTTCTTGTATACTGGTTGTTTACTCCTCTTGATATCTTCCTAAATCAATTTTTCTGTAATTTTATTTTATGAAACATTGATCATTTAAAGTCTCAAATTTACTACACAAAATTACTTTACGTTTTGTAAAATCCTCATCCGTAGTCATGACTCCTTTCATTCAAATTCTATTTAATTAAATTTTAAACATTTTCTCTAGAAACTAGTTCTTTGCTTTATCGTCTAGTTTTTCTTTAATGGGAATATTTTAATGTTTATTCATATATTTTTATACAACAAAATATAAGAGATACGCAGCGGGGCTAGAATTCAGGCTCTAATTCTTTTTTCCAAAGTACAAGTTAAAAAAAGCAATGAAAGACTTCCACTTCCAAGAAGATGGAGTAGATGTACTTTTCCCTATTCCTCCTGCTTAGTAAAACTAAGAGCCTTGGAAATTATATATAAAACAAACATTAAGATGACTCTGAAAGAGCAGGAGGCAGATTGGCTAGGGACCTCAGGACTCAAGAAATGATACCATGGTTCATTCCCTGAGTTCCTGTTTTGCCTCAAACATCCCAGACTTGGAGAAGCCAGCAACTGGGGAAACACCAACAGGTGCAGGGGGAAAAAAACCTTAATGAAAACTTGCTCTCTCTAGCCAAAGGACCAGGAAAAGGACACCCCAACAAGACAGAAAACTTTTAGACAATAATTGCTATACTCCAACCAAATACCATTGAAAAAACTGTGGCCCCTCCTCCCCTCCCCATGCCAAGTGGACAGCCTGGACTTCTACCCTGGAGAGGCTATAAGGAGGCATCTCAACATCCCAGCTGGCTAGTGTCAGAGAAGGCTATGTTGGCCAAGTAGGGAACCATGATAATGGCGTCAATGGAGACCACCTAGAGAGCCTAGACCTGTACTCCCACCAGGCAGTAATAGGGTGCTACTGACTCCCACTGTCTCCTGGATGGTGTCAGGGGAGGCCTTTTACCACTGCCCAGAGAGGTAGGGAGGCCATCCCACTACAGGGTCCATGCAGACCATGAAGAGAGCCGAAATTCCCACCCCAGCCCAGTAGTCACTGCGGCTAAGAAACGAGTTCTGTAAAGTTCTAGGTTTGAGTCTCTGTGTCCATGGCCCAGTACCACAGGGCAGCAGTTCTCAAAGGTTGTGGTCTCTTAAAAAGTACTAAGGACCTCAAAGAGCTTTTGTTTATATCTATCAACATTTACCATGTTATAAATTAAAACTGAGAAACTTTAAAACAAAAAACAAACAAGTACACATTCTATCAGTTGTCAGAGCAACGACATCATCATGTCTCATAACATCTGGAAAACTCCACTGTACACCCTTAAGTGAATGAGAGTGAAAGAAGCAAATAATATCTTACTATTATTATGAAAACAATTTTAACCTTGTAGACCCTTTGAAAGAATCTCATGGATCCCTGGACCACACTTTGCAAACTGCTGCTATAAGGATACTAAAAGCAAGTCCTTGACACAATGCTGTAAGTTATAAGGCATAGCTAGCAAGCAATCAAGTTAGAGCAGCAGAGAAGGGCTTGCAGACTTGATACTCAAAGTGTGGTCCAAGGACCAACAAGTAGCATCTACATCTCCTGGGCAGGGGTTAGATATCCACAATCTCAGGTACCACCCCAATCCAAATGAACCAGAATCTTCATTTTAACAAGATCTCAGGTTATTCATAAGCACATTCAAGTCTGAAATACTGTTGTAAACAAAAAAATTTGGACTTTATTATTCTATCCTAAAGGCAATGAAGAACCTAATCTGTCATGATAAATCAAACGCCATTTAAAAGGTATATTAGTCAACATCCAAAGAAGGACATTTAACCTAAAAAATACCTTTTGAGACAATATTAGCATGGCAGTCACATTTACAAAATATTCAACATCTTTTTTTACAAATAATGTAACGTTTATTTTGAATCTCTTACAGAAGTCAAAACTTAAAAATCAAACATATTTCTCAAACTATTTAATAACAAGAATCAATGTATATTAGTTTCAGCTTGTTGCTAATTTAAATTCCCTACAATGCCATCAGACCATTATTTTCCCAACAACATTTTCTTCTCTCCCACCCATCCTCTATCTCCTTCTCAATCATTGAGCAATAATTTATTTATTATAGAAGAGCAAAGAGGAAGCGTTACTTTTTGGTTTTCCCAACGTTAAATGCCCTTTTAGACACTGTTCTTATTAAGCCTAATAGATGATCTTACAGTCAGCAGGCACTCCGACATGAGCTGACTCATTTTAGTACTTCACCATTTTCAAGTAAAATTGAGGAGAGGGAGATGAATGAAGGTAAATGTGATAAGCTTCTTACAATGAATGTGAGATTCTATATTACACAGAAGATAGTGTGCTACATGACAACGATGTTTTTTATTTGCTGTGCTTGGCCTAGGATTTGCAGTTTGCTATTAGGTTGCCATGGTAACTTGCGTCTAACAGACAGTGAAGGATCCTACCTTTTAAAATAGGAATCATTTGATAATGTAATGATAATGGATTTTTTAAAACACATATGAATGTCCTGAGAGTTAGATACAGGTTAAAAATAATAAAATTGTTTCCAATAAACTAAAACGACAACTAAATAGATGCAAAGAAAAATACTTTTAAATATCCTGGAATACACAAAAAAGGAAAAAAATCTCCTCTAGGTTTTTCAATATATCCATAAAGCTCTTCATATTTTTAATGTTTGTTTATTTACAATAAAAAAATCAGAAATAAGGAACATATCATTCCTCCCTCACAGGAAGCAAACTCCATCAGAACAGGAACAGAAACAAATATGCAGATTATCAATAAAAAATAAGTTCAAGAGGGGCTGCCCCGAGTCGTAGTGGTTAAGTTCGTGCACTCTGCTTCAGTGGCCTGAGGTTTGCGGGTTTGGATCCAAGGCGCAGACCTACACACGGCTTATCAAGCCATGCTGTGGCAGACGTCCCACATGGAAAGTAGAGGAAGATGGGCACAGATGTTAGCCCAGAGCCAATCTGCCTCAGCAAAAAGAGGAGGATTGGCTACGAATGTTAGCTCAGGGCTAATCTTTCTCACCAAAAAAAATAATAATAAGTTCAAGAGGAAAAATCAATAACCAAAGGTTCATTACAGCATGCATGTGCACAAGAAATTTGAGAGAGATCAAATACATTTTAACAGGATTATAAATTTCTAAATTTTAAATTTTATTGTGAGCATCTAATAATTCATACTTCCCATTAATATCAAAGTAGGGACTAACAGCAGTTGAGAACAAACATAACAGAATTGGAATTATCAATAGAAAATAGTGGTAAAGGGCCGGCCTCATGGCTTGGTGGTTAAGTGCACGCGCTCCGATGCTGGTGTCCCGGGGTTCGGATCCCGGGCGCGCACCGAGGCACCACTTCTCCATCCATCCTGAGGCCGAGTCCCACATACAGCAACTAGAAGGATGTGCAGCTATGACATACAACTATCTACTGGGGCTTTGGGGGGAGAAAATAAATAAATAAAATCTTTAAAAAAAAGAAAATAGTGGTAAAGAAAAAAAAAAGGCAAATTGCTGCTACTTCTGAATCTGCTGTGGACTGTGTTTACCTCATGCCCATTTCCATTTCTCCCACCATCACGGACATATTCATTCTACATTAAACAACTTCATTTTTAATGTACTGAATTAACTAAGTGCACTGCTTGGAATATATCATGAAATCAAATGAGATGCATTTGATAATAAATAATATAAATATTTAAGCAAGAAAATTCGTTAAGTCCATCCATCAAACAATTCCAGATCAGCAAAACTGGGAAGCACTAAGCACAGCATTTCAGATAATAAAATTTGAATGCACAGATTTGTGTTTTGAAAACATTCCTGTGGCCTCAATATAGAGGACAGACAAAACAGAGAGAGTGAGAATAGGGGCAAAGGAGACCAGTCTCTAAACGAAGAGGGGCACTGAACCAAAGCAGAGGCAACACCACGGATGAAAGGAAGAGAGCAAACCAAAAGACTGAAAAGACTGGGTGAAGTGGGTGAGCGGAATTCACATCTGTTGAATACTTATTATATGCTTAGTTTTTGAGATAAACACTTTATTTCCTTTAATCCTCAACGTTCCTTATGAGATAAGTAGTGCCCTTATTTTACAAAAGGGGATATTGAGGCTCAAGTGAAAGACATTTGCCCAGGCTTATGTAGCTGTAATTCAGCAGAACCCAGATCCAATCCAGGTTTCTTAACACCCAAAGCCAAACCTCTTTAACGTCCAGGTTCCTCTCAGCATGAACAACTGAGTTTAAAACACAGTTTAATTGTTTATAGGCAGTGAAACTGGTTATTAATCCACTCATCTCGTCTATCCTTTATTAATGTATAAAACTACAAAAAGGATTCTATTGTGATGTGTCCCTCTAACACTACTAAAGCCAACTGAAACCTTGAGCTTGCTTTATAAAATTTCATTTTGTGTTTAATTTTCAGAAACAATCTTCACACAATGCTAAATACCATAAGCAGACAGAGCAGTTTTAGCAAGGAAGGAGGACAAAACATTTATTTTGTTTGAAAACACTGAGTTTGAAGTGCTCCTAGGATACTGAGATGGAGAGGCCAGTAGGCAGTAAGACAGACTCTGCAGCAGAGGTGGACTTGGGAGTGAAGCTAAGAAAGCTACAGAAATTATTCTGAATTTGGTCACCAGGGAAAGTATGTTGAGTGAGAAAAGATTTCTCTCAGTAACTAGTGAATCAAAAAAGTTAATATTAATAAAAGTGACTACACTTGACCCTCATCTGAGTCATATGGACTTATGAGTGTGTGTGTATACAGAACTGTGACATTTAATTATGCCCTAAATATAATGCATACTATTACAGTAAAATTTTGAGTTACTTGTTTATGAATTCCTGAATGTAACCCGAGCACAGATTTAATTTTCCTAACTTAGGTCTGAAAGTGATAGTCAAGATTTAGGCAGATTTTATGTAAAATTCTACATCTAGATACTCAGTAAAATACACCTTTGGGGAATAAAACCTGTTTTTCACTGTAAGAACTTTAACATGCCATTTGTACTTAGTTTTTCCCAGCCTCAATAGCAAATGCTTTATACTAATTATAGATGGATATAGATAAAGAACTATAACTCTCTCTCTCTCTCTCTTACCCGCCTCCCCCAACATATTTAAGAATCCTGTAAGTTAGGTACTATGTTGTTAATGTCTCCAATTACAGAAAAAGAACCGAAACTTAGAGGTGGCACCAATTTACCCAGAGTCACACAACACTGGTTCTGTCTTATACAAAAATGTTTTTAAGCAGTAGTCTAGTGATCTCCAAACTTTTTTGTACTTACCAATTCAGGAAAAGAAATTTTGTGTAGACATTCCAACATAAAATTATTGCCCCGTATATTTCACACAGTAATAGAATGAGATCAAATAAATCTAAGTTCTAATATGCTCCCTCCCCACCCACACACCCACGGAACTATCTGCAGGCCATTGCATATGCTATTGAATATTTTAAAAGACTCACACAGCAGCTGTCTAAAGGTCAGGGAATTGGAACCTTTTTTTCTTTTGAATATACAGTTCAGAAAAGCTTGTTTTTAAAACACTCTTTTAATCTCCTTCTCATGAAATATGCACAGAGTAATAAGCGCTCACATAAGTTCTGTCTGCAGGGTTTAAACACCAAAGAGTTCCTCTTTCTAGGAATTATCTCAAGCCCTAAAGGTCCTACAGCCCTTTCTCTACCCTTGTGTCCTGTGTTCCGTAATTCCCAATCGGAATTCTTCTCCAGTTCATTTCCACAAGAAAAGAGGGAAAAGAAATGCCATCATAAAACCTCCAAACATCACACTTTAATTTTTCTAGATAACACGGTTTGCGTTTTCATGAAACTGGGATTTAACAACAAATCCGATTTAAGTGATACATGCATACATCTCTTAAACCTACGTAAGTTGCTGCTTGTGAGATTTCATCCGATTCGTGAGAAGAGCCCAATTCCCGAGCCCAACCTTACCCCCTTACCCCTATCTCCCTCAAGCTACTCTCCAAAGCCAAAGGCCACTGGGCCGGGCGCCGGGTCCCACAGCCCAAGCCGGGATTTGCGAGCCTCCCTGCGGGGCCGCCCGAGGGAGGCGCCCAGCGCCGACGGGCAAGTTTCCCCGGCTGAGGAGACCTGTGCAGCCCGCGGGGACGGCGCCCAGATCCCCGCCGGCCGGCCCGCCCGGGCCCGCAGGGAACACCCCGGTCCCCGCCGCAGCTCCGGCGACCCGCCGCCACCAGGCGCGCTGGGGTCTGCAGCTAAAAGGGCAGCGACGGGGGGTGGATCGGGAGCAAGGGAGAGCGACAGAGCGCGCCCTCATCCTACCTCGAACAAGTCGAAGTGTCTCCAAGGAACCCGATCGGCGGGGGTGTCGCGGCGCAGCCGGACGCTAAGGCCACCCCGGAGGCGTCTCGGCCTCGGCTGGCCGCCGTTGGCCCGCCGCGAACCGCGCACCACCCGCAGGAGAACGCAGGAGCCGGGCCTCCCCTGCGCCCACCGCGGGACGCTCCGCGCCTGCGCCCCGCCCCCCCCCGCCCGCCGAGACTCCGCCCGCGCGTGCGCGGTTAGGAGTTTTCGCGCCACTGGAGTCTAACGGGAGGGGCCGGAAGTGCCCCTGGGCTGACTGGGGAAACTGGTCGGCACGCCGGGCTCGGCGACGGCCGGACGCGGTGGGCGGCAGGAAGGCGGGTGATTTGCCTAAGTGAAAAGGAAGATAACTCGGAGATCCCCGGCAACAGTTCCACGCATGCGTACAGCGGGCTGGCTAGGAGCCGGGACAGCCGGGTCTGCGGCCCCGGCGGGGGACAGGAGACAGTCACTTCCCGGAAGAGGCGGGGCCGTGTGGAAGAATGCGCCAAATTCGAAATGCTCCAGGACCTTTCCAGGTCAGGGCGTTAAGCCCCAAACGTCAGTCTTTGCTTGGGAAGGGAAAGAGGAAGGTTTCTTTTACTTTTTTTTTTTGAGAAGAGAAAATTCAGAAACTTGGAGGCAGCAATAGTTAGGGTTCAGGGCGAACTGGTAAATGACGGAGGGGCGTCTTCCAAAACCAAGGAGAAAGGGCTGTCCCGGTAAGTCCCGCGGAACGGTGGGGACATGGCACCGCCCGGGGCCTTCCCCTGACTCCTTTGAACTCTGCGGGCGGGGCGAGCTCTGGGTTCGCGTGCCCGCCTCCTCCCGGCACCGTCGGCAGCCCCCCTTAGAGTGCGGGAGGACCGCGCCCGGGGCCGCGGGGCCGCCAGCCGGCCCTGCTCCCCGAGCCGGCCGCCTCCCCCGCCCCTGCGGCTGACCCCCGCGCGGGCATCTCTGCCCGCCTCTGCCAAGGCCGCTGGGTCCGGAGTGGCCTTCCCCCGGGGACACCGTGGGGCCAGCCCCGCGCCTCGTTCGGGGCCGTCCCGGGCGAGCCCTCCCTGATCCCCGTAGGCACACTTGGGTATTCCTCTTGTTCGGTGTCAACGTGGGGCTTTGGAAATACTTCCATTATAGCAGTTACTTTAAGGGATTGTGGTTGTTGATTTACAGTCCTTCTTTCTCTTGCTCGAGCTTGTACTGTAAACTCCCTCAATAAATATCGGAACTAATGAAGTTTAACTTTCTTGGCTTAGCTTTCAGCGCTCTTCTCAACCCGACATTAACCTATTTCTTCAGCCTTTACTCAGCTATTCACGTGACATGCTCATCTAGCCAAGTAATCGACTTTCTATACTCCAAAATCTTCCTTTCTAGATGGAAAAAAGTGGCATTTACCATCCACCCCCAAATAAATTGATGTCAAACTTCTGGTCTCCATAATGAAATTCCTTCCATCAAAGCCACTCTTTTAAAGATGATCAAATATATGTTTCTGTTGTGGCCCTCGACATGATACAGTGAGAAGTATGACGTAGTCAAAATAAACTAAAACAACTTCTGGCCTAAATCGTCCTTGTTGGTAAACAATGGGAAATGCAGTTGGTAGGTTTCTGCTTAGATGTCACTTCCTTTAGGAAGCCTTCCTTGATGCCCTAGACTAGGTAAGGTACCTCTTTTTCTATATACTCGTAGTTCATTCACCTTACCTCTGGGCATGTACTTGTCACATTGTAATAATTCCCTTTTTATCTCTAATCTCACCAAGATCCTTAAATGCAGGGCTTGGTCTTTCATTATTGTATCTTCAGCACCTAGAAGAGTTCCTGGTAAATAAGTATTTAATAAATATTTATTGAAAATATGTAAGTTATGCCTGGGTTATATTATGCTTCAAAGTTTAAGCTAAATTCATATGAAAATAAAACTAAAGAAATAGTAAAAACAGCATTAATTAGTGAAATTATGTGGTAAATCCCATACAATACAATCCTGTACTGAAATAAACTTTACACCATTTACCAATCTTTATGTGAAAATATAGTCATCTACCTGGGAATTGGGAAATTGAAAGTGTTTCCCACTTCACTGTTAAAAAAAAAATTAATGTTTTTGCTTAAAACTGGAAAAACCATTGGTTTAATAAAATGTGTGTTCTTGCATAAATCAAACCACTAACCTCTTTTTATGTTCTTTAAATTTGATTCATTAGTGGAATTAGCAGGGTTCTGTGCTTTTCTCACCTCATTCAGTTTTATAATTAACCAATAAAAGCTTATTAGCTTTTAAGGAAGTTTTAGGAGCATAAATTGATTTATGGACACCATATGGTTACATCAAAGGATTTGTTTTTGTTTTAACCTGCAATAGATTCTTAAGCCCTTTCTTTAAACTAGAAATTCATGTTCTTTCTACCAAGCAATAATATCTGAAATAGAATGATTTTTTTTAATACCAAGCTACCAAAATTGGTGATGAGATTCAAAGGACATCAGAATCTTGTAATTCATCTGGTTTCATACTTCTCATTTTGTAGATAGGTTAAATGTCTGCCAAGGTCATAAAGCTAGTCAGTGGTGCATCCAAGACCAAAATCCTAGGTTTTCTATCCCAAGTTCAGTGCTCTTTCACTAAAACAAATAAATTGAAGCCACTAATAGGTTATAAAGTTATTTGCTATGGGTTGTTCTGACTTTGTTGATTCAGGTAAGTATTCTTGTGTCACACTGATTTTTAAGAATTGTGAATACGTTAGGAGTCTCTTTTTTTATGTCTAATATTGGATAATCAGATTGGCATCAATAAAATTATTACATTATAAAAGATATGAGTAGAGACTCATGAAATCCCACACCACAAAAAATTTCAAATTTCACCCTATTGAAATAAAAAGCAAGACAAAATACATAGTTTTGAATGAGTTTGATATGTATAGTATTTTTAAATTTTACTTGATGCTGAGCTATTTTCAAGTAACCTCATCAGGTTGATCATGACCTTTGGCTAGAACCATCTGTTCTATCTTTGAGTGCAGTTGTACTTGAATATCTTAAAAGCTGTTGCATTCTGTCCCTTTTTGGAACTTAATGTGCTTTTACATTCTTACCGTTGCTATGTAATGTCACTTCAGAGTGGTGCAAAGAAAGTGACAAGAAATGGAAAACAATAGATCGTGGAAATAGTTTGGATTACCTGCATTCTTAAAACATGTTATGGTGTTATTTTTCATAAAATACACAGTTCGCAAAAATGTACCATTTCAGAACTATTAAGGTATTCTTTTAATATTCTGCTTTTATGAGTGATTTCCAAAAGGAACATGCATTTTTAAACTTAAAGAACTTTAGGTTGTAGATCTACTGAAGATAATCCTAAAATATTTTCAAATAACATATTACATTTAGAATACTTATGTAATTTTAAATTAATATTTTTTGCATTTTATAACTGGTTATAAGACAGCACCATAAATGAAGAAGCAAATTAACTTGTGACAAATGGAGGTTTTGTCACCTTTAAGGAAATTTACTATCCATTACCAGAGAAATGATTTTAATGTTTTAGGTTTTTAAACAAGATCTCTCTGGCTTTTATGGGGAGAATGATTGTGTGGAGGTGGAGAGTAGTACAAAGTGGAAGGAGGGCGGCCAGTTGGGAGACCATTTCGTTTGTGGCAATACTAGGCAATACTAGGGGAGTACCCTTAGAAATGGGGATTTAGGATATATTTTGGAGACAGAGGACTTGCTGATCAAGCTCCTGTTGGAGAGCAATGTAAAGAGAAGAGTCAAGAATGACTGCTAGGTTTTTTCCCAAGCAGCTGGGTATTTGGGAAAGACTAGGGGTAGAACAGTTTTGAGGAGACGTGGTGGAATCAAGAGTTAGATGCATATTATGCATCCGTGTGAAGATAAAGTAGGGGCTTAGATGTTCTAGTCAGGAGCTCAGAGGAGTTGTTAAATGATGTGGGATAATTTAGAGAGGGAAAGTGAAGAAAAGTTCCTTCATTATTGAGTCTTCAAAGGGAACTCAGCAATAATGTCCTTTCCAGTGTAATCTGCCTTTCTGACTGACGAAAAGTATTCTTGTAAGTCTTTCTGCTCACTTTCCAATTCTCACGCCTGCCTCTAATCCTTTAAATATTGTTGTTTGGCATAGTTCTAATTCATTATTTTTTAGTTAAAAGTAGTGAAGGCTATATAAAGTCTTGGCAGTAATTCAAGAAGGTCTAATAGATATTCATTAATGCTAAGTTACTAAGAGAAAAAAAGATTCACTGGGGCATGTCATAGAGAAAGGCTACCTCCTATAAAAATATCCGCTTGATTCCTATCATTTAGAGAAAAAAGTGGAAAAAAAGCATATTTCATGATAGCAGCAATTCTTTCATGCTTATGAAGGAAACATAGCAGGGCATGACTACTTGGTAGGAGTGTGCTTGGGGAGCACACTAGAGACTCACCTTTTTCAAGTCCATTTCAGTAGATATATGGTTATGATATATGTAGGTTAAGGTACCAAAGTGGTTTAAAAGGCTTTGAGATAGATTTAAAAATATGGTAACCAGGATTGACAATGAAAGAGACTTTTTTTTTAGAAAATGTCACATAACTAAGGAAAAGTGGAGAAGAAAACACTCTCGCTCAGATACAGTAACTCAGATTTTACTTCCTGGGAACTAACAGATGATTCTGTTACAGACTTTTTTTCTTTTTGCCTATGTTATTCATACCATTGTGATTAAGTAGCCCTTGTTACAGCTGTGTAGTCTTTGCTGATATTATAGTCAAGAAATAGCCAAAACAGATGGGCTAGGGAGACATTGCTGGTATCTGTTCAACTACCAGTGCTTGTTGTTCTGTAACATAACCACAGATGCTCATTCTTTAAACCAGGCTTATTTCTGACAGATGAAACTAAAATAATATGAATAAGTTTTAAGTGTAATGATCATGTTATATTAAAGATATTGTTTATGGGCTCAGCTAAAAGCCCTCTTCATCTTGCTTAAGGGATCCAATCTGTGGGAATTTTAATATATTAATAGAATCAGTTCTGGGCTTATTTTTTTCCAGGTACGGGTGCCACAGTGAATAATATATTCCATTAACATCCATACAAAATGATTCATTACAAAATGACCCTAATGTGCTTGAAATATTTAGAGGACTACAGTTTGTAAGATCAAGAGTCTACCTCATCGCGTTTCTCTAATTTTTTTTCCCTACAACCCTCAGAAGGAATACAGTTTATCACAGTCCTATACATTAAGGTGTGTTTATGTTTGCCATCATAAACAACACTGCACTATCTGACAGTCTTCATTCATTACTAGTCCTTTATATTTGTGTAGTCAATATATGTAATGAAGCATTAGAGACATGATAGGAAGGATTGAACTTTAGAGCTGGAAGAACCAGGGAAAAGATGCACCTTGCCTAAGACCACATGACTAGTTCCTAGGCATTCTGAAGGAAACCAGAAAATATAAATCTCTCATCCCTTAAAAAGCCATACTGAAGTCATGTTTGATATTCAGGTACTTTGCAGAACATTGCTTTTGACCCATGAACTATGTCCATATTTGGTCAGTTAATATTTAGGCAAAAAGTAAACCATCTAAAGATTTCTAGTTGATTTTCCCAACCCTTTATAGATACACTACATTTTTTTAACTTTTTTTTTAATTTGAAAAGTAATACATGTATATGGTTACTTTAAAAAATAGTAACACAAAGGAATATACTTTGAAGAGTAATTCTCATTCCTCAACTTCAGTCATCTGTGATATATGACCTATTTTGTACCTATTTTCATTTTAAAACTTGCAGACTTTTTTTTATCAATACACATAGATCTATCCCATTTTTATTTGCTGCATCATCTATTCCATTGTTTGAACATAGCATAATTTACTTAAAGATATGTCCTTTATTGATGGACATTTGGTTCTTCCCAGTGTCTTACTGTTATAAACAATGCTACGATGAATATCCTTGTTGGTAAATCTGCATACACCTAAGAGCATATCTTAAAATAAATTCCTGAGAGAGATGTTGCTAAATCAGAAGATACCTACATTCAAATTTTGACGCCTAGAGTCAGGGTCACATTTAAATGAAATAAGATCAGTTATGATAATTTTCCTTCAGAGAGGAATTGCATAATTCCCTTCCATTGCAACCCATTTCGGTATCCAGCATGAGTCACAAATAAAAGGAAAGCAAAACTATCAACAAGAACTTCCCCCTCAAACTTTCTATTTCTGAATTTTAAGTGTTTTGATGGTTAATACTTTAAAAGTCTTGTTTCCTTTCATAATAATGCCTTAGAAAAGATATGCATCCCTACTCTTTTTCCAGAATTAACTACAGCTTTTCACATTAACAAAGAGATGAAACCTGAAGTCTGAATCTATGCCGCAATGCCACATTCAACCAGTGAGACTTCTTGATGTGAAACAGACAGTATTAGCACTGAGCCACCATTAAGTTTAATGGTGCTTTCTTCTTTATATTTAAATCTATTTTTCTTTGTAAAGTGACATATCAGCAAATATTTGTGCATTTCTTCATAAAAATGAATGCACAAAATGATACTTACAGTGGTACTGGCCACAGTATAAAATTATGATTCAGAAAAGCATGAAGAAAATGACAGCAACACTTCCAGCATTTATTTTCTTTGTAGCTATGTACAATTTGAGAAAATCACTTTTAGTGTAGACTCTGTTAAAGCAACAGACAATACAGTACTTTTTGTTTACAATGGTTTTGCATTATGGTGATAGCCTTTTGACTTAATATTTTTTGTGTCCTATCTTGTAATTTTGGAATGAATGAAAGGTCATTATTTAGATGATGATAATCTGAATTATATTTGTATAGTCAAACTGAATCTTCGTTGCAAACACTACATAATATTTTTATCAAATAATAGCAAAGGAAAAGAAAAACAGATATAGATGTTTAATAAGGAAAAACTGGCCTACAGAAAATACCAAAGCAGGTTACAATAGCAGAGTTTAAGCCAATTTTCTTTTTAAAATGTCAAGTACATAGAAAAGAGTTTAACATTAGCTTTCTTTGGGTAGTAGGACTATATGTGCTTTTTAAAATTTTTCTTTGAAAAGATCTTTTATTTTTCCACAACCCGCATGTGTGACCTTGCAATTTAAAAAGCCAGTGCTCTTTTAAATATTCCTCCTGCTCTCCACCTTCTATCTCCATCAAAGTGTGCCTTCATTAACGGCTTGTTTTTTTCTTTAGTTTGCTTACTTGCATGCTTCCTTGCTTTTGTTTTTTTGTTTTTCCTGATTATGATAGAGGACTAGTCCTATTCTCTCTTTAGTATGTAAATCAAGGAGTGAATTCTCAAGAAGACAAACAAGATTTACAGCATCCCTGGATTTTCTATCCATCTCTGCATTTGTTAGCTCTTCTTATTAGCTGGAACAAAGCCAATTACCACCATATTTTTTTTGGTAATTTTTTCCTTTTCCAAATGTCATGCAATATTAATGCAACCGTGTGAAAAGTTTTATTCTCGGCCACTGGTAAAGAGGACATAGAAAAGAAGAGGAAAGAATGAGGAGGGACAAGGGGACCATTGACATTTGGGTTACATTAACTTTAAAAATAACTATTTTTCAGTACTATAGAGAAACCCATATTTGGTGACATGAGTGGATTTTAAGGACAAATTTAGCATGCTACTATCTGCAAATAACTTTATCCGTTAGTTGCATCAGTTATTTTTGTAGCCAGTAAGTCAATTACCACCATTTTTAATGTTTCAGGTGTTCTTGATTCATTTCAAAAAGCTAACTAATGAAAGAAATAAGGAGAATCCTCTATTTATGAATTATCCTAAACTAGCACATAATATATTGTTTGAATTCCTGTTCTGAGCTTTTGTATCTTTTAACAATTTTTTGGAAAGTGTGTTTCAAATAAGAGCAGATATCACCAGAATGGGAGTGAATGACTTGTGGCCAATTCTGGAGCCTGTTAAGCAGCACATGCACTTGCACAGTCTTGGTGGGAAAACCATTGCAGTCGATCTGAGTCTCTGGGTATGTGAAGCACAGACAGTCAAAAAAATGATTGGAGCAGTCTTGAAGCCCCACCTCAGGTATAGTAAAAGTTCTCAGAATATAAATGTATGATTGCATAAGCAGTTGATGTCTTGGTTTTGTTTCCACTTTATTTCTTTTGTTGTTATTGTTTTACATTTTGAGATTTTAAAATATACTAACATGTCTAGATCTTCCATCTCTATTGATGACTCACAAATTTGTACCTCTTACCCTTCGGGCTCTAGATTCACGTACCTAGCTGCCTACTAACATATCCACTAGGATGCTTCAGTGACTTAAAGCCAGAAATTTAGGAGCCATTCGCTCCCTGTTTTACCCCTCCCTACATCCAATCTATGAGGAAGTCTTGACAGTTCTACTTCCAAAATATACTTTATGTTCACAAACTTCTCTTGATGTCCAGAGGCCCTCTCTCAATGTGTGCCAACATCATCTCTCATCTGTCCTGCTGAAATGATACCTTCACTGGTTTCCCTCTCTCCACTCTTGGCCTCCTCCTCCAAACGATTTTCCATATAGCAATTAGAATAATCATAAATCTCCCTTGCTTAAAAACATTCAGTGGATTCTCAGTCTACTTAAAAGCTTAACTTAATAAATAACATGTTATTGCATATAACATTTTTGATACTAGCCTAATGTTCTTGCCATTATGTCCTACTGCTATGTTGACTTTTGCCAACAATAGATGGTGATTAATATATTACTAATTTTTATATTTCAGGAACTTATTTTTTCGTATCTCATATTTAATGCTAATGGATGTAAAACTGGTGTTCGTTATGGAAGGGGAACCCCCAAAGCTGAAAGCTGATGTCATAAGCAAGAGGAATCAGATGCGGTACGGGCCTTCTGGAAAAACATGGTCTCAGAAAACAGGGAGATCACATTTTAAGTCAGTCTTAAGAGAGGTGAGCATTCAGATCTGATTCAATAGTTCTGATTAAAGAGAGAATATATTTTACTCTGATAAAGTTTGTTGTTTAATATCTTTAATACTTACTAACCTTACTGTACATAGAAGGCCAGTGTGGATAGAGAAGACAGTTTATGTTTTGGAGTGAAACTGACCCGAGTTCAAGTGCTGGCTGTGGCATCTAGAAACTCTGAGATGTGGGGCAAGATTTTTAACCTGTATCTGCCTCATTTCCTACTTTGAAATGAGGATAGTAATACTTTACAGGGATGTGGTGAAAATTAGAGAAAATATATCTAAAGCAACTACTACATAGTAGGGATTTGATCATATTACCTTTTATGACATCTTTAGCACTTAAAGAATTCCCAAAATAGAGACCTCATTAATTCACACTTTACTCATGCAGGATTAATGATAGTTCATATATCGAATACAGATTTGGCTTCCCTTAGGGCTTTGTAATTTTAAAAAGTACTTATTGTTATATTTTAATATATTTATATATTACCTATAAAATGTTATGTATTTTCATAAAAGTTAAGAGGAGAAATCATCTATAATGAAATAAAATATGTAATTAAAACAATAGGAAGCTACTATTATTTTGTCTCTTTTCAAATGTATATATTTTTTAAATATTGCCATAATAATGCACAAATAACTTTTATCTTGGACTTTGCACTTAACATATCATACCCGTATTTCCCTGTTGCCACATTCTATTCAAAATCATAATTTATAATGGTCGTACAACATTTATGAAGCTATGAAATCATTCCCCATGATTGTATATATTGTTTGCTTTTCAATTCTTCTCTATTATACATGAAATTTTGATGAACATTTTTTGTGTATGTAGCTTTTTCTTGTGATTCGGCATTTTGAGGTTAAATTACCCAAAGTGGCATTAGTAGACCAAAGTTTAGGAATGATTTTATAGTTCTTGCCATTTACTTTCTACTGGTACAGATATGAGATAAGCAATTTTAGTGCACCCACAAGAATATTGGATATTAAGAGATTTATCTTTTGTAATATTTAGTATGCAAAAACAAAGATATTTCTTTGTTTATATAATACATATAAGTACATGTTTACTATCGCTTGGTCTTTTAATGGTGAGGTTAGTTTTAGTCCTGTGGGTAATGGCCACCATGGTTTTTCCCTACTTATTTCTTAAAGTTTTAATTTTTTTCTTTTGTCCAAGTGCTTCATGTATTAAAGGTATAAATCTTTTATCATATTTTCTTTGAATTCATATCCCTGTTTTTATTTTTAATTTTGGTTAAAAATTTCATTTCTTTTGGGGCTGGCCCGGTGGCATAGTGGTTAAGTTCGCATGCTCCGCTCCTGCAACCTGGAGTTTGCAGATTTGGATCTCCAGCAGAGACCTATGCACTGCTTATCAAGCCATGCTGTGGCAGGCATCCCACATATAAAGTAGAGGAAGATGGGCGCAGATGTTAGCCCGGGGCCAATCTTCCTCAGCAAAAAGAGGAGGATTGGCAACGTGTTAGCTCAGGGCTAACCTTTCTCACACAAAAAAAAATTTCATTTCTTTTCAAAGGCATTACATAAATCAATAATCATTTTTATCTTGAAATTTTGTCTATTTTCTATTTTTATGTGATGTTTAAAAAAATAATTTTCGGTTAGTGACTCTTCCAACTGAATGACTGTTAGTAGCTGAAGAAAATATCTGTACTGGATTCTAATTATTTCCCGTATAATCGGTTCCTGGAAATATCCATGGTCCACATACTTAGGGCATTAAATACCCAGTGTAAAGTAAAAAGATATCCATCTCTTCTTGAGAAAATTGCTCCATTCCTATTTCTTTATTGCAGTAATTGTGACGTTCTTAGGCATTTTGCGTCGGTTCAGTCTTGCCCACCCGTTATTCGTTTTCATTTTTCTGTACCCTCAGTTACTAGGCCCTGCTTCCTCCTAATCCACTGCCATCTTTTAAGTATAAGCATGAAAAACACAAATTAGTCCTCCTCCAACACCACCTCCACCCCACATGACAGAGACTTAGGATAGGGAAAATTACAACCAGCCTCATCACAAATTGGGTGTGAGTTTTTGAAAAAGAGTTAGAATGATGTGGCACAAGAATCTGAAATAGCTTTCTAACTCTTTTTGTTTGTTATGAAAGGATACTTCTTATCTAGGGGTATGTTTGAAGCAACTATGGTGTTACAATAAAGCAATACCTGTAACAAAACTATCTCCCTAAAATCACTCAGCCAGAGTCCTGAAAAGTACCCTTTTTTTGACATAGTACTTTGTCTTTCTGAACCTTGTCCACCTTGGGCAACATCTGGCAGAGGTTTTTATTACATAGTATAACATTAATCAGCAATTAATCAGTTAAAGCAAAAGAGTGATATTTACTCTATCAGTCTCCAGAATCTACAAGTAAATAGCTTTTTTCCTCACCATACCCACTATTCCCCAGTGATAGAATGAGAGTGTGATATATGACAAGAAGGAATGCACTAGGCTGTAAGGCTCAACTGTAAGCTACTCAGCTGGGGTCAATTCATAATCCAAAGAAAACTCACAGCAGATTATTTATACATCAGCAAATTGATATAAACATCCTGCACAGACATTGACTAGGTGCATGCCAACGACTGACGGCTACATGGTTTCCCACAATATGAGAATTTCATTGTACAGGGGAGGTGATATGACAAAAAGAAGAGGACTTCAAGGCCCCAAGCCAAAATTGTATGATGGCATCTTCTTTGGAAGAGCTCATCGGGTTGACCATCGTGTGAGAAGAATTTTTATAGTTTTACAGATGTAAATCTTAATGTAATTAATTATTAATTATTTAAAGATATTTCCAGAATCTTGAGATAATAACATTGACCAAACAATGAAAATTGAATATTCATTCCTTTTTGAAAGTAATTTTTTAAATTGAATATGGATTACTTTTTAATTGACATTAAAATTTTTAACTTTTCATTACAGAAAATTTTAAATCAATGCAAAAGTAACCCATCACCAACCTTAAGCAATTATCAACTCTTGGCCAATCTTTTTTTTTTTTTTTTTTTTTAATATTTATTTTATTTAGAGTGTGTGTGTGTGTGTGTGTGTGTGTGAGTGAGGAAGATCAGCCCTGAGCCAACATCCATGCCAATCCTCTTTTTGCTGAGGAAAACTGGTCCTGAGCTAACATCCGTGCCCATCTTCCTCCACTTTATGTGGGACGCCTCCACAGCATGGCCTGACAAGCGGTGTAGTCGGCGCGTGCCAGGGATCCGAACACCGGGCTGCCAGCAGCGGAGCACGCACACTTACCCCCTACACCATGGGGCCGGCCCCATCTCTTGGCCAATCTTGTTTCATCTGTCCTCCCACCCACTCCCGTACTCCCACATTATTCTGAAGCAAATCCCAGACATAATATTGTTTCACTCTCTATATTTCAGAACGTTTCTCTAAAAGATAAGGAGTCTTAAAAAATAAATAAAAACGTAACCACAATACAATTTTTATCACACCTAAAAATTTAGCAATCATTCCTTAATGCCATGAAGTATTCAGTGTTCAAATTTCCAATTGTTTCTTAAATATCATAATTTATAAAACACCTAAATAGCTACTATTAATATTTTTTTATATAGATGTAAGTTAAACACTAAACAAATAGCAATAAAAATGTTCTTAGATTTCTTGCACCTACTTGCTCTTTTTAGTGCCTTGATATGCTGGAATGCTTAGGGATTCCCTGGGTCCAGGCTGCTGGGGAAGCTGAGGCCATGTGTGCTTACCTCAACGCCAATGGCCATGTCCACGGCTGCCTCACCAATGATGGGGATGCTTTCCTTTATGGGGCCCAGACTGTTTACAGGAATTTCACTATGAATACCAAGGTACGTTTTCTTTCTCTTTTTCAGCACTTGTTTTACAAACTACCTTTTTTAAAGGGATTATTAAATGATTAAATGAAATAATACATGTAAAATGTTTACTGTAATGCCTAGCCTATAGCAATTGCTGAATAAAACATTTACTGTTATTAAAAATATCATTGCCGCATAGTTCATTCTCTTTGAAATGTGGATTTCTCTCCTAAGGCTTGACTTGTTTCACATGATTTAATTCTAAATCAGTTTCAATAATATATTAAAAATTGAGTAGGAAATGTATTGCTTTCACCCAAAATTTCTACTTTTAATAATTTTACCCTCCAAAACACCTCAAAACGTGCAAGGAGAGATATACAAGGGTGTTAATTGCAGCATTGTTAGTAATTACAAAAGTTTGGCAAACAACTCAAATTCCCATTGATAGGGAATGGTTAAATACAGCCATGGTTCTCAGCTCTGTGGGTACTACCAGGGGACATTTTGGTTGTAACTCTTCAAGGTTGGGCAAGGGAGACAATAGACATCTGGTGGATTAGAGCCAGGAAAGTTAAATCTTTTGCAAGACAATTCTGTTATCTCTCCAAAAATGCTAATAATGTCCCCATAGCGAAACACTGCCTCAGAGTCCATATAATATAATAGTAAGCAGACATTAGAAAGGTATGTATTATTGACATTAAAGATATTCAGATATATTAATGGGCAAAAAATGTTGCAAAATAATAACTTTGATATAATGCTATTTTTCCTTAAAAATATAGTTAATCATAAATATTTGTATATATGTGTCAAAGAAAATATTTTTTGGAAGAATATGCACCTCGCCATTATTAATAGTTAACTTTAGATGATGCGATTACAGGGAATGTTTACTTTCTATAAGAAACATCTTACAGTGTTTAATTTTGTAAGATGAAAATCTACCTTTGTAGACACCAAAAAACAGTAAAGAGGGAAAAATTGACTACTACAGTTTATTTTTTAAGCCATTTTTGAAACTATAACTTTATTTCTAGATATTGAAGTGTTATATTCTGTGAAGATTCAGCTGATCAGGATAATTTTCCTTTTTAACTTTTAGGAATAATTAAACATTTAGAGACAACCTTAACAAATTATTTTTTGTAATGTTGTTTAACATGTAAATGTTTACTCTTTGAAGATTAAACTAAATCTGTACTTTCTTCTAGGACCCACATGTTGACTGTTATACAATGTCATCTATCAAGAGTAAACTAGGTTTAGATAGAGATGCTCTGGTTGGACTAGCAATACTACTTGGCTGTGATTATCTTCCAAAGGTACACGGAAATTGTCGTATTTATTTACTATTCATAGTGTATCTTTTTTGATACCTTACATGCTGCATAAATATGAATATAAAATGGTTATATGATTAAGAATCTAATTTAGATTATAATTTTAGGCATAATAAACTATCCAATTACTAAAATAATCAGCATTTCAAGTGGCGTTAAAAAGCTGACTCATTGTGACACTGAATGTTGTAAGCGAGAATAGAAGAATAACTGGTACCACAGTTTGAATCACAGTAAACCATTTCTCTAGATTAAGGGATTCACATTCAAGTTTGACTACCCTTTTAAAGAAATACAGGAATTACTCTTTTCTTGTGTCCTGCCAACGTTAGTTTCTGTCACTGTTTTGTCTGTTTTTTGGTTTTTAATCTCCATTGTATCTTTCTAGTTGTGCACATGCTGAATGTTATTATTACTGTTGCTAGGCAACATGATTATTGGAGTAAGCCATTCATCCTTCCATGCCTCTTAGCATTGTATTGAATTTTGTTCATAAAAACATCTTTTTTATATCTTAAGATGCACAATATAGTACTCTGTAAAAAATAGGTATAATAGGTGAGTGATGAATTAAGAATTATGAGGATAACCTGATTCTTAAATATGATATTTAAAACTGTAAAATGACTTGTATTGTAGTTCTTACTGTGTAGTCCCATCTTTATGCCCCTACTGATCATCTTTGTGTCCTTAATAAATCCTTCGTCATACTACATACTCTATCCTCAAGAGAGGTCTAAAAAAGAGTGACATACAATGTTTTTCACTGGAGCTTGAGAGAGGAAGAAATAGCAGAATAGTAAAATTATTAACCCTAGTTTCTAATTTATGTATCAGTGACCAAATAGAGAAATCAACAATTTTTTTTAACTAGTAAGAAAAGGAAGCAGGAGAAAAGAAACTTTTAAATAACAGAAAAAATAATTATTTGACAGTAGTCCCCCGTTATCTGTGGTTTCACTCTCCTTGGTTTCAGTTACCCCTGGTCAACTACAGTTCAAAAATATTAAAAGGAAAATTCCAGAAATAAACAATTCATAATTTTTAAATTGTGTCTCATTCTGAATAGTATGATAAAAGCTCAGCCGTCCTGCTCCATCCCACCCAGGACATGAATCATCCTTTTGTCCAGCGTATCCATGCTGTGTACGCTACCTGCCCCATTAGTCACTTAGTAGCTGTCTTGCATATTAGATCGA
The DNA here is from genome assembly GCF_057802395.1 of Ceratotherium simum simum. Lineage (NCBI taxonomy): Eukaryota > Metazoa > Chordata > Mammalia > Perissodactyla > Rhinocerotidae > Ceratotherium > Ceratotherium simum. The sequence continues at coordinate 61,658,510 of NC_141910.1, read as the reverse complement.
CTGTAGCAGTATCGCAGTGCTTGGGTTCAAGTAACCCTTATTTTACCTGATAATGGCCCCAAGGTGCAAGAGTAGTGATGCTGGCAATTCAGATATGCCCAAGAGAAGCCATCAAGTGCTTGCTTTAAGTGAAAAGGTGGAAGTTCTTAACTTAATAAGGAAAGAAAAGAAAATCATATGCTGAGGTTGCTAAGATCTATGGTAACTTTTATTACAGTATATTGTAATTGTTCTATTTTATTATTGGTTATTGTTGTTAATCTCTTACTGTGCCTAATTTATAAATTAAACTTTATCATAGGTATATATGAATGAGACAAAAAACATAGTATATATAGAGTTCAGTACTATCCATGGTTTCAAGCATCCACTGGAAGTCTTGGGATGTATCTCCTGTGGATAAGGGGAGACTACGCTATTACTGTATTGTAATTCTCATTCCGAAATAGATTCCTGTATCCCATATGTAATTATATCATAATTAAAATCTAGAAATAGCCCAATGTTGAATGTAAGAAAAAATTTGCAAACTTGAACTCACAGAAACCAACTTTAGCTACAGTGGTGTTGCATTATGCATTACCCTTAGCTATTTTGAACTTTTGTATCCTCTGTAACCAAAACTGCTATCTATTTATATTGTTCTACTTAAAGATTTTTAAGACTATGTACTAACATGGTTTGCCTTCAAAAAATTTAAGATGGGGCCAGCCCCGTGGCTTAGCGGTTAAGTGCGCGCGCTCCGCTACTGGTGGCCCGGGTTCGGATCCCGGGCGCGCACCGACTCACCACTTCTCCGGCCGTGCTGAGGCCACGTCCCACATACAGCAACTAGAAGGATGTGCAACTATGACATACAACTATCTACTGGGGCTTTGGGGAGAAAAAAGGAGGAGGATTGGCAATAGATGTTAGCTCAGAGCTGGTCTTCCTCAGCAAAAAGAGGAGGATTAGCATGGATGTTAGCTCAGGGCTGATCTTCCGCACCAAAACAAAAAAAAAAAAAAAAAAAATTTAAGATGTAGCTTAATGCTACTACAAGAAGGGTGATATACAAAATATCTAACAATTGGTATGCCAAAGACATAGGCTATAGAGATGGAACAGGCTTCTGGATGCCCTCTGTGTGCCACGTGCTCTGGATCCTGGGTATAGGTGGCTTGGGAAGAGGATTCAGGTTAGAGGGGAGACCCCTTTGCCAACAGACACTCAGGATGCTTGGGCAGTGGCTATTTGCTAACCAGTTTGGAAGCATTTTAACACTGGTGTGTCTGTCCTGGTGCATATTGACTAAATAGCAGCCTTGCTTGTAAAGGACATATTCATAAACTTTTATAGGAACTGGAAGACTCAATTTAAACCAGAAATTGTCATGTGAACACACATTTATTTGTATATTTTTTTGTGTGTTGGAAACTTAACAATTTTTTAATTTTCTTAAGTTATTAATTTCAATAGTTGAAACTCCTTTCTTCTCATTTGACATCTGGGTCTTTACATATTAAATGGTCATATAACTAAATAAACATGCTTTTTCTTGATTAAAAATATAACATAAATTTAGGTCAAATTAAAATATTATCAAAATAATGAACATAGAAACTGAAACCCCTCTAAAAATCTTTTCCCCTCTCCCCTAAAATAAATACCATCAGTAGTTTGGTATACAACCCTCTGACTTTTTTGTTTGCACAGATTAACAATATAATTGTTATTTAACTTACAAATCTAGATCATACCATACACTATTCTGCAATTTTCATTTTACGCACAGCAGTGTATCTTGCACATCTTTTCTCATAATTACACAGAGTTACTTCGTTCTCTCAGTTGCGCAATCTTCCATTAAATGGTCCTGCTGTACTTTATTTATCCATTCCCTAGTGAGTAACATTTGAATTTCTTTTCCCACTTTCTGAAAGGGAGTCCCTGGAGTTGGAAAAGAGCAAGCTTTAAAACTAATACAGATTTTGAAAGGGCAAAGTTTACTTCAAAGGTAACTAAAAATTACTTTTTCTTGTGACACTGGACTTTTATTCTTGTTGAACTTAATAGCTAATATCACAAAAAGTATTGTGCTTTCCCAAAAAAGGTTTTGTGTTTTTAAGCTGATCTATATTTTCATTTAAAATCACTTATTTTTAGTTATTCTAAACTTTTGCAAAGAAAGGATGAGCATATACGTCCTAAGCCATTCTGTATGTTTTTCAATATTTTTAGGTCACTACAAACACAAGGAGTAAGATGTCAAAGGCATTTATTTATAACCATGAGCATTTGCCACAGACTATTTTAGACTATTTTACTACCAAGTGGAGATAAACATAAGATTAAAATAATTTTATATTTAAAATTATTTTTGATATAAAATACTTTTATATTGTATTTATTTTCTATAAATGAAATGCCTGACATGTTGCAAATATTTAATAAGTAACATTTGATCAAAATTTTTACTCTACGGCCCTTTGTTCTATAGCCACACATTTACTAATACATTAATTCTAATTAATTTAGGCCATGCAATTTGATGATTCAAAACTATTAAGGTGCAGAATATATTGACGTTTATAAACTATGCTATTTGGTTTTGAAAGCATGTGAATTATATTTACTTAATTGAAATCAATGGTTTATGAAAATTAATATTAATGATGATAAAGTGTAGAGTGAATAAGAAAGAAAGGAACTGGGACACTGGGAGACTTAAAACAGTCTTGGCCTCCAGTAGGTTTGAGATGGTGAATGCACGAAAGGAAACGTTAACTTGTAGAAATCAAGAAGGAATGACCATGAAAAAAATTTCAAATCACTGCGCTCTTTCTTACAATGCTTCTCTTTCAGCTGTAAAGCTGTTGATAGATCTAAGACTTCAGTAAATCCATTATTGATATCAGTGATTGCTGTGCCAAAGCAGGGAAAAAAGGTCTACTTTGGCATGGGAGTGAGTTAAGGAATCATTTGGGAATTGTGAAGAATAATGTAAGGAAGGAAAAGCAAGCGAAAGTCTGTACTTGGCTAACTACAAATCATTCTTACTGAAACAGTTTCAGCAAATTTGTACTTTTGGCAACATTTTATTAAATGTTTGTCATAACACTTGAAAATAATGAAATTACATTTCCTGTTATAATTTTCTGTCATTCTAATTTTGATCAATTTAGACTGACTTTTCCCCTAGTTGTTTTTAATTTTTGAAGTTCTACTTATTATTTTACCGGCAGCAATTAGTGCCAATTTTTAGCAAGCTTGTACTTGGTCTTTGTAGTAAATGAGTTAGAAATTCCAAAAGCTAAATAATAACTCTTAGTACCAGATACTACACAATGAGCTGAAGAAATAACTTAGCTTTTCAGTAAAACTTTAACTTCTGTAAGTGGAGGAACACAATTCAGAATACTTACGTCTTATGATAAATATTTAACTATTCTCTTGGTGGTTTTATGTTGACCTAGAACTTTAACCAAAAATAAAATTAACTTTTATTTAGTAGAAATCTTAGCAGTAATGTACATTTTTCTTAAAATCTTTCATTAAACAGGTAATGTTTTCACTGTTTGCGCAGAGATTTAAAAAATGATAATTTCAAATGATCTATATTTTTTTAAAAAGTTTTTACTCAGAAGCTTAAGGTTTTATTTAGTGTTATACTTTACCCTTCACCCTAATTTCCAATAGAGATAAATTTTCTTGTACTGGATTCTGTTTGTTTCATACTCTTGCATACAGAAAGGAGATAAAAAATAGATACATACAAATCATTCTCCCCACATATTGCTGCCTCACTTAAGATTTAAAAAAAAGAAAGGCTGAATGAGTATTTGAATACACACACAACCACATCCACACACTTTCCCCTCTTTGTCTCTCTCTCTTTTTTTTGCTCCCCACTGTTGCCGTTCTGCCGTCCTTGTGGCCACATTTAGAAATTGTGGTACATAGACTGAGGGTTTTCCCAGGCTCGGCCAGCAACTTTTTCTACCACCAAAGGAACAATAATTAGGGAGGTGGAAGGGAACAGTATAGCCAGACATTTGAGAACATGGCATTTTGGTAACCTTGCTATTTTATTTTTTTTAAACCATTTTCTTTTAAAGGTTTAATCAGTGGAATGAAAAATCTTGTTACTCTAATCCACAACCACTAGTCATTAAAAAACTGGCTCATTGCTCTGTGTGTTCCCATCCTGGTAAGTAGACATAGGGAAAGACATCTCTAGAATATTAGTGTCTGATACCAATGTTTTCATCCCTGTTCTTGTAGTACTTTGTACACAATTATCTTCCTCGCTGGATTGGGAATCTCAGTCAGGAATTGTGTCACATACACATAGTAGGGACTCAGTAAATGTTTATTGAATGAAATAATGTGATGTAAATGATAAATATAGGATAAATGCAGTTTCAAACTGTGATACCAAATTACTTAGATCTTAAAATTATGTTTACAATATAGAAATTCATTTTAAGAAAAAAATATTGTACTGATAAGTCTTGGGGGAGAAGGGAGCTGAAACCATTTGTTTTTATATCAGTTATTTATATTTATATACTTAAATGCTTCTTAATTGTCCTATAGAGTGTTTTTATCATATGTGAAGATAGTGACTTAAAACTAATCTCTAATAGATGTTCATTATTATTGAAAAGAGCTTGGATCCTCTTCATTAGTCTTGGTGAAAAAATGATGTCACTGACATGTACTGGGTCAGAAAGACTTTTTGCTCTCAGGAGAGATTAAGAGATCATGTTAGCTCATCTTTTAAAAGAAATTCTTCTGTATCTATTTGTCTTAATGTTTTTATTAACATTGTTAAATTATAGATGAAATCGTGGAAGGAATAAATGTTTTTATAGATAGGATGCCTTCCATAGTTTTTTGATACCTTATAAAATAAGACAATTTTAGGTAATTTATCAATCAATTATGTATGTTCTTCCATTTTCTCAAAACAATGTTGAAGGTGGTCTTGCTTTCTTTTTAAAGGGAACTAGGGCCCCACACTCATGCCACAGTCATAATTTGTTCATGTTCCAAGCATAGTTTAAAAATAGCTGTACAGGTAACTGAGAGCTAGCCACTAGCAGAGGTAGTTAACTGATATATTTTAGTATTCTCATTAAAGAAAACATTTCATGAATTATTCTATTAAGTAAGTAATCTTTTTTTAATACTAATAGTATCCTACTTTCTTTGCATGTAGCTACCACAAAAACTACAAAGTTTTCCATTGTTGATTATTATAAATGTATAATTTCAAGTTAAAAATTAACACTTTCAGATAGAAGAGTAATTTACAAAAAAATGTAGTGTCATGTGATAGTAATAGCTCGAGATCTACTTTATCCTAAGAATTACAATAGTGTTCATTACTCTATTCGACCTAAATGTAGTGAAACCTTTCTATTTGCTAGGCACTGTGCTAGGCAGTATTTGTTTTTGAAAGTTTGGATAAGGGCAAAAACATAAAAATGTATGTAGAAGGTAATTCTAAAAAGCAGTGAAAATCATACTTTTTTGTGTCTCCATAAAGGTTCACCTAAGGATCATGAACATAATGGATGCAAATTGTGTAAAACTGATCGATACTGTGAACCACATGATTCTGAATACTGTTGTCCTTGTGAGTGGCACCATACAGAACCTGATAGGCAACTGAATGCAGTGGAGAACAGTATTAAGAAGTAAGGTTTTTTTTTTAACTCATTTTTTTCTGGCATGACCTATTTGTGCACCTGTGGTTGAAGTATTTCCACATAACCGTCCCCCGAGTCTGGATTAGTAATGTTTCACAAAATCCTTTTCTTTATTCTGTGCAAAAATTAGGCTATCTCAGAAGAGAGTAATTTAATAGTTATTCAAAGAGAAGCTTAATGACAGGGGTACTATACAGGGATATTTTTCATTAAATGGAAAGAGATTGGACGAGATGATTTCAGAGTCTGTCTAAAATTGCCAGATTGTGTTAATAACATGTATGTAATTTATTTTCAGAAAAGCTTGCAGTTGTGAAGGATTCCCATTCCATGAGGTAATAAGTAATATTTCAACTATGTGTTTATTTCAGAAGCTTCTTTAAAAGTTTGAAGTCTCAGTTGCTATTTTCTTTTCTCTTGCTAGGTTATTCAAGAATTCCTTTTGAACAAGGATAAATTGGTGAAGGCAATCAGGTACCAAAGACCTGATTTATTATTGTTTCAGGTATCTGAAAATAATTCTTACTTTATGGTATGAAGTTGGATACTAGGACAAGAAGAAAAGATAATCACTTTGATTGGTCTGAGAGGAGGTTTAAAATAGATGACTATTGACTGCCCATATATTTTTCAGCATTTATTTCTAATCTTCATTCCTCTGCCACACAGTAACCATATTGCAGACCATAAGACAAACCATAATTGTGCTATACTTCAGAAGTACAGCTGTACTTAAATACCATGTGCAGATACGTTGTATTCAGGGATATGTTGGGGGAAAGGGGCTAATAACCAGAGAATGTCAATATATTGTTGTGGTAGGCAGTATAGTTTACAAGGGCATTGGGATTTGTAATCAGTGACCTAAATTTAAATTTGGACCATCTGTCACTTATGATGTGACCCTGCATATGTGTTATCCTCAAAATAGAAATAATATTACTTATCTCATGCAGTCACTATGAGAATTAAGTTATATTATTTACATTAACCCCTAATATAGTGGCTAGGGAAATGGAGTGGCTCAATAAATTATAACTGCTTGTTGCTTACCCCTATCAACAACAGTAACAACAATGGCAACCAACATTTATCGAACGTTTAAAATTTGCTATTATATTTAACACATTACATGAAATCTCACTTAATGTTCATAATCTGTGAGCTAGGTTATATTTTACAGATGGAAAACCTGAGGCTAAGAGAGGTTGAGTAATTGACCCAACATCTAGGAAATATCATAATGGCATTCAAATCAAGAACCCTCACATTTAAACATTATGGGGTATTGCCTCCTTAGGAGACTCATTGTCCTTTCTGAGAATATTCTCATTGATACTACTTTAACTAATGTTAATTCTGAAGGAAAAAATAGTATCACTTGAAAGTACTGTTTGTCTCCAAGAAATAATAAAATCTTATTTTATTTTTATTAAATTTACAGAGATTTACTCTTGAAAAAATGGATTGGCCCTATGACTATGCATGTGAGAAATTGTTGGTGCTTTTGACCCACTATGACATGATAGAAAGAAAGCTTGGCAGAAGGAACTCTGATCAATTACAGCCAATTCGGTAATATAAAGAACTGTATGAAGAAGTCTCTTGTTTCCATTTGAATATCTTATGATCTAAAATATTCTTCTTAATATCTTTCATAATAGGATGTATAGCTCTTTGTTTTATAAAGGTGGAGGAAGGATCTACTGGAATATTAAAAGCTTATTCAGGGCTTACAGTCAAGATAACATAGTAAGTTTGTGCTTTGACCCACTTTTCTGCTTCAAACATGTGGTAATAATGGGTGATTAAAAGAAATAAATATAAAAAGATATAGCCAGGCTTAGTCAGATAACTATTTCAATGGACCAGAAAGGGAACAAAAATGTAAAGTGAATGGAGGGACTGAAACTGAGAATTGATGAATCTCAGTGAAGGGTGTATAAGTATTCATTGTACTACACCTGCAGTTTTTCTAAAAGTTTGAAAATTTTCAAAATTAAAAGTTTGGGAGGAAGTATCAAGGAGAAAAGATTTAAACTACAAAGGAATGGCAATCTAGTAGTGCACATCTTTCATGACAGTAATAGATGCCAGAAGATAATGGAGTAGTATTTTAAAGCTTTGAGTGAAAATAATTGGCAGCCTAGACATCATTAAAACATTGTTCACGATTGGTGAGGCATTTTGCAGACATATGAAAACTAAGAGTTTACCACTCACAGACCCTCATTAAAAGCACTATTAAAGGATGTCCTTCAGCAAGAAGAAAAATGAACTGAGAGGGAAGATGTGGATAACAAGAAACAATGATCAGCATAGAAATTGATACAACATATTTAGCTCATTTAATAAACTGACTGGAAAAACATATGCATATCTGCATAATGCTTGATGATTAATATATGATGATAATATTAAAACTCCCAAAATATGCATGTAAACATTTGAGGGTAACCAGTAAAACATTAGAAATACAATCTCTATCTTCTAAACCAATACTTAAATAGGAAAGTAAAACTATCAGACAAAAAGAATACAGGAAGGAGGAAAGGGAAGTAGCAAAGAAAAAGCTTGATAGCAGAAAACACAAAGTAAGATGTATGAATGGGTCCAACTATATCAGTAACCACAATAAGTGGATTAAACCCGTCTGTTAAAGGACATTGTATTGGATGAGTAAACAAAATTCAGCAATATTCTGCTTGTAAGGCATATACAGAATAAAACTCTACAAAGTTTGAAAATAAAGAGATTTAAAGGGCAAATGTTTACCAAAGTGATGTAGCAAAATTAACGGAAACAAAATAGACGTTAAAACAAAAATTATTGTGGAAAAGAGGAACACTGAAAAGTAAAGCAACGATCTACTGATAGGATCTAACAGTTATAAACTCTGCACCTAACAATAAAATTATCTTTTGAATAAACTAATCAAAGGAATAACTATGCATTAATTCCTTATAATATTTTAGAGCATTATAAAAATAGAATAAAAATCAATGGAAATTGAATTATTCAATCTACAAATTGAAAATTTCCAAATAACTCATGCAATTGGACCTCATTAGATGAATTTATTTTTCAGAATTGTTAAAAACCGAATCAAAAATGGAGTTCATTGCTTTGAAATAGAATGGGAAAAGCCTGGTATGTACACTTTAAGCAAAATTTATAACATTCGACCATATATGTTTAGCGAATGTCATATAGATATGTAAAACATATGTATGTATATAAGAAATAAACCTATCACATGCACATTATTTCTGTAGTTTACCTGTTATTTAAATAGGTTTTCACTAATAGTAAATATGAAAAGCTTAATTTTATTTTCATCCTTAAATTGGTATTTCTTTTGTAATTAATGTCAAGAAAATAATATGGAAATAGTTTTGATTTATATTTCTCAAGAAAATGCTGCTACAAATGGTCTGGTCATTGAATTGCACTGTATAGCTGGGTCTAAGAAATCAAGGTCGCTGAATAGCACCTGGGGTTCTCTTCCTCCCCTTTCTTTACTCTGTTTAGTTTTCATGGGAATTTATAGTTGTCAAATTACTCTTATTTTGCTACAAACAGAAATACAGTGAACTCGGAATTAGTTCCCAAAACTGAAGACAAGGAAAACACAGATCATTTAAAATGGAAAATAATCCCAAATTCATTTCCAGTTGGCTTCGAAATTAGATTGTGTAATTATATTTGAACGAGTGAGAGAGTAGATCTGTTCAATCAAAATTTCAACTGTAGGCAACTTTGAAGAATGAAACTATAAAATATTAGATAACCCATTCTAAGCAATAATAGGAAAATAGAAGGCTGAAGAATTTTGAAAACTGTTTAGGAACAATTCCACCAACTGTAGAATATTTTCGGGAAAGAAAATGGCACTAACCCAGTCTGGCAGTGCATCTCCTCTATCTGGAACTGAGGATTAGGTACCCACTTTCACTTATCCTTTTGGGAGCTATCTCTTGAGGGAGAAAATGTACCCCAAGCTAGTTTGACTAAAAACACTTTAAGTTCATCTGTTTCCGTTGTTTCTACTTTAAACTCATCAACTAATATTTTTATTATAATTTGACTTCTCAAAGTCAATTTTGCCCTCATATAGGATAAATACAAGAATCTAGTCTACTATTTATATATCTTATTGTCAATTTACATGTAAGCATTCTCATTTTCATTTATCAGATGCTTGTGAGTCCAGTAGGCCTGGGTGTATAATCAAGAGATTGATAACCTCTGAAACAACAGTCTGGAAGATGTAATATTTTTGATGACCCTTTCAATTCTGTTCTTTTCAGAAGCCACCACTAAGCAAAGTTAATGCTGAAGTTTTAGGAAACTCTCTGTTCCCGTTCTTTATCTGGAATTTTAACACTTATTCTACTAAATTAAAGTCAACTTTATTTAAGCTACTCCTACCATCTCTGAAGCAAGAGAATTTAAAGTTCTAATTTAAAGGGAATCTCCTTCCAGCTTTTGCCAGGCAGAATAAAATCAATTCTATACTAGTATCAACAGATGATTAGAATAGAGATGTTGTAAAGCAAGATTTGCAATGAATTATTCATTTGTGGATGACTTAGTTTACCTGGTAAACTTAGTTACCTGGAAAAATTGAATTTTTAAAATCTACAATTAAGGCTATGTTACTATATTTTAATCTTTTAGAACATTATGCTATAGAAGATAAATGTGGAGAACTGGTTCTGCGAACAATAGAAGAAGAATCATTGTTTGAGGCAGCTTATCCCGAGATTGTTGCTATTTACCAAAAACAAAAGTTAGAAATTAAAGGGAAGAAACAACAAAGTAAGTATTGCATTTCATAGCTATTTATGCCACAGACAAATGTTATAGAAGAGCCACCGGTTCTATTTGAATCTATCTTGTCTAAATTTTGCTGAAAGTTCTATAAAATCAAGAATAAGGATTCTACTCATGCTTTTTGTCTTGACATACTTTCTTTTAAAGCTGAAAATCCAAGAGTAAACCATTCTGCTCTGTGTTTGCTAACTTAAGCAAGTATTAATAATAGTAATTATACTAACCACTTATTGAGCAACTGGTATGTGTAAATTTTGGATTAAAATACACTTTCTTTATTTCCCAGAACTCAGTGAGGAAAACAATTCAATTATAACACTGTTTCGAAAAGAAAATATTTTAAATATTTTGCTTTATAACACAGTTTCCAGGAATGCACTGAGACAAAAAAGGCAAAAATTGATTATATAGAAGATTTCCAGTCCGAACTCTTTAGTTGTTTACTCAAATTAAGGAAAATAAAATAGATTTTAATTGTATTTTTTTTTTCTCTTTTCAGGCATGAAAATTAAGCCTAAAGAAAACAATTTTCCAGAATCAGATGATATGATGAGTTTTCAGTCACAAATGACTTTAAAACCCACATGTGAAATCTCTTCTAAGCAGAATTCCAAGTTACATTTGGAAGTTTCCCCTGATTCCAAATTACCCCAGGAATCTATTTCTGCGTCATTGAATAGCTTGCTTTTACCTGAAGATGCTCTTTGTTTGAATACACAAGAGCAGTTAGTGTCTGCTCCAAGACCTTTGGCTATGCAGCAAATTAAAACTGTCAGTAAGTCTTTAATTTCAGAATCTAGTCAACCCAATACCTCATCTCATAATGTATCGGCGATTGCTGATCTACACTTGAGCAGCATTGACTGGGAGAGTACTTCTTTTAGTAATTCTCCAGCTATTCCAAGGAATACTTTCTCTCGTGGTTTAAAATCAGAACTTGAAACAGCCATCCCTGATAGCTTTAGAAATATCCCAGAACAATTGCCATGTGAATCAGAATGGTACACCACAAACATCAATAAAGTGTTGGACTGGGATCTTCGAAAGTCTAATCCTGAAGAGCATCTGCTTTCTGGCATTACTGATTTACATCTTCAGGATTTGCCTTTAAAGGAACGAATACGTGTAAAATCATCATATCCTCAGGAGAATGTACAACCAGATATTGACCTAAAATCTTTATCCCTCCTTACCATAAAAGAACATTGTATTGCTAACAGTAGTTCTGATTGTCCATCACATCTTTCAAAGGATATTCTAGGAATTCATTTGCAAAATGAATCTAGAAACTCTAAAGTTCTAAAAGGAGACCAGCTGTTTCAAGAAAACTATAAAGTGAGTAGTTCTATACCTTATTCTGTCAATAATCCAATAGTAAAGACCTCCAATGTTAGAGTTAGACCACCAAATACTGCCTTAGATCATAGTAGAAAAGTTGATGTGCAAACTACTCAGAAAATTGTGATGAAGAAAAGCATTTGCCTTGACAGACATTCCTCTGATGAAGAAAGTGTCCCAGTGTTTGGGAAAGCTAAGTATGCAACTCAGAAAATGAAGTGGAATTCTCAGAAGCATAACCCAGCCCAATTCAAGAAAAATGATGTCAGCAAGTTGACTAACTCTAAGATACATATTAAAGAACCTGAACAGTGTGTCCAGGCTTATAAAACAGCTAGAAATGAAGAAAACTGTTTCCCAATTGCAGCAAAAGATTCTCTGAATTTTCTACAGTGTCATAAGGAAAAAGAAGATTCTGGTGCTTCTTTGGATAGTCCTCTTCCTTTACGTCAGAGATTAAAACTGAGGTTCCAAAACACTTGAAATGAAATTTAAAATATTTAAATATAAGTTAGTATTCTAGCACCATCAGCATTGACAGAGGCAGAAGGAATGTATCTAGTTAATGTTTGGTAGAAAAATGTAATTTGATTCTATATGTCATGAGACTTTTGCCATTTTAATCAAAATTGTAATAAAAAATGATACCTAAAACTTTGGTTTTAAAAGATGGTCTTTGTGATGACAATTTCAGATAATGTATATTTTTAAAACATACTTTTCCCCTTTTTTATATTTTTGTTGATTATTTTTTAGTTATAGCTTTTAAATGTTAGGACAGTACCAGACAGAGTAAATGCTTCATTCATTTGCTCATTTTTACTCATTTCTTACACAGGCCTCTGAAATGTTTATTTATATTCCAGCTTGTTCCCAAGAGGATACTTCTTTATAGTTGACTTCATTCTCACAGTGTCTTCTATTGTGCCTTTCCTGAGAGTTGTGTTTTCTCTCAATGTGAAGATATTTCTAGTGTGCTCTTCCAGTTTTGGTAACCTTATTCTCTTTTGTGAGGAGCAAAAATGGAAAAGGAGAAGATGATCAATATATGGAGCAAAACTTATGGTTGTAAATGGCTGAATAAACTGAGGAAAGTTACTCCTTACATATCCCCAGAAATTCACAGGTATGCCAAATGGAAAAAGGTTTGGAAAATAGAATGTACAACCAGAAGAGGATTAGAAACTTTCTTAGGATCACACAGCTAATGAATATTGGTGTGGGAACCAGATTTCTTCCCTCCCAATTCATTGTTTTTTTTTCTGTTTTCTTTCTCTCCTATAGCACTTTTTTCTTTGCTTTACTCTTGTTTTAAAAATGAATCTACAATATTGACTTCAATACCTCCAAATATTAAGTTGTGCATTAATTTATTTAGCACTCAAAAATCCTAGAGGCAACTAGCTTGTAAAGAAAAAAGTAAAACTCTCTATTTGCAGATGACAAGATCTTGTGTATACAAAATTCTAAGGAATCCAGCTAAAACTGATAAATGAGTTCAGCACGTTGCAGGATACATGATCAATATACAAATGTCGATTGTATTTCTATACACCTGTAGTGAATAATACTTAATGACATTAAGAAAACAATTCTGTTTACAACAGCATCAGAAAAAATAAAATACTTTGGAATAAATTTAACAAAAAATGCAAAACTTATACTCTGAAACTACAAAATATTGTTGAGAAAAAGAAAGAAAACCTAAATGAATGGAAAGACATCCCATGTTCATGGATCAGAAGACTTGATATTAAGATGGCAATATTCTCCAAAATGATCTACAGATTCAGTGCAGTCCCTGTCAATGCCAGCTGATTTCTTTGTAGAAACCGACAAGCTGATTCTCAAATTCATATGGAAATTTAAGAGACACAAATAGGCAAAACAATCTTGAAAAAAAGAAACGGGTGGGGCTGGCCTGGTGGCGAAGTGGTTAAGTGCATGTGTTCTGCTTCGGTGGCCCGGGCGTTGTAGGTTCAGATCCCAGGTGCACGCTGACGCACTGCTTGTCAAGCCATACTGTGGCAGCGTCCCATGTAAAGTAGAGGAAGATGGGCATGGATGTTAGCCCAGGGCCAGTCTTCCTCAGCAAAAAGAGGAGGATTGGTAGATGTTAGCACAGGGCTGATCTTCCTCAAAATAAATAAATAAATAAATAAAATGGGAGGACTCACTTTCTGATTTTGATTTCAAAACTTACTACAAAGCTACAGTAATGAAGAGTGTGTTGTAATAGCATAAAGATAGACATATAGACTGATGGAATAGAATTGAGAGTCCAGAAATATGCCCTCACGTTTATATTCAATTGATTTTCAACCAGCGTGCCAAGACAATTCAATGGGGAAACAATAGCCTTTCAGCAAATGCTACTAATACAACTGGATATCCACATGCAAAACGATGAAGTTTGAACCCTACCTCATACAATATACAAAAAATAACTCAAAATGGATCAAAGACCTAAATGTCAGCTAAACTATAAAACTCTTAGAAGAAAACATAGACATAAATCTTTGTGACTTTGTATTAGGCAAGGGTTTCTTAGATATGATGCCAAAAGCACAGGCAATAAGAAAAAAAAATAGATCAATTAGACTTCATGAAAACTAAAACTTTTGTGTTTCAGAGAACACCACCAAGAAAATGAAGAGACAACCCATAAAATGGCAGAAAATATTTGCAAATCATAATTGTGTTAAAGGACTTATATCTAGAGGGTCTTGTATAAAGAACTCTTACAACTCAATAATAAAAAAAATAAGAATGCATGAAGTATCTGGATAGACATTTCTCCAAAGAAGATAAACAAATAGCCAATAAGCACATGAAAAAATTCTCAACATCATTAGTCATCAGAAAAATGCAAATCAAAACCACAATGAAATACCACCTTATACCCAATAGGATGGCTAGAATCAAAAAAGCAAACAATAACAAGTGTTGGTGAGAATGTGGAGAAATTAGAACCCTTATAACCTGCTGGTAGGAATGTAAAATGGGGCAGCCACTTTGAAAAAACTCTGGTGGTTCCTCAAAAGGTTAAACATAGTTAATATATGATCCAGCAAATCCACTTCCAGGTATATACCCAAGAGAAATGAAGACATACATTCACACAAAAACTTGTACACAAGTGTCCATGGCAGCATTATTCATAATAGCCCAGAGATGGAAACAACCCAAATATCCATACTGATGAATGGGTAAACAAAATGTGGTATATCAATACAATGGGACATTGGCAATAAAAAGAAATGAAGTACTGATATGTGTTACACCATGATGAACCTTGAAAACTAGGTGCTAAATGCTAAGTGAAAGAGGCCAGTCACAAAAGAGCACATATTGTATGATTCAATTTATATGAAACGTCCCAAATAGGCAAATCGAAAATCTGTAGAAACAGAAAGTAGACTCATGGTTACCAAGGGCTGTGGAGAGGAGGGGAGGTTGAGGAGGGAGAAGATGAATGACTGCTAATGGGATGGGTTTTTTGGGAAGTAGGTGGATGATGAAAACGTTCTAAAATTAATTGTGGTGATAGTTGCAAAACTCTGACTATACTAAAACCATTGAATTGTGCAATTTAAATAGATAAATTCTATGGTATGTGAATTATATCACAATAAAGCTATTATTTTAAAAATAAAACAAATATAGAGAGTTTTACCTGTTCAGACCTTTTTTTAATATATGTGTAATCTAACCTCACTCCCACATATGCACTGGCATCATTTTATAGTTTAGAAAACAAATCCAGAGAAGTGAAGACATTTTCTCAAGACTGGAAATAAAATTTTGGTTTATTAATCTAGTATTTATTACATTATGCCATGTTGTAAAATTAGACTGAAATTTGAAATACTTTTAAATTTTTGTGTGTTTTCTGAAGTTGTAACTTTGTTTTTTGAAAATGCTGCTAAAGATATATAAAATGCTTAGAATCAAGCTTAACTTTGTTTTAGGAGAATGTCGTGTTTGTTGAGCACTTATATATAAAAACCTGGGCAAGGGGAATCCTAAATCAAGACAGTCAGTCCTCTGCTCTCAAGGAACCCACCTAACCTTACAGAACTATGTTTTGTATATTAATATTTTGTCCCTTTTCATTGCAGAATAGTATGACATGGTATTAATATACCACAATTTTTTTACCCATGAATTAGTTGATGGAAAATAGGGTTGTTTTCACATTTGGGTTGTTGTGTATAGTGTAGCCATGAATATTCAGATACAAGCCTTTAAAGAGACACACATTTTTACTTCTCTTGGATAAATATCTAGGAATGAGATTGCTGGTTCATATGACCAGCATATGTTTAATTTTTTGAGATACTGTCACACTCTTCCAAAAGGGCAGAACCATTTTGTGTTCCCGCCAGCAATATATGGGAGTTTCAATTATGCTGCTTGATCACTGAAGCTTAATATTGTCAATCTTCCTTTTAACCATTCTAATAGGTATATAGTGGTATCTCCTTGTGGCTTTATTTGCATTTTCCTGAAAACTGGTGTCATTGAGTATCTTATGTGCATATTGGCCATTCATTTATCTTCTTTGGTGGAATTCTAAATTTTTTTTTGCCAATTTTTAAATTGGGTTGATTGTCTTCTTGTTATTAAAATGTAAGTGTTCTTTATTTTTTCTGGATAAAAGTCCTTTGTCAGATAGGTCTTTTGCAAATATTTTGTCCGAGTCTGGCTTATCTTTTCATTTTAACTGTGTCTTTCAAAGAATAAAACATTTTTAATTTTGATGTCTATTTTATTAATTTTTGTTTTCAGTGGCCTGTTTAAAACATCTTTATCTAACCCAGTCTCCCAACTATTTTTTCTTTGTTTTTTTCTGTAAGTTGAATGGTTTTTACTTCTTATATTTGGGTCTATGATTCATTTCAAGTTAACTTTACGTACAATGTGAGGTAAGGATTGAGGAACATTTTTTTCCCCATATAGAGATACAGTTGTGCAAGAGCAATTTGTTGAAGAAACATCTTTTCCCTCATTGAATTGCCTTGGCTCCTTTGTTGAAAATCAGTTGACCATGTAAGGGGGGGTCTATTGCTGAACTCTATTTTTTTCATCCATTTCTATGTCTATCATTATTCCAATACCACACTGTCTTGGTTGCTTTAGCTTTATAGTAAATCTTGAAATGAAGTAATTTATCTTTGTTCATTGTCTATATTTTCTGGTCAAGATCACTAATTGGCCTCCGTGTTACTAAAGCTAATAAACAATTTACGGTCTTAAATTTGCATTTTTTCAGAATTTGGCACTGTTGAACTTCCCACTTTCTTGAAAGTTTCTGTTCTCTTTTCCATGTCAGCACTGCATCTTGGTTTATTTTCTACTTCCTTAGCTATAATTTTAAATTCCTCATAGGCTTAAAAATTCATGCTCCTTAAATACTTGTGTTCCTTCAATTCTCTCTCTTCTCTTTATTCACACTTTCTAGATATTTTCTACTCTCGTGACTTGAACTGCTCACATGCTAATGACTCAGATATGGATCTTTATACAAAGCTTCTCTGCTGATCTCTAGATCTGCTTATTTAACCAATTCCTGACATCACTGGGGATAAAAGTCTGGTAATAGAGATGGTGGAAGCTTTGAGGTGCCTGACATATCTAACCCTGGATATAGTTCCAAGGTTTGCTGTAACTGGTTCCTGGTTCCAAGTGAAGTCATTTGGATAGTGCACATCCATTCATTCCAGAGACATTTATTCAGGGTCAAATGCCTTGGGCTGTCAGGAAATACAAAGTGGTGTAAAACCCAATTCTTATTTTCAAGGAATTGACAATCTAGAGCAAGGTAGGGAAATGTGACATACATACAAGAATAAATTATATTGGCTAGCACAGAATCAGTTGTTAAATGAATGGAATAGGCAATTGGTACTACATAAGTCTTGCAGAGGAGGGAAGATTCTTTTAGCAAACATGAGATTTGACTGGGCTTTGAGTATGGGGAGAAATTTGATTGGCAGCATTGGAGCAGCATTACAAGCAGAGGACATTTCAGTGGTTGAGGGAATAGCTTCAAGTAACCTTGACATAGACTAAAGAATGAGAACTGGCATGTTTAGGGAATGGTGAACAAGACATTGCAATTGTGGAGTCTTATTTGGAACTCCGGTCTCCAGGGAACAAATCTCTATGCAGGCAAAGAAATGGCCAGGGATTAGGGAGAAGTAAAGAGGAATCTGGACCAGAAAGCAAGTTAGGGTATCTTAGGACGAAGAGAAAAGAATAGGGCAAAGTGTAGCAAAGAACCTGATCAGGATGCTAAAGGATTCTCACCATACAAGCCACATATAAAGGTTTATATGTGAGTTTATTGATTCACACACTTAAGTACTAAAGATGCACCTAACCTGGTCATAGAGGAGGAAGCCACATGAATTTAAAATTGCTGGGCAACGGGGAATACTAACATTTCTTGAGTATCTACTATGTGCAAACGAGGTTCTTTACAAGCTTTTTATCCTCAAAAAATCTGTATTGCAATATTTTGAATATTCAGAAGGAAAAATAATCCGTGTTAAAACATTCCTCCAGGGATCTGCTTATCTTGATTTGTTCACTCTGAGCACCACAATCTTGGCTATGATAGTCAGTTTAGGACCATCCAGTCCGGGTAAATACTTACAATATCCAGAGGTGTTCTTTACTTGGGATTTTATGAGATGAAAACAACAAAATTAGTTGGGAGTGAGTGATCTGGATTTATTTTGCTGTATAGCTAATATAGGCATAAATGTATGGACTCTGATGTCAACTTTCAGTTCCTCCTCCTGAAGGATTTCTCTTCTTTCATTGTCCAGATTGTACCAATCTTTTTAAAGCATTCCGTGTTGTTTTTGTTTCTGGCTGATCTGGTCTTTGATGTCGCTTGTATATAGACTTTTATCATAAGTTGCTGTTTGTTTATTTTCTCATCACTTCATTGACTATCTTGCTAAGGAGGCCTTGCTTCCCTCCAAAATACTCTGCCAAAGACCTGCCTCTAGCTACTAGGGTCCTGGAATTGGTTTCTCCCTGTTGGCTCCATACGAAGGCCCTGTTCTGGCTTTACTACTACAGGCTTTGTGTGATCAGTCTTAAGTACTTGGGGGTTTTTCTTCCGGATTTCATAGTGAGGAGGGCCTTACTTTTTTCTTTTGAGCAATATGGATCATGTTGTCAGACATGCCTATCTTCAAATTCTTTTCTGTTACTGATTTGCTGTGACCTTGGGATTTTCTTTTCTATGTGACCATTTCCTAACTCTTTGAGACTCACTTATTCAAATATTTATGTAACATCTATTATGTGACAAGCATTGTGCTGGGTCCTGGAGACACAGTGGTGAATGGTATTCTATAAGGTTGTTTTAATATCTGTAAAGTGGCTGCCACCATGGACACATAATAGGCACTCAGAAAATGGTATTTATGTGAGTTACCATCATTTGGAAGGGGAACAAACTTTCAGATTTGGACGTAAGCTGAATTCAGCTAAACACTACCCTTTGAGTAAAAATGTGGACGCTGTAATACTCTACTAGGGGGCGAGGGTGGGAGAGGTGTTTTCAGAAAAAGGAAGCTCTTTCTCTAAGTAAGCATGATCAGAAAAGGGATCCTAAACAATACAGCATTTGAGCTAAGGTTATAATACTGGAAAAAGAATAATGTGCTTGTTCAAATATAATTGGTAACTAATACATGATTCATCCAGTCACCTAACATATTTATTGAGCACCTATTTTGTGCAAAGCTCCTATGCTTTTCTGTGTATAACAGCCACCTGGAGGGCCACAGACTCTAAAATAATTTTCCCAAACCACCCAGCTGGAAAAGGCTTAAGCTGGGACTAAAACTCAGGTCGCCTAATTCCTTAGTGAAGGAAACTCCCTATGTTTCCATACTTCATTCAGTTCTTCACTCAAACGTCAGCTCAGAGAGCCTTTCCTGACCTCATCTAAAATAACTTCCATTACTCACTCTTCCCTCACCCTCTTATATTTCTCTTTACACTTAGCAGTACCTGACATCAATATTTCTGAGTTTTTTCATTGTTTCTCTCCCCAGCTAGAATGCAAACTTGACAAGGGCAGGGACTTAGTCCTTTTTGTTCACAGAATACTGGAGCAGTCCTCAGCATGATAACTTCTAGATGTATGAATGATCCCCTCACTATAAAGCCTGTGCCAGCAGTGGCTACACATTCCTTGCAAAATGTGGTCTCAGAACTCCTGCTTGGCTCACAAGGCTGGGCAGTCTGGCATTCACAGCCATGAACCTTGGCTCTAGCCGCCTAAGACCACTTGTTATTCGCTGAACAGATGTTTATGCCTTTGCTCATGAGCTTCTCTCTGCCTGAAATGCCTGCTCCCCACCCTATTAGCTAGACAAACTCCTCTTCATCTGTCAAGGATCAACTCAATGCCATAACTTCTCTCTAATTCCAAGATCTATTTGTGCTCCCAAAGAAATTGTGTGTACCTCCATGATAGTATTTATCACATTTCATTCATTCATTCAACAAATATTAGTTGAGTGCTTACTATGTGACAGGCACAATATTCTTTTTTTAAAAATGTATCTATCTTCCTCTCAGAGAAGACTGAGAACTCTTTGAGCACAGGGATCAAATCTTATTTATATTTATATCCCCTAGAACTTGCAGAGTTTGATTCTCTGCTTCACCAACTCTTCTTTACCCATCAAGACTTGGTGTAAACATGGTCTTCTCTAAAAAAGGTTTATAGAGCTTCTTATGGATCCCTACTCTTCCCTATAGACTTCTAAAATATTACCTATGAATAGTTTTGTGTTGATTGATGTGCGTTTTGTCTCTGGCACCAGGCTGTGAGCTTCTTGTGTTTCTGAATCTGTAGCAACTAGCAGGGGGCTGGGACAGAGAGCTTTCAGTGAATGGGTGCTGATTGGTGGTGAATTAGTAGGGTCTTAGTTCTTCCATTCTCCGTGGAGAAGGATCAGATCCAGTTGTTTCCCTGCATCAGCTTGGTTTCCAGTCCCCTTTAGTCATTTTAAGATGCCAGATGCGATGCCTTGCTTTCTGACGGTGAAGGGGCTAAATCAACTGCTGTGTGTTCCTGTTGTGCTGGTAGCACTTAGGGTAAAACCACTTAAATAATATCACTGAAGGCACCCTCCTTTCATCTGCAGATTAACGTGGCAACGTTTATCACCTTCTTAGCTGGGAAAAGCTTTTATCGGGCTCAGCTAACAGCTTGCACTAGCCTCTTACAAGGACTTGCCACGTTGCCTTTAAACTGACATGCTGCGGAGTCAGCCCCGGTAACAGTCAAAAAAAGTGGAGCTTTTTCTGACGATTGGCGGAATTCAATAAATTGCCTGTTTGGTAATGGAGGGAAGCGTCATCAGCAAATTCGGCTGACCCTTCTGTGGGCGGAATGACTTTGAATATTTTGCTAATGTGTGGAAGCATTCCTTTTGTGAGCACCACAGCAGAACTTCTTCAATCAGGATCAAGTGTCTGAGCTTCCTCAGCAGTATTCTGTGCTAAGACCTGAAAAGGAAAATGTTGACCTCCCAAAATGGCAAAAACTGCCTGTATTCTCTGATCAAAGACCTAATGAAAGAATTCTATAGTGTTTCCATCATCGTTACTTAAATCTCTGCATCAGCCACTCAACAGATATCTGCTTTCCGCTGTGAGTGAAGTCTGCAAGGGCTGTGCTTTGAATCTGAGAACAAGAATGAGTGATTTATTCACCCTCCGTATGAAGGTAGACTACAAACATTTTGCCTTTTGTTTTAAAGTAATACTGGTTGCAGTAGCTGCTCCAATGTAATTATTATTGCTAAAATCATTTACAGTTTTATTAACCTGAGCATGCTGACTCTGGATGCCAGATACCAGAAGGCTTATTTTACAGGGTTGTCCAAACACAGACGTCTCTCGTCCAGGCCTGTGAAGGCCCCGCGACTTCACAGCTGGGATAGATCTATGGGAGGTGTCAAAGGACTGGGTACAACCAGATCTACATCCTGTGAAACAGACCAAAGGACACTTTCTATAACCTGGGAAGTGGTGGTCTGAGTAATTGTCCTAGATCTGATAGAGACCAGCTACCTGGGGCAAACCTTCAGATTGCTGCTCCTTCTCATAAGTGGGAATGATGCTTCCTCCTCTCTTCACTCTCATTTACATATTGAGGATAAACAGCCTTTTGAGAGACAAATATTAGTGTGTAAATTTACCATTACTTATCTTGATATATGCCAAATCCACTGATGAACCACAAATGATGTGTTTAAAATGTGTTCCATTACAACCTGTATAATTTTTTGAGAAGCTAATTGTCTCTAGTTTGTATACGAAGACAAGATAGACAAAGCATATTGGGCACTAAAGAGTACGAGTAGGTTCAAAAAGTTTCAAAAGTCTGTTATGCAAAATATTAATGCATCTTGGGAGAAGATAAATGACATATATCCACCCACATTACTAATTCTTCAAATTCCTCATATATGCCCCACAAACACTCTGAAAGGCAGGCACTTTTATCTCCTATTTATATATGAGGCTAAGAGAAGCTAAGGAACTTACTCAAGGTCAACATCTAGTAAACAGCAGGACCAAGATTTGAACCGAGAGTTCTAACTCCAAAGCTTCTTTAGCAAGAATTAAGGCTTCAATATACTCCACATTTATCTAAGTCTGTGACACTTTTAAAGAAACCACCCAACAGAGAAATGGAATGACCTCTACCGATCTGATTTATAGAAAACTGGCCACTAAATCAGGGCAGTTCAGAGTCCCAGAAACACAGTATTGTGAACACTCAAGAAAGGATCGCAAAAGTTACTTTAATTTTCAGAATTAAAAAATAACTATCAAAGTCAACCCGGGAGGTTGGGGGATTTTGGCATGTGAGGAAGGAGTGGGATGCGAGGGACAGGCAGGGTACCAAATCTCCCAGAAGTTTTATCCCCTTCCTTCAAAGCTCTAACCACCAGGGCCAGATGTCCTGAAGACGAGGTTGTCTGCAAGTTCTCAGTGGAGCATTAGTTAAGAGTGGCTCCTTTGTATGTTCATTCCTGACTTGAATCACCCTTGCACAGTGCCCACAATGGACCAGGCCCCCTCTTAATAGCCTCAGTTGAGTACGTCTTTTACTAATCTTGAAAGCAACCCAGGGAAGTAAAGCAACATGCCTGTGGTCACTCCGTTAGTACAGACATCTCCCGGTTGTATTGCTAATTCCAAAGGGCAGGTACCATCATCTCTTGCAGGAACTACTAAAATTGCCTTGTAATTGATCTCCCTGCTTCAAAGCACTCATGCCCTTTGTAGTGCACACCTAAGCCGGATAAATCTATTGAAATCACAAATCACATTCTAACATCCTCCGATGTAAAAGTTTCCCATCACACTCGGTATAAATTCCAAAGTTCTTGACAGAGCCAATAAGGTCGACCGTGGCTGACCCCTGCCTGTCTCCTGCCTCTTCCTCCTAGCTCGCCTCGCTCCAGTGGCACTGGCTTTCTTTCATTTCCTTAAACCCACTGAGCTCCTTCCACAGTCTGGCTCTTGAACTTGCTGTTCCTTCTGCCTGGACTTCTTGCAGATCTCTGGATAGTAAGCGCCTTATCACCATTCAGCTACTTTTGTGATCATGCTAGCTAAGTAGTCACCTCCCACTATTACCCCCACTGCTTCATTCTTGCCTCTTACTCTGAGTTATTTTCTTCACAAATCATTAGATTTTTTTGTATGTTTGTCTCCTTTGTTACTCTCCTACTAGAGTAACAACACAAGAGAAGAAACTTTGTCTTGTTCCTTGTAACATTCCTGAGCTTAAGCAGTGCCTAACATGTAGCACACATTTAATACACTCTTGCTGAATGAATGAATGAATGGATGAAGTTTACATTTGAACCCAAATATGCGTGAAGCCAAAGCCCCAGCTTTGATCACCAACATGCAGCAATTTTTTATTAAATTCTTTTTTTTCTTTCTTTTTTTTTTTTTTGTGAGGAAGATCAGCCCTGAGCTAACATCCATGCTAATCCTCCTCTTTTTGCTGAGGAAGACCAGCCCTGAGCTAACATCTATTGCCAATCCTCCTCCTTTTTTTCCATTTTTTTCCCCAAAGCCCCAGTGGATAGTTGTATGTCATAGTTGCACATCCTTCTAGTTGCTGTACGTGGGACGCGGCCTCAGCATGGCCGGACAAGCGGTGCATCGGTGCGCACCCGGGATCCGAACCCGGGCCGCCAGCAGCAGAGCGCGCGCAGCTAACCGCTAAGCCATGAGGCAGGTCCTTACTGAATTCTTAAGATGGGTTCAGTTCTGAGCTAGGCATGGGGCAGAGAACACAGGAATAATATCTGGTTACTCTCTTCAAAATGTTTTTATCTTAATTGTGATACCAGACTCATTTGTTCTTGAGACAATAAATAATGCAACTAAGTGCTGGGTGAAGGGAGTGGCATCAGAGAGCATCAGAACGCAGAAGAGAGTAGTCAGAGAGGACCTAGGTGGTCCTCAGAGTCTTCCTAGAGGTGGGTGACTTGATAGGAGGCTTGAATGGCTGATGCAATTTAGAGGGGGCAGGGGGAAGACTATCAGATTCTTGGAAAGACTTAGAGGTAAGTGAGTTTATTCAGGAGTCTCATAACAGACAGGTGTTTTAGGGCATTCTAGGCTGGAGACATTTGTTAGATCCTTTTGTCTTGAAAAAAACCCACTCACTCATTACATACAAGTATAATTTCAGGAGAAACCAAGGCCAGCAAGAGAACAGGAAAGGAGGAAAGGGAGTGAGGTTTCGTGTTTCCGACTTATGGTAGTGGTGGTGGGGTGCGGGAGTTTGTGCCAGATGATTACCCTTGAAGGTCTACTCTGTAGGATTCACTTAGAATTCCATACTTTCTCCAGAAATAAATCTCCAACAGCAGACTCATAAGAGGAGGCCACCTCTTTGGGGCAAGCGGTAGGGCAAAGCTGCTCTGCGGCATCATATATGCCCAGGTGTGGAGCTGCACAGAGCCCTGGCCACTCTCAGACACCATCCAAGAGTTTCT
The DNA here is from genome assembly GCF_057802395.1 of Ceratotherium simum simum. NCBI lineage: Eukaryota > Metazoa > Chordata > Mammalia > Perissodactyla > Rhinocerotidae > Ceratotherium > Ceratotherium simum. The sequence continues at coordinate 61,633,570 of NC_141910.1, read as the reverse complement.
CAGAAGGCCGTAGCTGCCCTTCATGAGGCCTGCCCCTCAGAGGGGACTCCTCCACCTTCAATCATGGCTCCCAATGAAGTATAGTTAAGGACATCCCTGAGAACTAGGTCATCAGCTAGTGAAGATGACTTACTATGCTCAGAATTAACATCCATCTATCCATCCAGTTATCCATTTATTCATTCAATAAGCAGGTACCCTATGCCAAGTATTGTGCAAATTGCAGGGTCGTAGTAAGAGTTAGACAGTTTCCTTGAGGAGCTCATGGTCTATCCACAAGGAAAACCATATGCTATTAGTGTCTTAACTCTCTCCTCGTGCTTCCAGGTCTGAGTTGAATGAAAACATTTATCGCATATCTAGGCTTAGCCACAAAATCACACCCAACCAAACCAAACCCTCCATGAGGGCAAAGACCATGCTTAACTTTTTTTTCTCTCAGGCTCTTCCCAGAAAGGCGATAATGGAAGATTTGGTCCCAACAGGGCCACAAACAAGGGATTTGCATTTTAAAGTTTGACATATATTTATGGGCCTTTTGATCTCCTTTTTCCCCTCTACCCACTCCCCTACCCCGAGCCTTGCCTGCCTCCTCCTCCCCTGCCCCTCAATTCTCTACATTGTACCAGGTACAAACTTGAGAAATGATGGCTCCAGGTCCAGAGGTTTCTAGGATATGTGCCCCGGTGTGCAGTTCTCACAGATATATCGCTCCTATTTATACAATACCAGCTATATATCAAGTACTTTGCTTAATTCCTAACTCCCACAATCTCCCTGTAGCTTTCATTATTTACCTTTTTTTTGTTAAGAGAGGAGGAAAACGATGCTCAGAGAGGTTAAATAACCTGCCCCCAATCACTGATAAGAAGTAATGCAGACAGAATTAAAACCCAGGTCCGCATGTCTCCAAACTTATGGTGTTTTCATTAAGCCAGGCTGCCTCCAGCCGACAAGCCTGCTTATTTAGGCTACTTAGCAAAGATCCTTCTTGGAAAAGATTATCCTGCATTCCAGTTTTCTTGCTGGTGTTATTCTGGGAATAGCCCAATAAACGTCACAATTTGATTTACTCAGGACAAACTTGCAGCTGTCTCTTCCTTTGCAGCTCTTCTTGGGCTCTGAGTCTTTCTTTTCCTTCTCCTCATCTTTCACACAGACCGCTGAGGCCTGACAGCTGCATGCCTCGGTTTGGAATTGTCATGTGCAGCCCCATAGGATTTGCTGAACAGAGCTGCTATCTCACCCCAAGAAAGAAAGCTTCTCTGCAACCCAAATATAGCTATTCCCTGACCTTGGAAACAAGACCCTTGCATTCTTGCAGCTGGAGGGGATCCTAAAAACCATCTAGGAAACAGAGGTTCAGAGAATGACTTGTGCCAAGTAGCTGGCATCTGATTTATTAGAATACTGTGTATTCGCTATGTTAAAAGTGAAAGATAAAGGAAACAAATCACACTAACGCCTCCATGTGCAAGGTGCTTTGTTTCACTTAATCTTCATTACAACCCAGTGAGACACAATTCATTATTATCCTCATGTTACAGATGAGCCCTAGCTCACAGAAGTTCTACAGTGAGTAACTAGGGACCAGGATCTGAACTCGAAAGCTTGTAGATGGCACAGACCCTTCCTTTCCCACAGCTTGTGGTGGGGTGTGATGAAAAGCATGCACACTTTCCTGGCTGAGCTGACTGGCCTCCGAAATTTGTGCCTGTGCTGAAGAGCAAAGAGCCGACAGAATGAAGAGATGAAGATGATCATTTTGTGGATTTATTGAGGTCAAATCTGTAATCTAAAATCATCTGGCATTCACCAACAACCTGAGTAGTATTTTGACCAAAAGGTAAAAAACATTTGACCTCCCCTGAAAAATAAGGTCTACCTGCCTATCTGCAGCCTCTCCTCAAACGTTCTGAGATTGTCTGTTACAAGTCAGAAGATTCTGCAAGTTCCCTTCCTCCTTGGAAAATCCATCCCCCACCCTCAAAGAGGGAGGCTTAGAAGTGCCAAATGGGGAGCCATAAGCAGGTCTTTGCTGGTGCTGCGTCTTCCTGTTGAGGATGAGAGATCAGGTTCACAGCTCAAGCCGCAGCTTCCCAACCTCCACTCCCCATCCCATCTCCAATCCAGAGAGGGAATGCTCCTTCCCTTCCCCCACTACCCTTCCTTGTAAAAGCCTCTGGATTGTGCTGAGCTGGGGGTCAGATTCGGAGTTTGAGGCATCTTTTCTGCTCTCTCCAGGTAGACCCCAACCTCATGGCAGAGACTATTGGGAAGGTTCCTCTCCAGGAAGAATGGCTACAGAAGCAGAAATCTCCCCTCCTGAGCACCCAGCGTAGATTCTGGTGTGGACTAGGATGCTCCTAAGAAAGCTCTTTTCTGAATCATTCCCTGTCAACCATGCAGCTGTGGGTCCCCGTGTTCAGAACAACAGGGGTAGGAGATGATGCTTGTCCAACGGCTTCAAATCTTACCCAGCAAGCCCTGGCTCAACCCCGATTGTTCTTAAGGTGCAACTCACAACGTGTTTCTACCAAGATATTTTTCTTGACCATCCATCCATACTAACCTCATTCTCCCCAGAAATACCCACATATTACTATCGGGAGAATAGAGTGTTATTGGTGGCATTTGAGTTGTGCCTTGAGAGACACTTTTGATTTCGATACCTAAGGAAACTTTTCTGCATCTTGATATCTCCCATTCTGGAGCAAATAGTTGACCTGCTAATGACAGTGTTACTAAAGATCTCAGCTTGGCATCATTTTGCTAGCTTGTCAGTGATGGCATTTTCTCTTTTTAGAAAGCACTCATCATTGTTATCATCAATCCTTCCAGTAGCTTCTAGCCCTTCTTGAGTTATGGAAAACCTTTAAATCTTTGTGAAATCTATAGATCTCCTTACGAGTAAATATACATGGGCACATAGACGACTATTGTTACGTATTGTATTTGACATCCCGAAGCCCATTCGTGACCTCTATCACACTGCGGACCTCTGTTCTAGAGAGTGAGCACCTTAATATGGGGACACAGTACCTGGGAAATGTGTGTTGCAAGTTAAATGAATTAGTTAATCTGGAAGCGAGTTTGTGAGAGCAAAGCTGGCTTGTGATACCCTGTGAAGGAGGTAGTTGCTTTTCTGGCCCAGTAAGAATGGCATTGAGTAACACTGTGCACAGCTCAAAGGGAACCCCCAAGGCCGCCCTCAGCCAGAAATGAGAGAGGGTAGGATAAATGAGGCTGACCAGCCTTGACAAGGGAAATGCTTTATGACAGCATGTACCAGATCATGTGCCAGGTAAGTAACCCTGGGTATTACAAACTCTAGACCAATCATTCTCAAATTCAACCTTCTTAGGACTCATCTGAAAGGTCTGTTATAAAAACAAATTGTTGGACCCCACCCCCATAGATTCTGAGTTGGGTAGTCTTTGGGTCACACTTAGAGAAACACCGCTGGAGATCAGAGAGGGATGTGGGGGGCTGGAGAAAGAAAAGAAGGAAAATGATGGCATTGGGGGGGTCACAGATCCATTCACCATAGCACAGTCAGAAAAACAAATCTCTCTCTCCCTCTCCCCCTTCTCTCTCTTATTCTCTCATTCTGTCTTCCTCCTTTGAATCCATTGTGGCTATAAAGAACTTTTGAAAGTATAAAGAGTTTTTGCTCACTGTCCAGAGTGATCAAATATTAACCTGCAGAGATTTTTCTTTTTCTTTTCTGAAATCACTACTCTGGCAGAGGTTGAGGCAGGCAGGAGCCACTTAACAAGTACCTTAGTTGGCACCTGAGATGAGGACAAGCCCATGGAGCCCTCCCGTTCTGCTCCCACAGTGGGGAAACTGGCAGACCTGCCCTAGACGTGAGTTCTGTATTTCAGGTGATCCTCCTCAAAGGACATATAATAAGAACAGAAGATCCCGAGGCTGTGTCGAGCAGTGGATTATGGGAAGCCGTCTGAGACGGGCCTCTCAGAGACACAAAGATGACCATTTGCACCTGGCATTTCCAAAAGCAGTTTCCTAGACGGGGATACATGAGCTGCGGGAGGACCACCCATGGAGCTTTGTGAAACATGGATGTCTGGGCCTTACATCCATGAATTCTGGCTCAGAAGCTTTGGGGTGAGCCCAGGAACCCACACTCTTTTAAAACTACCAGGTAATGCAGATGGGCAGTCAGATTTGGAAATCCTAGGAGGACTCTAGCACCTTAAAATCTGTGGTCCTCCAACTGGCTGAGGTCAAAAATTCCCATCCTAGATCTGGGTGTGGGCCTTTTCCCTGCGATCCTATTTCAAGACCCAGTTCTGATATCACTTTTTTCAGGAAATCTTCCCGGGTTGTCCAACTGAAATTTATTTCTCCCTTCTCTCCTCCTATAGTACATTTTCAGTGTCTTTATAACACTTTATAGCATGACCCCTCTCCTCATATGACATTTATGCACTAGCACTGTATAGTGGAACTATAATGCCAGTCATATATATAATCTTTAATTTTCTAGTAGTCATATTTTTAAAAATAATGGAAAAAACAGGTGAAATTAATTTTGAGAATATATTTGATTTAACCAGTATATCCAAAATATTATCATTTTAACATGTAATCAGTGTAAAAATCATCAATGAGATATTTTACATTTTTTCATCATACTAAGCATTTGAAATCTGGTGTGTATTTTACACTTATAGCACATCTCAGCTTTGACTGGCTACATTTCAAGTGCTCGATAGCCACATGTGGCCAGCGGAGACAACCTTGGGTAGACAGTTCTGGTTCTCTGAGGGCAAGTCTGTGACTTTTGCCACTGAGTCTTCAGACAGAGCCACTCCCTGGGCCCAGTGTAGGTGCTTAGAAAGTATTTGAGTCAATCCAAATGCAAATTCCTCTCTGAGAGTATCCTTTGGCATTTTTTTTGTTTGGTTGTATGTTTTAAGGCATATCTCCCTATCTGTTAAATCTGTGCACAGAACATATTATATGAGAAACTGGGCTAGACTCAGATGAAGGAGGCATGAAAATTGATGGGAGAAATATCAACAATCTAAGCATGCAGATGACACCATCTTACTAGCAGAAAGCAACAATGACTTGAAATGACTTCTGACAAAAGTGAAAGAAGAAAACGCCAAAGCAGGAGCGCATTCGAACATGAAGAAGACGAAAATCATGACTACAGAAGAACTACACAACTTTAACATAGACAATGAAGATGGAATTGTTAAAGATTTTGTTTAGCTTGGTTGAGTCATCAATTTAAATGGAGACTGCAGCCAAGGAATCAAGAGAAGACTGAGAATTGGCAGCAATGAAAGAATTAGAAAAGATAATCAAGTGTAAGGAAGTGTCATTAGAGACCAAGGCCATTATCCACACCCTTTTATTCCCAATTACTATGTAGGGGTGTGACAGCTGGAAAGGAAGAAGGCTGACAGGAAAAAAACTGATTGATTTGAAATGTGGTGTTGGAGGGGAGCTCTACAGATACCCTGGATTTCCAGGAAGACGAACATGTGGGTCCTAAAGCAAATTAGTCCTGAACTATTGCTGGAGGCAAAAATGATAAAAATAAGACTCTCCTGCTCTGGGTACATCATGAGAAGCCAGGATTCTTTGGAAAAGACAACAATGCTGGGAAAAGTAGAAGGCAGCAAGCAAAGAGGAAGACCAAATATGAGATGGATTGACTCCATAAAGGAAGCCATAGGCATGAGTCTACAGAAGCTATGTAGGGATGCTGAGGACAGGACATTGTGGACATCATTCATTCATAACGTCGCCAGGAGTCGAAATTGACTTGACGGCACATAACGCACATGTTTTAAGGCACAGTATCTCTGGAGATGAGTGGATAACAGGTACACCAGTTTTAAGGAAGGGGGAAGCAATTCAGAGCAGGTTTCATTTGAGAGGGGTGGGGGTTGGAAGAAACCCAGAGGTACAGGGCATTCGTTAAAGGGAGGAGAAAAGGCAGTGGAGCCCAAGGAGAGATACTAGAATAACTTCTCCATCCTACACTGTGGGATCAGACATAATAGACATCAGGCAATGGTGGCTCTGAACCACGTGTTCAGCCTCATTTGTGCAGGTTACCTTGAGCTGCCTGAAGAATACCGCCTGCCAAAGGATGTGATTGGGGTGTAACATGATCAGTTAAGTTTATTAAAAAAGAGCGGCAGCAAGAATGTGTTCGCAGCAAAGATTTCTTCTGAAAACAGGTTAAGCCAGTCATACCCTGGCCACAGGCTTCCCAAAAGAGTTCACTGGCTTACCTCATAATTCATGCATAGTTGGTTCAGTTAAGGGGCTATCACTTTTGTCAAAAAAGAATTGCCTCCAAGGCAGTACCCACAGACATATGATGCTAGCTTTCCAGGAAATAGATATCTCCTGAGGAAGTTAGAGTTCAAGCCCCTTTCCCTAGGTCATCTGAGGTCAAATAATCAATGTATAGAGGTACTGGAGTTTGAAATTTCCCAAGCTGGTTGTCACTAGCAGTGTAATAAGTTTCAACTAGGCCCTTAAGGAGGACCAAACCTTGGGGTGGACCATATTGTCCTCAGATGAGGCTCAGGATATGGTGGCAGGAGCCCAGCCTCTAGAGAGGAACACTCCATTCTCCAAATGCCAGCCCATCCATGTATTTGGAACATCCATTATAGTAGAAGTCTTAATTTGTATCCTTTCCAAAAGGAATTTTTGGTGGTTTATGCAAAGCATTGTAACAAATGGTTAAGACCTTGGACCACTAATCTGTGACCTCGAGCAAGTTACTTAACCTCTTTTAGCCACGGGTTCTTCGTTGTGAAATATGGGAAGTAACAGTCCCTACCTCCCGGGGTTGTGTGAGATAAAGTACTAATCAAAATGCATGGAAAGTGCTCCATAAGAGTTTATAATGATTTGAAAATTAAACCCAACATAGAACAGGAAAGTACAAAAGTGAGCTTAAAAGAGTAGAGAAATGGATATTTTCAAACAAGTGGGCACTGAATACATACCATTGCACAGTAAGTGATGGGCAGCTGGGGGTAACTAAAAGAAAGGAAGCCTCTCCTCTTAGTCCCTAGCCTATAGTCTAGGTGAGTGGTCTATAGTGTCGGAGGAAAACCTTGTGTTAGCCTGTGCAGCAGCACCCACTTGAAGCGCAATAGAGGCCACCAAGGGGTTGACTGGTAGTGAGAGTAGACCAGAAAGAACAATTAGGATTTGGGTGGGCAGTAAGATGGCACCGCTCACCCTAGGCAGAAAACCTATACTAGCCAAGGCATAGCAACGGGGGAAGTAGACTGTCTTCCAAGAAGAGTGAGAAGAGAAAGTCCAGACTGGAGGAAAGGGAAAGGTGGGGAAGGAATAGGAAGCTTTGGTGACAAGTAAGATGGGTAATAAGAATACTGAAAGAGAAAACAGACTAAGGGCTCATCAGCAGGCACAGTCCCTACAGCATCAGAAAAAGATGCTAAGATCCATGAGATGGCAACAGCTTGTATTGTGGAAAGGAGGGGGAAATTTATCTCCAATATCATTGTCTCTTCCTTAACATAGACACTCCTAGGGCTTGCCAGCTCTGCCAAGAACATTCTTCTGCCATGCCTATCACAAATGTTGATGACTGAAAAGTTTGTGAATCTCTCAAAGACTCTGCTTAAGCATGTCCAGGAAAAGCTAGTTTAGGACACTTGCCTTCTGTCTGCCTGGCTTTCTCTCTTGTTCTTGCCAAACCTGGTCTTCCTATAAGGAATAATGAGATTATCTCTTGAGAACATTTTGAGCTATGAGAAGGGCGAACACGGGGCACATACATACAGGCACAGTTTTTTTCACAGGATTCCATTTCCTCTCTTCTCTTTGAATCCATCTCCTGGTAACAGCCGTCTGGCTCCCTAAAGCCAGCAACAGCTGCAATAATGAGCCCACCATTTGAGCCTGTGAATGACACAGGCTCAGCCCTGAGATGCAGCTGTTCTTTAAAGCCTGATGTCTCGGCCCTCCCCCAGGTCTGGACAACAAAGAGAGCCACTCAATAACCCGCCACATTTCCAGATTTCACATGGGCGTTCCCTTTTTCCTTTTACCAGCGGTGCAGTCTTTTCATTCTGCAACTTACTGGTAGTTTTACCATAGGCAAGCGCAGAAAGTCACTCTAAACTTTAGTTTCCTCAACTCTCCGAGGGAGATGATAACATTTCCCACCTCATAAGGTTGTTGTGAAGCCCCAAAGATATAATAGATATGAAAATCTTTTACAGACTATGAGGCAATATTCCCGTATTAGTTATGATTAAGGTCCTTGTTCCTGAGTTTAAGAAGTGAAAAAAATACAGAACGATCCAGGTCAATGCAATAAACTTCTGCATTGGGCTGTCCACATAAGTGGTCTCTGAGGAGAGGAGGAGGCACAGACGGTTTCTGGAGAAGACTTAGAGGGACTGGTAGGATCTAAGAGCTTAAGGGAAAGGGAGGGATATTTTGGGGAGGGATACAGCCAAGCAAAGGCTGAGGAAAGAAAATGTGGTCTTGGGACAGTGCAGAGCCACCCTGCAATGGGGCAGAGAATGTGCCTGAGGACCAGGGGAACGTCAAGTTGGAAGGGTCAGGATGGGCCAGATCACAGATAGCCTTAAATGACAGGCAGAGAAATTATCAGGAGAGGTTTTAATAGCATCATAACATCAAGGAGTTACAAAGGCCTAGATGTCATCTAGTCTTGCTCCTTGCCTCCTGTGGTTTATCTCTATTTAACAACCTAGAAAAGGGGCTGGCAGTGGATATGCTCTTGGCTTCCTCATGCCAGGCTCAGTAGCTCTTGGACCCCTGGAGCTCTTCTGTCTGTCCAAGTCAGCAGTTCCCAACTTCACTGCTTATTAAAAAAAGAGATTACCCTGCCCCAGCCTAGACTTACCAAATCAGAATCTCCAGGACAGGGGCCTGGGAATCTGCCTTTGGAAAATAATTCTTCCTCTCTCCCCAGGCGATTCTTGTCATCATGGAAGTGTGGGAATGTGCGCATGTGAATTACATGCCATGCATGCTGAATGCAGAGCTCCAACAAAACTCAGCAACCCTTATCCACCTACTTGTCAATGTCCTATTATCCTTACAGGGGTGCTTCCTCCTGATCACCTTCCTTCCCTCTCTCCTTCCTTCCCTCCTTCCTCCCTCCCTCCCTCTCCCCCTTCCTCCCTCCCTTCCCTCCCCACCTACCTTCCTTCCTTCCTTCATTCTTTCTCTCTCTCTCTTTTTCTCTCTCTCTCTCTTTCTTTCTCTCTCCTTCATTTCCTTCCTTCCTTCCTTCCTTCCTTCCTTCCTTCCTTCCTTCCTTCCTTCCTTCCTTCCTTCCTTCCTTCTTCTCTTTGTCTATTCTTTCTTTATTTTTAAGTAAATCTACTACCCAGATGCTTTGATTCAACTTGAGGGCAACTATGATCCCTGAGTTTTTTTTTCTTTATACGTGGACCTACTCAGGGCATCCTTGCCTAGTCATTGCTTTGAAAATTCTAATTTTAAAATTAATAGCTTTTTAAAATTTGTTAAATACTAACAACCATAAAGAATAATAGCAGCTACCAATGATTGAGTGCTTACTATGTCCAAGGTCAGGTATCATGAAATTTCTTTACATGTATTAATCTTCACAACAATTCTGTGAAGTAGGTACTGTTATTATCCCCATATTATAAATAGAGAAACTGAGACATAGAGAGATTAAGTTACCTGCTAATGATCACATGATTACAAAAGTAGAGGGGTCAAGGTTTGAACCTAGGAACCTGGCTGCAGAGCCTATTCTTCTAGCCATGACACTAGACTACCCCTTAAGAAGAAAGTAAGATGAATGATGAAAAATACCCTCAATTCCTATTACCAGAAATAACCACTCTTAAACATTTAGTTATTTTTCTATGAAAACAATTTAATTTTATCAAAGTATGAATTTTCTATATCCTGCTTAAAATTCTAATATTAGATTATATTTCCTATATTATCCACTATATACTATTCCATCATATGGAGAGGACATCATTTATGTAGTGACTCGTTTGTTATTAGATATTGAGGTTGTTTCTAATGTTTTACTATCATAATACTATGATAACTATTCTTATTCATAAATATTTGACTGCAACTTTGTTTAGTTCTGTAGAATAAAGTTCATGTGTCAAATGCACTTTAAATCAATGCATGCATCAAGTTTTAAATCTAAAATGCATTGTAGAGATGTTAAATTTTTAAAAAAAATCTGGCCAGTTTACCATCCCACAAACAGTGTGTGGGAGGGACCATTTCCTCACCCTCTTGCCAACTTTGCCAATTTGGGAGGTGAAAAATGGCCTCTCCTTGTTGTTTCCATTTACATGTCTTTGATTACTAGTGAGGTGAACATTTTCTTCTGTCTTTATTAGCCACTCGTATTTCTTCTTTTGTGAGCTGTTTATTCATGCCCTTGTTCATTTCCCTGATGGCAAGCTGGTGTTTTTCTTATCTGTATGAGTGCTTATCGCAATAACCTTTTGACTCTCATAGTTGTGAGAAATATTTTCCCAAGTTTGTTCTTTGCCTTGTATCTGCCTTTTAGGTGTCAATTAACTTGCAAATATGGATATCTGAATTAAAAATGGTCCAATGTAGAGGCTGGAGTTCTGAAAATAAGCAGGCTTATTATGTAGATATCCTACTAAAAACATTTTTAGTATTCATTTTAAGACCAGGAATTTCAGCATCTTAATTACTGGCACTGGAGAGGAATAAAGAAGTAACATTGCACTTTTCTGCACTTCAGTCTGGTAAAAACAGAGGGAAATACCTAAGGAATGGCCTCAGTGCAAATTGCTTTCAACATTTTTGACATGGGTATTAAAATGCCACCGCAAATACCAGTGGTAATAAAGAATCCAACTTAAAAGGGGGAGTAGGTGTAAATGTGACACATGAGATTTTTTTGAATCTTGCCAGCCAGTTGCTGAAGAATCAGTGGTGAAGCTCTGCAAGCCGCCTCCCCGCCCTCGTCTGTGGGGAGAAGCCAGGTTATTTGGGGCTAAATGTTGACATGAGATTTTTGAAGCAAGACGAACTGCTCATACTCCCTTGCAGTCAGAATAATCAACACATCCTGCCCTCCTGCTCTCAAGGGAGAATTAGCTTCCACTTCCTCTATTTATTGCCCTCTTCCCCGCTCTGATGTTTCTCCACCCCACACGCTGCTGCCTTCTGCTCTCTGCTACCCTCCTGCCTTCCACCTAACGGCCCTTTTCGTGCCGACGTGGGGACTGGAGGTTTTATTCCCAAATGAGCATATTTAGTCATATTTTAAAAAAAGAAAGAGGTTTATATTCTGATCAGAAACTGTAGGGACCCTGCAGGGATGTGGCTGCTTGGGAATGGATTCTTGTTGGAGAAAGCCACACTGCCTTGGCTGCCGTCTACAGTCATTCGGCGAAGACTGACATTCACCTGGCTGTGGAGTGGGTTGATGAGTTAGGAGCTTGAGCTCAGGTCCTCCAAGTGCTTGAGGAGAAAGGAAGTCTGACAGATGATTTGGAGGGAGGATGCTGCTCCTCCTTGTGATGTCGCTTAGCGAAGGGGATGGAGAGAAACATAATTTGAGGTCAGGAAATCCTCCTCAGGAATGGCTTGAGAAGTCCACAAGGGTTTCCTCTTTCTGTTTTAAAGGATTTCTACAGTTTAGCATATTTATCTTCTGTCTCTCTTCTCTCTTCTGAAGTAAGCCAAATTATTTCATTTCTACTTTTTCAGCTATTTCATCCTGGTTAAATCCTCAGCCTGTGAAAATCATCTATTTGCACTTTGCACGATGCTTTACAATTTATTTTTAACAGAATTGAAACCAAAATATTACTCTTTGACTTTACAATGAGGCTCAAACTCAAATCAGGAGAGCCAAAAACGTTTATTATTTCCTTAGTTTGTAGTGAGAATAATGGCAGTGACGTGAAAGTCATTCACGGAAGAACCATACACCGGCTTTGCTAAAACTCTCACAAGCTCAAGAACACAGGAGCTCTATGTCAGTAACCAAGTAGGAAATTGCTACTTTTATTTCTCTACTAGCTCATGGACACAGGAAGATATCACATTGCACTTAGGTGTTTTCTTTTAATACACACACACACACACACACACACACACACACACACACACGCCATACTCCTTTTACCCTGCAAGAGTTATCTATTTTTTTGTTGAGTGTTAGTTGGGTACCAAGATTGTGTGATGGGTTGAAAGAGTACAGGTTTTTAACTTAGTCCTAAGTGCATTGAAACACTGCCTCTATCCCTTGCCTAGCAGGATGGCCAGAGCCCATCAGGCCAGGGGCTAGTTTGGCCAACGGAGTTCTGTGTGGCTGTGGCTGAGAAAAGGGACTGTGGGGTATACAAAGGTCAGGGGAGGTGTAGACCCCAAAAGCCAAAGACAGCAAATGAAACCAGGGTACACTGAGTGTCTGTGTGATAAGCACAGAGCTGGAGGCAGTGAGGGCAAGAACTGGCTGCATTAGGGCAGTTGGCTCTGGGTGTGTCAACCGCAGAGGGGCTGGGTGAGGCAGTGGCCTTGAAAGGAGAAGCTGTGTCCATTGACCTTGGGCGAGGTCCTTAGCATCTGAGTTTTGCTTCCTCTCTTGCAAAATGAGGATGATGCCTACTTGACTGGATTGTATTGAGGATTACACGAGATGATGTATGGAAGGCTCTCATTTTTAGCACCTAGCAAATATACAAAGATACGTACTCAAAAAAAAGAAAGTGTTACTACTGTTATTATTGATATTAATACATAAAAGCGTTTTATTTATGAAAGAATAAGATATTCTTTCTAAAATTTTCAATTATAGGAAAATATGCCTAAATATCAAGCTTACCTATTGTCTGATAGAGACAATTGCGTGGCCTAAAGCCTGGGAAAGTGCTAGAAACTGGTGGGGGAGACAGATGCCATCTATTCTGGAACTGCAAACCCAAAGTTGTGAAACAGCTGCAAACCTTACAACATGCAACAAGGGCTGCTTCCAAAGCCCTCCCTCACCTCTGTCCCTCCCTCATGATACAGAATCCCTGGCGCCTGGTGCTCTGAAGTCTGACCGCCTGGGTTTAGATCTTGGCTCCTCCATTTTTTAATCTTGTGATTTTGGGCAACTTTTTCAACTTCTCTAAGCCTCAGTTTTTTCTTATGTAAAATGGGAACAAAAATAGTACTTTCTTTGAAGGATTTTTGTAAGATTTAAGTGGAATAAATCATACAAAGCATTTAGCGCTAAATAAGTTTATTATTGTTGTTATCATCACTGGAATAACTGTGGGTATGGCCAAGAAAGGGGGAGTTTTTTCAGGTCACACACACACACACACATGCACACACGGCACTCCCTTTAGACTATAAGAATTAGGCCTGTCCACTAACCGGGGCAGAAAAGAGTTACCCGGGTACTTATCTAGTCTAACCATCTAATTTAGGAATACGGACAGAAAGTCTAAACCTACTACATCTTTTTAGCCCCTCCAGTGCCTAGGACACTGGGCCAATCTCAGGGGCTCTGTATATACTGGCTACATGATTGAATGGTACCAATCAATCAGTCTACCTGTATTTACTGAGTTGTAGTTCAGGCTTGAGTTCTGGCTTCAAGAGTACTACAGGGACCATCATGCTGGTGCCTCCCACTGTTCTCAGTTGTTTTAGCTGGTGGTTAAAAGCCTGGACCCGAGGCAGCCTGCCTAGGTTCTAATCCTGGGGCTCCCAGTCATTAGGTGTGGGGTCGTGGGGGCAAGTTACTTAACCCCTCTGTGCCTCAATTTCTTATTAGTAAACGGATTGGCAATGATAATAGCACCTATTTCGGAGGGTTGTTGCAAGGATTAATGTGAGATAATCTATGCTAAGCACTAGAATAATATCTGATGCAGGCTTGTCCTCTAGGCATGTTCGATCCAAACATGTTCTCCACAAGCAGCTGGAGTGATGGCACCAGTGCTCTGCTGGCAAATCCCGTCTCTGCTGAAACCTCATCGTGATGACTAGAAGCTCCTTGTCATCTACAAGATCAAGTCCAAGTGCTTATCCTTACGGTCAAAGCTTTCCTCTCCAGCCTCAGGCTCCACTTGACCCTCTGGGAACATGGAACTGTTAGTAGTTTCTTGCACCAATTCATGCTATATCTAACCTTCAAGGAAGGCCTGGAATGCTTGCCCCCAACTCTTCACTTTGCTAAAACAGCTCTGCTTTTAAAGGAACATCTTTTTAAGGACCCATAGGGGTGTTACTTAAAAAGCAATGCTGTAGAAGTCACGTCTTTCAGAAAGCCCTCCAGATTCTTTTTCATGTCCTCGTCTGTGTGTAAGTATTGATAAGATTTGACCCAAGTTTAGTCTGCCTCCAATGGCTCTCCTCTTGACGCTCATATCACTTTCTATCCATCCACCAGTGTTTGGACAGCCAGTGAAGCACCGAAAGTGCTAAGATTGCAATGGGGACACATTACAGAGGGCTCCCAGGGGTGTCACACCCAGTCATGCAGGTGTGCCCTATGGTTGAATTTATCATAGCACTTATACATTGTTTTATAAGTATTTTTACTTCTGTATCTCTGCCCTCAATACTCTAAGCAACATGAAGAAAAAAGCTTTCTAATTTAACTTTTTGTCCTCAGCACCCAGCAGAGTGCTTGACAGGCAGCATGTACCAAATAAAAACCCATAAGCTAATGGATGATAGCTCCTTGCACCGTGCTAAGCCCTAGCAAAATAATCATCCATACCTTCGAGGAACTTGCAACATAATTGGGGAAGTAAGTCAGGCTTTTGTGAATAGATAATTAGAATATCAGGCAGTAAATACTGGTGTTAAATGATGAGGTCAAAGCTATGGACTGTCAATCAGAGAAGGTAGAAATTCTGAGGGCTGAGGCAGGCAGGGAAGGCTTCTTAGAGGAGGTGGGATTTGAACAACGGTTGCATCTTACAGATGTTCCCACTGATTACATTACATGGATGACACTGCTCCGGGAGGGAGTGTACATAGTGGAAGGAGCCTGGGACTTGGCATTCATGCAGACTTAGGTGCAACCTGCCTTTTCTATCCTCTTGCTGTGTTTGCTGGGTCCTTTCTGAACACAGGTTTCCTCATCTTCAGAGTGTGGATTATAACCTCTACCATATAGAGTTGCTGCGAAAATTAAGATGAACTAAGGAATCTAAAAGAGACGAGTTTGATTCTCAGCACATGGCAGGAATCCCACAGAGTAGCTCTCATTTTAATTAGACTCCAGGATTAGATTTCTCAGGTTACTGACCAGATTCTTATCCATTGAGGGCCTTTCTGCAGCATCTTGAGAGGTTGAAGTCCACTTGAGTCCTCCTTCTGCCTTGAGCAAATGGCCCACAGGAACTGTCTCACCTCGTACAGGGATCAGGAGGTCGTAAGAGAAATAGACTCTCCATCTTGATGTTTCTCGAATGTCTGATGATAGCACTATGTCTCATGAGATAGGCTTTAAAAAAGCCATCTTACGGGCTGGCCCGGTGGCGCAAGCGGTTAAGTGCGTGCGTTCCGCTGCGGCGGCCCGGGGTTCGCCGGTTCAGATCCCGGGCACGCACCGACGCACTGCTTGGCAAGCCATCCTGTGGCGGCGTCCCATATAAAGTGGAGGAAGATGGGTACAGATGTTAGCCCAGGGCCAGTCTTCCTCAGCAAAAAAAGAGGAGGATTGGCGGATGTTAGCACAGGGCTGATCTCCTCACAAAAAAAAAAAAAAAGCCATCTTGCATGCTGATTTACTTGGTGTTATGTAGCGTGGCAATATTGCCAGGTTTGGAGTGGATAATTTCATCAGTGAAAGTAGTTATTTTTGTTAATTTTGGGAATATCATAACATGTTCCTATAGCCCTTTACACTTCCCAAGGTCAAGCTTCAGTTTTAAATCTTTTTAGCCTCCTAGCAATGTGGTATGTAGGATGATCTTAACTTTCACACGAGGAAACCGACATCCACAAAGGTTGAATGACTCCTTCAATGTTCCATAGTAAAGTAGGACTAGGATTCGGGTGCCCTGGGTCACAGTTCCAAACTTCTGGGCTAAGTTTAAAGTCCTCTTTGGCAGTGGTTACCAAGGATGGGGTAGTGGTGGGGGTGGTCCACCCCAGCAAGGAGTAATCATTTTGTCGTCGTCATTGTTTAGAACTGGAACTATGCAGTAGAAGTAAAACATAGACCAACTTTTCATCAGCTGTATCACTGTGTTTAAATTACCTGGAGGCAATGCATCCCTTTATTGACTGCGCTGCAGGCTGATGGCTCCCACCACCCACCCTGGGTGGCCAGTGCTCTTTGGTAAAGAACTCTATCTAAACTGGTTTCGTTAAAAAAAAAAAAAACAAGGTTTCATTTGAACGAGGGAATTTTGATTTCTAAGCAGAGGTGACTTGAGGCCAAAGAAAATGGGAAAGACGTATTTGTGGCTACATGTAATGTGAGTCTAACTTCTCTTGACTCTAGGAATCAAGAATTTACTGAGCACAGTTTAATCCTTACAGCAATGTTAGTTACCATAATTAAAGCTTACAGTGTGTAGACCCGGCAAAAGCGTGTTCTCTGGGAGGTGAGTATTAGTACTTCAATTGCACAGACAAAGCTGAAGCTAAGAGAGAGTCGTTAACACGTGCAAGATCACGCTTACTCCGCGGCCAGTGTAGGATTAGTCCGACTCCAGTAGCCGCATTCTTGCCACTGCTACCACTTTCCATCTGCCCACCAACGTCTGAACAGCCACTAAAGTACTAAAAACGCTAATATTGCCAAGGAGACACGTCACAGAGGGCTCCCAGGGCCGCCGTTTTTGGAGGTTGAGCCTTGCATAAATGTGCCTGGCCAAGGAGGTCTGGGGTGCTGAAAGAAGCCCAAGCAAGGCATTTTTCTAATTTGCACAGAGGTGCCTTATGGGCAGGCGGTGAGATGAGACCACTGGTAGTTTCAGGTTCCAGCATCGAAGCAGCCTGTTGCCTTCTGTTTCCTGTTGATTCTTTGAGCACTACTTGTCAATTTTCTGAAAGTGGCTCTGCCTGAATAAAGCTTCCTGGCCCTTAGGTCCAGCGTTTACAATCACTGCTGGCTAGTGCGAAATGGCCGGTGGTCCATGCCTCTGTCACGACTGTTATCAGGGACATGATTGGCATTCCCACAGAAGCTCATCACTGTGAAAATTAGACACCAGATCACTTATTAATCTGTGTGGCCAAGCCTGGGTCCTCCTCAGTGGGTACAGCTACAATGAAAAGATTACCACGAAGGCCTGGAATTTGAGCCGAGACAATCTGTACCTCTATGTTACTCTTTGGGAAACAGGACCAGGAAATTTTGCAAGGCCTCTTAGGAGTATGCCTCAGAGTTGGGGACTTCTTTTCAATTTGTAACAATCATAGTCACAATAGCTTATGAATGTTTTTTGAGTGAATGATGTTTAAATATATATTAAAATATTTAACCCAATAACTCAGTAATGTGACAACTATGTAGTCTGATGGATATGAATGCTTATCTATTACTTAATCTGATTTGGTTTCCAGGAAGGAAAAATGACAGATCTGGGGGCAGGCAACTTTGTCTTTTCTGTGCCCATCTCTGCCACAGCCTGCTGGTTTGACATCGAGCAAGTCATTGCCATCTCTAGAATGCAGATAAAAGGATGGACTCAATGGTCTCTAAGTCCCTGCATGTTAGGGTGGTGGGTGCTTTTTTAACCAAGCAAGTTCACACGGAAACATCTTTCATTACATTTTACTGCTAGACGGGGGTTTCATGATCCTTCAGACCATACTCCTTATTTTACAATATTATTCATAAAGAAGACAGGACAGATAATATTATCCTCCTTTTACAATTAAAATACTAAGACCCTGAGGGGGTGAATCACTTGCTCTAAAGGGAGTGAACTCTGGCTTATCTTTCCACTGCACTCCACACTGAACTGGGTTTTATTGGGTCCAGCCTAGGCTTGTCCAGTTTTCTGCTGCCTCGTTCTCAATGCAGATAGAAGAACACCTAGCTAGTGTGTGCCCCACTATAGGCCTTCAAATGCTAATGGTGTTATACTGTCCTGCACTTCCATTTTCCACAGACAGAGCATAGAATACTTCACGGAGACAAACAGGGTAAATGCAAGTCTGGTTCTCACCAGAGGGAGAGTACACTGATGCACGTGGAAACCAGGAGGTTTTCCTTGTTCGAAGAACAGGTTTTCTGGGGCCAGCAATGCTGGGTGCTTGGGGTCAGGGGTGGTGGAGTCAGAGCACAGTAAGTTGTTCTGATACTGTGAGCTTGACCGTGAACAGACAGTAACAACAAGAGCAAAACCTATATTTATCAAGTGTCTACAATGACCAAGGATTGGACAGATACTGTTCCATGTAGGAAATGAAATTTCAGAAAATAGAAGTTTAAGAAATTAGCAATTTTAGAAAGAAGCTATAGAAAGGAAAAAAAGAGTTATGAAGTCTGAGAGCAGAAGGAATATTACATGGAAAACGGTGAAGTTTAGACTATAAGGACGAGAAGCCTACTATGACAGGGGCCACCACAGCCACCTCAGGTCTACTGAGAGTCCCCTTCTCTTTGAGTCACATTCAAGTCACCTGACTCTACCACAAGCAACTGAAATAGAGAAAATAGGTTTTTTTTTGTGTGTGTGTGTGAGGAACATCAGCCCTGAGCTAACATCTGATGCCAATCCTCCTCTTTCTTTTCTGAGGAAGATTGGCCCTGAGCTAACGTCCGTGCCCATCTTCCTCTACTTTATATGGGACGCCGCCACTGCATGGCTCGACAAGCAGTGCATCGGGGCGCGACCAGGATCCGAACTGGCAAACCCCAAGCCGCCACAGCAGAGCACACGCACTTAACCACTTGCACCACCGGGCCGACCCCAGGATTTTGTTTTTTTTAAAGGTGAGCTTTGGGGTCTCAAAAGGATCTTGGTTCAACCAATTCCAAGTGGCTCTACCACTTCCTACCAGGGAAATATTAACCAAGTCTCTTAACGTCTTAGAGCCTCAGTTTTTCCATCTGTAAAATGGATTTTTAAAAAAATAAAGGTTAGTTATAATATATGTAAAGTTGCTTGAATTGTATCAGCAGATTCTAGGCTTCTCAACCAGAGTTGAAGGAAGAGAAAGAGAAGAGGGGAAAGGAGGAGAAATCATTTATGGCATTTATTATGTTTCATTAATGTTATTAGTCTTCAAGATATGGCTTAGGGTCCTTTCATAAATGGCAAAATTAAGAGCATTCTTCTACAGGTTAACTGCTTGAGCTTTTTATTCCCAGAGCCTAGCTAATTAAAAAATATCATAAATGTTCTAATTAGAGCATTGACATTTCTTTTCAATAATTGCAAAGGGACTTAAATAACCATGTTAAAGGACACATTAATATTACTCTGAAATGTAACTCACTGTGATTCTGATGTTAATACTAATTTGTAGAATTAGTTATATGGAGAATAAGTTCCGTTCATGGGACAAATGGGGAATCTGAGACCCCTTTTCCAAAACACAGGGTCTATCTCTCTCTCAGAGCATGTAGGAAGTGAAGCAAACTAGCAGGACCATCTAACTTAACACATTCAGCGGCATTTGGAGCAATGGTGGGGAAAACAGGCTCCCTAGTTAATTTCACACTTCCTCTATACATTTCAAAAAACGAGGTGTGACTCTGCAGCTGGATTTTAAAAAGACCTTCAGAAGGCTAAATGCCAGGTATTCTGCAAACTCCCTGCCTTAAAGGAGCTTTCTGTTTTCTGATGTCTGTTTGCTGTGGGGAATCCCAGTCTGCTCCGTTAAAGCAAGGGCTTTAAACTTCTTGAAGGCTATTCTCTGCTCATTAAGGCTCTGGGTTTACTGGAGATACTGGTCTTTGTCATTCTGAGTGTAGGTGTGTTGGAGGCAGCTCTCTGCGAAACCCAGGGAGATTTGCTAAAGAGAAAGGAAAGAAGGAAACTGGCATCCACTGTGTGCCTCTCGTGTACCCTCCTCCCAAGAGCCCTATGAAGTAAGAGCCATCATTGTCTGCGTTTGACATACAAGGGAATCCAAGCTCAGAGGGGTTACCTTGTCCCTAGGGCTCGCTGCTTCTCCAATAGTACACCCCATCTGCTCTGAAATATCTGGGAGGTCTTGGCAGAGGGGGATGGAGGCCCTCTGGGACACTTGGCTACTCTCCGCCAGGCCCTCGGCTGCCACCTCCTTGCCGCAGATTGCCCCTGGTTTGTTTTCTTTGGCTCTCTCATTAATGAGTTCCACAGGACAATGCTAAGTCTAGTTATGCAGCCTTAATTGGTTTAGTTACAACAAGATAATTCCTTTTTTCTTCTCTTGGAGGCCTTTCTGTTTAAAGACATTTTAGCTGGAAGATGCTAATTATCAATGAGGAGAAAGTGACACCTGAAGAGTTCATTTTCCATCTTGGTCCTTGGTTTCTCCTTTGAACTCTCTCTCCCCAGCCCTCTTTCCCACTTCATCACTTCTCCCCCACCATCATAAAAGAGAACTCTGTCCTGGCTGGGCGGCAGAACTTTCCTTCTCACTTGCCAGGGAGCTATTCTCTCTGCAGCTGGCTTGCAGGCATGGATAACCTGCATGAGACCTTCCTCAGCCTTGAAGATGGCTTGGGCTCCTCTGACAGCCCTGGCCTGCTCTCCTCTTGGAACTGGAAAAACAGGACAGGGCCCTTTGAATTGAACCAGGCCTCTCCCGCTCAGAGCCTCTCTCCGGCCCCATCGCTGGAGTCCTACTCTTCTTCTCCTTGTCCAGCCGTGGTTGGGCTACCCTGTGGGCATGGAGATGCCAACAATGGGGGCAGCGATGGTTGCAGCAGCCTTGGTGCTGGTGGCCTGGTGGAGGTGGACTACAATATGTTAGCTTTCCAGCCTGCCTATCTGCAGGGCGCTGGTGGCCCCAAGGCCCAGAAGGGGACGAAAGTTAGGATGTCTGTCCAGCGGAGACGGAAGGCCAGCGAGAGGGAGAAGCTCCGGATGAGGACCTTGGCAGATGCCCTGCACACCCTCCGGAATTACCTGCCACCAGTCTACAGCCAGAGGGGCCAGCCGCTCACCAAGATCCAGACGCTGAAGTACACCATCAAGTACATCGGAGAACTCACAGACCTCCTCAACAGCGGGAGGGAGCCTCGGCCCCAGAGTGCTTGAGCTCTGCCCCAGGAACTCGACAGGGCCAGCTCCTTGGACGGGGGCAGAGGAGCTTTAAAGACCTGGACTAGCCTTGGAATAACAGCACATGATGATTTTTGTATAGTTAGCCTGGTGACATTGTTGTCTGAAAGTTCTAAGAGAATTCCCACTGGACTTGCTGGAACTGCCAGACGAGCTGGTACTTTTGCTTCCAGTTTTCCCACCATTTCTCAGGAGACTCACCCTTTGCAAAGAGACAGATTATTCTGCCCTTCTCTGTCTGTTCAAGGTATTTAAAAGGGCTAATGATTTTCAATGCAGTTTTTCAATAACGTAGAATTGTGTAATTAATCTTCTCTCACCGTTGTGGTGTTGGGAGCTTTCTGTTCCTATCTAAACCTATATTTTGTACAGGATCCAGTATGACACCTGGATTCTTATTTAGAAAGATTTTTAAGTAAAGGGCTATAGAGCTCTTGTTTTATTTTGTCTGTATGCTTGTCTGTGTGTGTGCGACTGAAATAATGCCTTTACTTGTGCAAGAACCAAAATCACTTAAATGCAGAAAGACTTAGTGTCATGGTAAACAGAAAGTCACAGACAGACAGGCTAAATTAAGACAGATTGAAGAGTCTAAAGGCCAGCGCCTCCTCTCTTAAGGCAATAAAAAGAAGGCTATATCAGCTGAGTGTATGGAATAAGGAGATAGAAGGACGAGGAAGGGGAGGAGTCCTCAGCAACATGGGATGAGCCTGAGCAGGGCTGGGACGGATGGTGGGGGCTCCCTGTGCCAGGCCTGGTCTGAACATGGCCTCATTGGATCCCTTCACTTACTCATTGCTCAAGTGAAGAGATTCATTCAAAAAGGAGACTATTTTAATTCCATAGACAAGTCAGGATTAGAACTCACAACTATTTTTAACCCCTCCAAAGGTATTTATTTCTTCACCCACAATATCTTCCCCTCCTGTCCAGTTCCCAAATCACCCTACATGCATGCATACACACACACACACACCCTCTTCACTGTACCTTGTCTTAGGGTGGGTGACTGACTGTAGCACCCTCAGCTTGGCTAATTTGATGGCACATGGCATCAAACAGGGGGCTGAATTAAGGAGGTTCTCAAAAGCTAGCAGGTGTTTTTAAGGCTACATTTTTCTCCCTCTGATTATTAACCATCTGTATTTATTTTTCAATGAATTGTCTGTTCATTACTCTGTCACATTTTTTTCCTATTGGTGATTTTTCTTCTTTTTAGGGACAAATTACAAAGGCAGTAGATGTGTTCACAATTTAATGTATAACTTTTCCACTTTTTTCCCTTGCTGATATCAACATATACAAATAAATATAGGCAAATATACATTTTTAAAGAATGTCTTTAATTATGCGAATTGCTTTTTCCTTTTTTACTTAACAATATATAGTAGAAGTCCTTCCAAGTTAACACAAATAAATCTGTGATGTAAGTACTATTATTACTTTGATTTTATTGATAAGGAAAGTGAAGCACAGACTTGCCCTGAGTCACACATGTGAAAATTGTAGTGGAAAGCAAAGCGGAGGTGCAAACAATGTTCCATAGCACAGGTTGCATAGTTTGTTTAATGAATCACCTTTTGAATGATATTCAGGTTGTTTTCAATTTTTTATTACAAAAAATGCTATAACAAACATCACACACAACTAGCTTTATCCATTGATATTGTCGTTAGCCTGAAAAATTCCCCAAAATGAGCTTCTGGATCAGCGTGTATGCACATTTTAAATTTAAATAAATACTATTAGATGACTTTTATAAAAGTTTGTAGTTATTTACACTCGCCCTAACATCCTGTGACAGAACCAGCTGCCCTACGTTGCCAATGGATATTATCAATCTTCTGAATTTTTTAATGGATAAAAAAATGGTTATGTCATTGTTGTGTTAATTTTAATTTCCCTATGGACCATTTGAGATGGCACATCTTTTTTTATTTTATGTGACTGTTGTTCATTTTGGTTCCTCTATAACTTAGTTTATATTCTTTGCCATTTTTCTATTGAGTTATTTATCTTCTTGTGAATAATTTGGGAGAGTTCTTTGTAATTATATGTGTTGAAAATATTTCCTCCTAATCTATCATTTTGTTATAATCTTTGTTCATGGTGTCTTATATTTATGATTTTGATGACATCTTTTGCTCTTTGAAGATTTGCATTTTGATATGATCAAATCTCCCCTTTTTTAATTTTATGGCTTATATGTCTCTTCCTTCCCTTTGCTTATTTTTTCCCAGTTCCAAGGCTATCCAAATATTATTATTTTCTTCAAATATTTTTATAATTATTTATATCTGAATCTTCAATATACCTGCAATTTGTTTTTGTCAATAGTGTCTAAAAGGAATCTAACTTTATTTCTGATTAGTGTTTTTATAACTGAAGAATAAGTATATCTTGTCATCAAGGGCTGGTGAGTGATGGTTGGGCACGCTTGCTAAAATGTCATCCTATGTATGCAAACCTTCATCAACTCCTCATATATTTGCTGTTGGTGTTTTAGTGAAGAAACTAGAAGATGTTGGACAATATCAAGATTTTTCTCCAAGGAGCTCTACCCTGTGCATGTATGGGTTTTCATGTGAGAGTGTATGTGTGTGCACAAGTGTATGTATTTGTTTCTGTGTATGTGTGTTGTGTTTCATATGTTGGGGGAGAAGGATTAGAGAGGATAGTAATATGGGGAGGGGGGTGTCCAGCCTTTGATTAGATTTTAGATCAGTTGTTATTTTCCTTGCCATTTCTAAAAGAATGGGACCCAAATGCACTTGGCTTTTGATTTTTTAAGCGCAAGCATTAAGAATGGTGTAGAAATAGCTTGGGTAATTTTGGTTGCACTGGGGACCAAAGACCATGGATGGGTTAGGAGGTCTTGTCTTCACTTTCAAAAAGTCCTGGAAAGCCACAGACTCACCTCCTAGCTGGGCTTGCCCTCTGGACTCCTAAGGTACCCACTGGACGGGAGGCATCTGGAAACGAGGAGAAGGTGACAGCTTCCTGGGAGGAGGCCTCTGGCCCGGGCCTTGTCTCACAGATGCTGCAGAGCTCAGCACAGCTCAGTCCTCCCCAGACTGCTGTGCGTAGCTCCGGCCCTGTCCAGGAGAGGCGGTTGTACATCATTTAACTGCCGCTGCAGTCCCCAGTGAGGTTGCCTCCATCGTGGGGAGGATAGCTGGAACAGGTCCCTGATTCCTCTAGGGAGCATTTAAAAGCAGTTGCCTGGGCAAAGCTCAAGAAAAGGAATAAGATATTTCTCGTGCTCGGATAGGGAGCCACAGTTCACGCGTGTCTAGTATGTTGTGGTCAGAATCTTCATATTTTTTATTTTCTGTAATTCTCCCAACAACCCCAGGTGGTGGGCATTATCAGTTCCACTTTGAGGATAAGGAAACAAAGGTTTAGGACAGCTAAGCAGTGTGAAGCCACGTGATAGCTGGTGGCACGTGGTTGACTAGTTAGCTAGTGAGTTCAGCTCTAACTGCAAAGCTCAATCCCCTTCCATCGAATCGAATCGTGCTGACATCTCTTCCAGGTCCTCTGAGGACACTGCATGCACTGGGCTGGGCAGTAGGAGAGCTTCCTGGCAAACGCTCACTCCTGGGGCTTCTCGACCGTTTCTCTGCTTCCCCATCTCTGGGACCCTCATTTCTTTCACCATCTGAAGCATTTCAGAAGGGGCCATTCATCTTGTCCTCTAAATTATTTCCCTTTGAACTTCTGCCTCCACCCCAAACATTTCCAGAAATTCCTTTCACTTCCGTACTGGCGCCTAGACTCCTTCTTAATCCACAGAGGAAACCTGACTTCTGCTCATTTGTGTTCAATAAAGTGTTCCACAATTCACACCAGGCTGAGGTTTCTTTGTTCTTTTTGTGGTTTCTGCCACATTAGCTAATTGGGAGAGAGGCCAGAGTAGGGGTGGGAGAGAGCCTCTGCAAACTGACAAGTCCACAGAATTACCCTTACGTTAAGATATTTTTTTAAAACAACAGCAAAAGAAGGTGCATATGTAAATGAGTTTTGGCGTTGTTGCTTTTGAGGTCCTGTTACAATGGCTTAATATGTTCTGTGCCTGCACTGAGGTGTCATTTGATGCCCGTACAGTACCCGAGCACGCTCCAGGCTGCAAGAAGGAGCCTGAGCCTGGGCCTTGACTCCCCTCAGCATGGGCTGCGGGCTCAGCCCATGCTGGCTTGCTGGTGACAGAGCTTGGCACGCTCCTCTTGTTCTCCTGGTGGGAAGCCAAGAAGACCTTTATCTTACAAATGAAATATTAAAACTGAAGCAATGCCTCTTAGAGCACCTGGAAGGACTTGATCTTGATATTTTGGTTCCAGAAAGTCCCTTGAACTCTGAGGAGAAAGAATGCAAAAAACGTCCCAGGAACCTGGGGAAAAAGGACAATTATTTGTTTGTCTCTTGAGTTTGGGAACTAATGACGCTCCCTTTCTTAGCAGAGTCTCCCGTTAAGTTCTTCCTCACATAAACTGTATTGACTTCCGTTTCTCTTCATTAAGTTCAGTGGGGGGATGGGACAGGGCTGCAGGTCACAGGGACCTGTAGGAGAGAGGGAGGTTTAGAAAGCACCACCAGGGGCTGTTTCCAGGCAAGTCAACACAGTTCAGATTTGTCATCTGAGGTGTCAGGCTCAGGGCCACCGGCTCTGTATACTTTTTCTCCTTTAATCTTGACGGCTAACAGTAGGAGATAGCTATTACTGGCCCATTTTACAAATAAAGAAAATAACCTTGCCCAAGGTCACATAATTGGCGCAGAGCCCAGGATGCCTCCCAGATCTGCTTGACTCAATCCTCTGACAACACTAAGCTCTATGCAGCAGTGAACAGAATGGACAACAGAAAAGTCTCTGTGCCCCAGCCTTGCCCGCTAGTCTGTGCTCTCATCTGAGGAAGATTTGCAATTGCATTTGCATTGTCTAAACTACTTATTAGGATTGATATAGATCAGGGCATATTTAAATCGTGATACCCTTTCTACGCTCCTCCCACGTGGTATGGAGCATAATCATTCTCTCTCATAAAATGGAGTTTGAGAAAAGTGTGGGAGCTTTGTAACAACTGTGGGACGTTTGTCTGCCTCCAAAGCTGATCACAGACCGGATCTCAGAAGTATCCATTCTCAGGGACTACCGCTTACATATCTTTTCCTTCACTGTCTTTCAGGCACAAAATAACAAAACTAAAAATAGCAATAATAAAAAAATAGCAAGAACAACTAATAAACTAATATTTATTGTGTGCTTAGTCTGGGCGAGGCACTGTTCTAAGTGTTTTACATGAAATAACTATTTTAACCATTATGAAGTAAGAAATAACTACTTTTAACAAACTTGTGAAGTAAGTACTAAAGTTATCTCCATTTCATAGAGGAGGAAACTGAGGCAGAGAGAGGCGAAAACTTGTCCACGATCATGCAACCTGGCAGCAGCAGACCCAGGATTCAAACCCCAGCAGTTGTGTCGACGCCAGGCCCTTACTCCTATACCAGGGGTGTCTTTATAGTGCTTTAGTGATTACAAAGCATTATGCATACATTATCCTATTTCTTTCTTTCTTATATCTCACTATAAACGGGGTTGAACAGAGATTATTATGTCCATTTTACAGATGAGAAGATTAAGATTCATAATGACAAAATATTATAACTATTAATAAATGACAGAGCTGGCACCAGAATCTAAATTTTTAAACTCCTAATCTGGTACTTTCTCGCTAAACTGTGCTGTCTCCTGAGAAAATCCAGTTGTACCCTAAACCCTGCCCCCAAAGGCATCCTCATAAAGCAGAACAACAAAATGTGCTCTATGGTACATTTCTTCAAGGTGGATTTTGCATGGAACTGTAACCAAACCCAATGGGTTCGTCTCTTGGTGAGTGTGGAGCCCAAAAGCGCAACCAGGGCAGAAGTAGGTGAAGAAAAGATTTATTGCTTGCACAAGCAATGGGAAACACCTGGCATACTTCCCAAAAGCAGTGTCTCCCCAAGCTCAGTGCTGGTGGAGACTTTATACACCAGAGAGCAGAGGATAGCATATTTATTTGTTACATCTGTTTTTAATCAGGGCACATGCATGAGTAGCAGGTAAAAATGTTATTATGTAATGAGTTTAGGGTAACTTTTGGACACTTGGAGCTGGAGCATTTTGCAGGGGTCTTGCTGCAAGTGTGTAAGTTTTGCAGCAAGATGGCAACATCTGTGAAGTGGGGACATCAACTTTTGAAAAACAGAACACAGTTTTTTCCTGTCTGGGAAACATTTAGCAGACCATGTTAATTATTGATCAGATCCTCAGGTACCCTTTCTTTGCCTGGTTCCCTGGTCACAGAAACTGTTTGAATTTTAATCTAATCAATGTGCACACACAAAACAATTAACATCCATGTATAGGTAGGGTGTTCTAAACCCTTGCACAGAATTTTATTCCCCTTCACAATTCAAGAATTTATACCCCAAGACACTCCTATCACTATTTTGATTGTGTGTCTACTTCGTAGCAGAGAAAGCAGATGACATTTAAGTAATTTAAGTTCCAGGATACTAACAAATATCAAAAAGCCTGATATATTCTGGGGCAGCTGAGTCAAGCAGTGGGCAGAGGGCCGTGTCACTGGAACAGAGAGGACAAAGATGCAATGACGGCGGGAGCTGCCAGACCAGCAAAGAGCGGCAGGGAAGGAGATGGGAGTCAGATTTCAGCCTGATCCTTCCACTGTGCTGGATAAAGCGGATGCAGAGATGAGATGCAAACTATCCAGCGAGGAGAAAACAAGAGATGAAAGGAGCTAGTGCTCCTTGCAGGACTCAGGGAAGGTGTTACACTGGAGGAGGCTCTTGAAGATGTCCTCTAGGTATCTGAGGGAGCCAAGGACATCCTCAACAGAAAGAACAGCATGTGCAAAAGCATGGAGGTCTGAAAAAGTGCTGGGGTGGGGGGGATCTGAAGTGGGCTGGTTTGGCTGAAGCACAGAGTGAGTTTGGAGGAAAAGAGAAAGAAGAACGGACCAGCAGCAGGAGGGCGAGGCTGAGGGCTGGCACATCCTTCAAGCTTTGGGGAAGCTACTCAACCTGAAAAAATCCCTTCTCACTCACAGGCTAGCTCAGGTGGTTATTTATCTGGGCCCCAGTCAAAGCACCTGGCGTAGAACATAACACATGTGTAATGAGCAATTGACGCTGTGGTGTCTGCAGCTCAATTACCACATACTCAAGTGTTTCTTGTTTTACTTCTTATGCTGTACTTCTTTACACACCCATGAAGGAGAAATCCAGAATTATTTAGCAATAATTCTTAAAATCTTCTTTCTTCTCACATCTCCTTTCTCTATGTCTCACAACTCCTCTTGTATCTTTTTTTTTGGTCTTTGCAAAAAATTCTCCAGTTCTATTCTGCATGACTCTTGTCCTTCCCCCCTCCCTGTCTCTCCCACCCTTCGGTTCTAGCCCCTCCCTCTGTTCTGCACTAGAGCTCTCCTACGGAGGGAAGGGAGAGAAATTAAGCAGACAAAGCTAGAATCTTCTTTCATGGCTAGGTACACTCACAGAGCGTTCATCCTGTCCTACTGGCGAGCACAGCAGTCCACGCTGCATTGGCCGGCACTTAAGGCTCCTTTTGTTCTTTTAAACATTCATGCACTGCGGATGATCAACCACATGTGTAGCTAGCTGAGTACTAGGGACTGGAGCAACAAGGGGGTGGAGGGTGACCAAGATGCCACAAATTTAAACACAAGGAGCATTGTGTTCTTTTTCAGCCTATGCCATCTCGCTTAATCCTCATAATAACCTTGTGAGGGCAAAATGCAGTCTCTGTTCTCAAGAAGTTTAAATGGAGCTGGGGAAGATAGGCCTGTACCTAAATAAGCATAAAACAGGCAAAAAATAAAGGGATAAAAAAGTTTTTTAAGGTGTCTAAAATCAATGGGAAGAGGGAGGGAGGGAGGAGTTCTGTTTGGTGGGTAACTTGGCTTTGCAGGTGAGCTGGCGTTGAACTTGAACTAGATGGATAAGTGGGATATTGATAGGCCAGAGGGGCGTTTTAAGAAGAGTGAAAGCCAAGGTACAAAGGCAGGAGTCAGGGAGAGGCACAGTATATGGGCATGGGGGCTGAGACGTGGGGTAGAAGAATGAGTTTGGGCACAGTCGTAAAGGGCTTGAATGCCAAGCTAAGGGGTTGGACTTAGCAAAGATCTTTATCTTTTGTTTGACTCATTCTGTAAGGATATATGAAGATGACGAATTTATTCACTGAATAAGAATTTACGAGCTGATGGCATGTTTCTCAGCCTGTGCTTGGTTCCTAGGAGAGAGACAGGATCCCTGCTCTTGGGAATCTTATAGTCTAGTGGCAGAGGAATAAGATTCGATGATTGATTAGAGAGGACTGTGGCTCAGACAGTGAGTCTGCTAGGAACTCTGGGTTGGAAGGACATTCTCTGGGGATTGGAAGGGAGGGGTTGAGAAGACGCTGCTGGGGCCGGAAGGGAGCGGAGAGCAGAGCATTTCTAGTGGAATTGGAGAGTAGGGTGAATGAGGGGCCAGGAGGAATAGTGAGAAGGGAAAGGTGGGCCCAGCTTGGGTAAGCTCTGGAAAAGCTAGTAAAAGACATCATTTCCCAATTCTGATCAGTCCCTGAGCATTCTGCACTTCAGTGGGTAATGGTCAATAACAGACTGCTTACCCCATGCCTGCTGCCTCCTGACACTTCCAGCAAGGCAGAGAGGTAGATGCCACCACCCCCACTTTACAGATGAGAAAATGAGGCGCAGAGGGGTGAAGCAAGTTTCCTGGGCCCACGGTTAGTGAAGGGCTATTTGGTCACAGAGCTACCCCCAACCCCCTCGGCTGCAATACTCTAGATTCAGACAAAGAACCTGAAAGTAGAAAGGGTAGAGTGATGATCACGTGAGGAGTGACTGCTTAGGAGGCTTCTGCGCACAGGTGCTGTGTGATCAACACCTAAAAATGATAAATTCCAGGAATGGAGGAGCAGCGGATTCATTTCTCCATTTACAGCTCATTTAAGGAAGTGCAAATGCCTCCCCATTTTGATTTCAGTTTTCTTGTCTGGGGCATGACCTTTTTCAAAACTCACCGGGTCATAAGTACGTATATAAAAGCAACATGTGTACAGAACCAAATAAAATGTTCCAGTCGCTTCTCTGGGGTCTCCATTCCTCGTGAAAGAGGCCCTTTCGCTCTGTCCTATTCGGGCGTCCCCCTACCCACCCCTCACCGCAGCAGGTGAGCGTCCGAGGTGCTCCCAAGCCAGCTTTTAACCCTGTTAACAAGGCTGAAGGTGCCAAAGTGAGCCCCCGGGGGCCGGAGGGACCGGGAAGCTCCATCATAAAGGGCTCTAGTTAAAAGGGGCAAAGGTGCCGGGGAAACACTAGGGCCTTGTTTTTCGTTTGTTTGGTGTGTGTGTCTGTGTGTGTTTTACATACCAGGAAGGAATAAGCGAATTTCCCTTCCTGAGCCCACAGCACGTCTAACATCGCTGAGGACCCATTAGCAACAGAACAGCGCGTCTTCGGGGGAAGCAGGAACCCAGGCAGATGCTCTTTCCCCCACTTTTGGAATCCCATGCCCATCCTATTTGTGAACAGAGGCTCTTTTCTGAAAAGCTGCGGGTAAGTTTCCGTAGCCACCCAGTCGCTGCATCCAGACCCAGCCGCCCTCTGGCGTCCGAATTCGGCGGCGAGGGGACAGCGCCCGCCGGCCTCCCTGCGAAGGGCGTGGGCAGACGTCGGCGCTGCCAGGGAGGCCCGGGTGCTGGAAAACAAGGAATCCATTCAGAAACCATTTGCGGGCGAGCAGGCAACATGCGGCAGACCCAGTCCGGGTCTGCAAAGAGGGAAGAGCAGAGCCGATGGGGTTCGCAGCAGATGCTCAAGCATGCGCCGCGGGGGTCTGCGCTCCCTTTTCCGCTGAGCCAGACTTGAGCAGACCGGGTTCCAAGGCGGAGCAACAGCTTTGTGTCTCTGATTTCACGGTCCGAGAAACCTCGACACAGCGAGGCTGGGTGGTCTAGTGAAAAGCGCTCCATTTTGGACTTACTGTCTGCAAAGCCACAAGGTTCCTAAACTCCAGAAACGTGACTTTATCTGCAAAACGGGGGAACAGGGCTTACTTCACGGGCCGGGTGTGAAGATTAAATGAGACAAAGGAATTAAGTTCCATTCATAGTGACTGATGGAGTAGCTGCTAGTTTCCTTCCCCTCAAGTTAAGGAGCTTTGGTAAATTATCTGATGTTTTTTCCTCAAAAAGTTAAAGCAGCAAGCTTAGCTGAGGGTAATTAGCAGTACAGGAATTTCTCTCCCTCATAGGGGTGGCGGGGAGTAGGTGGCCTCATGACCTCAGAGACTGGGCTCACTATAAATGATCCATCCTGGAGGCAGAGACTGGAGCTCAAACACAGAAGGAAGCTGTTGCTCTTAATTCAGTCTTGAGATCCCAGAATTATTAAAAATATTTTTCAGTTAATTACAAAGCAAAACAAAAATTAAAAAATGCAAAGTAAAATTAGCTTTCTTCCTTGCCTAGACAACTACTATACTTTTTTATTCTAAAGGTTGCTTTATGATTTTAAATGATATATATGAAAAATGAAGAATTTAGCGTTTATGCTTTTTCAAACCCTGCAGCTCCTAATTATTCCTAATTATTTTTTTTTACATTGGTAAGATTTATAACAATAAATTTTGTTCTATAATTACAGTGGGTTGTTCTGTGCTTTATTTAGGTCAAAGCTAAAAACTGAAAACTGATAAACAGCATTTACAACATTATTCAGTAAATTTTATACTGTGAATTATTAGTGGTAGTAGAATTAAATAGTGTGTTTGGAGACTTACAGAAGAAATGTATCCATGAGTCTGCACAATGTATAGGTTTAGAGTTCAAACATATACTACCTGCAAGGCCTAGGGACATGGAAGCACAGAAATGAACATTCACATTGGTTCTGGGCCCATAATATCCCTTGGTTGCCTACCAGAAGCAAACACACACCTGCCGGAGGCACAGGCCTCAACCCAGGTGTCATCAGAGTCTCACTACAAAGGTGTATAGAAAGGGAAAGTAAGAAGCTCATAAAAGGACAAACACGGGCCATAAGCCAAGTCTGCAAACACAATTGACAGAACTAGAGAAGAGGATGAGAACTCCTCAAATTTTAATAACTGAACAACCTGTTACATCTTATAGAGTAAGTTTCAAAAATTATTAAAGACAAAGAAGAAACATAAATGACAAGGAAAACAGAACAAATTTGAAAAACCTATTAGAAATTTTAATTGTGAAAAATATAGACATGTCTTGAAGCCACTTTCCAGAAATTACTGAATACATATTTTTGAGCACACATGGAACATTTATGAACATTGACTCCACACTTGGCCATCCTCAAGTCTCAGTATCATACTGTTCTCTGACTACAATGCAATTAAGTTAGAAAGGAATAAAGGGAAAATTAAAACACAGAAATAGAAAACAAAACATTTGGAAAATTTAAAACATACTTCTAAAGAATTCATAGTTTAAAGAAGAAAACAATGAAAGTTACTTAATACTGAACAAGGCAAATTCTGTTTATCAAAACTTGTAAAATACAGCTAAAGCATTTAGCTTTAAACATATGCTTTAAATGCATATATCAGAAAAGAAGAAAAATGAACATTAATGAGCTAAGCATTCAACTTTAAAAGTTAGTAAAATAGCATCATAAACTCAAAGAAAGAAGGAAATAAACATGAGAACAGAAATTAATGAAATAGAGAAGATACAACAGCATCAACGATACAACAGTCAGATGCCTCATGACCCTGCTGGAAACCCTTCAGTGATGTCTGTCTGGAGTGTGGCTTTTTATTTAACTCCTACTGAATCCACTGTCCTCATTCTGCTCTGAACTTACAAGGATAGTCCATTTTTTTGCTCAATCTTCAAAAACAGTTTCCTAGAAGATGAAGAGAGATGATAGTTTTACACTCATTCTCAACATGAGCCAAGGACATGAAGTAATTTGCTCTCAGGGAGACCTGTCACCATAGGGAATGAGTTCAGTTGGCCAAATTTCTAACTTCTAGGCAGAAACATCTTTATTAATTAATTCCCTGGATATATTGAGATAGCACAGATTCTTTGTGATAAGCCTTACTTTTCAGGTCTCTGCGCAAATGTCACCTCCTCAGGGAGTGTAACTATCCCAACCAACATGGGACTCACCAGTCACTGCAACCCTTTACCCACCTCATGTTCTTCAGAGCATTCGATTATGTCTGTGCTTGTTTTCCCGAATGAACATAGGCTCTGAGGCCAGAAACTTCGTTTTGTTCACAGCTATATTCCTGGTACATAGACAGTACTTGGTACTCAGTTTGTGCTCAAGGAATTTGAGTGACTGAATTCTTACCTCTAAGATAACTTTCACTGAAAGTGAGTCTGTTAGGACTGGACTCAAAAAGTAACATCTCATATTTCATGTTATTCACCACCTTCTCAGTCAAGGGAAAAACCCAAATATTTTAAATTGAATTTCTACAAGATTTGAGAGAAGAAAGGAAGGATAAAATACAAAGAAGTAGCTTAAGTTAAGCAGAAAATGAATCAGGACTTTTTATACTCTGAGCATTCTAATGAGTAGAGGACTCACTTTACTCACCTGTAACAGCATAACTAACACCTGTCATCAATTTGAAGTCACTTACCTGTTAATAATGACATTCCACCAAGGGCTTCTCCTGGGATCTGGGCCTGCGGTATACCAGCAATCCTCCAAAAATAACTCCAGCTGTGAATCTTCAGAATACAGAAGCTCAATTTTGAAGAAAACTGCTTCTCTTAAGAATTTCATAACTGGAGAGTCTGCATCCTTGTATAATTCTGAATACAATGAATCTATAGGAATTAGTCTGGAAATTAATTCATTTGGTCATAGGTTTAACAAAGAGTTTTAGGTTTAAAAATCGTTTTGACAGTTTAGCAAGTGTGATATAATGAAAATTAACTTAGAAATAGAATACTTAGTTCTGAAGAATCCTCCTAAAATCCTAAACACCTATCCAGAGGAATATTTTTTTTCTAGATTTTTCTGTTATTTTGTGTACAATTTCATTTTATACTATCATTATCTTCCTACTGCTTTCCCACCTTGACTAATGACTCATTAAGACATTAGCACCAATATAATAGCTAAGACTTTCTATCATTTGGATGTACCATAACTTCCTTTTTCTTGGAACTTTAGGCTTAAAAAAAAGTCAATCAATCAATAAATCTCTGGAATATTATCTGTCTCACTGTAGAATATTAACTATTCCAAATACATATGTGTGTGTATATATATATATATTTATATTTATAGATACTGAGATGACTGCATTTGTATGTGAGTCTGAATAAATTTTATTTCCTCACCACAAATCCCTAAGGGTGGGAATATGAACTATTAATGCT
The DNA here is from genome assembly GCF_057802395.1 of Ceratotherium simum simum. Lineage (NCBI taxonomy): Eukaryota > Metazoa > Chordata > Mammalia > Perissodactyla > Rhinocerotidae > Ceratotherium > Ceratotherium simum. The sequence continues at coordinate 61,598,854 of NC_141910.1, read as the reverse complement.
CTTGAGGCATAGTGTCATTGCATTCTGGAAAGATGGTACCAGGTTTCATCACCAGCAGCAATGTGACAGCACCTGTTTTACACACCTGGCCAACATGGAATCAACTTTGCCAAGTATTTTAATTTAATAGGTAAGAAATTATAAGTTATTTTAAATCTGTATTTCCAATATCTAGTGATAAATATTTTTATGTATAAGATGTTTGTATCTTTGGGAAATTGTGTCCTTTGCCCACTTTTCTCTTTGATATTAGTAAGTCATTCACTCATAAGATCTGCTCATTTTAAGGATATTTCTCTTTTGTAATTTGTTGTAATATTCAGTTCTACTCTTGTTAGAACTAAGCCTCAGTTTCCTAATAGGTAAAATGAATAATTCTTTCCTGCCCCTCAAGATAGTTGAAGGACAAATGAGAAAACAGACATAAATAAGAATGATAGGAAGTGTTATATAAGGCATAGCCAAATTATTTTATTTTATTGTTGTTATAAGATGAATTGTCTTCCCATGCTACCAAGAAGAACTTACCTTTGGACAACTTTGTGGTCAGGGCAAGATGACCAAGTCCTGGCTCAACACCGGGTGTGGGGTTCTTCTTTGGTTGCTAATGAAAGGTGACCACATCATCGAGAGGATACTGGCAGGCACATCTCAGTCTAACAAAAATACAACAGCATCCCCTTAGAAAGGATACAGCAATCCTTGAGTCATCAGGCATCACCAGCTACAAAGCTTATGATGGAGTCTCCCCACCTCCATCCCCCCTTCTGCTGCTTTTCACAAAACTCCAGAAGGGGAGAAAAAGGAGGTGGAATATCTAAGTCTTTTACTCACATAGAAGCAGAACCCCAAATTAAAGCTTTCTGAAGCAATCTCTTTTCTGCTTTGGTCTCCCCTTCCCTGTACACCATCTTACTGCACATAGGATCAACTGCTCCAGGTCTGAAGTAAAGGACATTGTTCTCATAAGTCAGGATGCGATTTTCAAACTAGTTAAGGGAAGACAATTGTGAATATAGCATCATCTTCATTGGAAACGGACAAGATACAGGGATGAGGTAAAATAAAAAAACAAAACTTACCTTTTTGCTGGTTCTACAAGTGTCACACTGAACACAAATGTTGCTCTTATTTTGGTAACAAGTACACGTCAGCAGTGTTTGTCTTATAAAGTGAATTCTGATGGATCCAGGCCTAGTACGCCTCCCAGCTTCATTGCAGTAACTACCATAGAGTCATTGGACTTGCAGTCCGGCAGACATTTAAACAGGTGAAGAGATTCCTTTCCAGAGATATTGTGAACCAGAGAAATGTAAAAACCCTACTACTGAATGAATGACAGCTAGAAAAGTTGAAAGGACATTATAAATATGCTTAGCAGCATGACTGAGCTTGCAGAGACGATAAAGGAAATCCTTGAGACCATAAAATAAGAGGTAACCAAACCTTGGAGCAATAAATGATAATCTGACATTGCAGCTGCTGTAGAATGGGCATCGGGGTTAGAGATGGTGGTGTTAGTCCCAGTAACCAAGGACTTGTATTTAACATCTGATAGTGACAGGAGAATCTCAGGCCTGTAGAAGGCTTGGATTTAAAAAGAGACCCTTGCATGACCCCCTGACAGGGTCTGGACCCCCTAAGGGATTATATTCTCACTGAAAGGGTAAGCTAGGAAAACTTTGTGTCCACAGAGTAGTAAGAAAAGATAACAAGGAAGTTTATCCATCTGTGATTGAGCTATTAGGCGTGAAAAGTAAGGGAGAGAAGTCTCCCCTGGGAATTTATTACACTAAGCCTGTTCTCACAATTTGATTTTAGGTTTGAGGTTTTCTAGTCTATTTGATGTAGAAAACCAAACTGAGAACTTTATAAGAAGTTTTTTTTATATAAACTTTATAAAAAGAACTGTATATGAACTTTTATGAAAAGAATGTTCCCCAGCTGAGAATAACCCTGGGGTATCTTGCAGAAACAAACTCAAAACTTCCATGGAGAAATGCATTTTCAAACCAGGCCATATAGATTCCTACAACCAAAATCCTGCTCAAGATGAGTTCATGATACAAAGTAAAACACACAAAGAAATCTTTAAGTGTAAGTCAATAAATAACTAGTAGGATTAAAAGTTCAGATAATAGAAATATAAAATGTAATTTACAAAGTCAATTTTAGAAGCTGTATAAATAGTATTAAACATAAGTCCAAGGCATTACCAAATAAGAGGCATAAAAGAATCAAATAGTTCTATAAATTAAAACTCATTATTTAAATTAAACTCAATGGAAAATTTAAAAGAGTAGATATAACTGAAGAGAATTAGCGAAGTAGAAGGTAAATCTAAGGATTTACTCAGAATGTAACAAAGACACAGATAAAAAATGTGAAAGAAACGAGACATGGAAAAATAAAGGTCCAACACACGCCTAATAAGTGTTCTAAAAGAGCAGAATGGGTAAAGTAATATTTGAAGGTATGGTGGCTGAGAGTATCCTAGAACTGATAAAAGGCATGCATCCTCAGATTCAAAAAGTATTAATAACCCTCATCATAACTCTTTCCTTGGATGTATCATGCTAAGTCAAAAACATTCTTGCCTTTAGTAATTATTCCTGATTGTTAATCTGCGGTAGTCTCAGGTTAAACTAAAGCATTCTTTACTCTTCCAAACTGACTACCCAAAACAAAGTTAGTGTGGAGAGAAATTAGGCAAAGAATGAGACAGGTGGAATAACATAGTATGCTTAATAATGAGCTCATAGATTTCTTCGGTTGTGAATTCCTTGTTTAAGAGTTTTCTTTTCATTCATAGAACAATATATCTCAAGTGCCAAGCATGAAGTTTTAAGTTATAAGAGTATAAAAACCTTACCTATTAATTCTTCAGAGGAGAAGGGACAAGTAATAGAAAAATCTTTCATATCAGCAAGGGTTTTGATTGTTCTTCAAATGTAGTTTTAGCAAAGCAAAGATTCTGAGGGAATTATATCCTAGGAGAGTAGAGATTATATTTGGAAGAGATCATGAAATTGGTTTCAATCAGAGTAATGAAGAGGGGGTTAAAATATCACTTTCTATTTTATGGTTATTTTATGTGTCTCATTCCCAGCCCTCATTCCTACCCGTTACACAGTTTCTCAGGTCTTCATAGTCACTGTCTAGTTGACCTCAAGGGTATAGACATGTGGGTAAATAAGAGCCAGTAGGCTTTGGGGTCAGTTCTGACACCAAACAAAAATATACATACAAGAAGATTCAGAGTCGAGACCAAATGTGTATGTAAACAAATTTGCTATTGCGTTTAGATGCTAGAGCTGATATGAGCCTAGACGATGTCTCAATATTGTGTACCTAGCTCCATAAAAAGCTCCTAGCTTTCTTTCTAGTAATTCAATGAAAGCCTTTGAATAAACTGTTGACCATAAATTATTTTGAATATAGATGATGTGGCAAATCTGATTGGGAAGAAAGAAGTTTCCATTAATTATTGAATCATCATAGGAAATTAAATTAACACAGAACCACCAATTCTCAATCTTTGCCTCATAGGTCACATGCACTGAGAAGCGAGGAATCTGAAGAACTAGATGTGTTCCATTGTCCTGGAACCAGCCACACTTTTATGCAGATACAGGGGTCAGGTGCAAGGAAGAGAGGACTGGGACCCAGTCCTGGTCAATGTTGCCTCTAGTGATGAGGGAGAGACGGTCAGCATCACAGTGTCCGTCAGCCTTGGGCAACACTCGAGTCAGAGCCACACTGGTTAGTTTTACAAACCTTGCCTCCCCTGTGTACTCCAAAGTCAGCACAGCTATGCTGCTTGTTTGCTAAAGAGCTCACTTACCTATATCTCTAACAAGAGAGACTATAACTACTGGAACAGTGCACGTGTCTACTCTGAAATTCAAGGTAGTGGTCAGAGTATATACCCTGATATCTTCACCTGTATGCTGAACACAAGACTGTATTAGGTATATTAGGTATTCTGAAGTTCTAAGAAGTCAAGACAGACTGAGCCTTAATACACACCTCTGCCTCTATACTTGGAGCATCAAAATCCACTTCAATGATACAGGTGTTGCTTCCATTAGCAAGTATTTTCTTGTTTGTGCAGTAGTCGGATGCCTCAGGCACTGGCACAGGGAAGAGTTTGTCCTTCACAGTGAAGTTTACTAACTCCACATGTGGAAAAAATAATCCTACTGTAACACCGAACAGTCAAGGCTGGTGTTAGTGTCTAAGGAAGGAGGAGGTGACTGCTGAATATTCTGCATAGTTATCACTGCTTGATTAAAATGAGATTAGACCAAAGCAGCCTAGTAGCCAGGAAGCCTTATTGTTGATTATTACAGGTCCTTGGAAGTGCAGAGGAGTTGTTACAGCTTTGATCATGGTGTGCTTGATTATTCCCCCAGTTTCCATCCTCCCACTGGTGTTCCAGAAGCAAGTTAATACTATAGGTTATTCCACAACACCCATTTTCACATGATTCTTAAAGAGAAGTTGAGACAAAATAGACAAAAATAATAAGGCATGGTTCTTTATGAGTTTAATTTTATACCACACAAGGCAGTAATTTTTTAATTAGTGATGGACTTGTCAATAACATGGACTCTAGTCTTGACTACCACTAAGTTATCCACTTTGTACAAATTCTAAGTTCCTTTCCATCCTTAACTTGTATAATAATGCAAGGAAATATCTAAAATTTTCTTCTCTGGAGCTAGAAATACCTAATTCTTTTCAGAAAGCTGTGGACAGCAATATTTTGGCAATTAGAGCCTCACAAATCCTAAATTCAGCATCCATGTTGTAATGAAGTCTCATGCTTCCAATAACTATAATCCTTAGATAAGTGGCCCAAGAAAGGTAGGTATTCTACTATTTGTGCTTTGGCTGGCCATGTTAGAATGAGGTACCAGCATGTTAGAGTCCATCTACATTTCACCTATATTTATCTTGGTGTTTCTATAAATGGGTTGATGTTGATGGGAGGAAAATTGGGTAGCTTTAGATTGTGGAAGGCCTTGGAATTTAGATTTTTCACACTAATCATCACTTGGATGTTTGAGTAGACATCTGCTTCCTATTTCCACCAGCTCCCACTCTCAAGAATTGACCCTTTCCTTGCTGCATTTGCTTGGGTGTCACATGACTATTGCCCCTGCCATAGGAGTTTGGAGGATAGACAGTAGGGGGGTTACTTGACCTTAGCACCCTCAATACACACCCCCTTGGCCAAAATGATTGTTTCAGGGATGTTAAATAATTGTGCTTGGGCTAGTCAGGCACCCTTAGGGGACTTTTGTTTGCCTTTGGGACTGAGCCTTTTCCTCTAGAATCTTTAGAGATAAAAAACGATGACCCCAAGCTGGGGTCCCATCTTTGCCACAACAGAGAAGGTCATGCCGAGAATGAAGAAGGTGAAGGAAGGGCCACTCTAGTCATGCCTCAGGCCAACTATAACCTTGGCGTTTTTAATTCCTGAATGAAGAACTTTCATTGACCTGTTCAGAAGGGGATCTGTTGATTGCAACCAAGAGCCTTAATGCGGGTCGTTTCTACATTATACAATAGGCTAAAAAAGCCAGATATTCTCAACTAAGTGTTATCAAAACTCAACTCCCTTTCTCTTACCCACAGGGCAAGCCACAGCTGTGTCCGCCATCAAAATCATCCAGCGCTGCTTGTAGAAAGTGCTTGATCTAACAGCAGAAAAGTAATGCCTTGAATCTGCCAAGAATTACGAGTCATTAGAATTCTGACAACTTGTTTTAAAATTTGTTTCTGTAATATCTAAGCTATACTACTGAGTGGTTATAAAATAACTCCATTTGCATTTTCTATGCAAAATTTCTATCTTAGAATTTTATGTGAAATAAAAGCCTGCTTCTTATTTGCAAATAGCATTCATCCTCATGTATTTAAAAACCACTTTGACTAAATAGTATTTTAGTGACTACTTAATGACGAAGAGACACCACAGTTTAAACAATCTTCTACTTAAAGTTTGAGATCTCTAACTTCTCATAATGATGCCATAATATTTATATATACATATTTTCTATATTTGATATATACATGTTCTTTTAAGCAGTATCACTAGATCAAGAAATATGAATTTCAAGACAAATTCAAACTGCTTTCTAATTAAGGTTCCTATCATCAAAAATAAAGTTTTTGTTAGTTTTGTGGGAGAGAAAATCCCCCCACAAGTTTTCCTTCATAATTCACAAATTGTTTTTATTAGAAGAAAAAAAATATTCTTTGATTTAGAAATCCACTCACCTTTAATTGCTGGGCTTCAGGAGCTGTGAAAGCAGCTCACAGCAGGACCTTGGTGTCAGTTGTGTTGATTCCATAACCAGCCTGTGGGCATCCCTCACTGGCATCACACGCCCATGGTTGGAGGGTGAAAGATGATCTGCCACATGGAAGTTACCCTGAAGTTGCCTGAGTCAACATCATAGGTGTGAGGACACTTGAAACTTCTTCGCAGTGGGAACCCCCAAACCCCATCTGACTATACTCTTTTAAGGGACCTCAATCTCCCAGAGGTGAGATTCAGAAGCTCAATGCAAGAATCTCATGAGTTTTCCTACCACACCCTTACTTCAGGGAAGGCTGCTGCCCAGTCTTCTGGCTCATCCAGGAGCAGATCTGTTGAAATTAGCAGAACTTCTTTCTTAACAAAGACCTTTGAGAAGAAGGTTTATTTAATACTATTAGTTTGTGAACACTTTAGGCCCCCTAATCTTGGTAGATAAGATCTCTTCTTGGCCTCAATCAAGATGAGTCTTATCCCATTCATATACATACTCAAGTACTCAGAGCTGTCATCTAGTTCTAATAGGTAACTGAGCTTCTGTATTTTGAACATCACAACTCCTACGAAGGAGGCCAAGGATAATCCCAGAGGACTTTGTGTTTGTTTAAGAGGAGAGACTGTTAAAGACACTTAGCAGAGAACTGCTACGCAGTATACATCGAGTAAGATGTAGCTAGCTATTATTAACACACAGAAGCACGGGTTAAGCCAAGTTAATAAGAGTAGGAATAAGTGACTCAATCAGAGACAACTGCCATATTGCATTTTCTACATAGCTTTTCAGTGCTTATATTAACCCAGGAATAGCCTCTGCTTGGTAAATGATTTAACAGATTTTGAGCTAGTTTTGTGCAGAACTGAGCAAAAACATGAAACTACAGTGCTTTTACTTTGACTGTGGATTGTGACCTGACTTGTTTCCAGAAAGCTTTTTTTTTTTTTTCCTGGCCAAATATAACAATAATTCTCACTCGTAAGAACTGAAGGTAGCAACATGACCATGCTTTTCTTTGGTACCTGCAGAAGAGTAGGCTTAAGGATAAGGGCCTGTTAGCTCTGGAAGCTATTGCTTTGAATCCTGGTTCTACCCCTTTCTAGATAAGATTTATTTACTTAGCTTTTAAGCTCAGTTCCCTCATTTATACAATGGGGATAACAGCTCATAGGGCAGTTGAAAGATTAAGTGAATTAATGCATGTGACGTTTGTGTAGTGCTGGACATGTGTTAAAGTTTCAGTAAATCGTAGCTCTTATTCATCACCTCTCATGGTTGGGACTGAAGCATACAGCAGCCACAGGAGAGATAATACTGTGGAATTCCAACGGAGAATGAAGAGCTCAAGAGGACAGACAGGCCTGTTGCTGAATTGTATCTAGAAAAACTGCTAAAGACTAGAGAAAATTCCAGGTAAATACACATCTGAAGTTCTCCCACTAGACCAAGTTCCTTGAAGAAACTTGAAATTGACCTTCACGCCTCCCTCAGCACTTCATACTGGGTCTGACAAGTCATCTATTTATTACAGCATTTAAAAGTCCTCTATGACTGAAATGAACTAGTGGGAGAGAGGCTGGAAAGTTAATATGGACATTGCTATACCAACATAACTAGTTTATGGACCTATGAAACTAGTTGACTACTGAGGATAGTGAAAGGAGATGGGTAGAAAGAGCTAGAGCTACAGCAAGTTTAAAACACTTTCCAACACAGAGCAACATGGTGCCTGCTTACTTGGCCAGGAGAGGGTGCTTCCTCTCACTCCATGTAGTTTGTCTCACACATAATCTCTCTGGAGCATCATGAGGTATACGGGCAGCTCACACTTTTCTGATAAGAAGCAACATTGGCTCTGGCGGGATGGGTAGCAACATCAAGTTGCATTGTTATGGTAAAGTTGACATTTCTCTGGGAGGAGAGAACACTGGCCTTATCAGAGCTGCATACCTGTTTTCCACATGAGGCCCTACGGCTAATGTCAGAAGCTTTAACTGAACCAAATTTGATCAGCTTTCTGTTACACCCTCTCATTGGCTATCACACGTTTTCCTTCTCTCCCCACAAGCGTGGAAGCCTGCAAAGACAAGCTGCTCACTGCCATATCCCAGCTCCCAAGACTGTGCCTGGTGTATAAGCGGCACAATTTGAATGCATGGAACAAAAGAAACCTGACCATGTGGCCTCAACCTGCTTCCACATAGGACCAAACACCGCCCTCTTTCCAGGTACTCCTCATGAACCCACACTTGAGTCCTCTGAGAGTAACTTGTCTTCTAAGTCTTAAAACTCTGATGAGGCCTTTGGGACTGCTGGAAAGGCCTGAACATCTCAGAAAAACAAGAGCAACTAAACTTGACCACCCTTGGGTAGATGCCAAATACCAGTTTCACTGCAGTCAAATTAATTTCATTCAACCAAACAAAGCCAGACCACCATCATGCACCACATATCCCAATTCTCCATGAACTCTCTTATGAAGAGGACCCCCTACCCACCAACAAGTTGATTTCCCATGCTGTGGGTATGATTATAAGTGACACATTACCAAGATACAGTACAAGAGGCCTCCATGGCACTGCTTACGCAGCATGGATTTGACTTGTTGAGGGGAATCCCTTGGATGGGGGCCCAACATCAGTACTGAGTGGTGCTTTTATGACTCGGCTGATGTCCTTTACCCAGGAAAGGGCATGGGGAAGCCAAGGGTAAGATTCCCAATATATCATTAACCCAGGGAAGACCCAAACTCCAAGCCTTGAGCTGCTTCCAAGGCCAACTGTGCACCAACCAAACAAGTCACCCCCAGAGGGCCTGGGGTGACACTCACCTGTATATCGGTGTAGCAGCTGAGGAGAGATGGTGTAGCCACATTGGGCAGCCATGGCGTCATCTATCTTTCTTCCTGAGCCAAACTGGTCTGAACACAGCCCCAGACAGCTTCTTACCAAATGCCCTTCTCCTCACTCAGCTCCAAGTGCCAGTCCACCAGCTCCCACATTATAGATGGGAAAAGTCTTGCCTAAGATCACCCAGCTGATAAGAGCTGGAGCCAGGATGCAAACCCAGGCAATTGACCCAGGGCCTGCACTCTCAGAGTTTTTTTTTAAACAAAAGTAGAAATTTTGGCTACCAAAATGGCCTGCCTCATTGACCCCATCTCCCTCAGCCTCCAGCAAGTGCCTGGCACACTGTAGGTGACAAATGACAGCTGTTATGGAATAAGTTACTATGATGTGGCAGGGGCTATGCTGGACACTTGACAAGTATCATTTCATCCATTTAGCCCACTCTCCTCTGCAAAACACATGGCATTGTCCCCGACTTATGGAAAAACTGAAGGTCAAAAGTTAAGTACCCTTCAAGGTCACATAGTTAGTGAAGAACCGAAGTGAAGTTAAACTCAAGTCTAAGCTCTCTCCGTAATCTTTTGTGGTTTCTATGAGATTCACAGCTCCTTTTTGAAGTGTGGGCCACCCTAAAACAACTGTTTCTTATTGGTAATAGTCAACTATTTACATACATGCATACATCCACCCAAATGTGAAATCTACCAATTATGCCATGGCCAGAGGTCTGGGTCCCAGTGAAATAATACTCTACAGATGGCAAATGGGGCTGTGTTAATGCTAAGAAAGCCAGAAGGTACCAGGGATTTATGGGAAACAGAAGGCCTTTTTGAGCTCTACTGGCAAAATATGCAATCTTTTGACAAGATTAAAACTAAGGAGAGGTTATACAACACACCATACCCCATGAGACTCAAGAGCATCAAGGCTGTGTTCCCAAATTACGTGGCACTCAGCAACCACACAGAAGTCGAGATACTTGTCTCTGACATGTGCAGCCTACAGGGTCATTCTCATGAGGCTCCCCACACACTCCAGGGTCGTGAAGTCCGCAGGTGTGTATAGAAGCAAAGAGAAGGGGCGGGGGCAATGGGCCTCTGAATACCGTTTTAGCCCTTCCATGCCTGGGTGGACAAGAAAAACTTTATCACCTACCTGTAGCAGGGGCTCCACATCTGAAAACCAAAGCTCCTAGAAGAATTAATCTGTGATAAAAATCAATGCAAACTCTACTATTAGGTCTACACATGAATGCCTTTCCCCCTCTCTGCTTTGAGAAGTATAGAGAGAAGTTTACCAAACACTCTGAGAAAGAGAGGCTGGAAGGGGGCGGGGAGACACACACATACACAGAGATAGAGACACACACATACAGAGACACACACACAGAGACAGAGAGATATACACAAAGAGACACACTCAGGGACAGAGACACACGCACACAGACACACACAGAAACACTCAAACACAGAGACACTCTCACACACAGATACAGAGCGAGAGACAGAGAGAGAGAGAGAGGACAGAGACCAATCCTCTGACCCCTATTGTCAAAAAGACCAGAACCCTGAGGTCCTGTGGCCTGTCTCAGTTGCAGACCTATAGTAAGAGCCAGGTAGACTCGCTGACCTCACAGCAAGATGAAAAAAGAGCCACAGCACAGCGAGAAGCGCAGCCCGGCCTCTTGGCTCTTTATCTCTGCGACCATCTCTGCCTTCTGCTTGGCTGTCAGCACGGAATCAGCATGGAATGCCTCACTGGGGCCTGCAGTCACCAGGAGAATCCATCGCAGCTGCCCTTCCTCCTTTCCCAGCAAAGAGGCAGGATCCAGAACAGCCACCGTGCACAGAGGCGCCACCTTCCTCCGATTCCTTCCTCAGGCTTCCCTTTCCAGCTCACTCAGAATGCTCCACAAACGCTCCAGCGCAGGCCCCAAAGTAGGGCTGCCAGACAAAATACAGGATGTCACGTTACATTTGTGTTTCAGATAATATTTGGAATATTGCAATATTTGGAACATACTTATAGTAAAAAATTATCCACTGTTTATGTGAAATTCAAATTTAACAGGGCATCCTGTATTTTTATTTGCTAAACTTGGCATCCCTACTGCAAAGTCTTTGGTTTTGCTGAGCAGAAAAAGAAAACTTCAGGATGAGCAAGAATATATACATTTTTCCAAATAAAATTTTGTTTTCTGCCACTTTTGGTCAGATGTGCAAATTAAATGGGTAGCTGGGAAAGGCCTGTGAGATGTTTGGCCAGGACTCAGTGAAATCAGCCAGGAGTGAGTAAACGTGAATGCGTTTGTGCACACCAAAAGCGTCTCCTACTTACTGGAATGGGGACTTCTCCATGGCAGGAATATGTCATGGATTAAAACCCTTTTAATGAGGACCTACTGTTTACCAGGGATTGTGCTAGAAACCAGGGATGTGGGGATGAATAAAATAGTTAATCTCTTGCTCACATGGTTAGTGTCTCACTCTCCTGATAACCCAGCCCCCAGGCTGTTGGCTTGCAACCTAGGGAATTTCCAGGTGAAATCTGAAACTAGCTCCTGTTCATGGAGGGCAAAGAGAGACAGAAGAAAGAGGCAGACCACTCTGAATTGGTAGTTGGCAGGTTTAATCAGCAAGGGAACTTATCTGTGAGGCTTCTCTTTGGCGGTTGCAAGATGAGTAGATCTCAACACCCGCCCACTGGAATCTTAAGTGTCTAGCGAACAATGGAATACTACTCAGCCATAAGAAATGATGAAATCCAGCCATTTGTGACAACATGGATGGACATTGAGGGTATTATGCAAAGTCAAATAAGTCAGATGGAGAAGGTCAAATACCATATGATCTCACTCATTAAGTAGTAGGTAATAACAACAACAAACAAACACATAGAGACAGAGATTGGACTGGTGGTTACCAGAGGGGAAGGGGGGAGGGGGGAGGGTGAAAAGAGTAATTAAGCACATGTGTGTGGTGATGGATTGTAATTAGTATTTAGGTGGTGAACACGAGAACATGATATAATCCATGCAGAAATAGAAGTATAATGATGTACACCTGAAATTTATACAATGTTATAAACCAATGTTACCACAACAAACAAACAAACGAACAAAAATGTGTGTATGGAGGCCTACACTTGGTTCAGTCACATATAGTCTCAACCGTCCAGGCGGTCTCAACAGCACCTTGCTCTCTCAAGGCTGTGTCCTTGAAAACAGCTCCCAGTGTGGGAACAGTGGGCAGAACGTACATTCCAAGGACAGGGGAGGGGGGGTGAGCAGCATCCAACTGCCCGGGATCCAGCTCGTGGGTTAACCAGTGGCTACATCCTCTCGATGACCTCTCCAACACAGGCCTGGCTCCTGGGACACACTCAGGAAGCATGCGCTGATCCCCGCTCTTTGTTAACTTATTACGCTCAGTACCCAGGTTGGGCACTGAGTGCTCAGAGATGCTCACTAAGCAGTTCCTGGCTGATGGTCCCTTCCTACAGCCCTGCGGATGATGAGGGAGCAGCCTGCCCCATGATCAATGTCTTACAGGCTCTGGTTTTTAATTTGCTGCCAGCGATGGGCCAAAGACTGGAAGTTTTGCCCTTTCTGTTTCACATTTAAGAGACTCTTGTAGGATCCACAATTAGCTACAGAGCTGCCTCTGGCCCTAACCTGCTGAGCGCTCTGGATGTGTCCCCTCTCCTCTCTGGGCTTTCACGTCCTTATAAATAAAAAGGGCAAGTTAAGCTAGATGATCTCTAAGCTAGATGATCTCATGCCAGCTGGGATGCTCCATGGTTTTTAATTAAAGGAATCTTCCTCCTATGAGGCCACGGTCACTGAACTGTGGCTTTGGGCATAGACCTGGGAGGGTCTGGCTGCCAGTGGAATATGGCTCAGTGACTACTGGGGGCATACAGAGATTTATTCACTCAGTTTGCGACTTCCTGGTTGGTTACATCTGCAGGAGCAGATGCTAAAGCATGACTGTGGGGAGAATTCCCAGGATCTGGAACATCCCTAAACCAACAGAGGAGCATTTACTGGGAACAGAAGACAGTGGACCCAAGAACGACTCCTGCAGGGCAATGCGAGTGCCCGTTTTGAGGGAACAGTGAGAGAGCTGGGGCCATCCTGGTTGAACATGTAAAACTGATCAGAAAAACTTGGGAAGCTGTCCCAGCTGATGTCATTTGCTGACACCATTTTCAGGGGTGGGAGGAAGCTCTAGTTTGGCAGGTCCAGTATCTCAGAGATAAAAGGGCTTTGCGGTCATAAAACAGTGTGCTTGATTCCCGGTCTTGTCACTCACCAGCTGTGTGACCTTGGGAAATTTACTCAACTCTTTCCAACTGAGGTTCTTAGTCAGTAAAATAGGGACTTCCTGTGTCACAAGGTCTCATGGTAAAAGCACCTGGCAAATTACGGGCATCCACTCAGGAAAGCATGTAAGAAACTCCATTCTCCCCTTCTACCCCCAACACCTACCTGGAAGAATAAAGATCCCTGAAAATGTGTGTGTGTGTATATGTGTGTACGTGTGTGTGTGTGTGTGTGTGTGAGAGAGAGAGAGAGAGAGAGAGAACTACTGAGTGTAAAATAAGTGATTGTTTCTCAGTATTCCAGCAATTACTTCCCTGTTTTGTGCAATAATTTTTCTATATTAAAAAGTGCCCAAGAGTTGCAAAATTAAATAGTCTTGGGCACTTAAATGAAAAAAGGATATAGATTTGTATACTTACTGTGCTCATGGAAAGCCTACTGGAAGTAACTACAACAGTATGGTAATATGGTGATTTCTGCTTTCAGGATGAGTCATTTAAATGGTTGGAGGCTGCAATCTTGCGCAGATGCAATGGCGAGAGTCGGCCACGCGGGGGAGCCTGTGCTCCTCGAATGGCTTTTAAGAAGACGAAGCGGAGAAGCCGGTGCGCAACTTGAGCGCAGACTGACCCGTGGGTAGTCCTCGTCACTGAAAAGGCCCCCACTGAAAACCTGCGCTAGCTAAACCCTCCTTTATAACATTAGCTGGCCCCATTTATGGGGGGGGGGCAAAGTGCCGAAATGAGGCTGAGATTGAGAATGACATTCTTGGGTCTGAAAGGTGTGGCGCAGGGTCTGGAGACCAGGCCTCCCCTCTTCCTTATTGGGTTGAGTGGGGCTTTCCCTCTGCCCACTCTGGATCACTAGGAACCAAAGTGAAGGGGCGAGGTCCCGCAGCAGAGGCAAGCGCCCACCACAAGCTCAGAAGCAGCAGGCTCCAGGAGGTTCAGGTCAGAGATGACCCGAAGAGGGGACTGGGCACCTACCTGGGCAGACCTCCTGCAGACCTGCCCACAGCCGACCTGAGCAAACAAGGAGAGCACAAAGGGACGGCGGAGGGCAAGCCGGCTCTACTTCCACCCGTGGGCGGGGAGAGACTAGTGAGTTTTCTGTGGGCCTGTTTGATACCACCGAGGGCCCCGAGGCAGGCAGGATCCCCCCGTCGGAGAGCTGTCAGGGCAGGGGCCCTAATCGCAAAAGGAAGTGGGAGATGGGGACGAAGAGGCGGCAGTCTGGACTGGAAGCTCCCGAGTTAGTGGACTGTGCAGGAGGACCCTGGCCGGCCCTCTGAGGTATGCACGCTCCTCATCCCCACCAACCAAGGAACCCACGTCGGACACCCGTCACACATGCGCATGGACGCTAGTGATGGGAACCAGAGGAGCCCGACCACTGACAGAGGGCCACAGCAGGAGCCAAGTCAGTACAAACAAAGAAAAAAATCCCAAATAGCACACACACACACACACCACAAAATGCTTGTTTTTTCCCTCTTTCTCTCCTCTCTGCCCCAATATGCTGGAAGTCTGGATGCCAGAGGAGGAATGGGGGGTTTGGGAAAGAACAAGTTGCCCCTCTCCACTCCATGGAGTCTCCAACTCCAGGTCCCTTCGGCGGCAGACCAACAGGAACTGGGTGAAGGGGAAGCTGTGAACTGGCTGTCAGACTACTGGCTGCATGAAATTTTATTTCAAACTATCCTGGACGTTTAACAAGCAAAACTACCTGACAGGTTGTGGCATCTGCCCAGGATGTCACTAAGAGCAAAAAAGAGCCACTGGAGAGGATGTAGTTAAAATCAGTGACTGGGAAAAAAGTCCTTTTCAGGTTTATTCTTGAGCTGGGGCAGATCAGCGAGCCTCTTGGCTTCAATTTCTCTTCTTTAGCAAGTGAGCAGAGGTGGTCCTTGCTCTTCCCACCCAGCCCAATGCTGAGCAGGTGGGACGGGGAGAGCCCTGAGGTTAAATGCAGGATGCGTGAAGCACAGTCGGCCCTTCTCTCAGTGTCCCTGCTCTTCCTCGCCCCTCCCGGGGTCTGAGCACTTTCAGCTAGAACACCTGAGCAGCATCTCTCTGGGCTTTGTGGGATCCGAAGGGGGAATTCTTCAGTTAGCTGGAGAAGAAAAGGGATGGCAAGTCACGGGAGAAGAAGGCTTCCACGGGCTGGAGCAGGGGTCGGGAAAACTTTTCCTGTAAAAGCCGACTGGGAAATGTTTTAGGCTTTGGTGGGCCACACAGTCTTTATTTCAAATATTCAACTTTGCTTTTGTAGTTTGGAAGCAGACAGAGATAATACACAAGTGAAAGGTTGTGGCTGGTTCCAATTAGAGCTTAATTTATGGACAATAATCTTTGAATTTCATATAATTTTTACGTGCTGTGAAATTTTCTTTGGATTTTTCAACCATTCTTAGCTTGCGGCTGTAGTTTACAGACCCCTACCCTAGATTGTTCCCTTTAGGATTACGTTGATTGATAAATTTAGCTCTGGGTGTTCCCTGAAAATGGTTTCTCTTAAAAAACCACACAAGTGGGAGAGCAGAATGCAGAGGACATTATGGCTCCCCACGGACTCTTCCTTCAAACACCCGAGCTCCCAGCGCAGGGAAGAGTCTGCTGCCCGTTCCACCCCAGACCCCCCAGGCATTTTGGCTCAGCTTCAGTCTTCCTCCCCTCTCTCTCTTGGTTGAGCAATTCCCAGAGGATAGTGTGTGTCAGCCTCAGTGATGACTAACTCAGTGTCCTGCAGAATGTGTGCGTGTGTGTGTACACATGCACGGAATTCATCCCTTTACAGGGGAGAACACTGGAGCCCAAGAAGGAAGGGTTAACCCAGAACTGTGCAGCAGCCCAGCACCCAGGCGGGGGCTAGGAAATAGTTAGGTGACTGAGTGTACTTTTGAGAGCCATCTGTGGCTCGGCACCCTACTAGGTACTTTGGGAAGACAGATGGAACAGGTTTTCTGAGGACCCTCTATTCACTGGGCATAAACACAGAGTAGTGCTATTTCTTACAGTCACTGTCCCCAACTGGAGTATAGCCAACTCCCTCTTCCCACATCCTGGGTAGATCTCACAGGCTCTGGTTATTTTCCATATTAAAACTAGTCCAGTCCAGTTTATGATGCCAACGTCATATGATTCAAAGTTGTCCTCCTTGCCCCCTTTTAGGCGATTACCATTCTCAGAGGGCTTGGAGTGGAGAGTGGGGCATGCTCTCCTTTTCCTCCCCTCCTCTTTCTCTTCCGTCTGCTTCTCCTGCCTAGTCTAGTCTTGGATCCACTGGAGTGTTGGGGCAGGGAGGCAGAAAGGGGGCAGTGGTGTGCTGGTAAATGTTTTAACAACCATCTGGAAAAAATGCCCTGCTTTGTAGTGTTTGCAGATTTCTGTGGGGTTAACGTCCCACCGCGGCTGATTTCAAGCTACGAATATGATGTCACTGGACGTGGAGTTGGCACGAGTTGTACAGTGGCACACTCTCCCAGGCTGATCTAAGCTGGTGTGAGTCAGTGTGAGGCAGAGTGAGCTGGAGTGAGCAGACCTGGATGAGGGATAAAGGGACAGTCTCTACCTGTGTGGGCACAGGTACAGTCCTCTCTCTGCTGACTGCCACTGCTGCCCCGGCTGATGCTGATGGGCCCTGATGTCCTCTGTGGGCTACGTTTTTAGTGGGTCCCCAGGACCCCCACTGCTCAGTCCCTACACATCGGAGACATAACTCTTCCACTCCTCCTCGGATCCCGCCACCCGCAGTCCAGGGCCTCTTGCTGATGGGGTCCCCAGGCCAGGTGGGCAGCCCTCCCATGCGGGGTTCCTGCAAGACGGCCTAAACTGAGCCACGTTCCACGGTGTCTGCTTGACCTACGGGGAAACCGCACATCCTGACACAACAAGTCCCAGGAATGCAGGTAGTTTATCCCTTGACTCCCTGCCCCCAACTCTTCCTGTGAACTATTTTTCACTCTCACAACACTTCTGATACCAAATGTGTGGGGTTTCCACTCCAAGTGATTCTCCAGTTCTCTATGGACACCAACTGGGTGTCCTACAAGTCAATTCGATTCTTTTTTTTGTTTTTTTTTTTGTGAGGAAGATCAGCCCTGAGCTATCATCCATGCTAATCCTCCTCTTTTTGCTGAGGAAGACCGGCCCTGAGCTGACATCTATTGCCAATCCTCCTCCTTTTTTTTTTCCCCCCAAAGCCCCAGTAGATAGTTATATGTCATAGCTGCACATCCTTCTAGTTGCTGTATGTGGGACGCAGCCTCAGCATGGCCGGAGAAGCGGTGCGTCGGTGCGCGCCCAGGATCCGCACCGGGGCCGCCAGTAGCAGAGCTCACGCACTTAACAGCTAAGCCATGGGGCCGGCCGCAGTCAATTCCATTCTGATGCTAACTACACAGCTTCCTTCTGTCATGTGAGGACACAGTGAGAAGATGGCTGTCTATGAATCAGGAAGGCAGCTCTCACCAGACACCAAATCTGCCAGCACCTTGATCTGAGACTTTCCAGACTCCAGGATTGTGAGAAATAAATTTCTGACCTATGCAGAGAATTTTTTAAATGTGTGTCATTCAATGTGGGTTTTTTAGAAAAGTTGGATTCCTTCAGGAGAGAGGAGAGCTCTTCAGTAATATAGCAGTTGGTAGGAGGATGTGAGCAGTCCCTGGAATCAGTGGTGGTCACATAGGGAGCCTGGACAGGTTCCAGGGCAGCAGTGTTGGAGGCGACCAGTTCCCCAAGGCTGTGGATTTGTGTGCATATGTTGGGGGCAGAGGTGGGGCGGGACCATGCAGGGGAATGCACTGGTAGGAGATAGGTGCCAGGTTTAGCAAAAAATAAAAGGTATACACACACATATGTGTGTGTGTGTGTGTGTGTGTAGAAGGTATGGACTGAATGTTTGTGTCCTCCCAAAACTCAAAGTACCTTTGGGAGGTAATTAGGTTTAGATTGCTTCATGAGGATGGAGCCCTCATGATGGGATTAGTGTCTTTATAAAAAGAGGAAGACAAAGAGTTCTCTCTCTCCAGAGCCCACACCAAGGAGAGGACACGTGAGCACAGAGCAAGAAGTGACTGTATACAGGCCAGGAAGAGGGTTCTCACCAGGAATCGAATCTGCTGGCACCTTGATCTTGGACTTCTCAGGCTCCAAAACTGTGAGAAATAAATGTCTGTTGTTTCAGCCACCCCGTCTATATTTTGTTATAGCCCCTAAGCTGACTAAGACTATATATATAATATATATTCCAGTTAAATTTTTTTAGTATAAATACATCCCATGCAATATTTGGAGAATGTTTTAAAAGAATCATTCTGTCAGAGAGCAATGATTTAAGGAGGCATAGTAAAGAAATCAGTGACATTATATGTTAGTCTTAAGATTCATACGTATCCCCACTCATATTAGAACACAAAAAAATCTGAAAAATTAAAATATGTATGAATTACTGGACACCAAATAAATGGATTAAAAATATCTCCAGGTTCGGAATACCCTGGTTTGTTTGGCAGTGGGTCAGTGGTTTTCAGGGTTAGGTTTTAGATGTGAATGTTACTAGGTGAATTCATGGTTGAAGAAGAAAAGGAAAGAACAGCATTAATTTTTTTTTTTAGGATGATGATGATGATGATGATTTTTTTCATTTTGGTCTTCTCCAGAGTGCTCACCCTGTTCTAGCAGCTAGTTGAGAGAATGTTTGGGAATATGAACTGATTGGTGGAGCTTGCATATTTTATTTTATACAGAGGGGTTGGAGGCTTACATTAGCAATGGTTCTCTGAGTGCTAGCCTTCCCCCAAGAGGCAGCGAGGGCACTTCCTGACAAGTGTGAATTCTCCAGCCTCTCTGAGAAATAAGTGGCAGACAGTTTTCCAACTGGGACTAAGCTCTGATTGGGAAAGGTTTCTTTCAACACGAAGCGAACCGTGCTCACTGACGGAGAGAACCAAATCAATTGGGAGTGGTGTTCAGAGGATAGTTTGGACAGTTTGAAAAGAGTAAACTGGCATTACAGGTTTCTCAACAGCAAACAGACTGCTGATGGGAACATCATTGCTCAGGAAGGAGATGGACTGAGGTCTGTGAGAAGCAGTCTGAACTCTGATGGAATGGCTAGACAAGGATTCTGCCTTGAGTTTCGCTGACCTTCACAAGCCTTTCATGTTATATACTGGTACCTGCTTCAAAGGCTCGGATGCTGTTCTATCAGGAGAAAGATGAAGAAAAGCATTTGTGGTATTTGCAAAATTTGTGGAGCTCACCTAAAGGCAAAGTCCAATACCCCGTCCATACTGTGGAGCTTTTCATACTAAAGTCGGTTGTTGTGTCCATTTCAAGGCTAAGCTGGGTGCTGTGGGGCAGCCCTGGTGCCAGCTCTAGTGAATGTTAGTGTTAGTATTTATCATCAGTCAGGTGGAGGCACAGGGATTTAGGTCTCCTGTCCTGTCCCAAACTCAGACCATTGGCATCACTTCCAATGAGAGACCATGGGCCATCTGGAATGGCAAAAAGACTGGTCTCCTAAAGAAGGTGGCACGGCTGGCAGGCCGGGAATATCACAGAGGCAGGAGGCTAGGCATACATCAGTCACAAATTATGTCACTCAGACCTGCCCAAGATAGAGAAGAGAGAAAGATTGGCAAATTGCTCATTGAGAAAATTCCAGGTAGCAACCTGGGGAAAGAAACAGGCATTTCTCATGGTGAATTCAGTTGAGTTCCTGGCGACAAGTAACTAAAAAAATGACTGAAAAATTTAATTAAAGGGTAATTTCCTGGGGGCTCATAGAGTTCGTGAAAGTCCAGAAGATCATGCTTGGGAATGGGCAAGAAGTAAAGGCCGTCTGGATAGTCAAGAATCAAAAAGCAGAAACATAGCAACAATACCAAACTGCTGACACATCCACCGCCACCACCTCTCTGACAGACCAGCTCCACCGCTCGCCTGTGTTTGCACCACCTGCTCACGACACAAAGCCCTGAGAGAGAGTGGCTGACTGGCCAAACATGCGTCTCCATTCCTATGGGGTTAAATTGCTCCCTTTTCCTGAGGAAAGGTAATCACCCCAGCATTCTCCAAGACCCACTCGTCTTTTGCTCTGAACAACCTTATAAATTCAATGAATATGGAAAGTAACTACTCTCCTCACCTAAAACCTGGACTCACAAAGGACTAAGGACTTAGGAGAAGGCTAGAATAGGAAAAAAACTCCTCCTGTTGGCAAATGATGCTGATAAGAAAGTTTGAATTTTGAGTGGAATAATTTTTTCTACTCTCACAATCAGGTGTGGGATTTGTATTACGCTATCTTATGGTCTGTAGAACTATCAAGCGAAGACATTAACCTAAATTTGGTGTCCAGATAATAATATATCTGAGAAAATAAAAGCCTTTGGGTACAACATAGCCTGAAAGCAGGCCTTACAGACATCTTGGATGAGGGGGTTGATGTGTTAATTAGGATGACTGTGAGGTTCCCTTATGCTGTTCGAAGGAATTGGAATGGGAAGGCAATTCTGATATCTGAAGAAGGCAATATCTGATAAGGAGCTGAGAACCTCTATCTGTTCTCTTATCCTGGCCCCACAAATATTGGTGACAGAGCTGAATCTATGGATTACTTTACAAACCAGTTTTTGCTAAACACAGCCAGTCTTTGGAGTTTATATTGGATCTGTTCAATTGGCCTAACTTGCCATTTCGTGAAAATTTTCCATTGACTGTGAGCTTTTTGATGGCAGGGACCATATGTGGTTAATATGTAGTGAGATAATATTTTAAAATATTAATCAGAGTGTTTCCTCCGTCCACATATTTTGTGCACAATCTTTCCCTTATTTAGTCAGAGGCTAGGATTAGGATGGTTGTTATAGGAATGCAAAGAGAAAGAAATACCGGTTTCATTTTTGACTTGCAAAATAGACTCTTGAAACCCATAACAATGACATTGAGAGACAGAAATTAATTATAGAGGCTCAAGAGCTGAGGTTCTGGCATAAACAATAAATGGGAAAGGGAATAAATGAAGAATCAGTTTTCCAACACAGAGTTGATAGAGCAACTCTGAGATGGTGGGAAGACCTTTGGAACTTAGATCTGAGATAGTTGGTGGAGGCCCTAAGATGGAGAGGAAGATGAAAAGGATCCCAGAGCAAAAGATACCAGTACCCATGTTTGCAAACTATATAGGGTTATCTGCTCCCAGCATGGCGTTCAAGCCAATGAGTAGCGGCAGCTGAGTGAGCTGTCTGGGAATAAAGGTACCTTAGGGGTGCCTCATACCCCATGGGGAGCAGGGAAAGGAGCTAAGAGTTTCTAAATCCTGCAGAGGTATTGCAGAAGTGTTGTAAGTGGGGTGATGGCCCAAAAGCAGTAGGGTCAGGTCCATGAGAGAATAGAGTGAATTCAACAAGCAACTGAGGGCCCAGCGAAAACGTGGATATCAGTGATGAGTGATGGTGTAGTGTGAGTATCAGTGAGTAGCCCATCCCAGTGGGGGCCCATTGTGGAGACTTTACTCCACTTACCCCCACTGTTGGGGTGATACACAGCCCTCCACAGATCATAGATACCTCAGAGGATAAGAGAAGGAAAGGGGCGGGGGAGGATCCTGAATTTATAGAATTTAGCTCTAGAAATCACCAGATTTACCAAGATTGTTTTCTGGTGCTGTGCAGAACTGCGTTCTTAAGAGCTGAGTCAGTGATATAGAAATAAAGAAAATAAAAAATTTGCACCTCTGAATCTGAGTCCTTGAAATGCACATTCAATAATCCCAGTTCTTTGCACTGAGCCTGGTATAATCTTAATGTTCAGAAAACATTTGTTGACTGGGGAAATGAATGAATGAAAATGTGGCTCTTCTGATGATCAGGGAGAGCATATTTGGAAGCCACGCTGCCAGCCTGCTACCTAAGGGGTCCTGCCTGTCATCATTTGGCAGGACTTGCAGACTCTGCCCTGGAATGGTTTACATATAATGGGAATGCGGAATGGAAGGGGTGCTTTGAAATCTGTGGGGGATTTATATTGATGCTTCTCCAAATCCAACTAGGAATTTATTTCATTTATGAGAAATTCCTCTTTATATATAGAAAAGGAGCCTGAGTACCAAGGGCTCAGGAAGGAAAGTGGAAGGTAATTCATGTTTATTACTCCCTCTTGTGCTTGGTAGGGGACCAAAGCCTCAAGATCAACTTTTAAGTTAGTATTATTACGCCCATTTTATAGTGGTTAAATGGTAGCTGTGGTTAATACACTTGGTACTCAATAGACCTTTAAATGTTGGTTGAAGGAATTAATGAATGAAAGTTGAGTCACATGTTCAGGGCTACACAGATGGTAAGTGGTGGAGCCTAGAAACAATCCTGAAACCTATATATTTCCACTACGCTATGATGTGCATTCTAGGACTGTAATTAGTTCCTCGGTGATCATTTATTAAAACATTCTTTCTCTCTGTCTTGAATCTCTTGGTCGTCATTATTTTGACTCTCCAAAGTACTTGGGTGTAAGCATCCTTCCTCAAAGCAGGAGAAAAAAGGAAGATGCGTGAAGCCTCAGACTTCAAGGTGGACAAGATGGAAGTTGAGGGACCACACCTCCTGCAGCCTCTGTATTTTCACTAAGTAGGTGGCCAGAGTATTTACTAAGGATGAGACGTGGCAAATGGGTTGGGATGGAGACATTCCAGGGCTTAGAGTGGAGAATATTTGGATGGGGTTCTATGGGAAATGTTGAAAAAATTAGAGTTGAATAAAAGATTTGCTGAGCATCAGAGGGGATCCCTAAATAATTTGTGAGGCCGGTTACTCAGCTCACAAGTCTCTGAGGGCAGAGTTATTATTCCCAAGTTGTGGATGAGAAAACCGAGAATTTCCCAAGGTTCTACAGTATGTGGCATTTTAGTTCTGTGTCAACTCTTGTAATTATCCATACATTTTTATGGAGTTGGCTCTCAATATTAATTTCTCAATTGATTATTTGATAGAGTGCTCACTTCTTGAGAGAGGGGACTAAGTTTCTTAATCTTTGTGTTTTCCAAGGTCTTTATCACAACCTGCAGCCTGAGCAGGCTCTCAAAGACTGGGATCAGAGCCAGTGGCGGAGCTCCAGGAGACATCAAAATATAGAAGCAGGGACTGAATCAACTGATAAGCTTGTCTAGAGGAGCAGCCCTGGAGGGAGAAGGACAGAGGCTGGGTGGGAGCCTAATTCACACTCTCCTGGAGTATCCTCCATGAAGGTGAGGCCTCGTGAAGTCCAGATTGCTCCTGGCTCACCAGGATTCTCCTTCTGACCCAGAATCAGTGTGTGGGAGGGGCTCGTCCTCTTCCTGCTTCTCCCTGAGGCCACCTGCATGGTCAAGGATTGACTACGGAGTTTTCTTGCTCTTGCTATTTAGGACTCAGCACCCACTTCCAGCCAGGACACAAGGTTATTGAAAATAATAACTCATAATAGCATAGCGTTCTAGTGAAGGGGAAATCCAGGGCCTTCACAATCACAGGAACCACTGGAGCCTGCCATTGGGTACGGGGACCAGGGTGTACCTGTGTGTGCGTGTGATGCATATGTAACTTCCTGGGAGTATGTGCACACCCATGCAAATGTGTGCATTTGAGTGTGTATGCGTGTGAATGAGAGTGCATGTGGGCCTAAGTCATGTACAGCAGATTTACTCTCCTGGAAGTCTACCTGCTAGTTCAGAAGAAGGTAGAATTTTCCAGGCTTTTCAGTCATAAAACAACCTGAGCCCAAACATTGATTTGAATCTCCTAGAAGTAGTTGTGAAAATGCCTGCAATGCAATGCTGCACCGCCATAAAACTTGACATTTCAGAAGGTAAAAAAAAATTCTTAAAGAGTCTTAACTTTCAAAAAATCTCATGAGATCTTTAAGAGCTAAATAAAATAGTGACTATGAATAATATTTATTAATGTTAAATATGTATTGTATCAGTTGAGATTGGGATCGGTTGCATTAATACACACAGGCACACAAATGCATTGTTTATTTTTCTCTCAGGTGAGAGACACACAGTGATTGGCAGTAAACAGCATTGATGGAATAGCTCCGTGAAGTGGTGAGGGCCCCAGATTTCATTGAGCTCACACTCCACCATCCCTGGGGTCTACTTCTTGTTCTCATGGTCCAAAATGGCTGCCAGAGCTTCAGTCATCTTATCCATATTCTAGGCAGGAGTTGGAGGAAGGAAGGAAAAGGGCATACCTCCCCTTTTTAAAGAGACTCTCTGAGAACACTTGGGCTTACATCTGACTGTTAAAAGTTGATATGGCAGCACTAGTCGCAAGAGAGGCTGGGAAAGGTAATGTGTTTACTTGGGCACATGACTGTCCTGTAAACACTGGAGTTCTGTTCCTAAGATAAAAGGGAAGAAGGGAGATTCAGTGACAAGTGGCTGTCCCTGTCACATTCTGTAGTGCTCTTATCTCTCAACTGTATTATCCTGCTATGTCATCTTCCCTCCTGACTGTGGGTAAGGCAGGTGGAATCATCCCATTGAGTTGTGAGCTCTTTCAGGGAGGAACCCTGTTATCAGTCTTTTCCATCCTGTCCCTTCAGCTCCCTTCTTTTGCTTGGTATCTGGTGTATTATTAGCACAAAATCCCCATTTTACAGGTGAGAAACTGAACCAAAGAGAGATGAGGTGACTTACAATGCCACTTCAATTATGAATGACAACGTTTCTTGTTACACTAAGAAAAAGAGAAATCATTTTTCTCTATGTATTTCCCCTTTGGCAAGGACAACATGAAGTCAGTAAGCATGAGGTGGGTCTTTCAACAGCATTTAAGAAAGCTCTTTGTTCATTCCCACCCAGGTTCTAGCAGTGCCTCACCCTCTGGCTCTCACCAACATCCTGCTGTGGCTAAGTTCTATCTTTTCTCTTTGTTTGGATGAACTTTTACCAGACCAGGCATGATGCTGAGTGCTTTATATATATCATTTACTTTAATTTTACAACTCTTTGAGATAGGTGTCTGTCCTGAGCACCTCCTGTTCACCCTGCTGGTGAAGGAGGGATTCCCTCACTCTGAATAGTATGAGATGGCTGAACACACAACCCCTGGCACTGGATAGATGAGACTGACAGCAGTTTGCTGGTCACGTAGACTCACAGCCCTGGGGACGAGGATACCACATGCCATGCAGGGCCACCCGGGGCTGCACTCTGGAGCAGAGTGAACTAGCAGGGGCTGCAGGATGCAGGCTTTGTAGTGACAAGAGGGTGAAGTGACTCTTGGTTCTTGCAGGAGGATGTGACTGGCTAGTTTGAGTAGTTTTGTGGACTAGCAGGGAGGTGAAACCCATGAGGTTGAAGACCAAGTAGGGTGCAGCTGGTCCAGCTGTTAGAGGAACTAGCCGGGAGGGGAGAATTCCCATTGGGTGGGGGGCATATCTGGCCAGAGCAGGGGAACTCACGGCTAAGCCTCTGGGACCCTGCGAGGCTCAAAGATGTCAAGGCAGCGCATGGAATCTCATAATAATTGGGGGATGTGGTACAGCCTAATTATCCCCATTTCACATGGGAGGAACTGAGACCCAGGGGGGCCAAGGTGACACAGCCAGTATGATGCTGAGTTTGACACCAAAAGGCTTTTTCTTTCCTCGATATTGTTCTGTATCTCATCACCATCTTATTTGGACCCCACTCCCACCCTGTGGGAGAGCATCTTGCCAATGAGGAGACTGAGGGTCAGAGAGAGAGGTGAAATGCTCCAAGCCACACAGTGGATAGAGAGAGGGACAGAGCTAAGTTAAAACTCAGGGTGTTGATTCCGGGGCTTTCACCTGCTGGCACAGCTGTGTGGGATGCGGGACCTGATAAGAGGAGAGTGGTCACAGCCTGCTGGCTCCAACATCTCTGCTTAGCACTGGGTAGGACATGACCTTGGTGATGCAGATGGGAACATCAGGAGGGTTTCTGTAGCTCTGAGAATTTCTTAAAGACATGACAAGAGACTGGACTAACTTCTTTAGGCAACTTTTTTTGTTTGTTTGCTCTGTGGAGAAATAAGGAATATTAATATAATATTCCTTATAATAATATATCCAGATTTATTATAATAATATCAAATTAAGTATATGCATATCCAGGGGTATTACTGAAAATATTGAACAACTGTTGGAAAGACTGTCAGTTCTAGCTGGGCCAACTAACCCTTTAGTTGGTGGATGGTGGAAAGTCCTGGGGGATCCTGGAGAAGGGTCTGGGGCAATGGGAAGGATACTCAGAGATCTTGGGGGCAAGGCTATTTACCAACCAGCATAGAAGTATTTCAATATTTCTATATCGGCCCTGGCCTTACCCTATGTCCAGCAATCCTGCTGCTGGGTATATATACCCCCCTGAAATTCTTCCCGGGTGCATAAGGTGACACGTGCGAGGATGTCCATCCCAGTGCTGTTTGTAGTGGTGGGGAATTTGGGGCATTCTGGGCACCCATCTTTGGGGAGTGGAAGATGTACACAGTAATGAAGAGGAGCAGACCAGATGAGCACAGAGCAACAGGGATGGAGCTAAAAACCATCTCACTGTGTGGAGTGAAACATGAGAAGATTGAGATAAAAGACAAATGACTATTTGTATAAATTAAAATGTATGCATTCAAAACAACCCTACACGTTTCACAAGTACAGATGGAAATGGAAGGCTGTCAATAAACACGTTAGAAAGGCTTCCTATGGAGGGTGGGATGGCAATGCAAGTGTGGAATGGGGAATAAAAGCATAAATAAATAATAAAAATAGGAGAAAGGACTTGTGTGTGCTAACGATGATAATACGCCACAACTGAGAAGTATGAGTAATTTAACCCTGTGCAACCAAGGGAAAAAAAAAGAAAAAGGAAAGAAAGAAGAAGTCAGTGCAGCTGACCAATGCTCATAGGTATTTGCAGCTGCATTTAAAGAGGAAGAGTGGGGTGCATTTGAGAGTGACCTGTCATCGAGATCAGAGCACTTGCTTTCCACCTTTCTCCTCCAGAAAGCTCTTTTGGTTCCCTCTCATAACCATATCTTGATATGGTAGAATTTCCTCATTATTGTAGCAAGAAGTTGTGATTTTTTTCAAAAGAAACTTTAATAGAAAATTTCTTTTGTTCCAAAGACTGAACGGGCCACTTTCACTGACATCCCATGGGAAAGAACTCAGTGGTAAGCTCTCGCCTAGTGGCATGGGAGGCTGCAATATGTACAGTTTATCCTGGGCAGCAGTGAACCTACTAGGATGACCAACTGTCCTGGTTTGTCTTGGACTGAGGAGGTTCCTGGGACACTGGACTTTCAGTTTTAAAACTGAGACAATTCCAGGCAGACTGGGAGGAACTGGTCACCCTACTACCCAGGTAACCATTGGGGATACTATTACTAGGGAAGCAGAAGAGAAAAGATCATGGGGTTGTGCCTAGCAGTCTCTGCCACTTTTCACTCTTCTAGTTGGCAGTGAAGGCTAGACCCTAAGTTCTATCACACAAATGAAGGATTATTAAAATAGGTGCAGAATTCCCCCTGGAGGAAAAACTATAGGTTGACACATCTGGTCTTTGGTGCCTCTAGGTTTGCTTTCCTGCACCCTCCCTGAAGTCTGAAGGCCTTAGTTCATCCACCCATCCACCCACCCATCCATCCATCCATCCACCCTTCCTTTTATTCTTAAAGGCACTGAGCATCTATAATGGGCCAGGCTCTGAAGATACTGAGATTAATAACACCACATAGGGCCAGCCCTCAAGGAGTTCACAGTTTAATGCAGGAGACTCAATCCAATCAGGCAACAATAGTACAGGAGTATAACTGTATATGAGCAAAACTGGAGGTTTGTACAAAGTGTAATGTGGTCCAGTAGAAGGAACAACTAAATACGATTTGGGTTAGAGGAAGCTTCAGAGAATGGGTGATGATATTGGAGGTTAAATTGGCATTTGCCTGATAGAGAAGGGGATTATAGTAGCAGGGTCCAAGCAAGGCCAAGGCTCAGAGAGCACCCATGAGCACAGTGGAAAGATGGCTCTCACGTGTCAGGCTGGAATGTAAGAGTGGAGAGTGTGTGTGTTGAGGTTGGGGGAGGATGTATGGGAATGAGTCAGGCAGAGAGAAAGGTGTGAAGAGTTTGAAACATGGCTGAAAAGGTAAGTTTTGGCCGGATTATGAGCAATCTGGAAGTCCACCCCTTGGAACATTTTTATGACCTGACTTCTCATGCAGAAGCTTTACTATGCTAAAGTGTATTGTGAGTATCAACAAGTGGAATGTAATACACACTTGCCCAAAGGCTTTTGACCATGGCACAGGTGTTCTATGGAACTCACCTTGGGAAATGCTCAAGGGTCCTTGGAGGACACCTCCAAGTACCTGAGGAGAGCATTCCTTTGTGCCTGGAGATTAAGGCTGTATTCTGTCACAGGGTTTTCTTTCTTTAATAATTTATAAACTATGTCCTTTTATCTGTAGAATTGTAAAGGTTTTATAGCTGGCAAGGACCTTGGAGATCATCTAATCCAAACCTAAATAGAGAGCCAGAGAGAGATATCACTGAGCTGATCAGGGGCAGAGGCAGACTAGAATTCAAGTCTTTGGACTTGAAGACCATAAATATTTAAGATACTTTCAATGTAAAAATAATATAACAGGGCATTTAAAGTTAGCATACAAATAATTTTGTGAAAGAAGAATGATCAATGTAGCAATAATCTGGAATAAAAGTATGCTAGCTAATTAACTAGATTCAGTCTTGAGCTGCCTGGCATCCAAGCAAAGAGATTGATGTGATGGTTTATATGTTTTCTTTTTACCTGATGGAAGGTAACATAAAAATAAAGAATGTCAGTTCCTATCAGGAGCAGATGGAGCAGAGCAGCCTTATGACAGAGCCTTCAGTAATTCACTTTACAATTGTGCAGAGCCTATAAAAGGTCCTGGAAATTCAGTCTTTATGGAGCTCATTGTCTGGTTGAAGATAAACAATTAAAATCCAATATGGTAGGTGCTATGAAAGAGGGAAGCAGAGGGTGCTGAGGGAGCATGGAGAGGAGAGACATAATCCAGGATAGGAGGCGGGCTTTCTTTCTTTCTTTTTTTTTTTTTTTTTTGGTGAGGAAGATCGGCCCTGAGCGAACATCCCTTGCCAATCTTCCTCTTTTTGCTGAGGAAGATTAGCCCTGGGCTAACATCTGTGCCTCTATTTTGTATATGGGATGCCACCACAGCATGGCTTGATGAGTGGTGCCTAGGTCCACGCCCAGGATTCAAACCTGCAAACCCTGAGCTGCTGAAGCGCATGAACTTAACCAATATGCCACTGGGCTGGCCCTGGAGGTGGGCTTTCCAGAGGGTAGTGATTATTAATTGAGGGAAAAGGAGTTAGTTGAGCAAAAAAAGGGCTTGATGGTTGGGAAGGGTATTCCAAGCTGAGGGAGCACCGCTGTGAACGCAGGGAGACATGAAAAAGCCTGGTGGGTTTGGAAATTTGCGAGTATTTCATGTGCTCAGATGGACTGGGGTGACATTCAGCCTGCTGGCTCAACAGTAGTGAGTAAGAGGCACCAACTGAATAAATGTTAACCATTTGTTACTAATACCCCCTCACTCTCCACTTTCCTCCCAGGGATGAGAGCATCTTCATTTTCACAGGTACACCTGTCCCAATTTAAAAAGCAAATTAGTACTTAACTTACCTCCAGGGGTGACGCCCAGCTGCTTCTCTGTCATTTGGACTTTAGTGAGAATGAAAAGTCAAGGACAGGTTTGGGAGGGCAGAGGGAAGGGAGTACACGGATGTATGGGTAAGTTGGTCAGAGAGGGAGACTTCAAAAGGGGGAAGTGGCCAGAGCAAGGAGGCTATGGAGGCCTGCGAGACAGACTGCACGCACCCCGCATGTGCTTGAGGTGTCTCCACGGACTCTGGGAGTCCTCTCTGAGGCCGTGGAGGAGTGAGTACCATTGTCAGCTGATGGTTAACCCCTTACAGGTTAGTGCACGGCTTGTCTAGATGCTTTCCCAGGGGCGTGGTTAATGAAGAAGGGATGGGATGTCATAGCATGTGGTACAAAGATGTTTTGATGGCATAGGAAGTGGGCGTGTGGGACCAAAGAGGCAGTTAGACAGGTCAGAGCATGCGCTGTGGTGATGGAGACTGAGGTCAGTGGAAGGGGCTATAGACACAGGGAGTGAGAACGTGGCATGTGCATGCGTGTGTGTGTGTGTGTGTGTGTATAAGTGTGCATTCACCGCTTTGCCTGGCTCAACCTGGGTAGACTTTCAGGGGTGAACTTTCAGGGAACAGGCATGCTTTTTATGGTGCACACAATGCTTTCCTGTTTATCATTTCATTTGCTTCACATGATCCCTCTTGAGGGAGGAACTTTTCTTACAGATGAAGAAACCAGGGCTGAAAGGCTAAGCGACTCGCTCACACATCTCCCCACGGGGTACAGCAGAATGAGAACCCCAGTCTGTCTGTCTCTCAAATCTGCACCCCTTCTACATCCACCCCCCCATATGCCCACAGTGGAGGCCCATCCTTTCTGTCTTCAGTTTTCACAGATGCCAAGTGGGGGCCCTTTCTGGTCCCCACTGTGTGTGCCTTCCCTCCAAGTGCACATGTGTCATCCAGACCCAGTGAGAAGGACCTCACTCCCTGACTCTTCTGCACTGCAGATGCCTCCTGCAGTGCTTAGAGATTCTGAACATATTTCACTCCTGAGTAAACAGTGCTGGACTTTTTGGATAAACTCAGTGATTTAAAAATGATTAAATAACCAACTGCTGGGAGAGATGTGGGAGCATTCTTCTCAGGTGCTGATAAAATGTAAACATATTTTTAGACTAATCTTAGATCTTATGCTAAAGATGATGAATTGTGTATGAAAATTACCTTCTTCAGCCGCTTGCAAACAGCAGTGTAGACAAATGCTTTGGATCCTCTGCTACAAGAGAGAGGGTAGGCTTAGGGAGCCCAAGAACCATGGGATGAGGGATAGAGGGCCCCCAACACCTGTTCCCCAGCCACCTGCATCCCCACCTTGCCTTCCATGAGCCAGATGAATTTGCTGGAGTCTGAGGGAAGACCGTCTTGTGCTTTCCCTTCTCCTCTGCCATTCCTGCTTGCCACTACCCTCTCCTCTCGCCAAACCTCCCTGTAAGGCGCAGGTTTCACCTCCTATTAGAAGCCTACCAGACAGTGTAAATATGGCTCCTTTTCTCTGACTCCCACTGTGGGTTTTGATCAAACAAAAACGATGAGAAAACCATTGGGTACTTCGATGAGGTCAGAGAAAGTATCTTTCACCTTTTCCATACCTCTCTTTGGCGAATGTCCTCCCCTGTGCCTGGCTCAGGGCCTGGAACTGAACTACATATGGTCTTTCGAGGTGCTTCTCTGAGGCGAGTGGTCAGCGGGTGCTGGGTTGGGGGCAGCTGGCGGATCGCGGGATGTGGGTCGGGAACCCAGGGAACACTGAGTGCCTACAGCTTGGAGCAGCTGGCTCTGAAGAATTATTGCAAGTCTGCACAACTTAAAAATCTGCAGTTTGGGGGCGGGAGGGGGAGCGCGGGGGTGGGTCCCCGAGCGTCCCATTTCTCCTCGGGGCGGTTCACTGAGCGTTCTCGCTCACTGCAGAGGGGCCAGAGATGCCTTCTGGACCACACGCCGCCCTCGCTGAGGTCGTGAATTGTCCCTCAACCTCACCCTAAGGCATCTGCCTCGGACGGCCTCTTCCATCCTTTGGCAAGGGACCCGACTCGTCCTCGCTCCGTTCAGTTCATATGTCCGCCACCTCTTCTGA
The DNA here is from genome assembly GCF_057802395.1 of Ceratotherium simum simum. Lineage (NCBI taxonomy): Eukaryota > Metazoa > Chordata > Mammalia > Perissodactyla > Rhinocerotidae > Ceratotherium > Ceratotherium simum. Next base: position 61,566,548 of record NC_141910.1, on the reverse strand, counting down.
ATTGGTAAGTCGAGGAATGGAGCGTGTAAAGCAATCTCCTTCTGCACTGTGCATGAGTCTTCAGGCAGCTGGGCTGGTGGTAAACAGGCAGGACTGGAGGCTGTTTCCTCCTTCGCACTTTGTTTTAAAAGAAGTTGGGGCCTCGAGACTTCCTAAGAAAATCCCGGCAAATCTGCAGAGTGTCGCTGGGGCCGGGACTTTCGAGAGGCAGTTGCCCGGGCCGCGGGGTCGTGATGCTCCCAGCCCGGGAAGGCGCGCAGGTGGGAGGCGCGGGCCGCGCTCCTGCTCCCACCCGGACAGGGCGCGCCGCTCCACGGGTGACTCTGCACTTGAGTCTGGGCCGGGGCGCGTGCCCCGCAGGGCCGCCCCTCTGTCCATCCATCCTTCTGCCTGTCGCGCGGCCTGACCCCCGCAGGCAGCAACCGCCGGAGGCTGTGCGCCGCGCCCTCGGCTGGGGGAGCACCGGCTGCGGGCCCGAAGCGAGGCAGCGGGCGGAACTGGGACCAATGGGGCGGCGGCCGAGCGTCTGGCCCCGCCCCGCCCCGCCCCGCCCGCGGCTCCCGGGCGCCGCGCGCCTGCTAGGCGGGACCGACCGACGGACCGACGCGGGCCACCCGGCTCTCCTCGCCGCCGCCGCGGCGGGCGCCGGGCCGCGCGGCCAGGCCTGATGACTGCAGCGCGGGCGGGCGGCGTCGCAGAGCGGAGCCAGCCTGAAACACCCGGACTCCTGCAGGTACCTGCTTGTGTCCCCACCTCCGAGCGCGCTCCGGAGACTTCTCTGTGCCACCCCACAACTTTCCCCACCTTTTGCTGCCCCAGTCCCTCCCGTGGCCCAGGTCACGGGTGCACGACACCGCAAGTCTACGCCCGCAGGGGACTTGGCATCTTGCTGGGTGCCTGTCTCGCGGCGCTCCCCATCCTCCGGTCCTTAGAGCCGGGAGTCATCTCTGGAGCCTTAAGGATCCGCCTGTTGCTCGAGCTGCGGGCAGTCGAGACGGTGTCTGGCTCCCTCGGAAAGCCGCTCTTGGGGGTGGGGTGGTTGGGGTGGGTTAGAGGACCGGCTGGAGGCGGGAGAATCGATGAGCCTGGGAAAGGCGGCACTTCGCAGAGGGGCATCCCTGGGGCGTTTCCTTAGCTGGGAAGCCGTTCCTTCCCTTCCTCGAGAGGAGGCGCTTTCCTGACGAATGTAAGTGCTCTCCAGGCCGCCTGCTCCGCCTTCTTCCCTGTCATTCCTCCCCTCCCCTTTGCCCTGCAGCGGTGCAAGGAGCCCCGCGACAGTTGCAGGGAAGAGCGCACCCAGGGCCCTTGTCCTGGTGCAGCGCTGCGCCCAGGGACTGCCGGCGCGCTCGGGGTGGGAGCAGCTTGGGGTTTGCAGGGCCCATGTCGAGTCGCCTGCAGACTCCCCACGTTTGGATCAGTGGTGGTGGTAGGAGTGGGTGTCCCTGGGTCGGGAACTTCCCTTTCCCGCGCCCCTCTGGGTGGCTGCCCGACTTCTTGAGGTGAATGGGCTGGCGAGCGAGCCAGACCTGCCGGCAGGGGCCGCGGCGAGCCGGGCTGGGCGCCTTTCGCATTGCAGGGCTCCTTCTGAACACCACCCACCCCCCCAACCCCCGCATCGCCCCCAGCTCTGTCTCTCCTCGTCTCTTTTGGGAAAGGAGCACCTTTTGCGCCCTTGGTGTCTCCTCCAGCTCGGCTGGGGAGACTGAGCCGGAGTCTAACTCAGGCAGCTTTCGGCAGGAGGGGAGACAGCAAACAACTACCTCCACCCGCCAGAATAACCCTTGGGCGCCGGTTTGATGCCAGAGTGAGGGGCGGGGGGTGTTCCTTGTCCTCATAGAGGGTAGGCTTTTGGTTCTCCCGACTCTTGGTTTTTGCATTTCATCTTACCCTCTGAAGAGTGGGGCAGGTGAGGAAAACCAGATCAGAAACCTTCCCCCTCCCTTTTCATGTATTTGCTTAAGTGATTTGCATAACCATTCGCTTAGAACTGTATAAGTTACCCCTAGCTGCCCCCCCCTTTTGGACTACTTGCAAATACCTGCCAAAGCCAACAGGAAGCAAACATTTTCCCGAGCACCTGCCCCCCTGCTAAAGGCGGATGCTCCGGTGCTTCTCCTCCCCACACATCTCAGGCTGAAGGAGGGCGGCATGGATTCCGTGCTGGAACTTGGTGTGACGTGTGGGTCTCACTCCTTACCTGGGTTGTCAGCTCCTTGAGGACGTTGATTCGTGCAGTCTGTGTTTACACCCAGCGCAGCGTGGGTGGGCCAGGTCTTGTGCGCTGCTCACTAAAACCCGGTGCAAGATGACGCTTCTGCTCCCAGTCTAGTCCAGTTCTTTTTTTCTCACCAGATTCCTTCCTTCTCCTGTTCTAACATTAAATTTATTTCAGAACTAGACATTGTCAATATTGGGGTAGGGAGGAGAAGGTGATGCTGAAGTGCTTGAGAACTCTGAATCCAAAGCATGTTGTGAATATTCTAAGGAGATTTGTGGATCTGTTTTAATTCAGTCCTGTGTCTGAGCCATTATTACCTGGAAAATCAGCCTGGATAAAGCCATTAATGGATGCAGCAAAGCTAAGCTTTTGCTGGTCAAGTGTATGAGAACAAATCGGGAGGTTGGAAGCAGTCTTTGTTCTGTTCAGAAATGTTAAAATTTAAAAAATCCAATGCTCTGATACTTGGGTTTGCCAGCAAAGCACCAGCTAAGTTTTTTCCTTCTTCTTTATTATTTTTTTTTTTTTTTTAATAAAGAAGGGGAAGAATGGGGACTCCACCCACCCGCTCTGTCTTCAGTGGATTTTGCCCTTCACTGTAATCCTTCACAGACTCTGCATCCCTCTGTTCTGCCAGAGATCTTAGTCTGCCCTGTGTCTGGCATTTGGGGTTGGAATGTGTGTCAGCTTTGAGAGAGCAGGCACCACAGGGTTTTCCTCCTCCTCTTTTTATTTCTTAATAGATAACATTTGTTGGCTGCATACTGTATGCCAGCTACTCTGCTAGGCACTTTTCCAGGCATTATGTCATTTAATCCTCAGAACAATCCTATTAGGAAATGAGGCTTTCCTTCTTCATCGAAGTGTTTCTGTGGGAGCCAGCAGTAGCTGGAGTCCCTCTAGGTGCATTCTGATCGGGTGGGAGATCAACAGCATAGGGCTGGGACTGAGGTCTCACTGGCAGGAGAGGATAGCTATCTAGGGTAGGTTGAGGCAGAAGGGAAGGTTGGTGTGTTTTTTGTCCCTGCTTATCAGGTGTCAGGAAGTACCTCCAGAGTATTTTCACTGTGTGAATTACCTACAAGGAGAGGTCATAGAGAACACACTAAGGCTGGGGACCTGGGTTCTAGCCCTGTTGTCTGTGTATGGCTCCTTGACTTGACATAAGTCTCTTTGCTTCTCTGAGTCTCAGTCTGTTTAGCTACAAGGATCCAGATGTTTAATATTTGTCATTACCCCATACTAGGCTCTGCGTTAAAAGCTCTTAATGTATTAACTCATTTCATCCTGACGACAGCCTTAGGAGAGGAACTCTATTATGACCCTATTTTAGATGAGAATAGAGACAAGCTGAGTAACTTGTGCAAAGTCACACAAGTAGGACAGTGTGAAGCCAGGAATCTATCGCTGGCTGTTTGGCTGCAGAGGCATTGTGAGCGTCTCTCCTCCTTGTTTATCCCTACAGCCTCAACACTGAGACTTGTGCTTAGTACAATTCAGACTGGCTTCATTGAACGGTGACAGGTAGAGGTTGCTTGCTGTTACCAAGTGACTTTTTGTCCCCCCCATCTCATCCTTAAAAGGAAACTTGAAAACTGCGCTACAAAAATGTTATTTTTGCTTTTGCCAAAATAGTCTTCTTTTCAATGGAATTCTACCCAGCTGGTTGGGAAAAAGCAAGACAGACCATAAAGATAATGGGCTAGGTAAACATTATGGCTATTTCCAGAAAATATCAATCAGAAACCCAGAAAAATCACAGCATACTGCACTCTGAGTCAAATTCATCAAAAAAGCCAACCAGTAACCAATCCACAAAAATTTATTGTGTGAGTGCTGTGTGTCCAGTATTGCAGGCAGCAAGGGCAGGCAGAATCAAAGACATGTCCTCCAAGCTTGAACTTAAAGTGGACCTGGAGACTCACACATGTGTGGGCATGTGTGTATGGTGGTGGGTGGTAATTTGCCTTGGGTGGTGAACATGAGGTAGTCTACACAGAAATTGAAATATAATGATGTATACCTGAAATTTATATAATATTATAAACCAATGTTACCTCAATAAAAACAGCAAATAGCTATAAAATATAAATAGGACAACATTTTGTTATTTGCATTTCAATATTAAATTTCATTATTATGTAACCTATGTTTTATCATAGTGGTGACTGACAAAGGAAAAAAGATGAAAAAGCACAAGACAGGACAATGCAAGATGCTACATATGAGTCCTGATAAAAATCGCCATGTCTCTGTCACATTTGTGTAGCCTAGTGTAGTTTGCAGAAACTTTCACAGGGTTATCTCATTTCAGTTCTCACAGTAACTGAGTGTGATAAGCAATAGGAAGGATGGAGGGTAGGAAGCCCACATTGCAGATGAAGAAAATAAGGCAAAGTGAGACTTGGACTTGGCTATAGCCAAGGGGGTCTTCTGACTCCAAGTCCATCATCCTTCTGCCTCACAACAAGGGCAGTGGATGTGGAGGGTCCTTAGAGGTGGCAGAGTTTGAATTTTATCCTGAATCTGGCTTTTGGTTACTGCTCTTGGCTTGCCAGGGTGCTTAGTAGGGGCTGGAGAGGAGGAGGAAGTACTTTCTGCTGTTGTTTTATTTTTGCATTCAGGGACCTGGTATGTGAAGCATCATTGGGAGAAATCTCAATGATGATGAACACAATAACAACGTGTAGAATGTGCAATCAAATATAGAAGCTGACTTAGAAGAATTTCCATCCCTGTTTTCCTTTATCATTTCTCTAGAGCACATTTTGCAGCTTGGAAACACATGCACACCTACCCCTTGTAAAAGCAAACTCCTTTTTCTAAGCTATGAAGAGTTAGTAGATTAGGTTGTACTATTTTTCTTTGTGGGCATGGAGTCTCGCTCTCTGGAATCCTGCAGAGCCTTGCACCATAGTTTTCTCAGAGTAGATACCCCCAAAATTGTATTTAATTGCACAAGTATTGAATGACAAAGGCTCAAGATCTGCTTTTAGCCAATAATGTTACAGATAAGCAGTTAATGTTGACAGCAGCTGGCTTCAGTGTGCTTGCTGAAGTCCCTAGTGAATGAGGCATCCCGCTGATCACCCTGAGCAGATCAACTGAGTTCACCTAAGCACCCACCAGACGCTTACCAATGTTGACTTAATAATTATGTAGTCATATACATCCTCTTTACAAATACAAACATGTACAAGCATTCATTCAACAAGTAGTCAAGTACTTACCCAGTGTTATGTACTATGCTAGGGGCTGGGCACCCAGGGTAAAGGAAACGGTTGTGGGGGTGGGAGGTGGGTGAGGAGACACACCTTAAACAAATAAATGCAAATATTTAAGTAGTGGCAAGTGCTCTAGAGCACTTCACGGGAAACAATAGCAAGGGTGGGGAGGGCACTAGTTTAGATGGGGGAGCTGGGGAGACCTTTCTGAGGAAGAGATTTTTCATTCTGAGGTGTGGGTAGTTTATGAAGTGAAAAGTGGGAGAAAGGGAATTCTTGGATGTGGAAGGGGTGTGAGGATTCTAAGGCAGGAATGAGCATTGAGTGTCAGAGGAACTCCAGGAGAAGAGGTGTCTGGGAGGGGGTTAGAGAGGAGGGCCAGATCATGCTGTGCCCTTTGGGCCAAGTTCAGGATCTTCGAGTTTATCTCGAGGGCTGTGGGAAGAAATTCATGGATTTGTAGCAGAGGACTGTCAGGAGCCAGTTTATATTTCTACAAGATCACTTGTGAAGGCTATGAAGACTAGATTAGAGAAAAGAAGATTAGAGAGGTTCAAGTGTGGCAGATGGGAGCCTAGTCAAGAGGTGTGTGGGAGAGGTGGGACCTGAAGCCAGATTGGACTGAGTGAAAAATGAATGGGAGGTGAAGAAGTGAAGACTATACATGTATAGGTCAGTTATGAAAGGGAATAGATACAGGGTGGGTGTGGGGGTTCGCATATATGCGTGTCTACGGGGAAGGCAACCTTGGCCGAGGTTAGCAAGCTGAGTCCAGCTCCTCAATAAATCAACACATGCACTTCTCTGTAGGTAGACTTTTATGGTACTAGTACTTCTAGAACATTAGAAATGTGAATCCTATCTCTGGCTTTGTCTTCAATTGCTAAGTTTGAGCATATCACTTGTCCTTCCCTGTTTTTTTCCCCACAAACTGGTGATTTTATGATTAAAAAAATAGATAACCTTTTTATGAATATTCTTTTTCAATAGCATCATTTATATGTGTTAATTTGAATCATTTTTCTAAATTGAGTCAGGAGAACTATGAGTGGGTATGTGGGAACATTTGTGGTGAGCTTCTAAGCATTTGGTGATCACAATAAGCTGCTTTCAGATTGGTTTAAATGGAGAGACATCAGTGATGCACCTGGTGGTGAGGAGATGCCAAGCCTCTCCAAGATACATATGGGGGCGAGGCCCAATGGAGAGCTCAGAGCGTGGCTATAAGCCAATTTTCTGCGTCTCAGTGGAATCCTTCTTTACCTGGTCTTCCTCATCATGTGAGGCTCTTCCTCTGTACCCATGGGTATCTTATGAAAAGATACAAAAAAGGTACATCTGGTCTGTCATCTGGCAACCCATGTTTAGGAGAAAATGCTGGCCTAAGAATCAGTAGTGAACACCCCAGATACCCTTAAGGGGCCATGAAGAAGTGATTGAGTACCCAATGATCAGTTCACAGTTGTAGGGAATGAGAGTGTAAATAGGACCATAGAGTTGAAAGTTCCTCCAAAGATCAGTTAATATGTTTGATGCCTCTTGAAGACTTCTTTCAGGAACGCTGACTTATATCCTGACAAGTAATTAGTGTTTGAGATAAAAGAATGCTGGCAGACTGAAATTGCAGGCTTGAACATGCATACATGTTTTTACTTTCATTCTTCTATGGACTGGTTTGGCTTGCCTAAGCCGTGGTTGACATGCCCAGGTGAACCTGAAAGTATTTCCTGTGATTTACTTAAGGTAGAGCATTCAATTGGCCAAAGAGATGGGAGAACTCCATGGTTAAAGACTGTGGTTTGTAGATTTGGATTGAGAGGAGATGCCTGGGTTCTGGAAAGAGTATTTCAGCATTTTTGTCTTTGAGGTCAATAAATTATACCTTCTGGGCAGTGTTTTTCTTGTGGGTTTTTAAGATCCCAGTTTTCTAAGTGTGGTCCCCTCATGAGGTCACTGAGATAAGACCTCTGCCCGCCCACTTCCCTTTGGTGATGAGACATTGCCTGGCCAAGACTTAGCTCCCAGGCTGTTTCAGGGTTGAGCCTTCTTGGTGAAGCTTGTCTCCTCTGGGCTAAAAGTGTAAATGAAAAGTGTCATTATGTGGCAGTGTCCTATCTATCTGTCTGTCTGTCTGTCTATCTATCTATCTATCTATCTACCTACCTATCTATCTTTGCCAAAGTGTAAAAAGGTATTGATATCCCCATACCTTCTCAGCATCTCCTTAAATCACAAATTCTGCAGTGTAGGCTCTCTGGATGTGCAAAATTAGGAATCTCATGAAAGTTCATATGTTGCCTGAGAACTTCACCTTTTAAGCATTCCCCAGACTTCTTGATCTAATTAGAAATCAAATGTCAGCATGAGGCATCTTTTTGGTGATGAGCACTGAGTTTTCTTCTCCCAGCTCCTCCAGACTTAGAATGTGGAAGCCGCATCACACTTTGTCTTCTTAACTAGTGTCTTTTATATGAGGCTTTGAAGTGAAGGGTACAGGATGCACAGTTATGTAATGTGGCCCTAAACTCGAATGGGTTTGCTTTTAGTTGCTTTTTTACCCATCACTGCTATCGCCCACGTCAACAGTTAACACACAACCACAACAAGCCCTGTTTCACAACCCTTCATCTGTAAGTTAGTGTCAGCAACTCAGAAATAATTCCAATTTAAGCATTATTAGACATTGGGGTTAGGTTTCAGAATCCCCCACAAATGCATTGCATTAGATGGTTTTGAGTCATGGAACTCCAGGGCTGTGTGGTGTAGAAGGAGGAGATGGAGTTCTCTCTCCTAGGAATAGGGCCCTGCTCCACACACCCGTACACACAGACACACACTCTTGAGACCTAGTGCTCATTAGTGTGGCTGCTTAGTGATTGGACAGAAGCAGACAAACCACAAAAAAGACCATACTGGGTAGAGAGTTTCAGTTTTACAAGATGAAAAGTGTTCTTGAAATAGATGGTGGTGATGGCTGCACAACATTATGAATGCATTTAATACCACCCACTGTACACTTAAAAATGATTAAGATGGTAAATTTTATGTCATGTGTATTTTACCATAATAAAAAAAATGGGAAAAAAGGAAATTGAGATTCCAACGCTATGGAATAGTACTCTCAAGTGTTTTGGTCTCAGAACCTCTATATGCTTAAAAATTATTATGAACCTTCAAAAAGCTTTTGTTAATGTGGATTATATCTGTCAATATTTATATTAGAAATTAAAATAGATATATTTTAAAGTATTTACTTGTTAATTCATTTAAAATAACAATAATAATCTCCTTACATGTTAACATAAATGGCATATTTTTATGAAAGATATCTTTTTTAAAACAAAAAAATTATGAGTGGCATTGTTTTACATTTTTACAAATTTATTTATTGTCTGGTTTACTAGAAGACAGTGGGATTCTTAGATTTGCTTCTCCATTTAATATGTTATGTTCTCACACAACATATACCCTCTGGACAACTCCACTGGACACTTGTAAGAGGATAAGAGTGAAGCAGGAAAATAACATCTGAGTTTATTGTGAAAATAATTTTGACCACATAGGCCCTTTAAAGGGTCTTAGGAACCCCAGGGGTTCCATGAGCGCACTTTGAGAACTACTACTATAGAATAAATTTGCTGCCAAGTTAAATTTTTCTTATGTTATATGTTTTAGCTTCTTTTCCCCTAATGTTATCTGAATTTGAACTTTAGCAATTCAATATATTGCTTACCTATGATTTCAAATAAAAGAACAAGGTGACTCCTTAAAAAAAAGTACCACCTTATTTTTTTATGAGTTTATGTAACAAACAACAACAATCCCCCCAAACCCTGTTTGAACCATTCTATTGTGAGCTTCTTCAGAAGCTAGCCAATTAGTCAAGTGCAGATTTTTTTTTTTTTTTTCCCTGAGGACGATTTGCCCTGAGCTAACATCTGTTGCCAATCTTTCTCTTTTTGCTTGAGGAAGATTTGCCGTGAGCTAAATCTGTGCCAATTTTCCTCTATTTTGTATGTGGGTCACCACCACAGCATGGTGCTGAGACGTAGTGTAGGTCCACGCCGGGGAACCGAACCTGGGCTGCCAAAGCGGAGTGCGCCGAACTTATCCACTAGGCCAAGGGGCCAGCCCCAAGAGTGGAATTATTTTGAACTTTTCTTGCTAAACTAACTTGAGGAGAAAACTCTTAGACATGGAGACTTCAAGTGTGAAAACAGGTAAAGAAAACCACGTTTTACTCCAGAGTACACAAAGCTTGTTGTTTTTTACGAGTGCACTCCTACTCACTGTGCAGTGAGGACTTTCTGCGTCTCAGGAGGAGAACCTGCACCTGTCCAGAGACCATGCCTACAGCTGTCTGTCTCCCGGGGCTCAGTCCTGAGCTGTCAGATGTCACCGCTGTGCTCGCTGGAGGGCGTGGGTGTTCCTCAGAGGATCTACTTTTCTTCCTGCCTGCTCTATCCCACTTTGTTTTTCTTTGTATGGAGAACTTGGAAACTTAGAGAGAGCACTTAGGAAGCGGATTGGAGAAAGGAGCAGAGGGAGAATTAATTTTAATAAGTCAAACTGAAAACTCTTTTGACTTGCGTTGCCGTGGGATCTCATTATTTCATAATTTTTTTCATCTTGATGAAATGTGGCATTAGTCATAGCAGATAGTTCTGAGCAAAGCATTAAAAAAAAATCCTCCCAGGATGGCTTCCAGGAGCTGGATGTGGATGTTTCTGAAGCATAAAAACCTTTTTTTCTACCTTCCAAATAATGGATAAGAGGCTATATAAACCATCACATTTATTTTACTCTATCTTTTAAAAATTTAAGTGAAACTTTTTTTTCATCCCATGAAATAAATAGTCACCGTGGCAACTTACTACAGCAATAGACACTTGGCACTATGAGAGTTTTGTTGTTAAAAATGCTGAGGATTTATGATTTGGCAAAAGCACTCTGTTACTTTCTAGCAGCAATAAATGCCTTTCAACAATCCTTTAGAAATTCCATGACATGTCAGGTGCTCAGACTGGGTACAGAGAAACAATCGCTTGGTCAGGCATTCTCATCCCACCGTCCTGGAGCCCCTGGGAAAGGTTGTGTGGTGTGAAGGGACCTCCCAAGCAGCCTTCTTCACTCTATTTGAGGAGGAAAATCCTTGTCTTCTACCCTTAAGCAGAAAAATCATTTAGTCACACATCCACCAGATGTCTCCCCCTTGTCTGCTGTGTATCAGACACTGATATCACTGTGTATCAGGAATATTGCTAAGAAATAGGGTTCTGCAGACACAAGAGACAGGTGCCTATTTAGCATTAGATGTGTGTGTGTGTGTACATGCGCATGTGTGGTACATCAAAGGAAAGTGTCCTGGAAGAGGTGACATTTGGGCTGATTTCTTGAAGACAAAACTGGAATTAACTGAAAAAGAAGGGAACAGAGGGAACAGCTTCAGTGAGGTTTGGAAACAAAAGTGTACCATAAGGTTGAGGATGGTAAATAACTTGATGGGGCTAAGGCAGAGGGGTTTGAAGTAGGTTGGTGGACGCTGAGGCCAGAGAGACAGGCGTGGATATTCTTGCTTGACATCCGAGGGGTAGTTTGGACTCTCTCCTGAAGATGCTGGGGAACCACGAAGGTTTATGTAGGGTATATACACGTTCTGACTAGTAGTTTAGAAAAATCCCTCTGGCCGCCTGTGGAGAGGAAAGGGATGCTAGTGAGAAGTGGAGGCAAGATAATGTCCCTGACGTGTCTACTAATGTGATTTGGGGGCACTGGATAAGGGCCTCTGTCACCCAGGTAGTTAATTTGGCTGTTCCTTGGTGCCTGAAATTCCTTAACCTTCTACATTCTCTGTATAAGTTTATATATATATTTTAAGGTCAAGAATGGAGAACTTTCTGGGAAGATTGAATGGAATTTTTGGCCACACATCTGTTTCCTCTTCTTGAAGCCCCCTAATTTCCTATAGGTAATTATCTCTCCCTGTTGAATGTTGTCTTGGTGGAATGCTACATGATAAGGATGTCCCCAGAGCTTCCTTCTGCGTCAGTCCAGCCCTTGGGTGGGCAGGTGGTGTAGGCCCAGCCTATCAGACACTCTGTCAATGGAGTGACTCAAGGATGGAAGGGGACACTGAGTGTGTTCCTTCCTGTGGCAGCACCCTGACCAAACCTCTTCTTCTATGAGTTGTTTCTGCTTCCACGTCCTTCTGAAGTGCCCTGGCTCCTGCCTGTTCCCAGGTGTGGCTCTTTAAACTTCTGTTTGACCCTAAGAGCTTCACATAGCCTTCTGACGTAAACTGGACTTGTTTAGTGAGCCAACACCAGTTGCTCTTGCTTGTATCCAAAGAACCCTAATAGATGGGTGAAGTACTCGAAGGCCTTACTTCACACTAGAGCATAAAGACTAATCTCATGGTCTTATGCTGGTTTTGAAAGGGGAACAGGGAGCGAACACAAGGGTGATGTTTGCTGAAAGAGAGTGAGGGATGTTCTGAAAAGGACACAGGAGGCTAAGGCCCTGCAGACAAGCTTTGCTGGCTTCCCAGTGTTGCTGCAGGTGGTCCTGCTGCAGGTGTGTCTACCTGGAGGGGTCAAAATAGCATCAAATAGATGGGGCAATTTCTGTGTGCCTGGAATTCTACTTCTTACTCAGTGCCACTCAGGGCTCTGGCCACGCTTAATGATAAAAGTAACAATAATAAATGTCTATTCAGCACTTATATTATGTGCTGGGCACTGTTATAAATGTGATATACATATTAACTGATTTAATTCTCATAACAATATTTATCTTTTTATTAAATTATTATATTACTTGTTCTATCTATCAATCAACAGATGAGGAAACATCAAGGAGAGATTTGAATAATTTACCCAAGTCATAGAACTAGAAAGTGGCAGAACTGGGATTCAAATCAAGTACAGAGTCTGTGCTCCTACCTATGACTTTGAATCTTTGCTCCACCACTTACTGTCTGGGAAAGTTGTTTAACCTCTCTGGCCTCAGTTTCTTCATCTGCAGAATAGGGATAATAATAGCATCTACCTGAAGGTAGATAAAATAAGATGCCTGGTCCAGAGTAAGTACTATCTAAGGGTTTGCTCAAAAAATTATTTTGTAATAGACACTATAAAGATGACTGGGTGTACATTCTTTATAGAGGTGAGTGCAGAAAAAATTGTGACTATTCTACTGGTCACCTGTGCTCTATACAATGACCCTTGTAGATACTTTGTAGCTCTTCATAGAAAGAGCATGAGATGATAAAAAGTCATTTGTATTCTTCCCACAGTCATTTAGGGAGAGAAGAAAAAAGTAAATTTTGTTTTAAGGACATGAGCCTGGTGTGTAAGGACAGACAGCAAACCACCACCAACAGGAGCAAAGTGTGACCAGCGTCCCCGGCATGGGCCTCGCTGGGACAGCCAGGCTTGGGCTCTGGGCTGCCACCTCCCCTCTGTACTTAACCTTTCTGAACCTCGATTTCCTCATCCATAAACAGTGGATCATAAGAATGCCTGCCTCTTTGGGCTGATCTGGGGATTAAAGAAGATCATTCATTCATTCAGTATTTTTGCTGGGCATTAAGGGTACAAAGATTAAGGAAAAATAGGCCCTGCATTTGGGGAGCCCACGCCGCCATGGTAGAGGCTTCGAGGAAATTGTTCTACTGCAGTTCAGCAAGTTAAATACTTGGATGGAGGCAGGCACTGGTGGATGTGGTGGTGGGGGGACCTGGTTTTGGAGTAGGGAGAGGTCTGGGTTCAGGGCTTGGTTCTGGAGAATATGATAGAGCTGAATCTTGAAGGGCATTCCGAGTAGACAAAAAGTGAGAAGTTGGGGCACTTTTGGAGAATTTCAAGTAATTATTTATAGTTCTAGAGTTTGAGTTGGATTGTAGCTGGCGAGGATAATGGATGAAGAATAATACTGACAACTAACATTTAATTGAGCATTTACTGTGTACCAAGCATAGAGGGCTCTATTTGTATTATTTCAGTTTTAATCTTCCTAAGTATTTTATGTGATATGTGATATTTAGTATTCATATTTAACAAATGAGGAAACTGAGGCTCAGAGAACTTAAATGACTTGCCCGCGGTCACACAGCTAGTGAGTGGTGAAGCTGGGATTCAGACTCAGGCAGTCTGGAGCCAGAGTTTAACGTGAAGACCAAGACGACTTTGTGCCTGTGCATTTTAGAATGAATTTGAGGGTGGAGAATAGGGATGGGCCTGAAGCAGGGAGGACAGTTAGAAGTCTACTGTAGTAAACCATGGGAAAATACTGAGTGTCTGAACTAAAGCAGAGGCAGGAGGAACAGGGAAAGGAAAGGGATTTGAGAGATGTTCGGGAGTAGAGGACGAAGGGACAATGTGGACGTGTTTATTTTAAGGTCCCGATGGAATATTCAAAAGGACACGCCCAGTAGTCAGTTATGTGAGTCCGAAATGGAGGAGTCAGATCTGGGCTGGAGATACATCTGGGCTCCTAGTTACATGAAATTCCCAGAGAGAAGAGCAGGAGGTCAGGAGGAACCCATGGGAGGTGCAGTGGAGTGAGGAGATGACGCAAACTTGAGGCCTGCAGATTGTATCCAGGCTACATGTTGATTTGGCTTCCAGTATTAAAACATTAAAAACAATAGTTGCCAACATTTAAAAAATTGAGAAAGTTCCCATAAAAATAAGATTCGTGGGTGTTCTTGACAACGTGGACAATCCGGCAACCTGATGCCCGCGGATAAGGGACGGCAGTCTCCTTTTGGTAGGGCCAGTGCTCTCCAGCTTGTCACAGTGGCCAGCTGTCCTCCTTTTTCATATTTGGGTACCTGCCCGGCCCCTGCAGGTATTTTATTGTATGAGCCCAGATTTAAGGTTTGGGAAAAGGAAGCAGAGTTCCACAGGAAACCAATGGGTAGTCAGACAAGTGGCATCAGTGAACCACAAGGGCCGTGAGGGCGGCAGTGACAAATGCCTGGGGCAGATAAGTCACATGCCGATGAGTAGTGTCCTTTGGGTTTGGTCACCTGGAGGTGCCTTTAGCAAAAACACTTAGTAGAACCCTAGGGCAAGATGTGTGGGGGAAGAAGGAAGGATGAATGTTAAAAAATGATTTCAAGAAGCTCATTGCAAAGAGGAATTTGGGGTTGGGAGATTTTATTTTATGCTGCTTTTCAATATGTGTGTGACTTGAGAGTATCTGTATAAGGACGTATGTGACATAAAATAGCACTTCCTTTATTTGTCCTTCACTCAACGTTTTATAGCTACAAGGAGTCCGGTGTTAGCCTTGGTTGTTACTGAAACAGAGCGCTCCCAGGGTATAGAATGGAGTGAAGTGCTTTATATGTCTGTGAAGACAGCCCTGCCAACTTCAGATCTTACCAGTGTTAAATGCATTTTTGCTCATTTAATATGTAAGCCGCAGTGCCTTAAAGTGGGTAATGCAGCATTTGAACAGCAGCGGGTTAAGTCGAGCAGTGCCCACGGGGTGATTCGTTGCCTGCATTCACTCAGGCGTCTGTACGCTTCCACTTCCTTTGATCATTTGCAGGTGGAATCTGTGTGAGGATCCTAACCAGCATCACTTCTGTGCCATCTGGGCTAGTGTGCTTTTATTGGTTTTATGCCAGATGCCAATTTTTCCATTTACTTTTTTGTATTTGTTTTATGATATAACTTGATCCAAAAACTTATCTTGTGTGTATATGTTAGAACTTATCTATCTTGTCTTTGATGAACACTCTTTTTATTAAGGAAAAAAAATGTATCTCACTTCTGCAGCAGCTGATAAATAAACTACTTTGCTTCTGTGGGGACCACTATTTCAAAAGCACATTTGCTGTGATTTTTCTTTTCTCTCGGTAATGCAATGGGCAAGAGAGGCTTTAAAATTCGACATGGAGAGCCAGCCCTGATGGCCTAGCAGTTAAGGTTTGGCACGCTCTGCTTCAGCTGCCTGGGTTCAGTTCCCCCGGCGCAGAACCACCCACTCATCTGTCAGTAGCCACGCTGTGACGGAGGCTCACATAGAAGAACCAGAAGAATTTACAATTATACACAAGTATGTACTGGGGCTTTGTGGGGGTGGGAGGAGAAGAAAAGAAGGAGGAAGATTGTCAACAGACGTTAGCTTAGGGAGAATCTTCCCCTGCCAAAAAGAAAAAAAAAAATTCGACATGGAATGGAAGCAGCCAGTAGCCAAGCTATGCGATAAATGTCAACCAACTAATTGATTCATCAATTAATTCAACAAATAATTTTTAAGAACCTGCTGTGTGTCAGGTGGGGTTCTAGGCACTCGGGATATGGTTGTGTATACCACAGACACATATTCCTGCCTTCAGGGAGCTCATATCTGAGTGGGGACACAAACAATAAACAAGATAAAATATTTCTTGATAGACATATCTAGAGTATGTGTCTCTAAGTGTATTTTAGGGAGTGATAAATGCTAAGGAGAAAAAAATAAAGCAAGCAAGGGGGATAGGAATTTTGTTTGGGGGTATTTTAGATAGGGTAACCAAGGAAGGCCTCATTTGGAATATACCATTTGAGTTAAGACCTGAAGGAAGTGAGGAAGCAAGCCATGCAATCCCCTGGGGATAGAGCATTCCAGGCACAGAAATCAGCCAGTGCAAAGACCCTGAGGCAGAAATGCGCCTTACTTGGCATGATTAAGGAATAGTGTGGAGATCAGTATGCCAGATGGCAATGAAAGAGAGTGAGAGGAGTAGGAGATTAAATTAGATAAGTAAAGTAGGGGAGGGAGCTTTTACTCTAAGTAAGATGGAAGCCACTGAAGGGTTGACCATAGGAGTGACACGATGTGACTTACATTTTAACAGGATCTCTAGTTAAGGGATTCTTCACCCTTTCTGTGCCATGGACTCCTTTGGCAGTCTGGGGAAACCTATGGACCACTTTTCAGAATAGTGTTTTTAAGTGCAAAAATAAAAGCCACAAGATATAAAGGAATCCAATTGTATGGAAATACAGTTATCAAAATATTTACACCAATTTGTGGGTTAGCAATATATATGCTTCTTTATTAACTCATTAAAGTAAACCTAGCAGTAGGTCTGTAACTACTGTGATTTCAAAGAAATAATGAACATACATGATATTTTGAGAGATCTGCAACAGCTCTGATCTGATATGAAATTATCTGGGATTTCCGTTGGGGCAAAGTCACAGGTACTGCTAATACTGCCCCGGACCACTGCCTGCATTTTTAATGGGAGGAATTGCTAAATTTCAGTTAGAGATTAGTGAAAATCAAGATTTTTTTCCCATCTAAGTTCAAGGATCTACTGAATTCTCTCTACAGACCCCTGCTCTGCTAGGCGGGAATAGATTAAATGGGATACAAAGAGGCTTGGGTGATCTAAGGACATGTTGCCGGGTCTCTGGTCTTGCCCCTGTCTGCATTTCAGCAGGCACCGCTGGAATTCACTGCTTGCATTTCAGATCACTGCAGTTCCTGGTACAGTGTGGAACCCAGTGACAGCCTCTAAATTTTTAAAGGCTCTAGGAAAAGCAAAAACTCCAAGAGGTTTTTTATATTTCTCTGACTTGTTCTTGTGGCCATATAGTTCAGGAGACCTGGGGTACAGTCCCTTAGTTTCAGTGGATTCTCCGTATGGCACAGGCGATCCCTTTTCCTTTCCTAGTGTCATCTCTCCCCTTGGTTATTCCTAGCTCACACAGGTGTGGATAGTACCGGCAGAGTTCTTTATATTCTAAGAAGAAGTAATCTATATAAATATCTCTAGGTCACAAGGCTACATCCTGGCCAAACTCACGTATTTTCTGCTCTCTGTACATACCACAGCTTTCTAGCCCCCATGTCTCTGCACGTGTTCTTGCGTTTCCTTGGAGAATGGCCTTCTTACTCTTGTCTCCTTTACTTGTTCATATCTGACCTGACCCTCAGGGCTCAGCTCAAATGCCACCTGTTCATGTGGTTGTCCCTACTTCCCGCAGGGCCCCATTACCTCCTCTGAACTTTCGTGGCACCTTCTTGGTTCCTCTCCTCATGGTACCCGCCACACTCTGCCTTGTAGTGCAGCTATTTATACACCTATTTACCCTCCTACGCTCTTCTAAGCTCCTATAAGCTCTGAGGGCAAGAGCGGTGCTGTCTTTTGTCTCCGTAGTTCCCAGGATGGTGCCTGCCGGAAAGCAGGCGTGAATGAACGGGGGAAGCGGAAGCTGCAAATGACACAGGAGCCTGTTGGCAGAGCATTCGGTCTCAACGAAATCTGTAAGTTTGCTTCACGTCTATCCCACTTGCCCTCCTCCCTTCCCAAATAGTGACCAAGGCTACTTAGGACCTTTTATTTCCCAAGTGGAAATAACCATTTTCATAAGTGTTTTGTAATACTTGTTAAGAAATTCACACACTGTTGAGAGGTCCAGAGTAGACAGCAAAAATCCCCCCAAATTTCATCATCCAGACAGAATGTATTTAACATTTTGGTGTATATTCTTTTTTTGTGTGTGTGTGAGGAGACCAGATGTTGTGCTAACATCTGCCAATCCTCCTCTTTTTCTGCTGAGGAAGACTTGCCGTGGGCTAACATCCGTGCCCATCTTCCTCCACTTTATATGGGACGCTGCCACAGCATGGCCTGACAAGAAGTGCATCGCTGCACGCCTGGGATCCGAACTGGCGAACCCCGGACTGCCACAGCAGAGTGCGCGCACTTAACTGCCTGTGCCACTGGGACGGCCCCGATTGGTGTATTTTCTTACAGATTTTTTTTTTCACTTTATAAAGTCATACACGTTTTATAAAGGTCAGATCATGCCATACATTATATTATAATTATTATTCTTTTTTACTTAGCATTGTGATTGTCTTTTCATGAATCTACAGGCAGTGGAGCATAGTGGTTAAGAGAATGGCTTTAGAGCATTATTGTTTGAATTTAAACTTGAAGCTATCACTTAATAGCTGTTGACCCTGGAGAGTCAGTTAATTTCTCTGTTTACCCGTTTCTCTATCTATAAGATGAATCCAATACAAATACTAGTTATAGGAGTGTTGTGAGGATTAAATGGGTTCAGACATGCAGACACTTAGGGCCTGACTCAGTACACAGGAGATCTTTCTGTTATTATTTCAGCATTTGTTATGACTGCAGAGTCTTCCATTGCATGGCTACCTCCAAATCTATTTAACCATTCCCCTATTATGGGCATCATGTTGCCTTTGACTTTTCACTCTTATGAATAATTCATGATGCAGTGAATATCCTTGTACATACCTCCTTGCACACTTGTCTGATTTATTTCCTCAGGATATATTCCAAAATGTGAGACTGTGGGATTTTGTGATGCACGTTGCTATACTGTTGTCCAGAAGGTTTCCTTCTGATACAATGATACTATTATCATTGTATAATGTTTTTCAACCTCTACATCCTTCGAAACCGCTTGCCTTTGTTCTCATTTTATCCCTGTGTTAGTGCAGATGCGTGATGCATCAGCCATTGAAAACATGGGGACAGATGAGGCCGAGAACAGGCTCGAAAGACCCCAGGTGGGCTGATTTACCTGGCTGCACCCTGAGCCCCTGCTCTTAGTCAGCCACACTGCAGGGGGACTCCTGCAAGGTGGAGGGTCCAGGGTAATTCCTTCCTGGGGCCAATGGAATGGCAGCAGTCACGTCGGCCACTCAGGGTGGGCCCAGCGTCCTGTCAACATGTGGGGATGCCCATGCTGGGGTCAGTGGCCATGTGGTTCTGCTTCATCTTATGAGATGCACACCCCTCCATGGGGCTTTTCCTTGCTTTCCTTTTGTAGATCGCCCTTTGAGGTGACTCAGCAGCAGCGTGCTGCCTCCTTCTGCTCCACAGGGGAGGTTGTCTAGGAACACAGAACCCGAGGAGAGGGAAGTGGCGTTTAGTTACCCTTAGGGATTTCTGGAGACAGTATTGTGTTTACTCCTTCTGGATGGCCAAGAGAAAGATAATTTATATTAACCTTTCAAATATAATTTAGAGGCTTTGCTTTGGAAAGCACTTACTGATTTTCTCTCTGAAGACCAGAACTTCCATAAATTTATTTTTAATCCTCGAATATATTAGACCCTGAGAAGTTTTCATTATCTTCTTGGGATAGAGCAAAATAAAGAAAAAAATAATTGTTAATTCAAGGATTTCTCCTATTAACTTAAGGTACTTCTTGAAAATTGATAATTTCAAAAAAGTCAGTAGTGTGGGGATGTTCCTAGTAATCTACTGTCTGAATCAACTGGAAGGTGTTGTATTATTCCGATTGCTTTGGATTATAGAATTTAAATATAATACTTCTGGCTCACTAAATCCAATTATGGTGGTAGGTTGTGATATTTTCATTTTATTTAAGCAAAACCTTGGGCCACAATTTTCCTTAGTTAAGTAAAATAGAGGTAGGGTCGAATTTCACCTTTTGCTATTTTTCCTATTATTTTGTTACTCTCAGATTTTATTGAAAATTGGTCTGTAATTGATGAATAGTGGCAGCACTACAGAAATGACATACAGTTGAATTTTTCCTGGGACATCAATGAGTTTCCACAAGAGTGGAGCTCTGGTCGGGGGAGTGGGTGTGGTCAGCAGGCGCGCCACTGCCTGCGGAAAGCCGTAGCCGGCCATGTCTTTGAAACTATACTAGCGCACGTGCGCGTGTGTCATTCTGGCACCAAAAATGTTAGCAAATATAAGACAGACTCTCAGAGAAAATCGCTAACCTTTCCTCTGGATTCAAATTGCATGAAGCAGGCTTTGAGTTTCAATAAAATGTTAACTTTACTTTTACCTCTCCTCATTTGCAAAGTTTTACTTGTCTGACCCCAGAAATGCCATGTCTGAATTCTAAAAGAATGAGTCCTGGGGGGACTATCCCCAGCCCTCTCAGCGGATGATGTTAGTTATCATTAGTACAATCTGTCATTCTGAGCTTCCTGAACTTCCAGCTCCCAAACGGGTGTCTGAGGTCTTTCTACTCTACTTGTAGAGTGGTGGTTCACAACTGGGGATGATTTTGCTCTCCAGGGACATTTGGCAATATCTGGAGACATTTTGGTGTCACCACCATTAGGGGCCGGAAGGAGATGTGTTGCTGGCATCTAGTGGGTAGAGGCCAGGGATGCTGCTAAACATATTACTGTACACAGGATAGCCTCCACAAAAAAGAATTATCTGGCCTCAAAATACTGCTGAGGCTGAGAAACCCTGATGTAGAAGTTAGCAAGATCAGGATGTCTCCAGGGAAGCTGGCTGGCTGCCAGGAGAGTACTCAAAGGTGCCATTCGCCTGGTAACCTTATCACAGGTCAGGGTCAGGCTCTCTCTCAGCCTTGCAACTTCAGATACTCATTTTCAGGTGTCCCAGAGCTGATGAAACTTGCATAGAAACTCACAGGAAACTGAGTAAATTACTTCTTCCTGCCTTACTAAGTTCCACCAATAAATAGAACTGGTGTCAGAGTGATGCTTGTGTTGGCTGCAGAGCTCATAGGTTCCCTGTTGGCCAGGTGCCTGGAAATTGAAATTGCCAGGAGGTACCTTGGGGAGCTTGGAAGCAAAACAAGGGAAGATTTTTGAGTATCTAATGGTACCTGAAACTCTGAGGTCTGGAGGCTTAAAACTCCACTCAAGGTGCATCATATCAGGGTTGGAGACGCTGCATCTTCAGGATAACACTCTTCTCCTTTAGAAAGTGCTGGGATGGGTCTTGGCAACTAACTTTGATCTTTCACACTTTCCTCCTCTGCTTCCCTTGCTGACCAACTGCCTTCCATTACCCATTATTGATTCTTTTAATTAATTTACTTTCAAGTCTTATTGGCTTAGAGGAGAGGAATTGGTTCAATAAAAATGTCAAACACCATTGTGTAACAGGGGTAATTAATATGAAGATTGACATTAGGGCACTGTCCCTAACTGGAGGCTTCTCAGTCTAGTGAGTGGCACTGAGGTGACAACATTTCAGAAGAATGTGAGCAGGGCAGTGACAGGTATACTCAGGATTCTGTGCAAGTGCAGAGGACACAGAATGTGACATTGCAGAATATGCTGCAATGTCACTTGGACTGTCTGTTTTTATCTCTCAGGTACTGATTTGGTAGTTTAGGTTTTGGAGGGCAACCTTAATTCCTGTGATTCTGAGTCCTGGGAGAAGAGTGTAAGGAGCTGTGATCGCTCCTGTGTACTGTCGGCTTGTCCATTTAATTTTCCTTGTTCTGTTTCAAGATTGGATGTCAGCTCTCTGGATGATGGAAGAGTGCAATACGCCACTTAAATATTCACCTTTTCCCTCTCAATAATGGAGGCAGTCATTCTGTACATTTTTGAATGTTGTAGTCAACCCACCAGGAAATATAGCCCGGCTGGAGGGAGGTCCAAGGATGCAGCAGAGGGTCTCCCTTTTTATTGTGAAGAGAGGAATTCTGCAAAGGCCAGCAATGCTTGAGTGAGCTTGAGGGGTTTTGCCAGGATCCTGCTGAATCACTCGGCAAAGTCAGAAACCTGCTTAAGTGCAGAATCACAAGCAATACTCTCTTCTTAGTTATACACTGATAGGGATATTAGGAACATAGAGAAATAGAAACATTTAGTGGGATTGCTAAGCAGGAAGGGGAGAATGTGCTGGATATACACATTTTTATTCACCAAAGCCAGCTAGTTTGGGCCATGTTCTGCCCACGTCTCCTGATCCTTCCTTAACTTCCCCCAACTGCTAAAAGTGGATCTTGATTTTCTGCACTAATTGAAATCAGACAGACCTACCTGAGTTTGAATCTGGGGTCTGGCACACATTGGGTGTGGGACTTTGTGCAAATAGCTTCTTTGAGCCTCCATGTTCAACCTATAAACTGAAAATGACAGCACTTACCACTTAGAGGGGTTGAGGATAGAGGTGATGTGTGTGAAACTCCTAAGAGGGTTCTTGGCGTGTTGGAGGGACTCAGAAAATGCTAGCTATCATTTTATGTGGAGAGGTCACACTTAGCACGTGAATGCCCTAAGAGGGGTGTGAATTGACGTAAATTCATACCGAGAGGTATAGACTGGTATATCTCTTCCAAAAATCTAGTTTTTTGGACAGGAGTCATGGTGATGGAAAATGAGGCAAGGCACAAGAATTCTGAGTTTTGGGGGGAAGGAGAGAGAAAGGGACAGCCTGGGATGTTATTCATTCATCAGACATTGATGGAAGGCCCACTGGGCACCAATTTCTGTAAAAAAAGATACACTTGGCTAACCTCACAGTCTGTCACTGGGCCAGCCCTGTCCTTCTGTGATGAGCCAGTGCCCGTAGTGCTTGGGGTTTCTTGGAAGTGCTGAATAGTCTAAGTACTTTGTTAATTTTTTTCTTCAGTAATTAATATAGTCATATCAAAACTGTCCCCAGTTAATTAATTGTGCCCCAACCAAATTAATCTTACCTTACCTTAAAATGTGTTACGTTTGGAAAGGCGTCTCACAGGGAAAGGAAGACTATACATGTGTGCTATATCCTTCAAAAAAGACACAGCAGCTTTTCTGCATTTCAGTGGAAGGCAAATATCTGAGGCTGACCCAATAGCGTGCTGCTGGGAGGCTGTGGAGGAGGAGGAGGAGGGGGAGGGGGAGGAGGAGGGGCAGGAGGGGGAAAGGAAAGGAGAGGAGGAGGATTTTAGCTCCTGTATTGATTTTCTTTATCCCTGTTGAGATTTCTCTGCCTCTTCTGCCAAGAACCCCGTCTCAGAAGTTCAGTTTAGGTAGAGCTGCATTTTTTTCTGGATCTTTCCTTGTTATCATCTCCATTAGAGGTGGAAATTCACTGAAGGATTGCTCTGGCAATTGTCGGAACCTCTCTTCCTGTTTTGTTCCCTCTGCATTGCCCCCTTGATGTTGATAGGCCACCATTGCTGGTTATTTGCTTTTCAGCCTGTGAGCTCCTGAGAGGAGAAGGGGGCAGGCGCTGCATCTTATTTGTAATCTCAGTGCATAGGATAATTCTAGACAGATCTCAAACTAGAATGAATGTTTGTTTAATGACTGAGAGAGCCAGAGACACTTCTCTTACTTCTTTTCTGAAGCTCACAATCAATTTTTTCTTCTCTCCCCCACCCCCAACCCCCCCTTTTTGATCTAACATTGACTGCAAAACATGAAAATCAGTGGATGGATGCTTAGATACCAGCATAAATCTATAGGAATGCATCAACATGAGGCAAGGCTTACCTCATTGGGAATTGGGTTTTTTTTGCTTTCTTTAATTTATTCTGAGAGAGAAATTGAAATTTGTCCTTTTATTTGTTTTGATACAAACTTAACTCTCCCCCATATACACACCACACACACATGCACACCCACACTACGCACACACACGCATTAACCAAAGGACTCTGATGTAGCACGTGTATCATTTCTGATCTGTGAAATACAACAAGGGACTAATAAAGCAAAATTGAATTTGGCCAGCCTTTGAAACCTATTGATTTCAAATTAGAGCAGCAGCGTTAATTCTATTAGGGCAGTCACACTCAGAACTTGGTGTCTGGAATGGATTAAAAGGTACTCATTTAGAAGTTTATAAGTATATCTTTGATGAATTAGCTGGGAAAATAATACTCCTATAAGAAACTATGTGGGAGGTGAGTGACTGCATCCTAATGCTAGTGCCTTGTTTTATCTTTGAACGTTTTGTTGGCCTCAGGGCCAGTGGGGATGTCCCAAGTGTCCACTATGGTCAAGATCTGAGAGTCCTTAAGCCTGCAGTCGTTGTGAATCAGGTCCTGGGGCTTCGTGATGTCTCTCTATCCACATGTCCAGTCGGATTGATGGTTCTGTGGGAGGAAAAGACTGGCCTCTCCCTGAAAGTTGGATGGGGCTCTGAGATATGGGTCTAATCAGTAAGGTGCCCAGAGCGCCGAGTCTGAGAGAGAATGTCTTGGGTGTGTTTCTTCCTTGGAGCTACAACTTGACTGATGGTTTCTTCTGCAGGTGAGAGTGATTTTCCAGCGATTGATTTGGCCAGCACAGCCAGAGAACAGGATTCTTCTCTTCTTTTTGGCCACTAAATGCCTATGTGCACCACACATTCCAGTGAGAGAAGAAGGGCGGAGCTTCTTGGATGACGATGGACAGTCTACGGGGCAGGATGAGGGGAGAGTGTGCGACATCGACACCACAAGGGTAAGAGCTGCCTCTCTGGCATTTTCTCTGGCACTAATACTTATCAAAGGAAGGGGAGAACGAACCTTAGAGTATAGTGACAAAATGAAGGTCAGACACTAGGGAGACTATTCTAATTGTAAAATCCACTGGGCAGTTGGGGCAGATGTCTAAAGGAGAAAGAGAGAGTGCCAGCCTGGAAGGATTAGGTTGGGGTTGTACTGGGAGACACAGCAGGCCAACTTTGGAAGATTCCATAGTCTACATTGCCCACACCCCCTTTTGACATTTGTAGTTCAGACTTGAGGGAGTAACACTACTGTTATTGTGACAAGATTCCATTTGTGTTCATTTGAGTCAGTCTGGCTTAAAATGGGTACTGTGGAGCTGGGGTTGGTAAGAGTCTGCCTCAGGTCCCAGACTGGGGGCTTATCAGGAGTACCTGGTCCAGAGACAGATTTTTGTTTGAGCCACATAATGTTGAATACATGTTGGATCAATTCTAATTAAACTTGAGATATCCCACATAAAAATCAGGATTCCCAGGTTCTCCTGGAACACTGTAAGATACACCTGTACTGGCCCTCTATTCCCATGAAGGACTAGGGTGCTGAGTAGCCTCTGCATCTGGATAGTTCACTATAGTACCCAACCAACCCACTTCATTTGTTTAACTTACCTGTTTGGTCACCGGAAGCATTTCATTTTACTTTGCCTGGTCTAGATCATTCTGCTAGCTCTTTGACAAAAACAGTGATAGCTTTTGTTAATTCTTAGATAAAAGTGAATATCTTTCACTAGAGTATGGGCAGCAGCTAGCAGAAGGGGCTGGGCTGTGGAGATGACAATACTTGATCCCTTCCACGGAAGAGCTTAGAGTCTAGAGACAGCAATGGTCAGACTTGTAGGGGTAAGGAGAACTGTAAAAAAATTATGGTATCTTGTGTGGGTGCTAAGATAAAAGTGCACCTGAAGAACTGTGGGAGAAGGTGAGTAGAGTGGGGAACTGGAGGAGAGAACTATTAATTTGGCCTAGGTTCATTCAAATTCTCCAAAACATCCCCCCCGCCCCCCCGCCCCAGGACAGCAAGGCTTCACTGTTACAGCCATTTACGTGGGTTCCTCTACGTAACGTGACTCTGTTGGAGATGTGATGGGTACCTACCTCAGAGTTAAGGCTCCCCTCTTGTGGCAAAGTCCACATTTTTCCTATTTCTTGTTGAAAATCTTTTGTCTGGGATTCTTTGCTTTTTACAAATAGGACAGATTTCTGGCTATTTGGCTCACTAAATCACTCAGCCCTCTGAGCAGCCCTCTGCTCAGAGATGAGCTGTGTGACTAACGGGGATCACTGGAGTTTCCAGAGGGGAGCAGCCACACTAAATAGAAGTCCAGAGGGAATGAAGACAACTCTAATATAACTTATAACTGTCCCACGTGGAGAGAGCAAGAGAGGGAAAGGAGTAGGGGCACAAAGGGGGAGTTAGAGGTCCTGTTACCTCAATCTCTTATTTTGGAATATGGTTTTACATGTGTCTTGTACTTTGTGTTTTCAAGATTTTTGCATTTGTTAATTTACCATGAAGATGGGTTTATCATCTTTTTTTTTTTTTTTTTTGGTGAGGAATACTGGCTCGGGCTAACATCTGTTGCCAATCTTCCTCTTTTTGCTTGAGGAAGATTGTTGCTGAGCTAACATCTATGCCAGTCTTCCTCCATTTTGTATGTGGGATGCCTCCACAGCATGGCTTGATGAGTGGTGTAGGTCTGTGCCTGGGATATGAACCCACAAACCCTGGGCCGCTGAAGTGGAACAGCCAAACTTAACCACTACGCCACTGGGCTGGCCCCTTATCATCTTTTATAGATCAAGAATCTACCCACCCAAGGGCATGTAGCTGGGAAGTGGCAGCTCAAACACAAATTTTTGGAGTCCTAGGCGTTTTCTCTTTTCTTTAATTGCTTCTGAAAACTCAGCATGGATAAGGGACCTGGTGGGTTCATTTCTTTCAGTTCAACATTTAAAAGTTGGGTTCACGTTATGAATGTTCTGAACTAGGGCAACCTGGGACCCTGGGGACTACTCGGAGCTGTGCCATTGATGTATGGTCAGCTGTGCCCCATGCTGTCAGAACATGTCAGATGTGGAACAGACCTAGTGGGGAGTTTCCTTGCTGTCTACTTGGCCAGTGGGACTCACATGTTTTGTCCAGGCTTCCTCACTGGCTGGGCTTAACCATTGCGAAGGCTACTGGAGGGAATGACTCCATGTAGGAGCCTCAGGATGCCCAGCGAATGCTGATCCCTGGAAACAAAGACTCAAATTCAGAAGGCTCTTTGAAATTTTGTGTTCTGCACTCTGGCTCTGGGCGTGTCCTTCTAGATGTCCCCTAAGCAGCTATTTGTTTCTGAGAATTGCACTATTTTAGCTGCCGTAAAAACATTCTGATTCACGAAGGCCCAGACTAAGGACCACCTGAGTCTCCATTTCCAAATCCACATAGTGGACTATTCAATGCCATTGACATTTCGTCATACTGTCTGCTCTTCTCTGGCCTATCATTGATTTCTTTTTTCTTTTCTTTTTTTTTTTTTGTGAGGAAGATCAGCCCTGAGCTAACATCCATGCTAATCATCCTCTTTTTGTTTGCTGAGGAAGACCGGCTCTAAGCTAACATCTATTGCCAATCCTCCTCCTTTTTTTTTTGGTCCTCAAAGCCCCAGTGGATAGTTGTATGTCATAGTTGCACATCCTTCTAGTTGCTGTATGTGGGACGTGGCCTCAGCATGGCCGGAGAAGTGGTGCGTTGGTGCTCGCCCAGGATCCGAACCCGGGCTGCCAATAGCGGAGCGCGCACACTTAACCGCTAAGCCACGGGGCTGGCCCCTATCATTGATTTCTGATTTTCTTTTTACTCGTTGCTCACACCAGTGCACAGGGAGCTTGCTGTAAGAGAAGACGATCACTGGGGAAGGTACCTGGTGGGAGGGTGCTCATCCATGGGTATGGAGTGAGTTTAGATTTTCAATTGCGTTTATGTTTGTTTGGTTCTATTTGGAATATTCTTACACGGCATGGCCAGCCATAGAATTTAGCATCATCTACCCTTTTTAAAAACATAAATGATTTTTTTCTTTTAAATTTAATAGAATAAAGTTCAGCTCTTAGAAGAATGTTCCAAAAAGATGGCGACATTAATGCTGAAAAATGCCCTATTTTTTTCTTTGATGAAAGGACCAATGTAGATTTTGGGCAAGTGGGAAGGAAAAAAGAAGCTAGATTTTTGTTTACTTTTGATGAATTGATTTTAAAAAGTGATTCTTCCCCATAAAAATACTGATTTGTATTTGTTATACTTCTGTTACTTTTCTGAGCAAAGCAAGCCACTCATGCACGTGTGTGCATGTGTATGTGCCAGCCTTGAAAAGACAGTTTTGAGAGTATTTTTTCAGTGAGTCTGAGAGCACGAAGCAGAGAGAGGGAAGTGGACTAGGAAGAGGTGAGTAAGAGGTTAATAGCTTTGAAAAGGCTTTACAGGGTGCCACTTGGAGAGAAGTGGATCAATGTGGTTTTTCTTTTAAGCTACCAGTGAATACATTGGACTTTTGACATCATTTTTTTCTTTTCAAACACCAAGAGGCTCAGGGTGGCCAAATACAGTATATAGGGTTCTCACCACGAGTGGTTTGGGTTGATAGTAGGTAAAGGCATTGGTACAGTGAGCCTAAGCTCTTGTTGAGGAAGAGAATGAAAATAGCAATTGATTTTTCTACCCTTGTGGCCTTTTGTACCCACAGATGTGTCTGATTGGAGACCCCATCTGCTCTCAGCATGCTGTACCAAATCCCCTATCGAAGAGTATGGCATTCTTTAATAAGGATGACTGATAAAATATGTAACTTTGAAGATCAACCAATCCCTCCTCCCCCCTACTTAAAAACAAAATTTAGATACTCACGTGAGACATAGTGGTAAGTGTCTGCCCCATAAAAGCTGAATAATGTTGGCCAAACTCTGAGCCTCAAGTTTTTCTATTTGCAACATGGGGATATAAGATCTACCACTTAGGATTATTGGAGAGTTAAAGGAAATGACTCGTTCACTCAGTGATACTCACTCATTGCCTACTAGTGTCCAGGTACTGCCCAAGCTGCTAGGAATTAAAGGGTGAATAATGTATATGAAAGCACTTACCACAATGAATGGCCAAAAAAGGTGCTTAGTAAATTTTTCTTAAAATATTTTTGATGGAGAGTTTTAACGTATACAAAAATAGAGAGAATGATACATTAAAGTCCTCTGTACTCATCACTCAGCTGCAAGAATTATCAATTTATGGCATGATCAATGTCTTGTACGATCAATGTCAACCTCCCTTCCCCCCATCCTCCATTGCCCTCCATGGATTATTTTGAAATGAATCTCAAATGTGGTATAAGTTTATCCATAAAATTTTAGTATACATTTCCAAAAGATAAGGATTCTTTTTAAGAACATAATTATACCACCTTTAGCACATTGAAAACAATAACAATAATTCTTTTATATTATCAAGTGTTTAGTTGGTGTTCTAATGTCCCTAATTTTCATATACTTTTTAAGCATTTGGCTAGTTAGAATCAGGATCTGTACAAAGCCCACACATTGGATCTATCTGATATGTCCCTTATTTGAGCCATGTCATTTGTCCTGTACGATTTTCCAGTGTGGATTTTGTTGATTGTATCCCTATAGTATCATTGAACATGTTCCTCTAAAATCTCTATTTGATTTCAACTGGTAGATCTAGAGTCTCCATCAAATTCAGCCCTGATTTTTTTTTTTTTTTTGGTTGTAGTGCTGTAGAATTGTGTATGTATTTCCATCAAGAGGCGCATATATCCTGTTGTACCTTTCTGTTATATCAGGCTTGATCAATGAGTTCAGGTATTGTTATTTTGATCTACCTGTTCCCCATCAGCTTTTTATCTGCATTTTAGCAGCTATCCATGATCATTGCCTAGATCCATTATTTCATTATCAGTCGCAAAATAGTTAGATTTTAATTCTATTCCTTCTTCATTAGCTGGAATACTTTTTTAAATAATGGTTTTATTGTGATATACTTTGCTCAAAATAAAATTCACCTTTTTAAAATGTATAATTCAGTGGTTCTTAGTATATTCATAAGGTTGTACAACCGTCTAATTCCAGACTTTTTTTTATCACCTCTAAAAGAAACACATACCCGTTAGCAGTCACATTTCATTCTCCTTTCCTCCCAGTGCCTAGCCACTAATCTACTTTCTGTCTGTATGGGTTTGCTTATTCTGGATATTTCATATAAATGGAATCATACAATATGTGGCCGTTTTGGTCTGACTTCTTTCATTAGCTCAAGGTTTTCAAAGTTCATCCATGTTATAGCATGAATCAGTACTTTGTTCCTTTTTATGGCCAAATAATAGTCTATTGTATGGATATACCATTTTATTTACCCATTCATCAATTGATGGACATTTGGGTTGTTTCCTCTTTTTGGCTATTATGAATAATGCTACTATGAATATTGATATACATGTTTTTGTTTGAACATATGTTTTCAATTCTCTTGGGAATATACCTAGGAGTGGAATTGCTGGATCCTATCGTAAGTCTATGTTTAACTTTTTGAGAAACGGGACTAAATTGTTTTCCAAGATGGCTGCACCATTTTAAATTACCGCCAGTAATACATGAGGCTTCCAATTTCTCCATATCCTCACTAACATTTATAGTGTTATAATACAACACTTGGATTATTATTACATTTTGTTGATAGCCATTCTAGTGGTGTGAAGTGATATCTCACGTGATTGCATTTGAGAAAAAAAATTTTTGATTTGCCTTTCTGTGATGACCAATGATGTTGAGCATCTTCTCATGTACTTTTTGGCCATTTGTATATCTTCAGAGAAATGTCTATTAAAATCCTTTGCCCATTTTCAAATAGGTTGTCTTTTTTTTTTGTTTTGTTTTGTGAAGAAGATCGGCCCTGAGCTAACATCTGCCAATCCTCCTCTTTTTGCTGAGGAAGACTGGCCGTGGGCTAACACCATGCCCATCTTCCTCTACTTTATATGGGACGCTGCCACAGCACGGCTTGCCAAGCAGTGTGTCGGTGCACGCCCGGGATCCGAACCGGCGAACCCCGGGCCGCCACAGCAGAGCGTGCGCACCTAACCACTTGTGCCACCGGGCCGGCCCCAGGGGTTGTCTTTTTTATTGTTGAGTTGTGAGAGTTCTTTATCTATTCTGGATACTAGAATCCTACCAGATATATGGTTTGCAAATATTTCCTCCCATTTTGTGGGTTGTCTTTTAACTTTCTTGATACTTGTCCTCTGACTTGATCGTATTCTTTGGAGCACAAAATTTTCAATTTGGATGAAGTCAATTTATTTATTTTTCCTTTTATTTTATTGTGATTTTGGAGTCTTAACTAAGAAGCCATTGCCTAATCGAAGGTCATGAAAACTTATGCTTCTATTTTCTTACAAGAATTTTATAGTTTTAGCACTACATTTAGGTCTTTGATCCATTTTAAGTTAGTTTTTGTATATGATATGAGGTAGGCATCCAATTTCATTCTTTTGCATGTGGCTGTCTGGTTGTCCCAATACCATTTATTGAAAAGACTGTTTTTCTTCCATTGAATTACCTTGACACAGTTGTAGAAATTCAGTTGACCAGAGATAGGGCTTATTTGCGGATTCTCAGTTCTATTAACCTTGATCTTCCCTGTCTATCCTGTGTCAGTACCACCCTGTCTTAATTACTGTAGCTTTATAGCAAGTTTTGAAATCATGATGTAGGAGTCTTCCAACTCTGTTCTTTTTAAAGCTTGTTTGGCTATTTTGGGTCTCTTGCATTTCCACATGAATTTTAAAATCAGCTTGTCAATCTCTGAAAAAAGGCGGCTAATTATTTTGAGAAGGATTATGTTGAACCTAAACGGAATCCTTTTTTTAATTTTGTATTTTTGTTTTCTCATTGTTAATATGTAGAAATACAATTGATTTTTGTATATTGATTTTGTATTCTGCAACATTGCTGATATTATTTATTGCTTCTAATAATTTGTGTGTGTGTATCCCATAGGATTTTCTAGATACAAGATCATGTCATCTGCAAATAGTATTTTGGGGCTCTATTGTTAGGTTCATCTATATTTATAATTCTTATGCCTTCTTGATGGATTGACCATTTTAATGGTCAGCATTATAATAAAATGCTGTTTATCTCTAGTAACAATTTTTGTCTTAAATTTTATTTTGCATGATAGCTGTATAGCCACTCCTGCTATCTTTCAGTTACTATTGTCATCCTTTTACTTTCAACCTGTTTGTGTTTTTAAATCTAAATAAATATTTTCTAGTGTATCATTTTAATTGTTTTACTATTGTTTTTGAATTATTGGAATATTTGTAACGGGAAAAAATTTTCCTCATTAACTGCTATATAGTTCTTCTAAAATATGATTCATGCAGGAAGGTAGGATAAATGTTTGATTTTTCTCTTAATTTCTCACGTTCCAAAATAATGGGTTAGTACTCTAGCACCTTCTAAAGGTGACCAATGCATTTCTTTCCTTTTAAAAAATATTATGAACTCAAGAATTTTAACACACTTGGTGTGTTTCATTCCACTGGAGACTTTTTTCTTTTTGATGCACAAATTTCCCGTCTTTGACCAGTGGGAGTCTCCTTCAGTCGGGCCTGAGTCCTTTTGACTCTTTGCCTGTCCTTGTTGATAGCTTCCTTGCTTTCTGATATAACAAGATATTCCAGGCTTATCTTATACATTTCTTGCCCTAGACCAGGGATTAGCTATTTCTTCAAGGAGCTCTTGTTCTTTTGGCGAGAAATTGTATTTTGATGCCTCAACCTGCACAAACTCGGGATGTTCGTTGCTTCTGAAGTAGTGTCTTCAGTTGGGTTCTCCAGGAAATAGAATGAGACAGAGAGTTGTGTGCAGGAAGTTTGTTGGGAGGTACCTTTGGGATAAATATCTGTGGGAAGTGAAGGAAGGAGGATTGGGCAAAGGGAGGAGTTGAACTGTGATGATGTTGCGACAGAAACCTCAGCTGATCCTACGGGGAGCTCGGGAGCTGGGTTGCTTACCTTGAGAAAAGGATGCTGGGTCATTATAGCCCCTCATAGATAAGTCATTGGATGTGAGCTGGTCTAGGGAGGGAGTGTGACCTTGGGCAGTTCTCCTTGGCTGAGAATGATTCCCAAAGAGGGACCTAGCTGAGAGCCCTTAGCTGTTAACACTCCCAGCAGGTGAGAGAATGCGTTCCTCAGCTCCTGTCAGGAGATAGGGGTGATGCTTCACAACAACCACGATAGTTGGTCATTTTCTTCTAGGCTTTTTCAGTGGAAATAAGATTTTCTTTTAACAGAAGATCAGTCATGAGTTCATACTGATATTTCCAATTCAAATTTAGCATCATTGGATTTTTACTTAATTTCTTTGATTTTTATATTTGTGCTTCTTTCACTCTGCACCCAAAATCTTGGTAGTTCCTAGTGACATTAACATAATCACTTATTTGCTTTACCCTTTCTTTGTGTGTATGAAAGTTTCAGAATAATTATGTGAATATGAATACTAAAAAGATTTTAATGTTTCTACAGTTTATTTGTCCTAGGGTGTATACCACTAGCGATGTACAGTCAAATTATTATGTTTTAAAAACCCTTGAAGGCCGGTCCGTGGCTTAGCGGTAAATGCGCGCGCTCTGCTACTGGCAGCCCGGGTTTGGACCCCGGGCGCGCACCGACCCACCGCTTCTCCGGCCATGCTGAGGCGGCGTCCCACATACAGCAACTAGAAGGGTGTGCAACTATGGCATACAACTATCTCCTGGGGCTTTGGGGAAAAAAAAAGGAGGAGGATTGACAATAGATGTTAGCTCAGAGCCGGTCTTCCTCAGCAAAAAGAGGAGGATTAGCATGGATGTTAGCTCAGGGCTGATCTTCCTCACACACACACACAAAATAAATAAAATAAATAAATAAATAAAAAACCTTGAAATACTTCATCTCTCTGAGGTTAATGACAAACTTGATACACAGTAAGGTTAAATTTTAGGGATTGTCTTTTTCATTTTTATTTAATTTTCTGTCATAATTATATAAAACATTTACATGGTTCTCAAGTCCAGCTTCCAACACTGTCCCCTATACCCATTCCCTCTCTCCCCATATAGGGAAGCATTTTATTCATTTTTGGTTTATCCTTTCACTGTTTCTTTTTCTTTACATAAGCAGATGTGTGTGTATTTATATATATGCACATATATGTACATATACATACATATATATGTGCATATGCATGTGTACATGCATGTATGTATATATGTGTGTATAGTCATAACTCTCCCTTCTTAGATAAATTATAGCATGCTATGTACATTTTTCTCTAACTAGCTTTTCCCCTCCTACTTAACTAATATATTCTAGAAATCACTCTATTGCATATACGTAGAGAGATAGACCATAGTTTATTCAGCCAATCCTCTACTGATGGATTTTTGGGTTGTTTCCAGTTATCCAAATGTTTTCAATTTTTACTTGTTTCTCTTTGGGAGAAATTTCTAGAAGAAGGATTGCTGGGTCAAAGAGTAAATGCCTGTGCAGGTTTGCTAGATCTTCACAAATTCCCCTCCAAAAGGGTTGTCCTTTATTTTGCATTCCCCCCTGCCATGTGCGAGAGTGCCTGCTTCCCCACAGACTCATTAATAGAGTACGTAGTCCAAGTTTTGGATATTTTTCTAATTAGATAGATTAGATATGATGCTTCAGCGTAATTTTAATATGCATTTATCTTATTATGAGCAAGGTAGAGCATTATTTTTTTCCTTTTTTAAGGCCCATTTAATTTTTTTCCTGTGAACTGTCTGTTCATATCTATTGTCCATTTTCCTATTGTTGTTATTGTTTCTATTGTCCATTTTTATTGTTGTTGCTCTTATTCTTTCTATCTAAAGGTCTTTATATGTTAGGTATATTAACTTCTAGTCTGTGATATTAGTGGCAAATATTTTTTCCCATATTCTCTTTTTAATGTTGCTTATGGCATGTTTTTTTAATACAAAAAAAATTTTACTTTTATGCAATAAAATTTATTTATTTTATTATTTTTTATATATTTTGTGTCAGAATTAGGAAAGTTTTTCCCACTTATAGAGGAATTGACTCATTTTTATTCAGTATGTGTATGGTTGACTTTATACACACACATGTGTATACCTATATATAGGTATATACTTTGACATCAGGCATTTGATCTGATCCAGAGATGCTTTCTCTTTTCTCTTTTATGAAAGCCCCACAACAAGAAGCCTCTATTTTATTATGTGTGTTGCTTTTATGATTAGACCTTGTGGGATGACTGGACCTCATAATGGGCTCTTTCACTGGCACAGAATGAGTAAAAAGCAAGGAGAACAGAGCGGAAAGACTGATATTATGGGTGATAACAGTATTCTTCAGAGAAATGACTGCAGAACTGTTGGGAAATGGATACATACCCTCTGATTATGAGACTGACTTATGCAGATAGTATCATGAAGACAGACACTGGCTTTCTATCATGTGGCTTTCCAGGACAGCCAAGGAGATGAAAAATAAGCCACCAGAAGATAACTTCCATTAAAGTCTTAGTGCCAGCTTAGCTGAAACTCACTCCTTGGAACATTTTACTACTACACTTGCTATGAGCATTAGCCTGCTTTCAGAGATCTGAAGTTCCATAACTATTTGGACCAAGCTATGAGCTCTGATTTAGGCCCTTCAAAGAAGATATCTAACTAAAAGTAGAAAGCAGAGGCAGAAAAAATCAAACCTTTTGAAGAGGTCAACAAATCTATTAAATGGTGTGTCAAGCCATAATATGCCCTCTGGTTTCATGAGAACACATTCAGCGTTGATGTCTTGAGAGCAAATGCCCATGCATTCTTTATGACCACAGGCTTCCTCCTGGGGTGGATGGCAGGGGCTGCACTTTAAGGCTGTGTCCTCTGGTGTGTCCTTTTCAGAGGAAGAATCTCTGTCTCACTGACAGCCTTGGCTTTCCATAAACACAAGGAGAAAGAAATTCCTTTCTGACATTTCTGCCTCCTTTAATGATGTCACCATCCACCCACTTATGCAAAGTAGAAAACATATCCTCCTTCAGCCTTTCTGCTTACTTGTCCCTTCTTTCCAGTCAATCGTCAAGTACTGTTAATTCTGCTTTATAAACTGCCCTTGAATTTGTCACTTCCTCTTCTACACACCACTGCTGTATGAAGTTGGGTCCTCTCACCTTCTCTCACTTGCTCTATTGCAGCCCTGTCTCTTGGCCCCAGCCTTTCCTCCCAGCAGTCTTCCACCCTGCTGTCAGTGGAGTCTTTCTAAGTCACAGTTACAACAATGTCCACTCACTGATTAAGATCGTTTAGTGGTCTTGCCTACAGGATAAAGTCCAGACCGTTTAGACTGATATACAAGGTTCTTCACAACCTTGCTTCTGCATACCCTTTGATGCCCACTGTTGAGATGGCCTATTTCCCTTGTTTGGTCAGCTCTGCTTGAAGCTTTAACGTTTGAGCTGAAGGTAAAACCTCTGCTATGAAGCTTCTCCAGACAGAGGTCATTGTTCTTTTCTCAATAATCCCAAAGATGCCTGACTCACTTCTATTATAGTGTTTCCCACATTGAATTATTGGATTGTAATAAGGAAGAAAATGGCGGGGGGTGGTATGTAGTGGAAATAGCACAGGCTTTGGAGTTAATCCCACCTGAGTTTAAATTCTGGCTCCACCATTTATCTATCCTGTGATCTTGGACTTAGCCTCTCTGAGTATCCATTGTCCTATACACCTACTTCACAGTGTTGGAAGGATTAAATGACATAATATGTACAAAGTATCTAATAGTACCTAGTAGGAACTCAGTATGTGACAGTCTCCTATCCTTCTTTTATCTACACCATCTGCTCTGAGGAAGCATCATTCTATTGGATGATAGTCAAAATTTATTATTTTCTCTCTGAGAAATGGGTCTGGTACATCCTGGTTAGTGTTAGGACTAAGAACAGGGTATATGTGCTGGGCCAGTATAGACTTGGGTGTGTGTTGGGAGACTGTCTATGAGGGGAGAGAGGAGGTGGGAGAGGAGCGTTTTTGTGTCAGGAAGCTGATAGTGCGATTAACTTAAAAAGGTTTCCCCAAGTCAGTTTCTCCCCTTGTGGATGTGCCTGAAACCCCATCCCATGAAGTGTAACTGTATCTTGAAGATATACGGTACTTAAGGCCAGGGAGATAATTATATTCTCTTGATTGTCCACAGCAGACATAGGGAATAGGGCTTTCTCTTGAAGGAGTGAAACACTAGAGCATAAGGAGAAACCCACATCTTTTGTAAGAGCTGAGCTGAGCCCCTAGTGATGTGTGGGTTGGGGGCGAGGTGCAGAGCAGAGGAGAGAGCTGTTTCTGAGGGTGCACGACCGAGCCCTGGGAACAGGGAGGGATGAGCTACAAGCCAGGCAGCAACTAACCTATCATGTCTGAATGGAGCATTTCCAAATGCCAGAGCCTTATGGTTGAGACTGGAGTATTGTGTAAGTGATACAAAATGCCTTGTTTTTTGGGAAGTGGGAAGTGAATTTTGGATGCTTAATAAATAGAGAAATAGGAATTAGTGTTCATAAAAATTATATGGCAGTCTTTTCTTTTTCCTAAAAAATGGCTCTATCGACCCCAGTTTTTGAAAAAAAACATCTGTTTTGTGTTGATTTTCTTTTAGTCAAAATGTGCAATACTATATTCCTTTTTATTCCATTTCCTGCTTTGCTTTTAATGTAGTCGATCATCCTGGAAAGGGCAGATTAAAAATAAGCTTGGCAAGGCACAATGGGACAGTGCTAATGCCGTCTTGTGCTCTTTCCAGGTGCAGCGTGAACTTCCTCGTCTCCCTTCCCAGCCAGCTCTCTGCCCCGTGTATCCACCATGGTGTTTGGTGAGTTTTTCCATCGCCCTGGACAAGACGAGGAACTTGTCAACTTGAATGTGGGGGGCTTTAAGCAGTCCGTCGACCAAAGTACCCTCCTGCGCTTTCCTCACACCAGACTCGGGAAGCTGCTCACTTGCCACTCAGAAGAGGCCATTCTGGAGCTGTGCGATGACTACAGTGTGGCTGATAAAGAGTACTATTTTGATCGGAACCCCTCCTTGTTCAGATATGTTTTGAATTTTTATTACACGGGGAAGCTGCATGTCATGGAGGAGCTGTGCGTGTTCTCATTCTGCCAGGAGATTGAGTACTGGGGCATCAACGAGCTCTTCATCGATTCCTGCTGCAGTAATCGCTACCAGGAACGCAAGGAGGAAAACCACGAGAAGGACTGGGACCAGAAAAGCAATGATGTGAGTAGCGACTCCTCCTTTGAAGAGTCATCTCTGTTTGAGAAGGAGCTGGAGAAGTTTGACAAGCTGCGATTTGGTCAGCTCCGGAAGAAGATCTGGATTCGAATGGAAAACCCAGCCTACTGCCTGTCTGCCAAGCTCATCGCCATCTCTTCCTTGAGTGTGGTACTGGCCTCCATTGTGGCCATGTGTGTTCACAGCATGTCGGAGTTCCAGAATGAGGATGGAGACGTGGATGACCCTGTGCTGGAAGGTGTGGAGATCGCGTGCATTGCTTGGTTCACTGGCGAGCTTGTCATCCGGCTGGTTGCTGCTCCCTGTCAAAAGAAATTCTGGAAGAACCCTCTGAACATAATCGACTTTGTCTCCATTATTCCCTTCTATGCCACGTTGGCTGTAGACACCAAGGAGGAAGAGAGTGAGGACATTGAGAACATGGGAAAAGTGGTCCAGATCCTCAGGCTCATGAGGATTTTCCGAATTCTCAAGCTTGCCCGGCACTCGGTAGGACTTCGGTCTCTAGGTGCCACACTGAGACACAGCTACCAAGAAGTTGGACTGCTCCTTCTCTTCCTGTCTGTGGGCGTTTCTATCTTTTCTGTGCTTATCTACTCCGTGGAGAAAGATGAACGCACGTCCAGCCTCACCAGCATCCCGGTCTGCTGGTGGTGGGCCACCATCAGCATGACGACTGTGGGCTATGGAGACACTCACCCCGTCACCTTGGCTGGGAAGCTTATCGCCAGCACGTGCATCATCTGTGGCATCTTGGTGGTGGCCCTTCCCATCACCATTATCTTCAACAAGTTTTCCAAGTACTACCAGAAGCAAAAGGACATGGATGTGGACCAGTGCAGTGAGGACCCACCAGAGAAGTGTCATGAGCTACCTTACTTTAACATTAGGGACATTTATGCACAGCGGATGCACGCCTTCATTACCAGTCTATCTTCTGTGGGAACTGTGGTGAGCAATCCCGATTCCACAGACGCTTCAAGCATTGAAGACAACGAGGATGTTTATAACATGGCATCCTTGGAGAATTGCACAGCAAAATGAGCAGGGATGTTTGTGCCTGTGTCTTGTGTCCCTTCCCGATGTTAGGTTAACACAGCTTTATAAACTTCAACGGATTCGTTAAAATCATTTAATTCTCAGGGTGTACCTTTCAGCCATAGTTGGACAGTCATTGCTCTGAAATGATAGAATCGTCTTTATTTTTTTCAGTGAGGTGAATAAAATGCCTTGTTCTGAAATTTATTTTTTATAAGACAGAGTTGTGATATGATTTTGGAAAAAATAGTGAATGGTAATGGGCGGGATTTCTTGCTACGGCTTATATATCATTCTGTATTTGTCATTTACTCACATTGAGCTAACTATAAATTACTGACAAGTAGAATCAAAGGCCCAGCTGACTGAAGACTACATGCATGTAAGATCCACAAAATGAGACAATGCATGTAAATCCATGTTCATGTTACATGGAAATTAGGAGCCTAATAAACTGCCTACTTCAGTATGGAAAATGTCTTAGTTGTGTGTTTTATGTCAAGTAAGTACATTTCAATATGTTCAAAATTGGCTTGGAAGGGAAATGCTCCTTTTGGAGGATTGAGAGTCCTTTCTATGTTTTCGAATTTTGGATATATACCAACAATGGGTTAGTTCTTTTGTCCGGTAGACTTGGTAGTGGTTGGCAGGTAGAAGAATCATGTTCATGGTTTAACCATACTGTCCAGTGTACACTGATTAAACACGTATGTGTTTAGGACATACTCAGATTGACGTATATCAATGAAACATGTGCCCTTACAGATATGTTTCCAGCATATATGATGTATTTTATAATTTCTACTACTAAGATAAAACCTCATCACCTGAAAATCATGCAGAGTAGAGTCAACCTACACACTTGCAGGCAGAGATACACTCAGTGAATGGAAGCAAGGGGAAATGTACAGACAGCTGTGATTCATTATGCCAGAGGAGCGAAACTTAAATCACTGAGAAAAGCTGTGCCAGCAGCTATAAAATGAGCCAATATTTTTAAATCGCCTTAGAGACAGTAATGTCTGCATCTTATGTAGAAAGCTCTCACAACAAAAGAAGACATACATACCCATTTCCAGAGCAGTGACAGACCAATTCTATCCCATGCAGAGAGAATTTAGCTAAAATCTTGATTTTAGAGGTGTTCATCAGCTCTAACTCATGCTGTCAGGTGGGGTTCTCTCCCTGAGATCTTTTGAATGGAAGAGCCACATGGATTTATTATCCAACTTTTTATGTTTGCAGATGCATTTCATCGAGAGAAGGACATTGTCTGTAGGTTATTTGATGAAGGTAACTCTTGGAGTCATCACTCCTCTTAACATTTCCGTGATTTCTGAGATGGATATAACTAAACAGGGTTTATAGTCGCTTTTAAATCTGGAGGTTTATTACATGCATATATCATCCCCTGCCCATTTAAAAAAATCTTTCTCTTCCCCAAAGTGCCTTTGATGTTGGCATAAATATAGTTTTGAAGTATAACGGTAGAATTTGGGATCTGGTTTTATTAAAGATTTCCCACTTCGTAGTGAAGTAACTGAAGACTGCTTATGTAGTAATAGTAATGGTGACGGTAGCAGTAGTAGTAATAGCAACAATAATACTAATAAGCTACTATGTAAGTGCTTTACCTATACAATCTCATTTATTCCTTACAACATCCCTGGCAGCAAGGGCTTATTACTGTCTCCGTTCTAAGGTGAGGAAACTGAGGCTCATGGGAAAAGTGACTTGCTTAGGTTCACACAGTGAGTAATGGAATTGGGCTTAGAACCCCAGGACCCGGATTCTAGAGCCTGTGCTTTGAACACTGCATCGCACTGCCTCCTGCTCTGCTGTGTTTGGGAGTGAATTTAAGGATACATCATCTGAAGAGACAAAGAGCAAGAAACTCTGTCAGACTTTGATTTTTCCAGTATGTGAGTTGAAAGAGGAAAATGCTGGCTTATGTACCTTTCCTATTCTGACCCACAAAGCAGACACATTTGTTTACAGAGTAGAGTTTTCTAGGTTGCCCTTGAAGCTGGAGCAGTCTCTCAGGTTCTTCCTTGACCCTGAGTGGCAGACGCAGTGGGAAACCTGTGGTTCTACAAGAATTCAGGAGTGTCTCTCAGTTGGTGGGTCTTGAAGGAGAGTTTCCACACCTAGATCCTTTTCCTGTGAGTTTTTATGATCAGAGCCCTATAGGAATTGTGTTTCTGTCTGTATCGTGTGTGTTAATTCCTGGAGGTAGCTTGCCAGAGCGCTCAGCAGCGTTTGGAGTGAGTGGTGGTGGCAGCCTCACTCTGGGCTTGGGTGGCTAGAAATCTCCCCCCGACCCCAGAATCTTCTCACCTCAGTCCCTGCTGATCTTCAGTCATAATCCCTGCTGCATCGTTAAGCCTTTGGGGACACAAAGCTGCAGTGGCTTCTTGTGTTTATGCTGCTCTCAGCTTTCCCATAGTCCA
This sequence comes from Ceratotherium simum simum, assembly GCF_057802395.1. Taxonomy (NCBI): domain Eukaryota; kingdom Metazoa; phylum Chordata; class Mammalia; order Perissodactyla; family Rhinocerotidae; genus Ceratotherium; species Ceratotherium simum. The sequence continues at coordinate 61,525,015 of NC_141910.1, read as the reverse complement.
CAATCCAGAAGGTGGGTTCCTTCTTGCGGGAAGGGTTGAGTCCATGGCTAGTCATACCCTGCATGGGGACGCTGGTGGTGGAGTGGGGCACTGAGGGGCAGAGGAGGGAGCCAGGCAACTCGACCTTACCCTGGCACTGCCTTTTTCCGTGTTGAGCAGTCCTGGGCACTGGAGTCCATTCGAGAGAGACCAGGCCACTTCGGGGGATTTTGTCTTTTAATTATTTCAAATTCCTTGTCCCTAGCCTGTGACTTCTTCCATTTCCTCAGATTTATTGTCTCATCTTCAGCAGCAGTTCTTTATGGTGGTTTGGAAGGCCATTGAATCACCCGAGGACCTATCCCACCAGGCTTGATTTCCTCCTTCCCAGTCCTCCTCCGCCCGAGGTTGTTGCAGCTTGCCCGTGTTTCCACCCAGCATTTCCTGAGTGCTTATTGTGGTGTTTGCTCAGGGCAGGCACTGGGAATCAAAGAATGAGATACAGTCCTTGCCCTCAGAGAGCCCTTAGGCTAACGGGAGATAGATCAGTCTACTGACTTATCTGTGTGTGTGTGTGTGTGTGTGTGTGTGTGTGTGAGTGCCAGAAGGCTTCCTGGAGGAAGTGACACCTGAGCTATTTGGTAACATTAGTGTCTGAGATCCTGGTGAGTTCAGCTCAGTTTTAGGAATAAAACCTTCATTGACACTGGTCCCAGCCACAGACACTGCTAATCTCTGCCTTTTGGGCTTCTCTTTTCTCCTTCTCTGCTAACCACCCTTCTTTACTAAAGGATCTTCCACCTTTAGATGTGCTGATCCCATTTGTTTCCTGTGGAGGTTTAGCTTTGCCCATACAGGTAGATTTTGTGACTTTGCTTGTTCTTACTGTTTTTTTCTTGCCAGAAAGTTTGGTTGCAGTTGCTTTTGTACATGCCTGAGGTCATCCCCATGTGTTGATTTTATATTTAACTTAGAATTAAATATAACTTAGAGTTTTGGGTGCACTTGTATTGTCCCATCTAGAGGATCATGGAGGGCCATTGCTTTGAGACTTCTATGCTTTGAGACCCCCTGTTCCATTTTATAGAGGTTGATTAATGTTACTGAAGGAGCTTTTTTTAACATTCAGAAAAGGTTGATTTGCATCATATGAAATTGTCATCATTCTATCGTTTTTGACCCAGAATAACAGCAGTTTCAATATGGTTCCGTTTAGTGTTAAGGGTTTGCCTCATGTTAGCAGAAAGGTGTTTCTCAAGTTCTTAGACAAACTTGGGACTGATCCTGTCTGCGTGTCTAGTTTAAGGAAGAAGTGGGCATTGGGAAGCCTGGGGATTTAATATGAGCACCGGGGCTCACTAGCTGTGTGATCAGGAGGCCAGGAGGCCCCTCTCTGAGCTTGTTTTCTCCAGTTAGAGATGAGTGTAATGATAGCCAGAATCCTTTCTATCTCTGACACTGACGTAATCTACTTTCTTTCTACAAATTAGCTAGTTCTCCTCTGGCTTTATGTTATAAATTTGCATAGCAAAAACCGATTTTAACCTGCCATCTAATTTTTTTTATATTCTCTCTTAGTAGAGTCCTAACTAATGAGGTTTTATTTCTTGTTATTGGGGGCACAGGGAATTGGCTTGCCTTAAAACTTAGGTTACTAAAAACATTTGCAAAGACTTATTTTTTTCCCTTTGTCTGGCAGTGAGGAGTGAAGGCCCCTCAAATGCTGGTGGGCGATGTGGGTACAAGGTCTCTTGAACCTCAATAGATATGTGATTTTGATGTGCTTGAAAATCACTCAGTGGTTTAACCTTTGGTCATTTTCAGCATCTGTTACTTTGTCCTTCCCAGGAAGAATGCCAAAGCATTTAGGAACACAGTGGAGAGGAGGGGTGAGCTGAGAAAGAGAGGGCACACAGGATGGCTAAGCACTGCTTAAAGCCGTGAGACGCGACAGCTCAGAGGGACCTGAGAGGTCATCTGGCCCACCTCCCTAGTTTACAGATGAGGAAAAGGAGCCACTCACCCAAGGCCATGCAGCTCCCTAGAGACTAGATCTGGGCTGGAACACAACCACAGTGCATTCATTCCTCTCTCCCTCTTTCCCTCACTTCTTTCCTACCTGCTTTTTTTTTTTTTTTTTTTTTTGTGAGGAAGATCAGCCCTGAGCTAACATCCATGCTAATCCTCCTCTTTTTGCTGAGGAAGACCGGCTCTGAGCTAACATCTATTGCCAATCCTCCTCCTTCCCCCCCCGCCCCAAAGCCCCAGTAGATAGTTGTCCGTCATAGTTGCACGTCCTTCTAGTTGCTGTATGTGGGACGCGGCCTCAGCATGGCCGGAGAAGCGGTGCCTCGGTGCGCGCCCGGGATCCGAACCCGGGCCGCCAGTAGCAGAGCGCGTGCACTTAACCACTAAGCCACAGGCCTGCCCCCTACCTGCTTTCTATTATGAAACATTTCAAAGATAAATGAAAGTTGCAAGAATAGTATGAGATACCTCCCTGGGCCTATCACCCAGCTTCAACAATTATCAACTCGTGAGAGACTTCTTTCATCTCCCTGACTCACTTCCTCTACTCCCCAGTTTATTTTGAAGCAAGTCTCAGTCATATCATTTAATCTATAAGTATTTTTGTAAGTATCTTTCAAAGCGTAATCTTTTTCTAAACACAATTGCAATGCCATTAATAGAATTAAAAATTAACAATAATTTCTTAGTACTGTCAATATCCAGTCTTAGAAGGTACTGCATAACCATCAATTTCCAGTTACTTGGCATTTCTGAACACCCAGTTTAGGTAAGAATTTCTATGAATCATGTGTTCAAGAGTCACAGGAAAGCAGGGAGCCTCAAGAGATCATTCAAATGATTTCTGCTTAGATCCCCAAATTATCTGAGATGGATAACTATTTTCTCAGTTTTTAAAGATCTCCAGAGGCTGAGAGAACACATCGCACAGCTTACACTTAACCTCAGTGTTGCCAACAGCAGTGAAAGTTCATCTGTCCTCGTTTCTCACTCACTGAAGGTGGAACCAACTACAACGGCCCTTGTGTCTCAAGCTATTCAGTTTCCATTCTGAGCTCTCTTTTCCTGCTACAAAGAATCTCAGTTTTGAAAGCTTTACTTGCTTTTTCTTTCAGGAAGGTAAGAGAAGAGAAATATTTATTAGGTGTTACCCAATTTGACCAACATCCAAATGGGGTGTGTGTTTTAGTAGAGAGCTTAAAATCTTTTCTAAGATCATTAGTTTCCTATGGGTACTGTGACGTTATTACAAACTTGGTGGCTTCAAACAACAGAAATTGGGGGCCGGCCCAGTGGCTTAGTGGTTAAGTTTGCACATTCTGCTTCAGCGGCCCAGGGTTCACCAATTTGGATCCTGGGCGTGGACCTACTCACCACTCATCAAGCCATGCTGAGGTAGCATCCCATATAGAAGAGCTACAACTCTACAGCTATGATACACAACTGTGTACTGGGGCTTTGGGGAGAGAAAAAGAGGAGGATTGGCAACAGATGTTAGCTCAGGGCCAATCGTCCTCAAAAAACAAAAACAAAACCAAAAAAAACCCAAAAATTATTTCTCTCAGTTTTGGAGGCCAGAAGTTTGAACTGAGTCTTAGGGGCTAAAATTAACATGTTGGCGGGGCTGGTTCTTTCTGGAAGCTCTAGGATGAGAGTCATTTTTGTGCTTCTTCCAGCTTCTGATGGCTGCTGGTGCTCCTTACCTTGTGGATGCATCATTCCAATTTCTGCCTCTGTGGTCACGTTGCCGTCTCCTCTTCTGTGTCACACTTCTCTCTGCCTCCCTCTTATAAGGACACTTGTGATTACATTTATGATCTACTCGAATAATCCAGGGTCATCTCCGCATGTCAAGCTCCCCAATTTAATCACATCTGCAAAGTCCCTTTGCCGTATAAGGCAACATTCACAGGTTCCAGGGATTAGGACCTGGATAGCTTTGGGGGCTGATACTCAGCCTACTACACCAAGGTTACACAGCTACTAAGAAGCCTAATTTTAATGGTGTGCTAATATAATGCATCTTATTGATTGGGAAAAAGGAACAGTGGATCAGAGCATGGGTTTTGGTGTCAGACAAACTTGAGTTCTAGTCCTGGCTTTGTGTGTAATCACAGACAAGCTCTTTAATCTCTTGGAGTCTCAGTCTTCTCATCTGTAGATGGGGTTGATACCAACCTTCTCACAGGGATAATGTAAGGATTAAATTGGCTAGTCAATATAACGTATTGGGTGTAGTGCTTGGCATATAGTATGTACTCCATAAATGGCCTTCCATATTATTTTAATGCAAGACTTCTTTTGCCTCATCTCAAGTGGTACCCATGCAGGATTGGGTACTTTCTCTCTGACTGTAGTACATTAATGAACTAAAACACAATTTGACTGTAAGACATTTACAGATGTCAATAGAAAGGTTATTTTTGAAATATTATTGTGTGAAAAGACACTGAAGCTAATTTAAAATTAAGAAATATAAATCTAAAGTAGAAGAATCAATCACATTTAATGTTAGAGCAACACTTAAGTGGATTGTAAGGGTTTTTGGAAAACAGAAAATGTCACTGAGCTGCAATGGATTTGAAGATGGGAAAGAACACTGGACCTGGAGTCAAAATACCTTTTGTTTGCACTCCAGTCTGTTTATTTCTCTCTGAATAGGCTTGGGGAAGCCGCTTCACCTCTCAGCATCTTAATGTATGAAAGGGGAAAAACAATATCATGGTAGTGAGGATTTAAAAATGCTTCACTACGTTCTACAAACATTTCATAGTTAGAAGCTACCATGAGGCCCTCTTTCCCTGATAAGAAAAACAAAGAGAAGCAGCAACTACACAAGCAACTACACGTGTGTCTATGATGGACTTTGTTGCATCATTACAAAAAAAAAATCAATGAACAGAACATTTGGTTCCTAAAGCGTTGCAGCTTTATTTGAACACAGCTTTCTTTCCAAATGAATCCTGCTACCAGCTACCAATGCAAGCGTACATTTTATCGACAAGTTCCATGGTGCTGTAAGGCCAGATGTACGAAGCACATGCAGAGGTCTTTTTCCAAGAGCAATTATCTGATGAAATTGTGCCTTGTCTGCAGCAGGCAAACTGGATATATTCCCATTGGAGTAGGGAGCACGTGCCATGGTATTTATAAACTGTAAAAGTTGTTTGTCAGCATGCACAGCACATGCATTCATCCCTGAGCACTGGCAAGAAATAGCCTTATTGTTTCTGAAGAGCTAATGATGGATTCATAAATTCTGTCAGCAAATCTATTGCTGCAAGAGTTTCTCTCCACAGATGATGATGACTCCAGAATGTGCAGATCTAATTGTGGACTGAATAGAGTGTAAGGCCCAAGTCAGACACTTCGCCCATCCTTCCCTGGGCCAAACCCCAACAGATTCCAGGAATGAGGAAAGAGTCATGGTGTACAGTCCCTGGTGTCATAGAGGAGACGAATCACGGGAGGTCAGTGCACTCACAGTCCTCACCTTCATCTCACCCACTCCCTAGCAAGAAAAAGCTTTCAGAGCCATCTCAGATACATCTCATCCCAGCTGCTGGGGGGTTCTGTATAGACCAGGACTTCTGAATCTTTTCCAGGCTCTCAAGGGGGTTGGCTTTGTTAGGGCTGGAGGGAAAGAGTGGTTCATTTTTGTTATATCTCTGCCTCTGGGCCAACCTGACTGCCTGGTCCATGGAATTGAGCTGCAAGCTGCAGCAATAGACCCAGGCCCTCTTCACTGGTCCCCTCCAGCTTCCGATAGATCCGGGTGTGATGTGGCTCCTGACTCTCAGCCTTGACTTTTGTTTACCATCTGCCCTTGGGTCTTGGCAAATGATTTCTCTGTTGTTTGCTTCAGTTTGCCCCCACATCCTCAGTCTATTTGTCTCCTCATTTCAGACCATTTTCAATATGAGCCTACTCCAGCCAGCCTCTGAGGAAAACTCCAAGCCCCAACCAGCCAGGGTTCAGCCCAGTCTGCTGACAGCCCTGCAGGGAGACACCCAGATATTTCAGCCTCTTGGTGTCCATGAGCTCATCTGCCTGATACAGGCCTGGTCAGACTTCACTCCAGATTTCATGGCAAGAGTTATCAACTAATACTGGGAGACCAGGATCAAACCTAAGATATTGCATGATTTCTAATAGGATTGTAAATGGACCACTCTTCTCTCACATATTCCTAGGACCTCCAGTAGAATTGTCCCCTCTTCTAACCAGCCAGCCCCAGTGGCTCTTGATGGTTGTCTATAAGGGACTTTGTAGAGTTGTGTGGTTATTTGTGGCAGCTTCCCAGGGTGATAGGAAAGGACCCAAGAGCTCTTATTCTAGGTGATTGCCTTCAAGGACTTGGATTACTTATTATGATTTTCCCTGATATCCAATTTGATTTGTTCCATAAACACTTATTAAAGGCTACTGTATGTTATGCTCCACTTCATATATATACATATATACACACATATATATATATACTCTGACACTGATGTTGATATACTGGTGAAAAGGACACAGCTCCTGCTTACAAGAAGCTTGTGGTGTGATGGAATGGGCATCTGGGGCTGTGGTGCCTGAGGCAGAGCAGGAAAAGAACACAGGCCTTGGAGTGTAGAGCTTGATTCAGGGTCTGGCTTCACCACTTAATTCTCTGCGATCATGGTCAGAGTACTTTAGCTCTCTGAAGCCTATTCAACTATTCAACAGGGGCTAATACAGCCCATCTTACAAGGTTTAGGTAATGCACATTAAGGACATGTAGCGGGTCCTCAGTAAACATGACTTTCCTCCTCCTTTTGTTAGCTAATATTGCACTCTTGGCTAAGCTTTCATAAGGTGAACTGAAGCCTTGACGTGTATTTCGCGAATCTGAATAGCGTGAACAGTAAACCGGATGCTTCAGACTTACAATCTCCTTGCTCTCCACCTCATCCTTTGGCTGATAAACTCCTGTTGCTTCATCAATGTGGTATGAATGCCAGTGTGCTCTGAGGTCAAGAGCAGCCTCCTCTGCTCTGACTGATTGCTGGTGCAGACCTTTCCCTCTTCCCCTGATGATCACTTGCATCATGAGACAGGAGATCCCGAGCCCTGGGAGCTTCCTTGAGCAGCCATAGACTCGCTGACATTTGTGAATCCAATATTGCCTTGTCAAACAATGAGGGATTCTAAAAACAGCGTGGGCCCGAAATAACTGCCTTGTGAACATGGTGTTTGAGTGCTGACAATAGTATCTATGGTCCATAAAAGTTTTGGCAAGTGTTTCCATCCCTTACTGAGCACCAGATTTCTACAATAAAGCTGCACGGGTTTGTCCTAGGACAAGCATCCTTCATTTCTGATAGTTAAATGTTTCAATCCATCTCAGAAGATCATCTACAGTCAGCAGATCTAATACAGCTGGAGTTTTTAAAATAGTTTTGTCGCCACTGAAATATTCTGCTGCATTTGGAATGGCAGCTATACAACAATAATATGACATATGTGCTCGGATAGTTTAAGTGCTTTGTATAAATTAACTTATTTAATCCTTAGAACAACCCCACGAAGTAAGGTACTGCTATTATCCTCATTTTACCATTGAGAAAACTAAAGAGCAGGGGGATTATAATACTTGCCCAAAGTCATGCAGCTAGTAATTAGGGAGCTGGGATTTGAACCCAGGCACCTGGTTTGACCTTAGAATTCACTCTCAACCACTACAATATACTGGCTTAATACTGATTTAAGTCATATGACTAATGGTTGTTTAGAAATTTAATTGAGAGGATTTTGGCTATCACAAGAGGCTGAGTTTTTAAAATTTACTAGTAGTACAACTTCCAAATTTGAATGCTGAGAATTCATTGCTCATTATTCTTGTCATTTCTGTTATTGTTGAGGCCCTGCCATGTAACGAAGACTTTCTTGGCTATCGAGGAGAAGACTGGAGGATTGTTAGACACGATCCTGTCGAGAATTGTGAAGAGTCTGGAATTTCTCCCTGCTTGCATGGTAACAAGTTAGTCTGCCATAGCTTCATGGATGCTGGCAGTGGACGCACAATTCCTGGGTCAGAGACAAAAGGCAGTTCATTAGTCACAGCAATGGCAGTAACCAGGTATCAGTATTTATGTCTGTTCCCTGAGCCTCTTTCCTTAGGGTGATGCAAAGTGGGGTTGAAGAGGTCACTTGAGCTGAGGCAACTCAAATCTTTTATAATGGGATGTAAGCATGTCTGTCCTTTGCTCTAGAGGTGACATTACTTCTGTTGTTCTGGACAGTAAGCAACCTTGCCCTTTGTTCTGGACGGCATTATCTGGAGACACTCTGTCTATCTTCTGAGGCTTTTCTACAAATATCCTTGAAAAAGTAGATCAGAGCAAAGGCAGTTCATGGGTCTCTTGTCTTTCTTCCCATCTTGTGAGCATGAGTCATATCCCAATAGGTCCTTCTACTCCCAAGAATCTAGAATTTCAATGTGTAGACATGAAACAATATCAGACTAATCTATGGGGATTGTATCACTTGTACTGCAAATATAAAGGACTTCTTGGAGGGAAAAGTCATTGTGAACTAGGTTGGGTGTAGAAGTATTCTTCGATGAGGAGAGATTTCACTAAGTCAGAGGAAATCAGAGAGCGAAAAAAAGGTGAACATTTTATGTTGTGTCACAGCTGAGGCTAGCTACTCAGTTTGACGCAGGATCAGACTTGGGTTCCAATCATGGCTCAGTTGTTTATTAGGTATGTGCCCTAGGCAACCTCTCTGAACCTTCTGGTTGTTGTTTATTGACTTTTTCTTTCTTTTTCCACAGGATACGAATATTTATTGCCTGCAGATATAGAGATCAGAATTTTGGTCAATATCATAGTGAAAAAATGGCAAGATCTTTGCTTATCTACACCCTTAATGGAGAGTTGAGAAAATGAGTTGGATTTTCTTATTACTGAGGAAAATTAGTGATATGGCCCCAACTTAACCAAATTCTTTGAATAATTGTTGATTCTGCCTATCTTTACCACCAAGACACAGGCACATGATCTGCCTTCTCCAGGAAGTTTTCTTTAATTATCCTAGCCCACGCTGACTTTTCTGTCTCTGGTCATGTCACTATTGCTCTCAATCCACCATTCATACCCATTGTCTGGGGGTGAAGGTGTGACTCAATAGCTCTGCTTACGCAGCCTCTGTGAACCGGCTCAGAACTGCCACTTCTGCTTCACCTGCCCTCCCTGCCCCTTATACTCTACTAACCAGCCATACTGAAAGTGGTGTTGTTTGCACACACATGCACACACACACATAATACTGATTTTTCATGCCTTTGCTTGTACTGATCTCTCTCTCTGGAAAGCTTTCTCCCCTACTGTCTCAGGAGCTCACCCCTATTCATCCTTTATAAATCAGCTCAAGAATACCTCTTCCTCCCTTGTAAATAAAACAACTAAACTTAACGCTAAATTAATTTCCCCCCCTCCTTCCCTCCCTCCCATCCATCCAGCCATCCACCCATCATTACCTCTATCTTGCTGTATTTACTTCCACTGTATTATAAAATAAGTATACAAGTGTCTCTTTCTTCATTAGACTGTGGGCTTTTAAAGAGTGGATAATAGGTCCTCAGTAGATATTTTTCCAATGAGTGAGTGAAAACAATGGAATGGTTTTGTGAACAAACACGAATGCTTTCGATCTCTAAGTCAAGATCCTTGTGGTAAGTTCACAACAAATCGTGGCCTCATAGCTTTTACTGCAAGTGGGCTTGAACAGGAAGGCAGAGGGCAGGGCTGACTCTGGGCACAGCCTGTCTTCCTCTCCAGCTCTTCCTCACTTTCTTACCCCTTACACTTCCATTCCTGTTACCTATCCCTCCCTCATAGGAGACTATTCAAAGCTGAAAATCAGGATTAGAAGGAATTTGAGGGAACTAAGACCCATTTAGTCTAACCCTCCCTCTTTCCAAGGGCATTTTGGTTTACAGAGAGTCCTCATAAAGATGCAAGAGTCCTTAGACTTCCTCCCTTGAAAGAATCCTGAATGGTGGAATTCCAGGCAGTGGGCCAGAGAAGAACATAGTCTCTTTATGTTGCAGCTCCATCTCTCTCTGGTCTGTCCACAGGAATGAAAATGGGGCTCTGCTCTCTGTTACTCCCATCCAGCTTTCACGGCCCCAGTGAAGGAAAATATCCATGTATGCAAGCTTAGAGTCAATTTTGAGAGAACAAACATTACCAGGGAAGGCTACAGACAAGTTCATTTTCCTTTGGCTTCTCAATGGCAGTCTGGGGCCCAGCTTCCATGAATTTGAAGACAGGGAGAACATGAGCTGTGACTACCACCCCTTTCTGAGGCAGGAAGTGTGCATGAGGGAATAATGGGCCTTTATCACTAGTGTCTGTGAATTCTCAAGAGACAAGCAATTCAGTGCATTGGTGGGTCTGAGTTGGGGAATGGCCTTGAGATGGACCACAGAGCAGCAGAAAGCCATTTCTCCATGTCTAAATTCCAGGAGGGAGACTTTGACCTTGGGGACATCCTCGGACAAGTCAGGATAACTGGTTGCCTTTGGCGGCACATTCCAGCCCTTCCCACTATTTGATGTTCTATGGGGTGTCTGTGTGTGTCTGTGTGCACATTTTCATATGTGTGTGCATGTTAGAGGAAAGAGCCAGAATACAGCGGTCCAATAATCTTGGATTCAGATCTCTTACTAGCTGAGTGATCTATGCAACTATTTCCACATTCAGTTTCCCTATCAGTAAAGTGGAGAAATCCACACAATTTAGTTATCGTGAGGGTTTTGTGAAATAAAATATGAAGAGCACTTGGCATAGTACTTAGCAAATAGCAAGTGCTCAGTAAATGGTATCAATTGTTACTATACTATAGGAACAGGCTGTATTTATTTGTTTGTTTGCTTACTTGCTAACACTCCAACTCATTGCAAAAAAAAAAGGGGGTAGCTTACAGATAGTTAAAAAGGATTAGTTCCCCAAACAGGCTCCAAACCTAGCTACCAACTCTGATCAGGACTCTGGAATAGAGAGAAGAGAAACAAGAAGAATGAATTAGATGACAAAAAGGTGGCAAATGTAAAATAAATTGGAAAGTATGCATAGCTATGCACTTAAAAAATATGTATTATTTAATTACCTGTACTCTAACCTGTTGGAGGAGGGTTTTAAACTAGTTTGCAAAGATATGCCCATCCGACATGATAGAATGAAAATAACTACAGTATATGCCTTCATGCCCTGATGGCTTCCCCAAAGGTTTTAAACTTAAAACAAACAAATTCCAGGGAATTAATGAAAATAGAAAAGAACAAAAATGAGTTAGCAGAAGAAAAATTGAATAGAATTGAGATGCTGAGCGTCTGGGTTCTGCGTGCAGTGAGTGGGCCCTAGTATCCATCCTAACCCTTTATCTCACGTGCATGAATGCTAGTGAGGGCAAACTTGAGACCTTGAACATGGTTTTCTGCAATCATCTGGCTTGCCCTGCTTTGCTTCCGATCAGCTCCCCTCTGCCTCTGTCCTGACTCTCGGCTTTGATTCTTCTTTCTAGTTCTGCTCCTGCCCTCTGGCTTATGAAGCAAACCCTGTCCTCCCCCCTAGACCTCAGCAAAGTGTCTCTCACAACTTTGGCTCAGGATCCCTCTGGCACTCTGTTCCTGGCTGCCCCATCTTGGGTTTGTGGAATCCAGATCCCCATATGGACAAGTGCTGTCTGGGAGAATGGGACACACTGCACCAGCTGTAGGTCCCACATCCATGCTAATTGACTATCCTGTCTGGCTGTTTCATTTGCAAAGTGTCTGTTTCACCCACTCAGCTACCTTTGGTGTGGAGCCTGGACTTGGGGCCTTTCACCTCTCCTGGCTGTGTATCAGGCCTTGGACTACTTTGTGCACGTAAGTTTCCGTAAGTCACTGACTGGCTTGTCAATTTGCTGATGGGACACTGTGCAAGCATACTCAGAGCACTCACTTATAAAAGAATTCTCAGGTTTCTGCTAAATAAAATATTTAGGTGTAGGAGGGCTTGCTTCTCAGCTGCAAAACAACAGCAACATCAACAACACAAGCAACAATAACATCTTCAATTTTTGGGCACTTCTGTTTTGGGCACTTTAGACTCTTTGCACGCATTCTCAAAGAGTCCCATGAGTTAAGAATAATTTTTAGTACTATTCTACAGAGATGAAACTTAGGTACACAGAGGTTAGAGGATTTTCCCAAGGTCAAATAAGTACTAATTTTTAAACAGGATTAAAAACTGTGTCTTCCTGACTCCGAAGGCCAGCTTTCCCTATGCCACTGTACCTTCTGGTTCACTCGGCAGCATCCACTGCAGCCAAGGGACAGCTGCCTGGAAAAATTGGAGGAGTCTCATCTGGGGTGCCTGGGTGACAGGTACCTCAACCTCTCGACACTCTTCTACCTCCAAATAGCTACTGAGGTAAGTGTTCATTCAAAGTGAAAGCTTTTGCTGCAATACTAGTTATAATCCATGGCAATTTATTTATATCTGCACCCATTCTGCCTGCTTTCCAGTCTAGGGAAGTCAGTCTTTCTCAAAGCCAGAGTCTTCACCTTTGTCTATCCATTTGATTATTCGTTCAACATTCATCCGTTTAATGTTAATTGATCAGCCACTGGGTGCCAGACACTGCGCCAGGCATTGGGAAGAACACTTGCTTGTCCTTTGACGCTGGTCCTTCTGCCTTCCTTCAGGACTTCCATCCATCCATTGCCCCCTTTCTGTCACTAATGCCCCGTCTTTCTCCTGCTGGTTCATTCCAAGTTAACCTATAAAAATGCTGGAATCTTCCCCATCCTCTTCCACTCTCTTCTTTTTATTACTTTAGTTCTCCTCTTCTGAGCCCAGATTCTAAAGAATTGCTACGATTCCAGCCTTCCCTTCCTTTCTGCACATTTACTTCCAATCCCTGCGGTCTGGCTACCCCCGTCTTCTGCCACCATCATTCTCCTGGAACTACCCTTACCAAAGTCACTCCACTGCACACCTCTTAGTCCACACCTTACTGGGCCTCGCAGCCACATTGGACAGCTTTGGTCCCTTCCTCATTCTGGAAACTATCCTTGGTGTCCTGGACCCTACCCTCTGGATTTGTGTAATATTCTGACCTTTCTTTTTCTGTTTTCTTTAGAGATATTTCACTCCCTGCCTAGTACTTAAAGGTGGGTTCTGTGTGAGCTTCCCTTTGGCCCACTGCTCTCCTTCCCCTGTGCGTTCTTCCTTGTGTGATCCCATCCACTCAGGAGGCTAAGGCAGACATGTAGATTTCAGTATTTACTCATTCCTCTGAGCTTCGGATAGATAAAGAAGCCTCCTGTGGAACACCACCATTAGGATATCCCACTGCAAGTCCCAAACTGAACTCAGCGTCTTCCCAAGATGATGATCCTTCTGTCCTGTCTGTTTCAGGGAATGGCAGTGCCATCCACCCAGTCACTTCGGCCAGGGGCCTGGAAGTCACCTCCCAGAGCTGTCCAAGTCAGATCTTTCTTATATGCTACCCTCCCTCCCTCCCCCCTTCCCTCCTTCCTTCCTTCCTTCCTTCCTTCCTTCCTTCCTTTCCGTATTTCCCCTGTCCTGTGCTAGTTAGTGGGAAAAAAAAGTAAACAAAAAAACGAAGTCCCAGCCTGTGCTCTCATGAGCTTATACTCTAGTGGGAAAGACTGACTTTCATCAAAAAACTGTAAAAATAAATGGAACATTGCATTTGGGATAAAAGTTGGCATGAGATCATAAAACAAGAATCTTTCCCATAGCAAGTGAGATTTAAATTGATACTGAAGGAAGAATATACACTAACTAGTTAAAGGGTAGAGGACAGGAGTGTTAGCAGAGGGAACAGCAGGTGCAGAGGCCCTGGTGAGATGAAGCTGGTGCACTGAAGGAACTGAGACAGTCTGGAGTGGCTGCCACAGGAGACAGCAGGTCATGAGTGAGGCTGGGAGCTGGCAGAGCCGACCACGCAGGGTCTGGTGGGTCAGCCAAGGGTTCTGGTCTTTATCCTACAAATACATGGGAAGTTGTTTAATGATTTTAAGCATAACAATGACATAATCATTTAAAAATTTTGTCTTAAAGTGAAGAGAATGGAGACAAGAGGAGAAAGTGTGGATGTGGAGATGCTAGTTAAGAGGCGCAAGATGATGGTGGCTTGTTAGTATGATGATAACTGCCAAGAACAGAGAGCTATAGGTCATTTTACAAAAAGTCTATCAATTTGGCTCGAAGTAACTCAATTCATTTCTCTGTGGGGTGTAACCTGACTGTTCAATTATGTGAGGCCCATTTCTTCCTCAGATCAAGGGACTTTATTGATATGATTTAACTTGAATCCTCCCGAGGAAGCTGCTTTGCTGCCACAGAAGGCTGTTTCCCAGCGATTCCTCCATGGGTGCTGAACCCCCATCACACAGACTGCCTGAGCCAGGGGGCTGACGTCACTCATCAGCAGCACCCTCAGATCTCTGTCCAGAGGGGATCAGCAGTGCCTACCCGCTGTGGCCAAGGCGGCCAGATAGTGCCAGCACCCTGGGGAGTGGTGGCGGCCTCCTCCCTCTTTGGTCTTGGCAGACCTCTGCCTGAGGCAGCTGTCCTGTTGGCATGGAGGCTTTGATACCTCCATGCGCGGCCCAGCTGCGGGTCACGCGCAGCCTGGGTTACATGAGGCCACTTTTAACTGCTGAGTGGACTAGGGTCTTTAAATTAATTAATTTTAATCATTAACCTTTAGAACTGAAATGTGAAATAGAGCTGGAATCAGAGTGTGAGAAGCATCTCTCATTTTTCCTCTGGCACCCTTCCTTCCAAGTCAAATGGATGTGGGAGGAGCTCAGTAACTATTTGTAGAATGAAGGGGCAACCTATTCACCCAAATTCTAGGAAGCCTCATCTTGCAAGAACCTCAGAGCAGCAAGTAGATGACAAAAGGACGTAGGGCATGCTGGGGAAAATCCTAATCATATGTGAGGAGTTGGAGGGAATACTGGGGTGCAAGGGGTGTCATACAGAAGAGAAGAGACGGGGGGGCATTTGGTAGTGATGGCGTTATAAAAGATTTTAAAGAAATCATCCTATGTGTATTATTAGAGTAATTCTTCTAAGTTCCTTCAAAAGCCTTCACTAAAGTTCAGTGTTATTCTCTAAGGTCTTTGCAGTTAGATTGTCTTATTATGTGGGTCAAGATGCAGAGGCCTGTCTTAAGGAAGCCCAGACATTTTGGTTTACAGATAAACAAATGAACGTGTCTGACCTGTTTCACTGTGCTACGTTTCAGGCAGGATCTTGGGGTTGGCACTAAGCTTTGCCAGTATTGCAGGCTATTGGTGGAACGATGAGTAAGGGGCCTTTAAACAGAGAGATATGTCCATTGGCTCATTCTGGGCTCTCAAAAATTCATAGGCTGGCAGAATTGGAAGGCATTTTGGAGACTATTTAGCATTTTACAGGTGGGGAAATTGAGGCTAACAAAGGGATAGCCCATAAAATCACATAACTTCTAAGGGAAAAGCAAGAACTTGAACTTGATATTCTTGGGATAAGAGCTTGTTTCCGTCTTGCTTTTTTCCCCCAGTTCTGCTGAATTCCTTAGGTTCAGCAGCCTTAGTGGACTTGAATTAGAAACTCCCTGTGTCTATTAAGACTCTTTTGGTTGCAAACAACAGGAACAGTTTCTAGCTAACTTAAGCAAAACGGGGGGGTTCTTTAGAAAACACTAGGGAGACCCACAGATCTGAAGGCAGATCAGAACACCACGCCTGGGAGGACAGGACCGTGCAGCTGTGGGGACGCCTCTCCAGAGACTCACTGACTCCAGCTGCTGGATGTTTGGACTCAGGTTAATCATGTGCTTCTCTCAAAATGATTTTTTCTCTTCTTTGACAATCTCAACTGAAAGCGTTTTAAAGAATCAAAATTACTACAATGCCTCTTATCTGTTCAAAATGATCAGAACTTTTTCTTTTTCTTTTTTGTGAGGAAAATTAGCCCTGTGCTAACATCCTTTGCCAATCCTCCCTGTTTTGCTGAGGGAGATTGGCTCTGGCTAACATCCATGCCCATCTTCCTCTACTTTATATGGGACACCACCACAGCATGGCTTGACAAGCCGTGTGTTGGTCTGTGCCCGGGATCCGAACCTGCAAACCCCAGGCGGCGGAAGTGGAGCTGGCGAACTTAAATGCTACGCCACCGGGCCGCCCCGATCAGAACTTTTTTTGATGACAAAAATAATTTTTGCCACTTTGTGGATTAAATTTGTTGAGCACTGTTATGGTCTGATTGTTTGTGTTCCTCCAACATTCATATGTTGAAACCCTAACCCCCAGCAATGTGATGGTATTTGGAGGTGGGGCCTTTGGGAGGTAATTAGGTTTAGATGAGGTCATGAGGGTGGGCCCCCAGTGATGGGATTAATGCCCTTATAAGCAGAAACCAGAGAGCTTGCTCTCACTCTCTCTCTGTCATGTGGGGACACAGTAAGAAGGTGGCCGTCTGCAGGCTCGGAAGAGAGTCTCACCAGGAACTGAATCTGCCAGCACTTTGATCTTGGACTCCCAGCCTCCAGAACTGTGAGGAAAAAAGCCTGTTGTTTAAGCCACCCAGTCTGTGGTCTTGTTACAGCAGCCTAAGCTGGTTAATACAAGTGCTGTCTGGTGTGCAAATGACAGTACACGTCGTCATGGCTAATATGAAGATGCTAGCTTGCTAAAGGCTCCACTAGCAAGAAACATTTTTGTAAATAGAGAATGTCAAGAAAATGTGGATAAAACTAGGATTTGGGCATTTTGCTTCTAAAACTTGAAGTATAGAAACTTGTCTATAAAAAGTACACACCTTAATTTTTCTTATTTTTGATTTCTTTTACATTAACTTTTAATATAACTTTTTAAACTTGATAAGTGTACACGAATTCTCCGTGCTAACAAATTACCTCCTAGCAACTGAACTGCAAATAATTGTGTGACCTTGGGGAGAGTTACTTTACTTTTTGTGTGTGTGTGTGTGTGAGAAAGATTAGCCCTGAGCTAACATCCATTGCCAATCCTCCTCTTTTTGCTGAGGAAGATTGCCCCTGGGCTTAGATCCATGCCCATCTTCCTCCACTTTATGTGGGACACCTCCACAACATGGTTTGACAAGCCATGCATCAGTCCATGCCCAGGATCTGAACCCGCGAACCCGGGGCCACCCAGGCAGAGCGTGCAAACTTAACTGCTACGCCACCGGGCTGGGCCCTACTTTACTTTTTAAATCCTTAGTTTCATCTAAATGAGGGTATGGAGATCGAACAGAACATAATGAAGATTTCTGTTATATTTACCATATTTTGCCAATTATTTGTCTAGTTATAGTTTCTCTCACTAGATTTTAAGCTTCTTAAAGAAATTTCTTACCCTGAGAACATCTTTAGCATTGATTTGTCAACCTTCAATTGCTGCCTAGGCTCTTGGGTGAGGATGAGAACAAATTAGTACCTTAAGGGAGGCTGGGCTGGACTCTCTCGGTGAAGGTGGACTCTTCAGCTCATTGCTGGAAGGCAACAGGAGTGATTGGGTTATGTTTGAGAAGCATGGCTGTTTTGGTGTTACTAGTCTGGATGCCTATCTACTTCTATCCCAGATCACTCCACAAAGTGTTTGAGATGTGACAAATGTCAATTGCTTTTGCTAAGCTTTTGTTCATTTTATACGGACTGCATGTGCAAGTGTGGATGGGGGTGAGAAGGGGGTCCGTGTAGGGGCTTCCCAGTTCTCAGCTCTGCCACCTTAAGCACTCTTAGAGCAGAGCTGATACTCTTCGTGCACTAGATGGATCACCTTGGAAAGCAGATGCACTTCTGTGACCTGATCAGACGCACTTAGGCACAAAGAATCCAACCAACAAAGCCAAGTTTACCTAAATCACCAGTGGGAAATACTGATATACAGGCAAAGTGGGTGCTTTTGGTTGCAACGGTGTAAAGCAGAGGACTGAGCAAGGCAAAAATATTCAGTCCTGCTGTTCCCTGTCATACCCTCTCCTTATATTTATTTCATTAACTCATTCATTCACTCAGAAAACATACTGAGCACTCCTGTGTGTCAGTCCAATTCTTTGCTGAGTGCTCTGGGCAAGATAGGTATCAGGAACTGTGGGAGAAGTTGGAGGAACCCAACCCAGCTTGGGTGGGACAGGGCCAGGGCAGCTTCCCAGAGGGGCTGCACTTATGCTAAATGGACAGATGTGTAATAGTTTATGGGTATCGAGGGAAGAGGGGAGAGTGTTCCAGGCTGAGAAAACTTTGGTCAAAGGCAACCCTGGAGCAAAGGGAGTGTGTTGGGTTGAGATGAGACTTGAGGGACCTGAGAGAAGCAGGGCCGGGCCACCAAGGGTTTTGTGACCTGGGCTGAAGAGTTTGGATTTTACCCCATGTCCAGTGGGGAGTCTTTGAGGGAGCATTGAGTAGGGAACAACCTTGAGAGGTTTGTGTTCTAGAAAACTTTCTTTGAAAACCGTTTAAAGAATGAATGAGGGCGGTGAGAATAGATGGAAGAAGGAAGTGAGGACACATAAATGGGATATGCCACAATCTTATTCAACAGCTCTGCAATAGGCTAGTAAAATTCAGGAACAAGTAGAATACGCTGGCAGTTTCCAGAAGTACAGTGGGGTCTTGTTATAACAAGTTCTCATCTATTAGACTGACTCAGCCCAGATTTGCAGTGACAGTAGAGTGAAGCCCCTGTGCACACCTGCCCTCAGGTAAGCTGCCCTCAGTTACCTGCAGAGATGGCATGAGTCTGATATGACTTAGTTTCCAGAGTGGCTTTCTTTTGTATTTTTATTCAAGTCTTTTTCTTTGGGAATAGGCCATGTGGAAGGACTCCTCTCTGGTCATGTGACTGGTTAGATCTCGACCCCAGCGATGTCAAGAGAATTAAGGAGCTGCAGCACT
This sequence comes from Ceratotherium simum simum, assembly GCF_057802395.1. Lineage (NCBI taxonomy): Eukaryota > Metazoa > Chordata > Mammalia > Perissodactyla > Rhinocerotidae > Ceratotherium > Ceratotherium simum. The sequence continues at coordinate 61,506,049 of NC_141910.1, read as the reverse complement.
TAGACCCTTGTCCGAGTGGCTGAGGGACTTGCAGGTTCTGAGACGTCTGTTACAGTCACATGCTGCCTTACTCTCTTGGCTGGGCCACAGTTCACAGGTAGGGACTGCATTGATTTTCTGCTGTGGCTCTGATCAGCAGGGCCAGCATGTGTGACCCAGAGTGTGGTGTGTCCAAGCCTGCAGTATGGACCCCTCTAGAGGAGCACGGGCCTCTCTGTAGCTGGGCAGGGGCGGGGGGAAGCAGTGTGGTGCTGACTCCCTCTGCCATCTTGGGGACTATACCTCCCCTACCACTCCCCTGCTCTTTTACAGCAGCCTCATAATTTGTCTACCTCAACTTTATCCCCCTCCAGCACATATTATGTATACTGTCATATTCTTTCAGTCTTCCTGACCATGTCATGTTATTTCTAATTAAATTTTTTTTAATTGTGGTAAAATACCCACAACATAAAATTTACCATCTTAACCATTTCTAAGTGTACAGTTCAGTAGTGTTCAATATTTTCACACTGTACTGCAACCAATCTCCAGAACTCTTTTCATCTTGCAGAACCAAAATTCTGTACCCATTAAACAACAACTCCCTATTTCCCTCTCTTCATCCCCTGGCAACCACCATTCTACTTTCTGTTTCTATGAATTTGGCTACTCTAGGCACCTCATATAAGTGTAATCATACAGTATTTTTCCTGTTGTGACTGGTTTATTTCACTTAGCATAATGTCTTCAAGGTCCGTGTGTGTTGTAGCATGTAACAGGAGTTCCTTCCTCTTTAAGGCCGAATGATATTCCACTGTATGGATGTACCACATTTTGTTTATCTATTCATCTATTAATGGACACTTGGGTTGCTTCCACCTTTTGGCTATGTGAATAATGCTGCCATGAACATGGGTGTACAAACCAACCATGTCATTTTTTTTTTTTTTTCTGTGGGGACATCAGCCCTGCTAACATTTGCCATTCCTCCTCTTTTTTTGCTAAGGAAGACTGGCCCTGGGCTAACATCCGTGCCCATCTTCCTCCACCTTATATGGGACGCCGTCACAGCATCGCTTGCCAAGCAGTGCGTTGGTGCGCGCCAGGGATCCAAACCTGCGAACCCCAGGCCGCTGCAGCGGAGCACACGCACTTAACCGCTTGCGCCACCAGGCCAGCCCCCAACCATGTCATTTTTTGAATGAAGTCCCATCTCTTGAGCCCACCCCTGCCTTTGTCCCATCTAGGGACAACAACGTGGGAGGTTTTCCTGCTCTCTGCTGAGCCATTCTCCATCCAGGGTGGACAAAAGGCGTCTCTGTTCTATAAGGACACTCCACATTATTTTACCTGGACTATATAGCCCTTCTCCTTCAACTCCTCACAATTTTTTTGAGGGGATTCATTGTGAATTTTTTCTCAGAAGGTTTATCTCTCAACTTCTTTTCCATCTGCTTCTGAAGGGACTGAGCAGCAACATCAGTGTGTGATCAGGGGAAAATGCTCCCTAAGGCTCTCTCTCAAGGAAAACAGAGCAAGAGAAGAATACACTACAGAGGAGAACCAATGGCTTCCACTAGGGGAGTAAAGGTAACGGAGGCAGTAAGAAACTTCTCTTTAAGGTCTCCTGGATCAGAAGAACATGTCCAATTATTGGGAACAGCAGGCCCAGGAATGAACACGGGCCAGGCAGCAGGGTGATTTGTTACATAAATATGAAGGAAGAAGAGGGGAGCATGGGTGTGGGACTTGCATGCACGAGAGAGAGGAGAGGAAACAATGTCTGAATATACTTCTGGGAAGCGTTTTGGGTACTGGAATGTGTCAAAACCCCTGCACTCGTGCTCCCTGCTAAAGACCTACGTTTTTCTGTAATGCTACTAAGATCTGGTTAATGTTTCCTTTGAATGTGACTTTGCAGAGGCTGGGCTGCATGGGGTTCCCCAGGATTTATTAAAGTGAAATATTGCTTCTATGGCATCCTGCCTTTGGTCTTTGGTCAACACTTCCTTAGTTTCAGTTTTCCTGTTTTTTTTTCTGTTTTTACTCTTAAATTTAGAGTGAAAGGAGTTTGTGATTTTATATCTAATCTGTCATCTTTCTCTAGGACCTAAGAAAAGTGAAATGGGATAATGGGATCTTTAGAAAAACTCAAATAAGCGGAAAGTAATTTTGTTCTTTATATAAGAATTCAAGCTTTAAAAGGGAAAAAAGTTTCCTTGAGTAATGTTTTCCTGAGATAACTTGAAATGTGATTTCACCCGATTTTTCCTATATTACACTTCATAGCACACTAATAATTCTTCTAATTATAAAATATAATTCTTCTATTTTTATAAGCAGTTAGCTTGAGGAACATTTCCTCATTCCTGGCCTGGTATTTGAGATCACATCACCAAATGCTATTAAAGAAAAACTGGCCTCATTGGCAGAGATGCCACATAAGACTTAGAAGGATTTAAGAGGTGGACCAGGGATGAACCAGGGAGTTCTTGCATTTCACCGAGTACTTGCCTGCTGCCCTCTGCACTGCACTGTCTCTCTTTGTGCAACGCTCCCATCAAAGAACCACAGAATGGGGCCAGCCCCATGTTGTAGTGGTCAAGTTTGGCACACTCTCCTTTAGCAGTCTGGGTTCATGGGTTTGGATCCTGGGTGCGGACCTACACCATTCTTCAACCATGCTGTGGCGGTGACCCACATACAAAGTAGAGGAAGATTGGCACAGGTGTTAGCTCAGGGCAAATCTTCCTTGGCAAAAAAAGAAAAAAAAAAAAAGAGCCACAGAAGAGGTATCTGTGGATCAAATTTTAGTATCACTTTGCTGGATTATACCGTGAATTCCAATTAATATTTCCTTGGAGATCTATGACATGTCCTTCAGTAGTTTCCTGGCCCTCATTTCTAGCCGTTATTTTAAGCTATTTGTTTAATTTCAGGGCTGACTGGTCACCAGAAATGTCTCCTCTAAAGCAAGTAATTTCAAGCTTGCAACATTTAATAATGATCGAATTCTTCCATTCAGAAAAGTCTCCCTAGGACGCGACCCTTATATTAGGAGAAAGCAGCTTTACAAAAGCTGACCTTTATACGGCTCTGTGTTTGTGGGAGTGAGGCCATCTTACGCAAGAGTTTAATCCGGGCTGTGAAAGCTTTCTCACTTGTTGTTTTAAATCTGACTCCGTCCCCTCCATCTATATGACAGTAATACATTTTCAGTTCCAGTTAGTGTCCTTGGTGGAACTCTGAGATCACTTTGTTTTCTCTTAGTGCCTAATAATTTACGGAGATTTTTCCCATGTGGATTTCATCTTTGTATCAGGGAGACTGATAAAAGGTGGTAAACTTTACTTTCATTATTTCCTTATTCTCCCTGGCCTCATATTAGTACTAACTGCTTTATTTAGACGATTGTAGGCCTCTGGCCAGTCACCCATCACATCCCTGCTTCTATTTCTTCCTTCTGCTATTCTTGCAGCAGTAACAGCAAGAACCTCTTTTGGTATTGGAGGTTTGACTGATGAACAAAGTTTTATTGAGTGAGATGGTCACTGTAGGTTTTGTTACTTTATGCATAATTTCATTCTCCCAATTCTTTTGGTGGCAAAGACCATCTTTCTTCTGGGAAACCCATTCATGTGCTTTCTGATAGGGCTAATGTTGCCACTAGTCAGTCACAGGTGTGGGCAATGCCTGAGGCCTTCAAGAGTTCTCCCTGAACCTTTTGCAGAAACAAATGGGAGAGAGGCAGAGCTCCTTCCCTTTGTAGGATTGTTGGTTGTAAGGATGTTGTGAGCTGAGATGGCTGATTGCCATCATTGTACCCACGTGGAGATAGCTTGCCTGAGAAGGAAGCTAAAACAGAGAAAAGCAAAGCTGAGATATGGAGAAAAAGAGATGGTCTTAATGACATCATCAGACCCCTTTATCTTGACACACTTCAGTCAGCTCGTCCCTTATACTTTCACCTACATGGGGCAATACAGTCCATCTTTTGTGTATGCTAGATTGAGTTGGGTTTCTGTCATTTGCACCCAAAGTATCCTAAGTGATACAAATGCCAGGCATTTTATCCATGGGAGTTTCTCTTTATTTGGTTTCATCACCTACTTCATTTACTTCTTCAGCATCCTCAGGCACCAGCTAGTCCAGTGATTTGCACAGAGTTGACAATGGAGGGACATCCAGTTTTCATGTAGGGCAGTAGGCAGGTGGTTTTCAGAGAGATTGGAAGGTCTCCTACTAGGGATGCCAGATAAAATACAGGATGCCCAGTTAAATTTGCATTTCAGATAACTAGTACTTTTTTTAGTATAAGTGTGTCCCATGCAATATTTGAATTTCAGATCAACAACAAATAATTTTTAGTCTAAGTATGTCTCATGCAATATGTGGGAACTACTTATACCAAAAGAAATCACTGTTTATCTGAAATTCAAATTTGAGTGTACTGTATTTTACCTGGCAACCCTAGACTTACAAAATAATCATATTTTAAGAATGTGCCTAAAATAATATTATAGGTTTCTAAATTAAGGAGAGCATCCTACATGAGTATCTTTCACACCTAGGGTGTGAAATTCAAATTTAACTGGGCATCCTGTATTTTTATTTGCTGAATCTGGCAATCCTATCCCCTACCTCACCTATCCCCTATCCCCACCTCAATTATCTTCCTGATCTGATGACACAGCACCTAAATTCTGGTATCCAAGAGCCATCTTGTTTTCCTGCTCCATGGTCAAAGAAGCAATGTTTGGGTTCAAGCTTCTTCAATGGGCACCCATCTCTCTTAGGTGTCTAAAGACAAGGGGACATTACAGTTAATGGAGGGCTGGTTGATGGCCTGTGTGGGAGGGGAAGGGAATTCAGGAGAACTATCATTTACCAAGGCTCTTTCCTTGTCAGACACTGGGAAGAAGCTTTGTATCCATTGACTCACTTAATCTTTTGACAGCTGTGTAAAATAGATAGATCTCATCTATTCCCATTTTAAAAATAAGGAAACTGAGACCAAGACAGGTGAAGTAATTTGCCCCAAAACACATAGTTTGGAAGTAGTATGAGACACAACTGACCACAAGCCCATGTTCTTTCTATGGGTTCAGTTTCTTGGGGGAGAGGACAGCTCCTGGTATCTGTTAGCAGAGTGGAACATTCCCAGGGCACTGAGACACAGAGCCAGCAGAGGAACAATGTCTGCCTAAGTCCATAGCCTTTGGCCTGGAGCATCTGTGACCTTTGCTCTCTGCCCACACTCAGCTGGGCTGGGTGGATACTTTAACCAAGTTTGTCTTCCATGGGTTTCCTTGGGATAGTGATGAAAACAAAGCAGATGGACCTCAAACATGTGAAAAATGTTCAAACTTACTCATAATTAGAGAAATCAAAATTAAAACATCACAAGATACCATTTCTCATCCATCAGACTTGCAAAGACGAAAAAGTTTAACACATCCTGATGGCAAATCTCTGAGGAAACAGATACTTTTATACATTGCTGGTGGGAATGCAAACCGGTGCAACTCATCTGGAGAGGAATTTGGGAACACTTGACGGAACTATATATGCACTTACCTTTTGGCCCTGCAATCTCACTTCTAGGAATCTACCCTGAAGATATATCTCAACAATGTGAAAATACATATGCACCAGTTTCTTCATTGCAGCATGGTTTGTAATTGCAAAATATCAGTCTGTAGTTTAGTTCACAGTAATGTACCAATGTGAATTTCCTGGATTTATAATTTTACTATGGTTATGTAAGATGTTAACATTAGGGCAAGCTGGGTGAAGGGTACTATCCTGGACTCTTTCTACAGCTTTTCTGTAAGTATAAAATTATGTCAAAATAAAAAGTTAAAATAACAACGAGGAAGCAGATTTCTCATCACCTTATGTGAGGCATGAGTTTAGGGCTGGACCAGCAGTGAAGGGCCATAGCTGCCCATGTGCCTCCTCCTCCTCAGATCCAGTGCATCCTGGAGAAGGGGTGAGGGCTGACCTTGAAGGTGGATGGTCAGGGGTCTCATCTCATGGATGAGAAAGGAGGGTTGTGGGTGGTCATCAGCAGCATCCTTGCTGAGACTCTGAGAAACAGTACACTCCTGTAGGAGGAAAACTGAGGACAGCCCTCCTGCCCAGGCTGCTGCTGTCTAATGTTCAAATTAAGTCTGTGAAGGATGTCCTTGAAAATAGTTCCGTTCTTTTAGAGTCTCATCTCATGTGTGTGAGAGATTTACTGTCCTTTCCCAGTCACTGGTTATTTGTATTGTATATTCAAATACCTCGAACTATGGACACAATATGCAGCCCTCTCTTTGTGTGGCATTTTTCAGTCCTACAAATAGAAAAGCTATGAAGTGCTTAAGTTGAGGAATCAGTTCTCTTTCCCGAACGACTTGCTCAAAAATGCGGTGCTCTTATTTTTAAAAGATTGTAAAGTTGACAAATGAATCAGAGAGTCCTTAAGATGACTTGGGCGTCTTCTAACGTTTTTATCATTTCTAATTTATGCTTTATAGTAAAATAGGGATTAGCTGATTTTATTTGCTGTTCTGAGTCATTTTGCCAGAGCTTGGCTTTGAGCTTCAGTGATACCTTACCGAAATAGTAAACCCTAGATCCTGCCGAGAGAGGGTGAATTAATGGGTGTGTGGGGAATGTTTTAACCATGCGGCTTCCCTAAATTCCTGTTCATTCTGCTGCCAGCATCCTGGGGTCAACGCGGAGGCAGGACGTGCCCAGTGCCGTCACGGCGTCCCTCCTCTCAGGGTGGGTGCATCTGCACAGGGCCTCCTTCCCTGAGCACCTGCAGGAGCTCCATACCATGTTCAGGCTGATATGTCGTTTGATCACCCCAATAAGCCTATTAAGGCTCAGAGAGGTTAAGTGCTTTTCCGACGTTCACAAGGCTAATAAATAGGGGAGCTGGGGTTTGAATCTGTCTGACCCCAAGTCCCGAGCTCTTTTCCCAAAGCACACTACCCAGCAGAGGAAGACCAGCTTTGCCAGGTCTGCCACCTTGGTGAGGCCTGGCTCTGCCCATGCTTACGGGTAAAAATAATGGGTGCCTTTCTGTAGTGCGGGCACTGCATCTCTGTTCTAAAAATTGGAGCATCCTTCCCTTGTTCCCACTCAAGCTCTATAAGGTTTTCCTGTGCACAGAAGTCATTTCAAAAAAAGCCTCTTTTGCCAGTCCTTACAAGATTGATCTACACAGGAAGCCTCAGAACAAACCCAGCTTCATCCCTGTGTGATACTTTAGGACTCTTGTCTCTGGCATACCAGGGTGGGGTACTCCCTCCTTTCTTTTCGAGGGAAGTTCTATTTGTGGTTTGAAGAGAGCACAGGCTTGGAGTCACACCAGTGTGTGAATTCTGTCTCAGCTCTGTTTCCTTGGATAAATGAATTCACCTCTCCATACTTCAGTCTTCTTTTCTATGAAGTGGGGATGGCAATGCATTTCACAAAATTATTGTCCAAGTTTAATGACATAACGGAAAAAGCACCCAGTACACAGTAGACATGGAGTAAATGATTGTTATTGTTTTGACAAGCACTACTAATTCTCAATATGGCATTTCTCCCGTATATTCCCTCCACAGTGCTCAGGTGATTTCTAACAAAGAAGAATAAAGTTGCAAAGCATGCTGCCTCTCAGAATTACTTTTATTTCTAGAGGACAGAAATTCTGCCAAGGAGGAAAATGAAAGTTATCCCAGGCTTTTGTGCAGGTTTTATTTGCATGCAAAAGCGAGCAAGTTTTCTTTGTTCTGAAGATGAATTTCATTTTAATGGTGCCAATGAATCTTTTAAAATTTCATAATTGCCATTCCTAGCATGCTCCAAACTGAAAGATAACAAAAGAATTAGGTGGCCAGTTCAGATTGGATTTGGAGATGGATGTGCATTTGAAAATGCTTCAGCGGCTCCCTGAGTCATCCCAGTCCACTGAGACGTGCAGCTGAACTAGATCGTGGAGTCAGCAACACCAGCCCAGCCTCGCCCCGCCAGTGGTACTGCGGATGGCTGGATGGTGCAAGTCAGGCCCCAGGGGACACTGAGCATGAGTGCCCTGTCCATCTAACCTAGGCTTGCCCTTTGTTACCCACACATGCAAATGTGTGGAGCACTTTATAACTTGCAAGGGATTTTTTACATTTATCGTGTCGTGTAATTCTCTTAAAAATCCTCAAGAATAGATAAGGTCGAGATTATTGTCCCATTTTATAGATGAGGAAACTGAAGTTCACAGAGGTTGTGGCTTGCCCAAAACACACAGTTAATAAGTGGCAGAGAGTGGACTTGAATTCATATCACTTGACTCTAAAATTAATAACCTTCCCAATATATTTGTCTGCCTTTTATTGTACAGTATAATTATCCAAGTTTGAATTAATGAGATTCTTTTTTAGAGGTAGTTGTGTAATCCTGTGTAAATCACCAAAATATGAAGTTTTATATTCTGGGGATTTGGCACACTGATGGTGACTGTCTTATTCTAAGGGATCAGCCCCCCTCCATCACAGACAGCAGAAGGCTGCCTCCTCCTCATCCTCTTCTTCCTTCTTCTGTGTGGGCCCACACAGAGATAACATCATCTAAGTTCTATTAGACCACAGCATAGAGTGTAAGTTGGGACATAAGAAGAAAAGACGATCCAGAGGCTACAGTGGGATAAGCTGAGTGGGAGAGGGAGGCTTGCGTCTTTGGGGGAAGTCTTTAGTTCTTGAACAATCCAAAGATAACTTTTCAATATCCAAAGCAGCCTGGAGTAGTGTGTCTCAAATTGAAGAGCATACAGACCCCTTTTAACGGACAAAAATTCTCAAGGACCCCCAGTTTACTTAAATTGTTTTTATTTTAAAGTTATTTGAATACCCAAAAACATCAAAATTCACCTAAATTCTTTGTGCTTATAGCTCTTATACAACAATAAATGAGATTTAAAGTTTGTGTTTAATTTCTGATGATCTAAAAAATTAACATAAGAATATTTTGGGCCATCTGCCCCAAAATTTCAGTGTTGTCATGTGATGTAGAGTTTATGAGTAGATGCAAACAAAGATCCAGTAACGTTTTGGCACAGGACTCAAACAGAGAAAAATGGTGGGAGAATTTAGTTATCACATGGCACCTATTGGACTTCAACTGCATCCTATGGACTTCAAGGTGTATATGTTCTAGGGTCATGAAGAGAAAGGATGATTGAAGCTGGAGGCGAAATGATCAATCTACAAATACCTGCTTTGACTGCCTAGAATGACGGAATGATCTGCTCCACCTTCTTCTTCTGGCTAACTCCTATTCATCCTTCAAAACCCAGCTCAAGTGTCAACAACTCCAGGGAATTTTTCCTAGCCACTCCCTGCCCCCCCAGCCTGTGTTAGGTATCTTTCCTCTGTGTCCCCATTTCAATCCATGAGATCTCTGTCATGGCTCTGGTCTCACTATCCAATGATTAATGGTTCCTTGGGTGATGTAAACTTTTGAATCACTTCTCTCTGGTGCATTTGGGAGTAATGTCTGTTCCTGAGCTGGTTCATAATTAGCTGCTTCTTTGTGGTTACTGTCTTCTTCAGCCACTCTCTGCTGCTCCTCTTGGAATCCTTGGATCTCTTTTATCCCTCAAGACCTTGCTGCCATCTGCATGCTGGCCCCACTGGGTAAGATGCTCTTCTCTTTATTGCTCTATCCTTTTACTTCTCACAATAACATCGATATCAAGCTATAATGTAACAGACATTACTAAACATTTGGGATAACAAGAATGTAGTGAGGAATATTAAAGCTGGATGTTAAATATCACTGCATCTATCACTCAACAGGAGAAGAAAAATGTTAATTCCTTCACAGAGCTCCCCTCATGTTGCACTCCCTGCTTTGTTTCACTTTTCCTGTCTTGTTTCCTTTTTCACAGAGAAAGCCCTTCTTCAGTGTTTTCCAGTATAAATTTCTCCCCTCTTTAAGGAAACCACCATCCCCTGCTCACAGAAGTTGCCTTTGTCCAAGCATCTGTTCTATAGATCTCCTGTCTTGGTCAGTTTGGGCTGCTATAACAAAATACCCTAGCCTGGTGTTTAAACATCAAACATCTATTTCTCATCATTCTGGAGGCTGGGAAGTCCAAAGTAAAGGTGCTGGAAGATCTGGCATCTGTTGAGAGCTCTCTTCCTGGTTTGCTGGCAGCTGTCTTCTTGTTGTGTCTTCATAGGGCAAAGAGAGCAAGCTCTAGTCTCTCTATAAAGACACTAATCCCATCATGGGGGCTCCACTCTCATGATCTCATCTAAACCTAATTAGCTCCCAAAGCCCCACTTCCTAATACCATCCCATTGGAAGTGAGGGCTTCAACATATCAATTTTGGGGCAACACAAACATGCAGTCCGTAGCATCTTCTCACACAGCCCATCCATGGGGCACAATGATTCATAATGATGTGTTTCCCAAATTTGGTTGTGTGAGGGAGAGAAGGTGCTGGCAAACCAGGTCTGCTTTGAGGCCTCTACTAGTGTGAGATGAAGATACGGGCGTGCTCTTCCTGCAGCCTTCCGGCCACCTGAGGAGGACAGCTCAGGGCCACAAATCCCTGTTTGGATGGACACCCCCACCCCCAAGGACACACAAACTTGCTTGCAGGCAGTTCAAACTAATTCCAGGTTTAGGATGAGAACTGTTTTCCTAAGAATGATATAATTTGCAATGCTTTCCCTGGTCCACAGGGCAGGTAGTTTTCTACCTTTTTCTTCCCATCTTCTTGCCTTCAGGGTCATACTCAGGAAGCCTTCTGTGCATAAGAACTGGGGGTACATTATAGTACCTTCCCGAACAGCAGAGCCATCTACCTCTTATTCCACTTCTGGCTACAAAACAAACCAAAATAACAGACACTTTCAATTAGAGTTTGACCTTGGGTTAGCTGAAGTGAGACTTCTTCTGTCTGATGTCTCCCCGTATCCACAGTTAAACCTAGGAGCTCTGTGTGTGTAAGTATTTGTACATTTCTTTTTCTTTTTACCCTAGCCTGTTACTGTCTAAACAATATGAGATCCCCGGAGGCAGACACCTTCTTTTACTCAACTTTATATTTTCATAGCCTGGTATACACCTGACACACAAAAGTTTGTTTACAGATTGACTCACTGATTGAACGAACTAAAAAATATGAGTGTTCCTACAACTAAGGGAAATTTGGAGAAATGGTAGATACCATACATTTATATTTAAGCAAGAGTAAAAACAATATAGTTCCCCAATGTCAATTTGGACTCTTAAGCTCCTATCAGGCAAAGACTGTGTATTGATTTCTATATTTACTAAGTCATCTAATAGAATAGTGCTTTATATAAATAAATTCATTGCAATTTCTATAGTTTGTGTGATACCTAGCATAATACTTTTCATAAAGAAATGACTGTTTTTTGAGTAAACAAATTCTGGGTCAATGTGTGTCTTATTTTTTATGTTGGTTTTTAAAGTCAGTTATCTAGAAAATTCAATTATCACCATCAAAACATTCTCTGATGATGACAGACTAATCATTTACTACTGGAAATAGTCCTTACTTCTTAGGACACACTTTGTAATTCTTCTTCTCAATTGAAAGCAAAAATTTGGCAATCATTTTTAGTTGTAACTTCCAAGTAGAATTTTCACACATTTTGTGTAGTGTCTTCTGACAAAAGAAATTAAAATACGGTAGGCAAATTCTTAAGAATTGAGTGGAAAGCTTGGAAGATTAACTCAAGGAAATATGCTGGGAAATAGAACAAAAGGTTGGAAAATAAGAGAGAAACAATAAGATGCTTAGGAAACTAGTTTAGGGTCTCTGACATCTAAAGTATAGACATTCCTTTTAGAATGTATAGAAGAGAAAATATAGGAGAGGAAATTATCAAAGAAAAAATTTCAAGAAAATTGATTAGAGATGAAGGACAAAATATGTTTCTGTGTTGAAATGGTCACACAATGTCCAGCCTGATGATGAGAAAGACCCATATTAAGGCAAATCATTGTCTCAGAACATTGTGGATGAAGGAAAACATTCTAAAAATTTCAGATAAAGAAAAAACCAATTCCCCTAAAAAGGAACAAGAATCAAAACTGTTACTTCTTAAATAGTAATGAGAAACCAGAAGATAATGTGGTAAGAACTTCAAAATTTTGAGAAAAAATTATTTCCAGTCCATAATTCTATATCCAGCCAAAATATCAGTAAGTATGAGGGCAAAGTAAAGATAATTTTAAACACAAAAGGCCTTATACTTTTATTTCCTATGCACCCTTTATTAGGAAGCTACAGAAAGACATGCCTCATATAAAGGAGAATGTAAACCATGGAGTCAGAAATATATATGATCCAGAAAACAGGATTCTACAGCAAGAGAGGTGAAGGATATTTCCAGAACATTGATGTAGGGAAATTTCAGGATGCATGTCAGGCAGCAGGCGGGAGAGCAGCCAGCCCAGAATAGAGCAGGAGCTAGGTAGTCCCACCTCCAGAGGGATGTTTCCAAAGGGTGTGTATGTGTGTGGAAGGAAGCTGATAGATTACCTGATAAATTTGACATTAAGAGGATATCACCTCATGGTTGGAGCACTTGGGCAAAATTATATGATAGGTACACGAAAAGCTAAGACATATTAGAAAACTGAAGCATTAATTTTTTTCCAGGAAAAAGGGAAAGTTCTTTGAGAAAGGAAGTATGCTCACGGTGTACTTTATGTCTCAGCTATGAGTAACATTTCCGTGGTCATAATAATGTCAATATTGAATATTAATTTAACTGAAAGTGCGATACAAAATATTAGGAGCGTGGAGAGAGGGTGTGCGTGTGTGTGCACATGGTGCCGGTTTAAGATAGGGTAAACTTTTCGTTCTCCATGGTGATAAGTCAGTAGATAATGTCTAAAATTGACAAAGTCAGGAAGCAGCTGTATAAGCATGTTGTTCAGTAAAGGATGGTATCAAATACATGAGACAGCTAAGAATAGAAAGTGGCTGCCTCTGAGCAGCGGAACTTGGTGAGATGACAGGGGCAGGGGGATGCTCTAGCCCGTTACCCCGCTTTCTTTCTCTCTATTGCGCTGCCAACAATCCTAAACCAACCAGATGAAATACAGAACTTTATCTTGAGGTCCTGGAAAGAAAAGGGTGAAGTTAAGTCTGTAATGTTGCCATATAAAGATTAATGATCTTTCCCCCTAATTATTTGAGTTCTTACAAGGCTCCAACAGTATCAGTTCTTTTAGAGTGCCAAGCCATCTTCCCGAAACAGGAAGAAGAAGTGAGGCATGCAAGGAAGAAGATGGAAGTAATCACAGACTAGTTCCATCCATAAACTGGTGCTTGGTCAACTTGACACACCATGGAAAACCTTCAGAGGTGTGACAGGCCACATCCATCATGGAGTTGTTCATTTTGGCACGGCCACTCTAAAAGGGGTTTATATAATTTTTTTTTCTTTTTAAAGATGATCCTGAATTGACATACCTATGAAATCAGTGGGGAGAAGTGGACAATGGTTTGGAAGGTTTTACCTTGCTCTGGGAACTGAGGCAGAGGAGCAGCTCAGAGGGAGCAGTGTTGACGTTTTGGTATTTTTGGAGCTGACTTTCTATCTCTGTGTCACTCCTTTGCCTCCATTGATCCTTTATTGAGTGATTCCTGGGGAGTGAGGCTTCCTTAGAATCAAAGTGTTTATTCTCTTTCCCCAACTTTCCCTGCCCCCTACCTTCTCCTTTCTCCCCCCTAGCACATTTTTCTGCCTGTGAACTACTGAAGTCCTTGCTCTTCTGAGCCCAGATTCCATGGGTGCTGGATATTCCCAGCTGAGTGCCCAGGTGGGTGAGGCCATTGACTGCGGGGACCCTGTCACCCATGTGGATGTGGTTGCATTGATATACAGTAGCTTTTGTTCCAAATAGGCTTTAAAGACATCTGGCCCATTAAGGCAAATAGTATTTATTTTTGAGTGATTCTTGCTAAGAAGGCTCAGGCATGCATTGTGTGACGAGTTAATTGAAAAATTGCTTCCTATTCTCAATTGGCTGCTGCTCACCACAGACAAATGATGATGCGTTTGACAAACATCTTGTGAGTTTTGTGGCCCAGCTCCGCTCTAAATATTTAAAGCAGTCTGTTCTCTATTCGGCATGCCCTGAAGTGAGCTTCTGAATGCAGCATGTTTTGTTCCCTATTAAAACTACCCAAGCTTTTCTAAGTGTTGAATAAAAGAATAGACAGTAGTGGGTCTGGGCTGCATCTGACCGTTGGAGCCAGTAGGATTATTTATCTGTACGTCCTCTGAAGAAGAGCCAGTAGGAGCTGTGCTCATTTTTTGTTTCTCCCAGGAATTCTCTTGTAAAGTTTGAGCAAGGCTGCAAAGTCTCCTCTTCTTATTCTTGATAGGAAAACTTATATATTTGCAAAGAAAGGCCCTTGGTGCCATTGAGACAGAGACCAAAAGGATGCTTAAAAGGACGACAGTAGATAAATGCCCTAAGCCCAGTTTCCTGATCAAGGGTCCTACTCCCTTTGGTGGAAAGAGTGTCCACTGAAAGCCCTCTGCTGTAGCTGATGTCATGTGGCTGGTACCTCATGAATACTTTTCTAGCGTGTGAATTGAGGCTAGGTGATTGGAACATAGAAAACCACGTTGTAAGTTCTCTGAGTCCTCAGAGCTTACAGTCCGCCTTCGGAAGACCTCAGTTGCCATCCCAGCTCTCATTTTTCTAGTCTAGTCACCTTAACTCAGTTTCTCAGGACCTCAATTTCTTTATCTGCAAGTAAAGAGGATTCTAGTTACCTTTTGTGAGTATTAAATAGAATAATGCATGACAAAATGTTATATAAATGTATTTTTTATTTATTCTTAATAATGTAAGTGATAAATGAAAGTAATTTTTTGCTGTCTGTTATTACGGCAAATTGGTATTTTTATTTTGTAGTCCAGCACAAGAAATAAGGAATTATTTGCTATTTGAGCATTCAATCCAGCAAAAATAAAGTGACCGTGTATGTAGTATACGCACAAAGTATTTCTAGCAGGGGAAAATTTGATTAAAGTATAAATAAGTACAAATCTGTAAGTATTTTAGCTTACATTAGTATCTTCTCTTCAGAATTTCTGCCACATTTGCTTTTTCTGCTATGCAGTTAGCACTTAGCTAAGGAAGGATGTGTGATTGAATGAAAATTATTAACTTGAGAGAGTTCAAACTTTTCCCCTGCCACAGAGAATCTGTGGTTGGCAGCCAAATGTCCCATCCACTTTCCAGTCTGTTTCCAGATAGTTATTCTTCATACTAAAAATCTACGGGAGGGAAGGGAGAGGGAAGGCAGGAAGAGGAGAAGGAGAATACAAAGGGATGGAGGGGAAGATTTCTCTAGGGGCTATTTGCAAATGAGAAGCTCTTGGGAGAGAAGGCTATGGAAAAGTTGCGGAGAAGAGAAAATGTTTGGGAGTTATGACACAAGCAAAAAGTGGAATTAATTTAATATAAGGTTGTTTTTTACAGGTTGACCTCCACATGGCACTTCTTATAGACTGGCCCCTGTGGTTCACAGCTTTGATAGGGTTCCAGGCAAAAGTGCCATATGATGTTTTCTGCGAATTTATTCTCTGTCCAACCAAGTAGTCTCATCTTTTTTGTAATTTCCCAATAGACTCTTGCCTAATTTATCCTCTGCTGCCACCCATCAGAACAACTTCTGTGAAACACAAATGTGACTATGTCAATTGTTTGTTTAAAACCCTCTTTAATGATCTGGACCCTCCCCACCCCCCGCGTTATTCAAGTTTGACACATGGGCACATACACACATCCATGAGCCATTTACCCATTTGACCACTCAGGATGGCACTTCCACCCTTCCTCCACTAAATGGCCTTTGTAATCCAGTAAACAACACTGATTTTCACTCAAGGAGTTAAGAGGAAGATTTCTCAGCAGAAGATGGAGAACAGGGATGTCCTCCTGGACGCCCTGATAATCTCCGCCCAAGCCCAGCTCATCACTTTGGTGATGCCAAAGTGGCGAAGGCAGCAGCCAAATCCCAAATGGAATCCAGCTATCAACAGTGACATACCAAGGAGCAGGGGTGCGGTGGGAGTGTTTGCCCTCATACGCAGCACTGTTTTAATCACTACTATGTTTAAAATTTCCAGCACATGATAATACTTGGTTTTATTACTGTTTTTAAATTCTCTATGTCAAAGCACTCTCTTACTACCTGTGCCGAGGCAGACTGCTCGTCTCTCCCCACCCCCTTGGTCCACCAAGGATGGCACCACTCCCTCCCTCTTCTTTCACCAGAGATTAAAGAGCAATTGCATCACATCTGACAATTGATCTGACTGGTACAGAAATGACTGGTGACCATTTGAGTGGCAGCCTCCCAGGACTGTAGAAATCACGATTTGAAGGCACTCAAAGCCTGATTGGAATCTCCAAGGTCATGCACTCCAGGTCCATGCACAGTAAGACCAATGGAGTGGTTCTGTACCTTGGACTCCAGAGATGGGTGCTGGGCCCAGAAAGATGAAACACCAATGACAGAAGAAGGAACACTGGGGTTGTTCATGCAGCTGCAGTTGGATGTTAACTTTGCCTGGCACACCTATATTCACGTTCTGACTTTGGATTGCTTTTCTAAGTACTTGTAGCCATTAAATACTATTCCGTTCAAGGGGCTCTGTCGAACTGTTTAGGTCTTGAATTTGTTATACTTTAAAGGTGCTTTGTAAAGTGCTTTTTTCAAGTGCAGCTGTCTTAGTTACTTTAAACACTGATGAATTTTGACTTAAAGTAAAAACTCTCAGCTTGTTTAAAAGGGTCATGTATTTGAGATTGTGACTTGCTTCCAGTAAACCCTTGAAGAATAAGAGCTAATTCACATAGTACAGAGGGAGGGAACTGGTCAAATACTAAAACTAATATTACCAGCAGTTGGGCAGAAATGAGAAAAGGGCTTAGAAGGGAGGCCCTTCCTGGCCCCTTAATAGGCCCCCCATCATCTGTGAATCAAGTCCATGCTCCTAAATGTGGCAAATACAGACTTGGAACCCTGCCTATCTCTTCCACTCCATCTTTCTACATTGTCCCTTGCCTGTATCCTATCTCTGTGCTCCAGGCACCCCTAAGCAGCCAGTCCGCGAATGTGCCACACTTTCCTGCCTCGTGCCTTTGTATGTGCTGTTTCCTTTCCCAGGGAAATTTTCATCTTTCTCCATCTTCCTATACTCATCTTCAAGAATTAGCAAAATATCATCTCTCCTATGGACAATTCTCTGATTCCACTCCCAGTCACAGCCCAAGCAGAAGTAATGGTTTTCTCATCTGTGATGCTGTTCTGGAGTCAGAATGCCAAGTTCAACTCCTGTCTCCACCACTTAAAGCTATGTGACATGAGACAAGCAACTTAACCTCTCTGTACTTCAATTTCCTCGCTTGTATCATGGCGATAATAATGATAATACTATCAATTATAAAATTATAATGAGATCAAGTTCTTAGAAAGTTTCCTGGAATCACATGGTAACTTAATGTGTCAATTATTTATTATTTATATTATAATTTATTACTACCATTACCATTATCATCATCATATATACCTCCCTGGTACTTTTATTCACATGTGTTTTATCCACACAATTATTATTGTTTATGTCAATCTGCCTCAATCTCTTCTATCTTTACTCCTCAGGGCTCAGCACAATACTTGGCGTGATACAATACAGGTGTCCAGTAAACATTTTTGAATTTTAATTATTGGTGTCTATGTCTTTTTTCCTTACTAGATTTTAAGCTCTTTAAAGTGTGTTTTCTGCTTTTTAGCCATTTCAGGGATGCTAGCCTAGTACCCCGCACATAATCAGCACTCAAATATCTGCTGAAGAAACCAATCAATTAGTGAAGAGTGTGTAGAAATGACTGTGTGAATGTTGGTTTCCAGAGAGCAGAGCGGACCACTGGTAATATAATGGGAGATTTAGTCCCAGTTTGTCACGTGGGCCAGGCGGAGGACTGAAAGCAAATATTTTGGTCCGATTCTTTGTTTTATTAGCTTCTGCTGAAATTAAAAGACAGTTGAGATGAGGTGTTAAAGATGAGGGTCTGCAATCTGAGCCCAAAACCAGTGTGCGGATGTGGTAAAGGACAGTTTAGGAATTTGTAGATGGGCCAGCTTAACTCGCATGTCCTTTGTAAATCTGGGAAATCAGATTCTATACCTCATAGTTTTAAAAGTTTATATTTCCACAAAATTGGGGTTTTGTAATGAAAGTTTCTCTGCTTCTATGAACTATCTAATGGATGTTATTTGATTGGATGTTTCATTATATTATATTTGCCAGGTTACAAATCACTTAAATTCATAATTTTCTTCAACTAGGGACCAGACTGAAAGGAACACTTTGATTCCACTTCTGAGAGCAGGACATGAGTGTTTCCATGGAAGGGTTTAAAATGGGTTGTTTCATACCCCAAGACTGCGACGTGCTTCGGATCCATCTCTCATCATCTTCTATTAATAACACTCTGAACCACGGATTGATTATTTAACAGCTCTTACTATTAAATACTATTCCTTTAAAGGGACACTAGTTAAGCTGTTTGATCCCTGAGTTTATGTTTTGTTTAAAGAGTGCCATTTAAGGTTAAGATCAAGAGATTTTTGGGGAATGCTTTAAATTAAAAAGTGAGCAAGTTACTTAAGTTCAAATGTTTAAGGATTTTCCTAGGAACTGAAACACACAGAAAAAATGTGGGGTCATTATAAATGGAATGTAAGCCTCTTTACTTTTCTCCTTTAAGCTGCTAGAAATGAAAAATGTAAATAGAAAGATAAATGAGGGAGGGATTTTGAAAGTTTTTCATCAAGCAGTTGAGATGTTGCCTGAAATGGCAAGGGAAGCAGAGCAGATGTCCTTTGAGGAAGCCTCAGACAGGCCCATCTGCTCACGAAGCCTGAGCATGGCTTCTGGAAGCCCCTCCCTGAGATAGCTCACCCTCCCTCTCTGCTTTGGTATCTGCCACTGCCTCTAGTAGCTTCCATTCTCCCAAGCTGAAGGCAGCATTCCTTTATTCATTCACTCAATCAATATCCATCTTCCTTTCTAGTCTTGGTGTATGATGGAATAAAGACTTGTCGAAAAGTGAGAAGACAGTGTTTTGTGAGTATCCACAGTGGTACACATAGCACTGTGATAAATGCTACAAGTTTATAGGTGGTGTGGCTTAGGCACTTTTGAGCGCTCATATAGTGGTTTTCTTTGCCTCCTGGGCTCACCGGTAA
The DNA here is from genome assembly GCF_057802395.1 of Ceratotherium simum simum. Taxonomy (NCBI): domain Eukaryota; kingdom Metazoa; phylum Chordata; class Mammalia; order Perissodactyla; family Rhinocerotidae; genus Ceratotherium; species Ceratotherium simum. The sequence continues at coordinate 61,486,766 of NC_141910.1, read as the reverse complement.
CTGTATTTTTTAGTTCACTTGCAGTCAGCTGAGACCACGTGCCTAGATTCTGGCTAATGGATTTGAGCAAAAGTAATGTAAGCCACTTCGAGGCCTGGCTCCTAAAATATCCTGCATGATCTTACTCTCTGTCTCTTTCATGATCTCTAGCTGAAAGCATAAGATCCAGAAAAGGTCTCCAAGGCCCTAGGAGTTAGCTCCGTCATCAGAGCAAAAAGGCTGGGTGCCTGAATTACCATGTGGAGGAGAGCCACCTGGGATAACTGGCTGCCTAGAAACACCTACATGAGACTCTGTGTGATCAAGAAATGAACTTTAACGCTGTTAGGCTACTGAGATTTCAGGGCTTATTTATTACTGCAGCAGCTGTATTGGAGATAAGTAACTAATGGAGATAAGTAACATATAGATCTTGTCTTCAAGGAGTTAATATTTTGGTTGGGAGAAGCATATAAATAAATGATTATAAACCAATATGATCAGTATAACAGATGAGATGTATAAGACACAATGGAAGTAGAGCAAGGAGTAAAATGGGGATGATGACGGTGATAGAAAGACTTTCTGGAGGAAACCCACCCTTGTGTATTTCTTTACAATACAAGTGTGGGTGTGGTGGGGAGGGTGGTAGTGGGTGGGGAGAAGGAGAGGATGAGAGGCAAGTCAGTGTTGCTGGAGCAGAACAGATGAGGTTGAGCATGGTGACACATGGGACCTGAGAAGGAAGTGGATGTCAGACCCCAGAGGGTCTTCCACAACGCTGCGACCTGGACTTTTTGAGATCAGTACTAGTCAAAGTGCTGATCTGCGATGATGTAAGAAGCCTATGGCAGAATGTAAATCAACACTCGGCTTCTTTCATGGAGAACATCTTGCTAGTAAAACAAAAGTCAGTTAAACTAAATAGCAATCCTAAGGACGTAGTTGATTCACATCCTGGCACGAGCTTCTTATTTTGTCATGTCCGGAAAAGTGTTCACTCATCTGAGGGCCACACTTTGAGTGGCACTGTTTGGGATGAATTATTCTGCTTGCAGTGGATGATGGGTGTGAAAGAGTGTATGTTTAGAAGCAGGGAAACTACTTAAGGTGAATGGGGAAGTAATTCCAGAGGAAGATGATGAAGACCTAAACTTGGGCATCAGTGATATGGATGCACAATGGGGAATAGATTTCAGGAATATTTAGTACATGAGCAGGGCATGGTATAGATAGTGAGGGAGAGAATTTGAAAAATGGTCCTAAGTTTCTTGATGGAGTGTCTGGGTGGGTGGTAGTGCCATTAACTGAGGAAGAGTCCACACATGGACTTATGGGGAGTTAAAAGAATGAGCTTTCAGTGCTGTTGAATGTAAGTGGCTGAGGGACACCCAAGTAGTTATGTTGTGCAGCCAGTTGGAGCTGAATGTCTAGAGCTTAGGGGAAGAGCTCTGGGATGGAAGTTCAAATTTAGGAATCATTATCATGGAAGTTATAGAAAACGGGAGTGTAACTCTACAAAGTGAGAAAGACAGTGGCCCAGGATGAAACCCTGGGGGACACCAAAATTAAAGAGATAGAGAAGATCTCCTGAGACAGTCCTGACACTCCAGGGCAGTGAGAAGCACTGGGAGCCCCGATGGCAGAGAGGTTTTAGAAGTACTGATCCAACAAAAGCAGCAGGGAGGGCCAGTAAAATATCAATGAGACCGTCTCCGCTGGGGCTGTTAACCAGGATGTCTTTGGTGAAATCTGGGGCAGAGAAGCGGTGCGGGCAGATGCAAAACCGCAGTGGACTTGTAAGGGAATCTAAAATCATCAGGAGATCTAGCCCAGTCCCTTTTCCTCTCAGATCCCATTTCTACCTCTGTAAGACGAGAAGTCAGAGGAGCTTGAAGATGTTTTCAGCTCTAACATTCCGTAATAATAGATACCATTTTGAACATCAGATGTGTGGTACACGCATAATTGCAACAGAAATTGTGCAAGATATTGGTATGTCACTCCTGCTGAGGCTGAGAGAGCTGAAGTATGATGCCGAGGTTCATACAGTTGATATGTTTCTGAACTGAGAATTAAAAGCTAGGTTTGTCTGACAACAAAACCTGTGTTTTTTTCACTCTCCTGCTCTGCACAATGATTTTAAGGAGAGATAACATACCAGGCAGAATGTGAATTGAATTTTGATGGTAGAACATTTATAAGAGCCATCCTTGTTATATTTTCATAGGCAATATCCTTTAATAAAAAGCAGAATGTTCCTTTTGAGGAACATAAACAAAATTCAATGCGAGGGCTTTGAACTAATCTGATATTAGGTCTATAAAAAAGACCAGGTTGATTAGCAAGTGACAGGGAAACAGGGAACTTTTATATAGACAGAAAAAAAAAAATCAATACTAGCATCATAGTTTACAGAGGCAATGTGTTTTTCAGTTAGAAATCTCTGAAGACAAGCTTAGTAGTAGATAGGTATAGAAACTCTTGAGGACATAATTCTCATTCAGTGCAGGTAAGCGGTTATCTGGAGCCAATTATCTGATACAATAAGAGAAGAGCTCGTGCTTTCTCAAGGTGTCTTCCTTTGAGTATGTTTTAGGAATGATTGTTTTCAAAGTTGGCCAGCTTTTGGGGGGAATGTTCTCCATCTATCCAGAGAGAAAAAGGGGAAGAATATTTTGAATATATAACACATTTAAAAGATTAGTGGTGTTATTGGGCTTTGTGTAACCGGGTGAATAGGTACAGCCAAGGTTTTCAGAAGCTCTCTGATTTAGGTATTCAGACTTTTCTACAGACTCTTTCTGGTGCAGACACCCTCTGTCCAGTAGTCTTGTAATTTCTCTTCTTATGCCCCTAAATGGTCCTTTCAGAGATAGTCTGTGTTATAAAGTGTTTTAGATATTATCAAGTCCAAATATCCCGTTTTATAGGCAAAGAAATGAAATACAGATAGGGAAGGGGTCTTGCCCAAGGTCACAGTTAGGGTAAAGCTGTGACTCAGCCCCGGTATCCTAGACTCCAGTGCAGTGCAGTTTCTCCCACACTGGGTCTGGAATGTAAGCTTAGTGCAAAATGGGGCTCTATGTTAGTTACTGTTGTATCCTCCACAGGGCTTAGAACAGTGCCCAGCACACAGAGTGTGTTGGCTGTGCAACTCTGGTAATGGACAAAGTGATTATGTTTTAGGGGTCCTAGCAACATGGAAAAGATTAGCATGAAATTTAGTGTGATGCCAGTTTCTCCAGCTGTTCTGATTCTACCAGGCTACCTGTCCTCTAGGCTACTCAGCCCCATCCCCAGCTCACAGCTGTCTGAGGATCTGGCAGGAGCCCAGCCCCAAGGTGGAAGTAAGGTGGGGAGCCCATAGGCTCTGCACTCAGGCATCCTGGCTTGAGTCCTGCTCTGACCTGGCTTGGCTTCTTGCTGGGTTCTTACTCTACCTTGATTCAGTGATTGAAGCTATTTTGTGACAACCCCAGGCCTAAGTTTCTGTCTTGATTTTTTGCTCATTATCTCTGTTAGTCAGACTAATCCAGGCTTTAGTGCAGTAGCAAATGAGCCCCCAAATCTCAGTGACTTAGTACACATACATTTCTCACTTATGAGTCTGGCAGCTCTCTAGGACAATTCCCTTTCAAGCAGTGACTTAAAGAGCTCAGTTTCTTGCATTTTGCAGCTATACCATGTGGAAAACGTGGCTTCCAGGTCAGCTGGCAGAGGAAGAGTGAGCTGAGGTGTTGTGCACTGTCTCTTAAATGCTTTAGCTTGGAAATGACACATATCACTTCTGCTCAATGCCTATTGGCCAGAACTAGTTGCATGGCCTTCTCTAACTGCAAGGGGGTTTGGAAATTTAGGGAAGTACATAAATTTTGCTAAGTAATAAAGATCTCTGTCAGAATGGGATGGGGTAAATGAGAGATCACCAAGGTTTTCATCTTTCTTTTTTCCTTTCCTTATAAAAAAAATGCAAAAACTTGTAGTAAGCTGACTTTGCACAGAGGAATGTTCTTTGTGGCTGAACAAGACATAAACAGCAGTATTGATGAGTCTGGGAAATATATTCGGTGGGGCTTTAGGCTCTTGAGAACTTTGCCAGTGCCCGTGACTGCTCTGAGATTAGGTCACATGAGTTGTCTCACTGCGTAATAAAAGGTGGGGTGGGCGTGGCTGGGCTGACCCCAGTTGGCTTATTATTCAGTTCAGACAGAACTAAAGAAAAACAGTTGCCAGTAGCCTTTCAACTCCTTTCCTGTTATTTCTTCAACCATTTATAGTCTAGTGCCTGGATAGAGCTGGGCCGAAGTTTGGCAGGACTTGAGGCAGATAAATCATTTGCAGACCAGCAAAGGCCTCACAGCTTTACTAGGAAAGGGCAAACTGGAAGCTTGGATTGGGGTGTACTGATGTCTCCTTTTACTGGCCAAGAGTGCTTTCATTTTAACCCCAATGAGGCCAAAGCACAATTCTAGAATCGCACATCCTATATCTTTAATGGGTAAATGCTTTGCTAGGCATTGGGTGGGAAGAATCTAAGGATTCCCTGCAAGCAAAACAAATAGCAGTTGGACATGATGTGGGACATTGCGATGAGATGGGTGGGGCACGATGCCTGCCTTAGTGTTTCATACCAGCATCTGTTCTTGTATAGGATCATCTATGGAAAGAAGGCTTTGTTTTTTACTTTTAAATAAAGTCAGAGGCTTTAAGTTACATCTGATGGAAAATAGAGAGGAGAAAACCAACTGTAAGTCATTCTCTCTTTCTCCTCCACCTTGTCTCCACCCCACATCTCATCAATTATCACATCTTCATGATTATTATGCCTTCTGAATATCTCTCCAATCTGATTTATACTCACTACCTGATTGCCTTTGCCTTTGGTTAAGGCTTCACTATGTCCTATCTAGAATATTTCAATAACATCCTAACTGGTCTTGCTCCTTCCAGTCTTAATTTAACTGGTTTGTTTTTTATCCTTCTAACAGTGATATCTCACAAACGTGTACAATTTTTCAATGGCTTTTGATCATCTGTGGAATAAATTCCAGCCCCCGTGTTTTAGTACATAAGGCTTGTCACAATGTGGCTGCTGGTTTTTCTCTCCAGTCTCTCATCTCTCTACACTCCCAGCATATGTGGAATGACCTATAGGTACCAGACTGCTTTATGCCCATTTGTGCCTCTGCTCTTTCCTGCATGTTCTACCCAGAATGCCGCTCTCTTACTTCTTCATCTTACAAACTCTAATCTTTCAGGATTCAGCCCAGACATCTCTTCCCTTAGGAAAACTTTCTAGATCCCCTCAGTTGGGTTAGACACCCTGTATCTGGGCTCTGGCAGCATCTGTTCCACTGAATTATAATTTTTAACATGCTTAGAATCTTCATGGAGACTCTGAACCTCTTGACGGCAGGAACTGTATCTTATTGAACTTTGTTTCTATCATGTGTGGCTCTGTTTTTGGACCCTCCTTTCTGTTCTGTTGATCTATATGTCTCTATTTATGCCAGTTTCACACTGTTTTAGTAACCGTAACTCTATAATAATTCTTGAAATCAGGTCGTGCAAGTGCTGCAAATTTATTCTTTTCAAAGTAGATATGGATACGTATAACCTTTATATTACCCTATAAATGTAGAATCAGCTTGTCAATTTCAAAAACAAAACCTCCTTGGAATTTTTATTGGGATTGTATTTAATCTATAGATGAATTTGGGGAGAGTTGACATCTTAACAATATTGAGTCTCTGATCCAGGAACATGGTATATCTCTCCACTTATTTAGGTCATCTTTCATTCCCTCAGCAGTGTTTTGAAGTTTACAGTGTACAGGTCATATACATTTTTTGTCACCAAAAAAAAAACCTGACATGCAAGAACTCAAATTAAGGAAATAAATAAATTGAGAAGGACTCTTTGCTTTCCAGATGGATTCAACAAAACCTTCTTAAATATATTCAAATCCCACATTGGAAAGAGTACATCACAGAGTAGGTACTCAAAAACACTGCAGGCAACTGAATGCCTGCTGTGATTTAGAGAATTTGCATTAATAAGCAACTTCCCCCAAATCCAAAGACTACAGGAAGTAAAGGATGCCTGCATTGTTTACCTTACTCTTCAATGGTATTAAGTTGGGTTCCTTGCAGACAAAAACTTGCATTCTTTGAACCTGGTGGTCTGTGTCAGACAGTCAGCATCTGGGACAGCAAGGCTGGATTTGGTCACCATGACTAGGGCCTGGGGTTTCCTGATCCCATGAATTCCCATCAGCATGATGGTTCTTAGAAATGACTCTCCTTCTCCCACACAGAGCCAGACTGTATGCGTGTGTATAATTTACGAGCAACTATAGAAAGCAGAAAGTCTTAAGGCTAGACCGAAAGTGCAGAGAGGGAAGGATCCTTCTCAGGGCTATGCCAATGCCTACCAGGCTGTGAGAAGTTCACAGTCATGTTCTTGTTCATCTTCCATCTGCTTAGAGTTGAACCTCCCTAAAGTTCAGTTCCAGTTACACCCAACTCCCCTCCCGGCTCTAAAGCCTCTGATGGCTCCTTCTTTCCCACTGAATAGTCCAAATTTCTTTTTATGACATTTAGATCTTTATAATCAGCCTCCAAATACCTAGCAGGCCTTATATCCTATGTATTTCCCTGCATTTATTCTGCCCTCTAGTCATATTGGAGTGTATGCAATTCTCAGCAAATAGAATTTTTTCTCACTTTTGCCACTGCCATCGTCTCTGTGCTGTATGGCCTCACTCTCCTACTTTACATATTATTTTACTTTCTGAAATTTCATCTTCCAATCGTTCCGTTGAAATTTTCATTTCTACTATCCACCCAATCTATCCAGCCTGGGTGGCTGGAATAACATTCCTAAGTTATAGCTCTGCTCATGAGTCTGTTAAAAAAAGTCCAATGCCTTCCTCAGGCCAAAAGATAAGGTAGAATTTATTAGCTTGGCAGCAAAACTCCTCAAATTCCATTCTCCCATGCCCTAACCTAGCTTATTTACTGGATTTCTTACTCTGAACATCCAACTCTGGAGTTGATACTGCTCAGCTCTTCTCTAGCACTTATCCGTTGGTTGTTCTCATTTATATGTCATATTTTGTTGCTGATTGTATGTGTGTATATGTGTGTGTGTATGACTGTGACTATATCCCTACTAGACTGTGAGCTCTCTATGGCCAGAATGTATTTTGTTCATCCTATAGCCTCTTTAAGCACCACTTCTTCCCATAGCAGATGCCCAATTAATACTTGCTTGTGTTGAACAAGCAGAGCAGAGGATGCCCCAGGTGGGTGTTGATCAGAGAAATACATTGACCTCTTATCTAGAAGTTGGACCTGGCTGGGGGTGATAAGAATAAATGAGTGCTCTTTCAGTACCATTTAACAGATGTATGTAGATCACCTCAAGGTTAGATATTAAAATACACTATTATGTACTGATCCCAGAGGAAGAAATGCAAATTCATGCTCAACTAATACCTGCCAGTGAGATATTAAGCTTGGGTCAGTTTTCTATGATTTAATGATCTGTAAAAGAAGACACCACGCTTTTCCATCTGATGCCCCAGGCTTGTGATCACAACCGCAAGACAGCTGGACTTCATCAGCAGTTAAAAAGAAGACTAGAATGGTGTGCCGAGTCAGCAGAGGGAATGTCACTGAAGGTCGGGAATAGCATAAAAGGAAGAGCATGACTTTCAGCCCACTGAAGGCGTTTTCAGCTGACGGGCCTTCCCAAGTGAGACTGTCTGTGTCCAAAGGGATTTCACTGCTTTTGTAAGCACGTGCTTTATGCTGCACACCGTGCAGAAGACATAGGGCACACAGGTGAGTTAAGACACAAGGAGTGACAGGACACACGGACAGCCATTTGTGAAGGTCCTTCACATTTCTGGACAACTTTACAGTTTTCATTTCAATAAATTTTTTTTGATCATTATGAAATTATATCATAAAATGCGAATAAAAATAAATATCATACTGATATTCCTACACACAAAGATAATTGTTAGAATTGTACTAAATTTTTCATTGCTTTATCTATGCCTGAGTACTTTTCAGTAGTTGAGAACGTTCCATATGTTCTCCTATTTCACTTACGTTGTAACACAAACATTTTCCCATGTTAATGCTGAGTCGCTTTACAGTTTTTATTCCACTTTTAAAAATTAAGGTGTAATTTACATACGGTAAAATTCACTCTTTTAGTGCATAGCTCTTGTGAGTTTGATGAATATGTGCAGTCATGTAACCACCACCACAATAAGACATAGAACAGTTTCACCATCGCCCCCCCCCAATTCTCCTGTGCTCCTTTGCAGCCAATCACCCCGGCCCCCAGACCCTGGCAATCACTGGTCTGTTTTCTGTTCCTACAGTTTTGTTTTTGTAAGAATTTCATACAAATAGAATCATACAGTATGTAGGATTTTAGGTCTGGCTTCTTAGACTCAGCATAATGCATTTGAGAATCATACATACTGCTCTGTGTCTAACTAGTTTGTTAATTTTTATTGCTGAGTAGTATTCCACTGTATGGATGGACCACACTTTATCAATTCCCTAGTTAAGGTACATTTCGGTTATGTACAAACTCAGTCTGGTTTTGGTAATTACTAAAAACGCCACTATAAACATTCACATACAGGTTGTTATATGGACACAAGTTCTCATTTCACTTGAGTAAACACCTGAGAGTGGATTGCTGTGTCATATGATAAATGAATATTTAAAACCCATCCACTGCTCAGACCTTGGTTTCTAATACCATTCCCTAATCAAAGGAACTAGGGTTCTTTGGATAAACGGCTGGTTCTAAGACTGGAGCAAGAAGTATCTAGTAGATGATAATATGTGTGAGCTTGGAGCCTCTTGTAGTACTCCAAACAAACAAAAACAAAAATGCCACGTTGATGGAAGTATGTCCAAGGTCATAGGGGCCAACTGAAAGACCTCTCAACAGCCAAAGCTAGAACAATATGAACAAAAAAGTCAAGTAGTATTGGATTATAACCCAAGCGTGAAAGAAAAATCCATGCATCCATACTGATGTGATTAAGTGATTGAGTGGATTAATAAATGGGGGAGAAAAGACAAATCTGCCATGAAGAAGGACTTCAAATAAATTATGTAGATACTCCATTTAAAGGAGCTTAGCTCCCCATTCCTTAAGTGTGGGCCGCACAGAGTGACTTCCTCCAAAATGTACAGTATGGAATGTGGAGGGAGTGGCGAAAAGAGTAACTTTAAAGTTGAGAAACCTGACAAACGCTACCTCAGCCGGGTGATCAGGGTCAAATCAACAGTAAAATACGTTGACTGTATATAGCCTTGATAAGATGTGATGAAAATGGTACTTTACCTCTGTGATTGTCCCCCACAACCCTAGTCTAATCATGAGCTAAACATCAGACAAATTCCAATAGAGTGGCATTCTACTAAGTACCTGACCTGTACTCAAACCTGTCGAGGTCATGAAAACAAGGCAAGTCTGAGAAACTGTCATAGCCTAGAGGAGCCTTAGGAGACATGATGACTATATGTAATGTGGTGTCCTAGATAGGATCCTGGAACAGAAAAAGACCTTAGGTGAAAAAAAACCTGGATAAACTATGGACTTTAGTTGATAATAATAATTCAATATTGATTCATTAATTGTAACAAATGTACCACACAAATGTAAAATGTTAATAATAGGGGAAACTAGCTGTAGGGGTAGATGGGAACTCTGTACTATCTGCTCAATTTCTCTGGATATCTAAAACCATTCTAAAAAATAAAATCTGTCAATCAAAAAAATCTGCCAAACTACTTTCTAAAAGTGCTGTCATTTTCACCCCCACCATCAATGTATGAATGTTTCAGTTGCTCCACATCTGCACTAGCACTTGATATGGTCAGTTTATTTGATCTGAATCATATTAATAGCTATATCTTCTCTGTAAAGTTTCTGTTCAAATATTTTGCCCATCTATTCATTTTTTGGGGGTTGCTTGTTTTCTTATTTTTGAGGTTGGATAGTTTTTCATGTATTCTGGATACAAGTCTTTTACCAGAAATGTAACTTGCAACTTTTTTTCTTACTCTGTGACTTGTCTTTTTTGCTCTTTTAAAAGTGTCTTTTGAATAACATAAATTCTTAATTTTTATGAAGTCCAATTAATCAATTTTTCTTCCATGGATTGTGCTTTTCACGGTGTATTGCTGGAGGGGGGTCATTGAGAGGACATGAACGCTGGTTGACTTGAGACCTGGACCCAGGCAATCAGAGGCTCCTCACCCCCTCCCTTGTCCTTGGAATGTACGTTCTGCCCACTGTTCCCACACTAGGAGCCAGTTTCAAGGACACAGCCTTGAGAGAACAACGTATTGTCGAGACCGTTTGGACTGAACACTTGACTGAATCTAGTCAAGGCCTCTATATACGCTTTTAAGATTCCAGGGGCCGGCCCCATGGGGTAGCAGTTAAGTGCGAGCACTCTGCTGCTGGCAGCCCAGGTTCAGATCCCGGGCACTCACCGAGGCACCGCTTGTCAGGCCGTGCTGTGGCGGTGTCCCATATAAAGTGGAGGAAGATAGGCACAGATGTTAGCCCAGGGCCAGTCTTCCTCAGCAAAAAGAGGAGGATTGGCATGGATGTTAGCTCAGGGCTGATCTTCCTCACAAAAAAGAAAAAAAAAAAAAAGATTCCAGCAGGCAGGTGCAGAGATCTACTCATCTTGTTGCCGCCCAAGACAAGCCTTGTAGGTAAGTTCCTTTGCTTATTAAATCTGCCACCTACCAATCTGGAGTGGTCTGCCTCCTTCTTCCATCTCTCCCTGCCCTCCATATACAGGGACTGGTTTGTGAACCAACATGTACCTAATAACTCTTTACTTATTGCACGGTCACATAGATTTTCCCCTAGAAGTTTTATGATTGTTGGTTTTATGTTTAGGTTTATGATCTATTTTAAGTTAAATTTTTGTAGGTTGTGAGGTAGGAACACTGGGTATTTTATTTATTTATTTTTTGCACGTGGATAACCAATTGTTCCAAGTAGCATTTGGTGAAAAGACAATTCTTTCTCCATTGAATAGCCTTTATGCCTTTGTGCAAAATAAATTGATCATATATGTTGACTTCTACTTTGTTTTATTTACTATCTATATGTCTATCTTTATGCCAAAACCTCACTGTCTTGATTACTGTAGCTTTATAGTAAGTGTGAAAATCATGTATTGTGAGAACTCCAACTTTGTTTTTTTTAAAATATTGTTTTATTATTTAGTTCTTGTGCCTTTACATATACATTTTAAAACCAACATATCTACTTCTATAAAAAATCCTGTTGGGATTTTGATTGGAACTGCATTAAATCTATAGATCAATTTTGGGGAGGTTGACATCTTAGCAAAACTGACTCTTCCTATCTATGCGCATGGTATATCTCTCCATTTAATTAGATCCCCTTGGGTTTGTTTGTGTTTTGTAGTTTTTATCATACATATCTTGAACATATCCTGTTAGATTTATGACTAAACATTTTGTGGCTTTTGGTGCTAACGTAAATAATACTTTTTAAAATAATTCCATGTCTAATTGTTCATTGCTAGTGTATAGAACTACAATTGATTTTGTTTGTTGACTTTACATCCTGTGACTTGACCAGTGCTAGTAGTTTCTTTGTGGATTTGTTGGGGTTTTCCATGTAGATAATCGTGTTGTCTGTGATTAGAAACCGTTTTATTTCTTCTTTTCCAAACTTTTCTCTTTTTTCTGGCCTTACTGCACTAATTAGGACCTCAAGTATGGTGATGAATAGGATTAATGAGAGTATATATCCTTGTCTTGTTCCTGATTTCAGGGGGAAAGGAATCAGCTTTTCAATGCTAAGTGTGACGTTATTTGTAATTTTTTTGTGGATGCCTTTTATTAGATTGAGGAAATTCTGTTCTAGTCCTAGTTTCTTGAGAATTCTTATCATGAATGAACGTTGAATTTAGTCAAAGGCTTTTTCTGCATCGATTGAGATGATCATATACTTTTTCCACTTTAGTCTATTTGTATGGCAAATATTGATTGATTTTTCAAAGTTAATCCAGCCTGAACTCTCAGTATAAATCCTACTTGATTATGATACATTATCCTTTTTATGTATTGTTAGGTTTGATTTGCTAGGAGTTTGTTGAAGAATTTTGTCTATGTTCATGAAGGATATTTGTCTATAGTTTTTTTTCTTGTAATATCTTTGCCTGGTTTTGGTATCAGGTTAATGCTTGGCTCATAAAATGTGTTGGGAACTATTGTCTCCTCTTATAATTCTGGAAGAGTTTGGGTAGAATTGGTATTAGTTCTTCCTTAAATATTTAGTAGAATTCACAAGTGAAGCCACCTGGGCCAGGAGGTTTTTTCTTTTCCTTTTTTAAAAAAATCATGAATTCAATTTCTTTAAGAAGTATACTACTAATTAGGTTATCTTGTTCTCTTTTTTCTTTTGGGGTGAGCTCTGGCAGTTTGTATCTTTCGAGGAATTTCTCCACATCATCATAATTGTTGAGGTTATGGGCTTAGAGTTATTTGTAGTTTTCTCTTATTATGTTATTGCTAGTGTTTGTATGATCTATAATGATGTTTCCTCTTTGTTTTCTAAAATTTATAACTTTTGTCTTCACTTTTTATTGTTCCGTCTAGCTAGAGGTCTATCAATTTTATTGGTTCCATCACACCACTGGCTGTTAGTTTCATTGTTTTGTCTATTTATCTGTTCTCAGTGTCATTGATTTCTGCTCTTATTTCCTTTCTTCTGCTTCCTTTGGATTTGTTTTGCATTCTTTTCTGATTTCTTAAGATAAAATCTTAGATCACTGATTTGAGACCTTTATTTCTTTTCTAATACACACCTTTAATGCCGTAAATTTCCCTCACAGCACTGCTTTTAGTACGTTCCACAGATTTTGACATGTTGTGGCTCCATTTTTACTCTGAAACTATTCATCTGAGTGCCTCTAGCCAAACATTAGAATCACCTGTGGAACTTTGAAAAATGCCAACATCCATCCCCACTCAAGGCCATGAGAGTCAGACAATCTGGGGATGGTGCCCAGGCATGGGTTTAACAGCTTCCCAGATGATTTTAATATTCACCTAATTTGAGAATCCCTACTCTAACCTTATTGAAAGTGATCCCCAGACTCTCATGTGCAAATGCTCATCTGGATGCTTGTTAAAAAATGCATATTCTTGCACGCACCCCTAGAGATTTTAATTCAGCCAGTATACACGATGGTCAGTGGAAACTGAATCTTTAGAAGTATCCCATGTGATGATGCTGATGCATGTGGGCCTCAGACCACACTTTGAAAAAATTTGCATTAGAAAATCCGTGAAAGAAGAAGTGAGACCCTATTGTGGTAGCAGCTGTATGCATTTCAAGAGTCAAAAAATATCTTGAGTACTGTTGGCACCCTTGGAAGGAGTGCCCTCCCCTCATCCCCCTGCTGTCACAGAACAAGTCTATGGTGGCAAAGAACTCTTCCTTGCTCGGGATACCTGGGATGGCTTCATTGCTGCAGCTGCTGCCCTAAACATCACTTTTCAAGGCCAAGTAGCGTTATCTTCATAGATTTTAGGTCTTTACTCTTGCATTTTGCTGTCTAAATGCCTCCCTTTTCAACTAGCTGACTCCTACTTGTTCCTGATGCTTCATCCAAGAAGACTCTTCTGAACTTCTTCCACTCTGGAAGTCTCCAGACTTCTCCAGTCTAGATTAAGTGTCTCCTCAGGGATCTCATAGCCTCTCTGCACATAATATCAAGAGTTAATCATCTACTTACTCATCTGTACCTTCATTAAACCCTGGAGGACAAGTCTAGTCTTCTTTATCTTCAGGGTTTAGCCTGGGATCTGGCCCATAACAGACCCTCAGGAAACGTGTGCTGAGCTGATCTAACCTGAGCACTCTTCAGATAGCAGACATCCCTGCATTTCTCCTTCCTATTAGTTTCAGTTTAGGATACTGTCAGGATAGTGACTTCCCACGTGTTGTATATTGACAGTCCCACTGTCTGGAACCTAACCAATGTGTGTGTGGGTAGAGGGGATAGAGGAAGCTCAGGTGGCTCTGCAAGTCTCTAGCCCAGGGTCTGGCAAATAATAACTGCTCAGAAATATTGTTGGATTGAATGACATAAGGGAACAAAAAAGGAAAACACTAAAGGATATCTAGAATGAGGATGCAGAGGCCCCACAAAGTCCCAAATCATGGAAGAAAAACTCACTTAACTTATTATTTATTCGATTCTAATCACTCTGAAATATCCAAACCCACTTCCAGGCTTTCTAAATAGAAGAGACTTATAACCAGAGAAGGACTTACTTTTGTTTCCCCCGAAAATAAGATATAGGAAAATATCTGAAATTTCCATTTAATGGGTTAACGTAATGAGTATTGGTAGGTCAAATAATGTAGTTATGTAAACAAGTGTTGAAACTGCTGCAGACAGAGATGTTTAATCTCCCTGAAGGAAATTTAGTTTTTAGGCCCTTTAGAAACATCCATTTACAAGTAATCAAGTTGATAAACATAGTATTTCTCAATGCACGATTCCAGTCCCAGGGCACTTTATCACAACGTGTCGTACTTTGCTATAGGCACTTATAAATAAAATTGCTTTCCTTTAAAAATAATAGAAATCCTTGCACACTCCCCATGGTTATTCAAAGTAGAGATAGTTTTTTTAATATATAGGAATAAGTGCATGAGTTATGATTTAATTTGAAGAATGAAATAATGTCCTTTTTGGTGTAACATCAGTAAAGAGCAAGTAATAAGATTGTCTCTTTGTGAGCTGCAGGGAGGAGGGACCAGTTAAGCCCTGAAGGCTAGAGAGAGAGGAAGTGTTGAGGATGGTTGAGGTAGTCAGCTGGAGAGTACTGAGTAGAACTGATTGATGAGGACTTCATTCATTCAATCAGAAAATATTTAAGTGTCAGACACTGTTTAAGAAGCTGAATGATGATGCAAGAAGATTTCATAAAACAGATTATGGTGAGATAGAAAGAGTTCTGATCAAGGAAATCTGCTTTTGGTTCTGTGACTACCTTGGGTAATTTCTTGCCCTTTCTGGGTTTTAATTTCTATGTGTGTAAAATGGCGGGAGGTGGGGATGAGATTGGACCACATGTTCTCCGAGGTCCCATCCACCTCTGTCATCAAGGTACCACCAGACAACTGAAAATTGAAAATTTGCACAGGTGATTTCAATCTGGGAGGAGTTGAATATGTTAAGGTTCAATATAGGAACAGGTTGAGGAAACTGCTTCTGTGGCCAGGATGACAGGTAGAGAGTGTTCATAATTCTTTTTGAAGGGGATATGGAAAATTGGGTGGAAGAGGTCTGAGAAAATTACAGGTAAGGACTGGGTCTATTTCTCCATGTCTCTGTACTACCATAGGGATGGGCTGCTGTCAAAATGAGCACAAAGACTGAAGCCAGGCTTAACATCAGCTACATGGGGCAGCAGAAAAAGAAACGTTTTATGATAGTCCTGGTTTTGATGCTTTTATGTCTTACTCAATTCTTAGCTCCCTGAGGTCTCCCTCTGACGTTTCCTTAGCTGTGTGGTGTTCGGCAGTTCCTAACAGTTTCAGATGAGGTTGATGCATAGATTATGTGAGATAATGACTTACAAGACACTTAAAGTAATGCTTGATACTTAGTTCTAGAATGTCAGTTTCTTTTCCTGCTAGTAAAAAAGCACAACGATCCGGGATCTTCTATTGTAGAGTCAACCAGTGAACCTATATTCCTTTAGAGTTATTCTCTCATAAAGATAAGGATGACTTTTATGCTCACCTCTTTGGACTGAAGTATGTGTTCTTTGTCACAAGAATTTCCAATTATAGGTTTCTAAGTATTTTCTCCCTACACCAATTACTCCTTTTGTCAGTGTGTCATCCACCTGCTGTCTGAGTTTTCTTTCTAAAGCACAATTCTGATCATATCATTCCCCTGCTCAAAATTTCTACCATGGCTCTCCATTGTTTACAGAA
Source organism: Ceratotherium simum simum (assembly GCF_057802395.1). Taxonomy (NCBI): domain Eukaryota; kingdom Metazoa; phylum Chordata; class Mammalia; order Perissodactyla; family Rhinocerotidae; genus Ceratotherium; species Ceratotherium simum. The sequence continues at coordinate 61,470,731 of NC_141910.1, read as the reverse complement.
TAAAATCCTGACCCTGAGCTTACATGCTAAACTCACCATGCTCCAGACCTGGCAGGCCTTTCCAGCCTCATCTCACATGATACCACTCCATGCACACTACCCTCTATCTCAGTGGTTCTCAAACCCAAGTGTGCTTCAGAATCAACTGGAGGGCTTGTTAAAACACAGGTTTCTGGGCCTCATGCCCAGCGTTTATGACTCAGTGAGCCTGAGGCGAGGCCTTGAAATTCTGCATTTCTAGCAAATTCCCAGGTGATGATGGTGCTGTTTGTCTGGGGATCACACTTTGAGAACCATTGTCCTAAACACACAAAGCGCTGGTTCTTTTGGGATATATCAGTACGCTTCTTTTGGGATATATCGGTACGTAATTTACATCTTGGCATTTTCTCATGCTCTTTCTTCAGGCTCCTGTTATTGGGAGAGTTCCATTTGTTTTTCAAGCTAATTTTACTTTCTAAGGAAGCTTGTATCGTCACTCAGTCAGAATTAGGGAGGGAGGCACACTCTCACATGTACCTCTACAAAGTGCTGCTTGCACTTCTAACTTGTGTGTATTCCATTCTACATTGCATTGGAGTTAATTGTGTGTTTGCCCTCTCTCTCATTCAATTGTTGGCCCCTTAAGGGAAGGGACCGTATATCATTCATCTTTGAATCCTCGAAAGGCTTAAATTTCATTGTGGTGCCTACGAGGCAACCCCAATAATTACACATCCCTTTTTCGCCTTTCTCTGCTTATTGCAGCCTCCAGGGGAGACAGCAATCTCAAGGGTGGCAGCCACCCCTCCTTCTGAGGTTGAAGGATTTGTACCATTTAAGTGTCTGAACTTAATGGATTCTATCAGCAATGTTATAGAGAAATTCACCAAGGTTAGAAGGGAACCAGCCTAAAATGTTGGTCTGGTAGGTTTCAGAACTGCCTGTATCATAAAGATGCTAAACTCCGTTGTAGCAAGTCAAGCTGTTATGGGGAACACTATCTAAAGTCAACTTCGATCTAATGAGGTTGGAATTATTTTTAAGAAGAAGAGTGCCAGCAGTGATTTCTTCTCTGTGCATGGCCCTGTCCTATACTGAATGTGCAGGAAAGAAGCGGGGGAATTGGTAATGATGCCAGGGTAGCTGCACAGACTGGAGAAAGTTTTGTTCAAAGTAAATTTCAGGGAATGTAAAATAATCAGTCTCCTTAAATAGTCTGTCAGTTTCCAAAGAGCACAGCGTGAATCCAGTTCTCCCATATGACTCCCTGCTTGCTGTTAGTGAGGAAGGCGCTTCTTAGCCCCCCTTCTGTTCCTGCTCCTCTTCCCCTGCCTTCCTCTTCAGCACCACGTCCCGGTCCTGGCTCTCTTGGTTTCGTATGCCTCACTCTATCCTTGGAGGCTTCCATCTGACCCCGAGGTTCCCTCTGTCACCTAAATACTAGTGAATCCATCCAGCCTAGATCTTTCTCCTGAGCCTCAGACCTTTGGAGCCAACAGTTTCTCTTAACTCTCCTTGGCTGTTCCACAGGGATCTCAGATACATTATGTCTCTAAATTAATTCTTCATTTTCCTGGTACTCTGGCCATTTGCAGGGCATTGATTACAAAGAGAATGGGATTGGTACAATCATTTTGGAAAACTCTTCAATCATTTCTATGAAAACTGAACAAATGCATAGCATGTGACCCCAAATTCCACTCCTAGGTAGGTTCCTAACAGAAATGCTTACATATATTAACTAACAGATATGTACAAGAATGTTTATAGCAGCACTATGTGCAATATCCTCAAACTGGAAACTATCCAAATGGTCCATTGACATAGAATGGATATGTAAATGTGGTGTATTCATATGATGAAATGCTATACAGCAATAACAATGAACAAACTGCGGAACAAACAAGCTGTGTGGAACACTCCGAATGATCATACAAACATAATGTTGAACAGAAGATGCCAGAGACGGAAGAATACATCCTGAATGTTTGTATTTTTATAAAGCTTGGAAGCAAGCAAAATGAACCTATGCTGTGAGAAGTCAGAAGACCCTGGGGAGAATGAGATGGGAAGGAGGCATAAGGGGGCCTTAGGTATGGTGGTAACGTTCTCCGTGATCTGGATGCTGATTTACATGGTGGTGTTCAGTTTGTGAAAAGCCCTTGAGCTGTACACCCAAGAGTTGCCTACTTTTTTCAATTTGTATTATACTTTAATAAAAGTTACAAAAAGAAAAAGAAAAGAACAAGGGCCACTGCTCTTAGTCTCTTTGTAGCTGAGAGTTCAGGCCTTAGTTATGATTTCTGTCATTTCCCTGTTCTGAGACAATGTGGCTTATTTCTCCCTTGGCGGCCAAAATTGGAAGAAAAAACCCCAGCAGAATGAGAAGACGTACTTTAAGAGGGCAGACTGTGTGCCAGATCTAGTCAAAGTGATGTTTCTAAACATCTAGTTGGCTGTCCTGGCCTCCATGGTTGCCCTTTCTCAGCCTCGAAGGCGGGTCCCCAGACACTGGCCTCAGTCCAGAACTCAGCATAAGAAGAGTTTGCAGGCTGGAGCTCTGTTGCCTGAGTAGCTTATGGACCGAGGTTCCTCATCCAATGGACGGCAGAGCTTTTTTGTGTGTGAATCAACTTCACAGTTTCTAGGTAAATGGAATTTTAAAAGCTGTTGTTGGCCAGAAATCTGGATTGTATCACAAGTGGGATAGAGTACATTATCAGCTGAGTTACAACATTGGTGTTTTAGTTAACAGATAAACCCTGGAATCTCAATAGATTAACTCAATAGAAGTTTATTTCTAGCTTATGTAAAGTCTAATAGTAGCAAGGAGATGGGGCAGGGGAGAGAAGGCTAGGCTCATGCGGTCATTCAGGCTTATGGAGGCTCTGGCATCTTCAACATGTGGCTTCAAGGTCACTTAGGACACTGACATCCAACTAGCAGGGGAAAATGAGAGCAGAGGGTTGTACAGTTTTATTGGTCAGGTCTGGCAGTGGGATCCGTCACTTCTTCCTACTTTTTCATTGGCCAGACCTGGTCATATGACCACACTTAATGTCAACGGAGGCTAGGAAGTATGGCCCAGCTGTGAGCATGGAGGGAAGGAAAACTAATTTGATGAATAGCTAGGCAGACTCTGCCACACTTGGATTTAGCCACAAGCAAGGAAAAATTAAACAGAGAAAAGTGGGTGTGAAAGCAAGTGTGACCCTCTGTTGGCTGGAATATGCCACAGGTGAGGCACTAGGAGGCTGAAGGGAGGGATCTAAAATAAGACTGAACTCTCACCATAACTCAGAGTTGATTTTTTTTTTTCTTTTTGATGCCATAGACTGAAAGTGGAACACTGGATAAAGGGCAATCCTGTCTATACCCTGGTGAGTAAACAGAAGAGGAAGACCAACTTTCCTAATTGATGTCCCCCCATGCCAACCTATTCCTTTTCTTATATTTTCTCTTATTGGCACAGTCACCTGAGCCTGACACTGGGGCCAGTTCTTCCATCTCTACTTTACCCAAGTATTTACTAAGTCCTGTCAAGTTCCTGCCCTAAATTTTATTCACTCCATTGCATCATTCCATTTCTACTGATACTGTCCCATTTCTAGATCTCTTTAGCTCTCAATTGGGTTATTGTAATAGATCTCTAACATATCTTTCCACTCTCTCTCTCTATTTTTATCTATGTTCCATACCTTGTCAAAATAATCTTAAAATGCCATTATTCAAGCATTTCAATGACTCACCACTGCTGACCAAATTAAATATAAGCTCCTTAGTTTAACATACACAAGATTTCTCCATCTCGTCCCCAAATGACCTATCCACACTTACCCCCTCATCTCTGGCAATTTAGAAAGCCTACAAACTCTGTATTCCAGACCAATCAACCCGTTGTCATTCTCTATACTCTACCCTCCTCAAGTCCATCTTACAGGCTGGCGAGCTCCTAATCCTTAATAATACCTGATTCAAATAATATCTCTTCCATGAGACTTCCAGGGCTCCACTAGAAAGAGTTAATTCCAATAATATTTATCTTTATTATAGCGCTCATAACATTGCATTGTATTTTCTTGTTATCCATCTCCATTGCTAGACTGTTATAGAAGGCAGTGTAGTATAGTGGAGAAAGCAAGGATTTAGAAGCTAAATTAGACCTGGACTTGAATCCAACCTCTCCACATTACTACCTGTGTTGCCTTAAGTTACCCAAGCTCTCTGAACTGCAGATTTCTCTTCTGTAAGATGAGGATAGGAATATTTACCATATGAGGTTGTTGTGAGGATTATAAGTGTGTACAATACCTAATATGGGCCCTGGTACCATGTGCGTAAATTATTTTTCCTCCTTCTCCTCCCCCCTTCCACTTCCTTCTTGTACTTTGTCTCATACAAAAGCCATCATAAGCATTCAGTGAAGGTTTGTTTAATGAATGAACTAGAAAATGCAGCATCCTGGGACTATTCAGTGCACACTTGCATCATGGCTCTCCCATGCTCCCATTCCCTTGCAAGGGGGAAAAGATTTGCAATGTAGTTTGTCTTTAATGATCATTAGAAAAGGTTAATTTAAACTTTTTGTTCTCTTTTGACTATGGCAGGCAAAAGTTTTCATCAAAGACGGTTAAAATCAGAAGACTTATTTTCTTGATTTGTTTTATAAAATAGTTTTGAAAAGTTGTTTTATAAAACTACTTTTATAGGAATTTTATAAGTAGTTTTACTTTACCTTTAGGTTTTGAAATCAGGTGTAATAACTTCCCTGATTTTTGTTCTTTTTGTTACAAGGTTGTCTTGGCTATTCTGGTCTTTTGCTTCCATATAAATTATTTAATCATCCTATCAATTTCTCCCAAAAAGCCTGCTGGAATTTTGAATGGGATTGCATTGGAAATGTAGCCCAACGTACAGAGAATGCATATTTTAACAATACTGAGCCTTTCAACCTATGAACATTGTTCATTTATTTAGGTCCTCTTTCATTTTCCTTAGCAATATTTTGTAGTTTTCAGTATAGAGGTCTTGCCTAACTTTCATTCGATTTAGTCCAGGTTTTTGAAGTTTTTTAGTGCTATTATAAATCACATAGCTTTGTTTCCTAGTTGTTTATTGCTGGTGTTTAGGATTTTTAACCTGCAATGTTGCTAAATTAACTTCTTACTTTATATACGTGAATATGTATATGTAAAATTCCATAAGTTTTTCTACTAACAAACCATGTTATCTATAAATAAAGATGGTTTTATTCCTTCCTTTCTAATCTGTATACATTTTATACTTTTTCCTGCCTTATTGCACTAGCTAAGATTTCGAGTAAAATATTCACTAGAAGTGGTAAGAGTAGACATGTTGCCATATTTAATCTTAGAGGAAAAGAGCTTAATATTTCACCACTAAATATAATGTTACTTGCAGATTTTGTAGATGCCATTTATTAGATTGAGGAAGTTTCTTTCTCTTCCTAAAATTTTAATTTATTTTTTGTCATAAAATGTTGAATTGTGTTAATTCTTTTCTTTATATATTGAAATGATTATATGATTTTTCTTCTTTTCTCTGTTAAAATGGTGAATAATATTGATTGATTTTCTAATGATTATCATTGCATTCCTAGAATAAACTCTACTAGACCATGATGAAGTATCTTTTTTATGTATTGCTGAAGTTGATGTTACACATGTCATCAAGAATTTTTGCATTTATGTTCTTGAGGTATATTCATCTTTAATTTTATTTTCTTGTAATACCATTGTCTGGTTTTGTTATTAAGGTTATTATGTTGACCCCGTAAAACAAGTTTGGAAGTCTTCTCTTTTCTCTTTCCTGAAAAAGTTTGTATAGGATTAATATTGTTTCTTTATTAAATGTTCCATAGAATTCAGCAATGAAGTCATACTTTGCGGGAAATTTTTGAACAATAATTTGAACAATAAATTCAATTTTGTTCAGAGATGTGTAGCTATTTGCATTACTGTTTCTTCTTGTCACTTGATAAAAATACATTTTCAAGTAATTTTTCCCTTTCATCTAAGTTGTCGAGTTTATTTTCATAAGCTTATTCATATTTCCTTATTACCTAAAAAATTTTTCGTTTTGAAATAAATTTATATTTACAGAAGAGTTGCAAAGACAGTACAGAGAGTTCCAGTATATCCTTCACCCAGCTTCTCTTAATATTAACATTAAATAACCATGGTAAATCTGTCAAAGTTAAGAAATGAACTTTGATAAAATACTACTAATTAAAGACAATTTAGATGTCACCAATTTTTACACTAACTTTTTTTTTTTTTTGTTCTAGGATCCAATGCAGGATACTACATATTTTTAGTTTTGTTTTTTACCCTCATCCCATCTGTGACACTTTCTCAGTCTTTCCATGTTGTTCATGACCTTGACAGTTTGATATGTATAGGTAGCAAATGTTTTATCCTATGTTTTTTAAAGTAAAGTTTTGTAGTTTTGAGCTTTAATTTTGTTCTACAATGTTTGAATTAATTTTTGCATATAGTATGAGATATAGATCCAAGGTAAAATTTTTTTCTGTATATGCAAAGCCAATGTTTCCAGCACCATTTGTTGAAAAGTCTACCCTTTCTTCACTCAGTTGCCTTTGTCAAAATCAGTTGTCTATATATGGGTAGGTTAATTTCTGGACCTTATTCTGTTCTACTGATCTATTTGTCTGTCCTTAAGCCAATACCAGACTGCCTTATCATTGTAAGACCTCTTTAGAGGTTTGCTGTGTGAACTCCAGCTACACAGCCTGGAAATTTTCTCCAGGTCTTAAGATGAGCAAATGTAGGGCTCAATTTGTTTCCTCTATCTCAAGTATCAATCTCCTGCATTGCCTGATATCCAATTGTCTGAAAACTGTTGTTTCATGTACTTTCTCCATTTTTTTTAAATTGTTTCAAATGGGAAGGGAAATTCCATCTCATTACTCTATTTTGGCAAGAAGCACAAGTCTGTATTGATTTTTTTATGTACATGTCTTTTTTGATTTATTTTACTGGTTGCTTTAGATATTACAATATAGATCTTTAAATCATCAAGTCAAAGTTCAAATAAAGTTATACTGTTTAATAAACATTAAAGAACCTTATAACTCTATATTTCCATTTACTCTTCTGCTCTTCGTGCTCTTATTTCTTATATTTTCTCTGTATATGCTATACCACAATATCTTGTTATTATTTATATTTTAAACTACCTATAAAGGCATTTTTAGATGCCTATAAAGTATTTCAAAATGCTAACATAAAAAGGCTTTTATGTTTACTAAGATATTTACCCTTTATTGTGCTCTTCATTCTTTCCTATAGGTCTGGAGTTTCATCTGGTTTAATTTTCCCCCAATGTGAGGAAACATTTTATCTTTTAATTTGAGATTAATTATTTTTAACTTTGGGTGAATGAAAAATATCCATTATTTTGTCTTCATTTTGAAGGATATTTTCATTGGATACAGAATTCTAGATTGACAACTTTTTTCTTTTCAACATTTCAAAATTATTGTTCCATTGTTTTTTGGTCTCCGCTGTTTCTGATGAAAAGACAGCTGTCATTTGGATTATTGTTCTTTTTTGCTTTGGGTCTATTTAAGATTTTCTCTTTATCTGTGATTTCACATGTTTTCATACTTTGTCTACATGTAGTTTTCTTTGTATTTATCCTTCTTGGGATTCATCTTTTTTGAATCTGTGGGTTGATGTCCATCATCAATTTTGAAAACTTCTGGGACATTTTATTTTTAAATATTTCTTCTTCAATATTATCTTTCCTCTGCTTCTGGAACTCCAGTAACATGTGTGTTAGAATTTTTCATATTGTCCCACAGATTTCAAATTGCCTGTTCTTTTTTTAAAAAAAAAATCCTGTTTTTGAGTCTCATTTTGGTTACTTTATATTTATCTATCTTCAAGTTCACTGGTTCTTTCCTCTGTTGAGTCCATTTTAATTTTGAGGCCTTATATTGAATTCTTTATTTCTGATATCGTATTTCTCATTTCTAGTGTTTCCATTTGGTTTAAAAAGTAGTTTCTATTTCTCTACTGTAATCATTCAGTCTTGAAGCATGTTGTATACCTTTTCGACTAGATCCTTTAGCATTTTATCCCAGATATTTTCAAGACTCTGTCTGACATTTCATCACCTGGGCTATCTCTGGTTCTGTTTTCATTGACTGTTTCCTCTATTGTCCGTGGGTCACATTTTCTTGCTTCTTGATGTGTCTTATAATTTTTGGTCATATGGAAGACATTTTGCATTAAAAATAGACGGAAGCAAACAATACTTACCTCCAGATAAGAACATGCCCTTCTTTCTATCAGTCTTTTAGAGTGAAGGCCTATGTCAATCTGACCTATCATTGAGCTGAGCCTGGGCTTTGCAGCAGCTTTAGTTTGATTCGGTTCACTCACTGCAAGCTTTAGTTATTGTGAAGGTGGTGTGGGACTTTCTCTTCAGCAGGATTTATGCTCTGGAACTGCTACAGTTCTGGAGACCTTCTTATGCATTACAACTGAGTTGACAGCCTTCCAAGTCTCTGTTTTATAGTCTGGATGTTAGGTTTATGGGTTGCTAGGGGGTTCTCTTTGCTCTCTAGACCAGTCCTTGTGGCTTAGGAGAATTTTTTTCCCTGCTGGCCTGCCCAAGCCTTCTTGGGGGTAACTTCACTCCACTCTGTGAAGTCTTGGGATGCTTTGCATTTCTCTCAAGTGTCTTTCATTTCCTCAAGCGTTTGGTGCCTAAGAACCAGAAGTGCTTCCAATGAATTTCTTTTAGCTCTCTTGTCCTACCTCTTGCCTCTGGAGGGTAGCTGCTTTGTAGCTGGAGGAGGCACTGGGACCCTCATTGGTGGTTTCTCTTGGTGCTCCTGACCTGCCCTAAGCCTTCGGCATACTACCTCTGAGCACTCAGTGAAGACCTCTTAGAAATATTTGACAGGTGAATTCAATCTTACTCTGTGCCTGGGATTTCTCAGAATCTTAATCGGTCATGCCAGCCTATACACAGTCTTAAAATTCTGTTAAAATTTCAACTGGATTCTCCTTATCCCCAACTATGTTTTTTTACCCCCACCACTCTGCCAGGGATGTAAACAGTTGAGAATCTCTTCTCTCTCGAAGAGCTTGTCCTTTCTGGGAATTTGGTTCAGTTAGGTTTCTTTGTGTTTTCAACTTATATACTTGAAAAAAAAAAAAGATGTTGTAGTTTCTCTGGTTTGTTTTGTTTGTTAGGGGGAGACTGACACTCTATGTGACTTTCTATATCCTAAACAGAGGCAGAACATTTATGTGTGATATTTTTTTAAAATTTCCTGATTTACTCAGCAAGCCTGGAAATTTCAGCAGTTACCATACTATAGGAGAATTCTAAAGGGAATGCTCCCCATAATAGCTTCAATGTGATTAAATAGAACAGTTTTTCACTTCCATAAGACCGTTCCCCAGTTCTATTTTGTTTTGCTCTGGATCATAACATTAACCAGCTCTAGGGACAGGTAGAATCACGTAGTACTGGTTGCTTTAGAAATCCCACTAATATCACAACTCATATTTATGTGGTACTTCTACAGGGATTCAGTCTTATTTACTTCTACATTCCCAAATCCTAGAACAGAATGTACAGAGACAAAGCATTCAATAAACATTTATCGAGTGACCATTTGATCCTTAAACGATTCCCGAAGATAAACAGAAAGAGGAAAGAACTCACATTTATTGACTGTCTACTTTGTGTTAGGAACTGTTCCACATGCTCTACACACATTATTTCACTTAATCCTTAGAATAACACTGTGAAGCATTATTATTAATATTTTGAAGAATAAGAAACTAAGGTCTCAAGGTCTCAAAGCTGTCGAAGAGAGCTCAGCTCCACTAGAACTGAAGCTGACTGTTGGTTCTTGACCTTTTCCGTACTACCACCCTGTCTCTCCTAAGATGGCTCTCTCTGCATGAGAAAACTGAGGAACACAGTGTCTCTAGAAATTCTTCACTCTTTATAATTGAGACATCTCTTCTCAGCTATAACCAAAGTTCAAATGTCTGCATTGGGGGAGAAAAAAGACACATGTAGAAATTTAGATTCTCTTTATGTATTTGACATTCAGGACGAAAAGAATCCTTTTTTTTTCTTTTTTTTTATGAAACATGAAATTTATTTCCCTGGATATCTCAAAATGCCAGATTATTACATGCTTGGAAAGTTTTTTTTTTTATTTTAATTTTTAATTTTTTTTATTGCAGTAACATTGGTTTATAGCATTATATAAATTTCAGGTGTGCATCATTATATTTTGATTACTGTGTAGATTATATCATGTTCACCACCCAAAGCCTAATTACAATCCATCACCACATACATGTGCCTAATCGTCCCTTCTGCCCTCCTCCCGCCTCCCTTCCCCTCTGGTAACCACCAATCCTATCTCTGTCTCTATGAGACTGTTTGTTGTTGTTTTTATCTTCTACTTTATGAGTGAGATCATATTGTATTTGACTTTTTCCCTGTGACTTATTTTGCTTAGCATAAGGACCTTTTTTCAATAACAAATCCTGCCTACTTAAGAACATTGATGTGAGTAAATATTTTAATACTATTAAAATAACATTTTAATACTATATATATATTTCTTAAAAACTCTTTAAGTTGTTCCAAAAAATTCCAAGGTCATCTCATGCTCCCAGGTGTATCTCTGCCATCTCTCATAGGAGCTCCTGGTTTTATTAAGACAATAAAATAGTATCCTTTCCACTAGAAATGAATTTAACCCACCAGGTCCTGAATATACTACCTTTTAACGACTCTTGCATGGATGTATCATACTGTGTTTGCATTAAAGTGATGTTAAGAGGTAATCATTTGGCTATTTGCAGAAAACTGAATTCATTAAAAGAAGTGGATACTCAATAAAACTCGAAAAGACTGCATAATCTGTAATTTTCTATAAATAAATACATTTCCCCATTAGCAAAATATGTGTAAAACAGTTTTTTTAAACCCATATATTGGAATTTTAAAATCAGATCTCCTGATTGCTGATTTTTCTTTCTAATATTTAAATTTGATTAAGTTGATTTCCATCAGAGTACTGCCATTTTGAGTACTTGTTTACACACATTTTCAGAGATACTAGGGAATAATGAGATCAGGAAGTGCTGAAAGATTCTGAATCTCCATGAGCGGAAAAGGAGGTAAGGAGTCAATGCTTAGGCGCAGGGCAATATTTCTTCAAAGACACATCTGCCTTAGAACCTTTACAAAGTCTTTCCATGGCCAAAATATCAAGAGGTTCTATTTCCTGACAGGAGACTCTAGGGAAAATCAATATATATAATACAACATGAGAAATATCCTGTAGAAATTATTATTGGAAATATTTTATTTCCACTAAGTTGCTAATCTGCTTTCTTCATCCCTATAATGACAGCTATGTAATTCACCCTGCTTATCTTCACCTTGACTCTCAGGAAGCTCAGTATCAAATTATATGGAGAGTTTACCAGAATGCCAAGTACTGTCACACACATACACACACACACACACACACGCATGCACACACACACACACTATATATTGAAATATATATGTATATATTATATGTAAATATACATGTATGTGTATATATATGTATATGTATAAAGAGAAAGAGCACACTCCATTTACTCAATAGCAACCTATGATTAGGATATTTGCTTCAGTCCTAATTTTCTCATTCTGTATTATTGTTATTGGACATCTTTAACCTTCGTAGAGAAGAAGTGGGATGTAAATAAATATAAAATGCCATGTGAAATATACATCAAATAATAATTTAGTAATGATACCAGCTCAACACAAGGTTGACATAAGGGAAGCCATATTGTAGAAAAGAAATCATATTGTAACTTTGAATGACCTCTGATTAACTAGCCCAGACATGCTCTGTGGATTCAATGGCCCTCCCAGCTGCAATAAGTTGATAACTTTATTCTTTTGAGTTCCTTAGGAATGTGATGACCTCTGGGCAGAGAGTCTATGCTGATAGCCATCATCAATGACAACTGAAAGATCAGGATATAGAGTATTGCTCCAGTCTCTGATGCATATCCAGTAAAACAAAAGACTATCAGGAAATAAGACCAGATGTCTGCTTCTACCAGGAGATCAGATAGATGCCCCCACCTGGAGACTAGCTGCTTCCCCAACCCGGAGACCAGCACCCCATATAACTGGCCTGTAGTCTTTGTTCTGTAAGATGGTTCTTTTGGACATGAGTCGGTCATCTTCCCTCTTGCTAACAAGCTGTAATAAAAAGCCCTTTCTCTCCTACCACCTTGCCTCTTGATTATTGGCATGTCTTGTGGCGGGCAGATGAACACCCTTTGGGTGGTAAGAGTAATATTTGCGAAAGGTTAAAAAGATAGAAGAAAATTGAAGCTACGTATACGATTAGGAGATGGAGGAGATAGTAGAGTGGAGAGGCTAACAATTCAGAAGAGAGAGGACAGTTGATGGAGGCAGGCTTAGGGAGAAAAAAAATGTATGGTCCTGCTAATACCTATGTGAATTATGGCAAACCAATTAATTTTTGTGAGTTTCATACTTATGCCTGTGTAAAATGGGGCTGATAACACCTATCTCACAGGCTTGTAGTCAGAATCAAGCTAGATAATGTGGAGAAAGTGCTTCACAATCTGTAAAATACCACTCATATGGTAGTTTGCCAGTGTATGCAGGAAGGGACACAGCAGGCAAGACAGTAGCTCCTCAAGTTGCCCCATTTCCACCCTGCCGGCTGTGATTTCAGTGAGACATCTAGGTTGGGTGTAAGGGTCAGAACTGTTAAGATGGCCTTGGTGGGAGGCAGCAAGTCTCCATTCTCCACCTTGGAATGGAGAGTCCAGTGATGGGCTCCCATAGGCTGGGTTTTTTTCCCCTCTCTGTCTCCATAGAGAGGATGCTGCCATCTTGCCCTGCCATCTTGTCCTACTCCCAAGTGCATTTCTTGCTAAACCAAAGAGTTCAAGCCCCAGAATCCCTGCCCGAGCTCCCTATTTTCAGAATGGTTCTTGTAGAGTCAGTGCAGTGTTGGTTATCTGTCTTCATTTCCAAAGTCCCACCTGTCAAACCTCATTGATTCACCCCTGTGGAGGGGAGGATTGGGGATCTTGGGTGAACAAGGCAAACTAAAATAACAGAAATCTGAATTCTTTTCTATTTTTAAAAGCAATTCCATTTCATTTCTTTCATATATGCCAACTATGTACCTAGAACAAGATGAAGAGCATTATCCCTGAGGACCTTGCTTTGGTGAATAGCCAAATAAGATCCATAATTAGCACACCAGTTGTGGTTAGGAAAAATTAAGTGGCTTAAATGCCTATTTCCCTTCCTTCATCTTGTTACATTATTAATTTAATCAACTGACACTTTCTTTAAAGAATACAAGGTGAACATTAAACCTCTAACTTAAATTACATTCAGTGGTCACCAAGTAAACTTCCAGATGTTTTCTTCATTATAATATATCATATGCTCGTGCTTTAGAGATTACAAAGTATTTTATTGAATAATGATCTCATTTTCTATTGCCAACAACCTTATGGGGTGAACTGGAAAGTTTTCTTATCTCTACTTCACAGGTGAAGAAATTGAGACTCCAAAGCATTGGTTTACTTATCCAAGGCCACACAGCTAGAGATCAGTCAGATCATTCATACTTTTCTGATTCTTCAGAGATTTACTCTATTTCTATTGACATTGTAAAGGAAGCAAAACAAAACAAATACTGGGCATGCAAGGTGGGTAATTTTGTTCATTCATTCATTCACTCATTTTTATTCCCAGAGACTGCTACCATGTCCAGAACATAATAAATATCTCAGTAGAGTGCTCACTGCATGAATGGAAAGGAGGATGGATGGAAGAGTTTACTATATGTAGTGGAGTAAAAATATCTTACCTGTTTTCATGTTGTCACCCACCCCTGTGCCATACCTGATTCTCTCAAGTGGGGCAAGTAACGTGGGAAACGATATCTTATCAGCCCTTCCTTCTTCCTGCATGAGGGAGGGTGCTGGATGGCTGCTTAAGGAATTGATGACGTTTAAGTGTTCAGATGGCCATTCCTCCCTCTCCCTCCCCGTCAAAATCTTCCCCATCTGCCTCACTCTTCTAATGATTTCTGTTCTTCTATTAACCCTCTGGGCCATCTTTTCTCTCTCTCTCTCTCTTTGTATGTGTGTCTCTCTGGGTTTCTTTCCTTCCTCGTCTTTTCCTCTTGCTCCTCTTCTTCATCTTCCTTTTTCTTTCTCATTCCCTCTCCTTCTCTCTTTCATTCTTTCGATCAGTGAGAGTTTACTCAAAGGCTGAGTGGCATGACTAAGATTAGGTATTTCCACAAAATGATGACCCAGGATTGGCTCACTTGAGGATTAAGACATGCCATGTGGGAGCTGGTGCAGTGGTGCAGTGGTTAAGTTCACACACTCTGTTTCGGCGGCCTGGGGTTCACAGGTTTGGATCCCGGGAGCAAACCTATGCACCGCTTGTCAAGCCATGCTGTGGTGGCATCCCACATACAAAATAGAGGAGGATCGGCACAGATGTTAGCTTAGGGCTAATCTTCCTCAGCAAAAAGAGGAAGATTAGCAATGAATGTTAGCTCAGGGCCAATCTTCCTCTCCAAAAAAAGAAAAAGAAAAGGAAAAAAAATGATATGTTGTGTGTACCTCAAGCTACAATCCATTTTCCTTGTGACGTAGCCATATTATTGTTAAAATATTTGGGGGTTGGGTTTTCCATACAATTGGCTTAGTTCTCCACTTTATGCCTTATTGAGAATTTGTTTACTTATTGCATTATTCTTCTGTATTAGGGACTTTTCTAAGGAGTACCAGATAACCCAACAATACATTAATTTTCTCTTTTGCTGAAATTGAGTGAGATTTCTGAGAAATACCTTACTTAAAGTTATTAAGAGGCAGCTTTGGACTCAATATATGAATTCTGTAACAGTATCCCTCCTAGGGTTGCATGTCAGACTCAACACATTCCACAGCCTCTTAACTGGCCTCTAAGCTTCTAATTCTTCAGCCCCCCCCAACTGCCAGTCCCAAGAGTGATTTTTCTAAAAAATCAGATTTTATGAATCTTCTACTTAAAACGTCAGTTGGTTACTTGTCAACCATGAGGTACTCTTCAAACTCCTTGACTTGCTGTGCGAGGTCCTTCTTGATTTAGCATGGTCCATCTCTTTAGGCCTGCCTGCAACTCCCTCTCTTACTTATCTCCCATCATCCCTGGAACACGCCATGTCTTTCCTAATGCATCTTTTTTGTTTGTTTTGTTTTGTTTTCTTGAATGCTTCCTCCTCCCTACATGCCCTTTCTCTACCTCGCCTAGTGATGGAGATGGAGAGAAGGGGATATGTTTGAGGGACATTTCCCAGGTCCCAAACCTATCTCCTCCATGGAACTTTGGCATTTTGCCATTCAAAGCAAATCTCTCTGTCTTTCTGGTATGTTCCTGCATTATGGCCTGGAAAATTCTGTCTTGTGCTGCAGTTATCATTTTTTTATGTATTTATTTCCCTCCTGGCCTATGAGTTTATATCTCATTTACCACCCTTTCAAGGTGCTGTGCTCAATGCTTGGCACATACTTGCTGTTCAGGAGTAAGTGGCCACTAAGTTGTTGAATTGAACTCTCCTTCTGTGCTTTGAGTTGAAGTGTTCTATGGATAACAAGATCCCCTCAGTTCTCAGGAGCCCATCCTTCATATCATAGCCTATGAGTTCAGCAAGGAATGAAAGTGTAACATTCCTTTTCTCATACTTTAAAAGTTCAGACCAAGACTTTATTTGGGAAACACTTCACAGAAATGCGGAGAATCAAAGCATTTATTTTGCATCTATAGAAGATAGTGACTTAGCTATTGTACTACCTTCTGTTCTGGTGCCCCGGGCCCTCAGAGCATGTGTTTCTATCTCAGATGGGGTCCTGAGGGTGGCTTTGGGAACTGTCCTCTGCCTGGAAAAAGAGTCATTTTGGGTTGTTTTCCCATGAAGGGGGGTATTCCACCTCCCCCGCTATAGAATATCTAGATTGAGTTTAATTTTTCTACTATTCTAAATCACATTTATGGATTTTGTTCATAAAGTTTTATTTTATGTTGTGTCCAAGGATGATGACTATCTTAGCTAAGTGATATAGCAAGGATTTGGAGTGGGGAGACTGGTTCTGGACATATGACTTTGGGCAAGTCATTCATCATCTCCAAGGTTCAGTTTCACTTATAGAATCAGGATAGTGATGTACCTACCTTATTGGGTTGTTGGATGGATTGTACAAGGTGGTGTTTGTGAATGTGCTTCTCAGCCTGCCAGGTAGACTGTGGAGGAGTTCCTGCTCTGCAGATGAGAAGGTTGGGAGGCTTGGATAGCAATTGAAAAGGTCCTTCCCAGTGCTGCCGTTTGAGGAGTCATTGTTTGTATCCCATATTTTCTCTTTGTTTGGATTAAGATTAATTTTTATGTGTTTAGTGCATACATGTGTCATTCTATCTGGGACTCAACATTTTTTTGTGCCATGAGTCTCTTAGGTACTGGTGAAGGAGATGAGTCTTTTCAGCGCATAGTGTTTTTAAGTGCATAAAATAAAACATTAGGCAGACCAAGAAAAATTACATTGAAATATAATCCTATCTATAGATCTCTTGGGAACTCATGGACTGGAATTAAAAATTCTGAGATTCTCTTAAAAATTTAACATCCAAAATGGAATTTAAGAGTCCTAGATCCCTACACCCTCACTTTACAGATGGGGAAAATGGGATTCTAAAGACAGTTCCCCTAAACTGGTCCAGAACCCCACAGGGAGTTTGGTTCAGTGGATATTTATAAGGATATGGTATTTCTGTTTACTCTGCTTCCAGCCACAAACAACCCTTGGAATTATTTGTGCCTTGGTTCTTGTTTCTAGCTCATAACACCGTAGACTCACTGGATTGAATGCTATTTGGAAAGATTTACTGGTTGATCATTTCAACCCAAAATGGAGATCGTAAATGGAGACTTCCTAAATATTCAGTATACCCCACCAAAGTGCGTTTGCTCCATCAAGGTTATCCTAGTATTAATTATTCATAGGCAGAGCAATGACGAATGAATTCTAATTGCAAATAAGTGTCATTGCTGTCGACTGCATAACTTATGATTCCATTTGTTAAACTAAGATAGTGAGAGTTGATGAAAGGCATTAAGTGGCCCCAAATTAAAGATAATTTGGGTTCATAAGCTTGTATGTATGTGAGTGTAACTTGAAGTTGTCAGTTTTTTTGAGACCCTCTCGCCACACCGGTGATAAATACACCAGATAAGCTGTGTTCTGTAGGATCCTGGGTCTGGCTGGAGATACATCAGTCTGGGCTTTCTGGAGACCTGTGGTCCAGCCCATGATGAGATGGTCTCTTGCCCATGTGACGCTCAGCTGCTGCCATCTTTCACTATGGCTCAGGGCCTGTCTTCTGGAGTTTGACTGCATGAGAGCCTGGCTGGACAGCTTTGTCTGCATTGTGCTCTGATGCTTTGCTGAGGAGAATTTGGACAAGATGGCAGAATAGGCACCAGGGAAGTTCACTGGAAATTGTTTCCTTGAAAATGAGGAAAACGTTTTTCTCTCCATGGGACACACACTCCCACAGATCAGCATCTCACAGAGGTTAAGTGCAGTCTCTGAAATCGCTCACTGCTCCTCCTACAGTGTAACATGAGATGAAGACTGCACTGAAGATGGAATCTCTTGATTAATAAATTTCCAGATAGTCTGTTAAAAAAATGGGTCTTGGAGGAGATTATTTACGGTGTGTGCAATAATGCATTTGAGATTCAAAATACGCATTGTGAGACTTCATTCCAGGGGTCTGACTTTCCTTTCTTTGAAGAAACAGAGATGTTACTAGGACATATTTGGCCTTTGAATCTTTCCGATTTGTTCTCTAAAGATGAAATTTTACCCAAACATAAGGGAAGGATCTGGAATCAATAAGCTTTGATATAACTGTTTATACTATGTCCTGTGATTAATTCATGAGCAAGATGATGGGTTCATTGACTTTTGATTACATATCATGTACTGAAGTGAGACGAACAAATGACCCAGACTGGAGACCATCTTGCCAGGCATTGCAAGGCTGTCAGCTACACAGGGAGTCTGTTCTCTGCCAGGGAAGAAGTGAAACGCATAGCAGTTCTCTGACACCCGGGCCAGGTCAGGCCAGGAAGCGTGAGTCCATTAAGATGTTGGGGAGACACAAAGGTGCCAGCACAGCTAGCACTCCCTGCGTTAGAGGAATGCAGATTAGAGAGCAGACACTCAAAGGAAGGCTGTTTACAAAGGGAGAGCTGAAGGCACACCCTGACTGCTCTCCGTGCATCTGCAGGGGAAGATCACATCCTCTCTACCGCCTGGTTATTGTTGTTGTGTGAGAAAGGATTCAGGAGGGAGAGATTCTTGAGAGAAGGGATACCTGAGAACAGATTCATGAAGGGGTGTGGGAGGGCCTTAGACACTGCCCTGGGCTAGCCAGGCTGTGCTGTGCTTTCTGGCCAGGGTGCCTGTGGGGCGAGGCTTAGCGCCACATTCACAGCTTGTCTCTAGAAAGTCCTATTTGGTTCCACAAATTGTTATTTAGTGCTAATCTCTGGGGATACCAACATGCGCTAGGCAGGGTCCCCGGGCTTGGGCCACTCACAATCTCGTGATAATTTCCATTTGCTGAGTTCCCAGTGCGCCAGGCACTTTCAAGTGCTATCTCACTTAATGTTCACAACTGCCCTCAGGATAGACAAAACTGTTTCTTAAATGGAGGGTTGGAATGGCTTCGCTCACAGCTGGTAAGAGTGAGGCCTGGCCTCTCGCTCTGTCTTCTGACTCTGAAACAGTAGTGCTTTGAAAAGTGAAGGTGGAAGGCAGATGGATGGTGGATGAGCCTGAGCTGCCCATGAGTGGGGCCTTTACAACAGGGCAGGGAGGCATTGTCTAGAAGCAGCAATGAGGAGAAATTAAGTGGTGTGTGCTTGAGAGGGCTACAGAAGAAGCAGTGTCTGAGCTCCACTACCCACTAGCTAGATAAACTTGAATGAGTTATCCACCCTCTCTGAGCTTCAGTTTCCTCATCTGTGAAAGGGACTGTGACAAATGCATATTTAGTAGAGCTGTTGTGAAGACCAAGTAAGACAGTTTAAAGTGCTGATGTGGTGGGTGGCCAAAATTGACACTCAGCAGATGTCAGTCACATTCCTGTCTTTAAGGAGTTTTTCCACTGGCCCTTTCAGTAAACATGTGGCATTTGGAAAGCATATAAGAGAGGGATGGTAAAGAAGGCAGTGCAATTTGTTTGCATGAGCTCGGGACTAGGAGCCAGGATATGGTCACGTGACCTTGGTTGAGCTCCTAGGATCTCTTGTGGCTTTGTCTGTGTGGCTGAGCATTGAATGTGAAGGAATCTGAGTGTGCACATTGTGAAGGTTACTACCTTTGCTCTGGCACTAGGCTGGTTTATTTCTGATGCCCATCACATCTCGGCTCCGTTTCCCCATCAGCACCCACTTTTATCCTCTTTTGCTTCGTCTCCAAGGAGCCCAAGACTCATTGTCTCACTCACCTCTAATGAAAGTCACCATCAAGAGAATATCTGAAATTAATTGACATTAAAGCCCAAGTTGGCCAGTAGGCAGATTTCAGAGTCCTAATGAGAGGGCTCCAATGCTGGCTTCCAGTATCAGAGCACAATAGGAGAAGTCATTTGGTGGTTGGTCAGGGAAAATGGAGAGCACTGAAATTATTCTGGGACCCCTAACATCAATAAGGCTACTTTCAGCAATAAACTTCTGGAACTTATGGATACAGAAAGATAGAAGTTTGCTCTGCTCTGCAAAATGTTGCTTATTTGTTCGTTTGAGCCAAGGGGATCAGTAGATGAGTATTCTGCTGGATCGAGAATTGTGTAAAGCTAAAGACAGCAGAGCCTTGGGTACTGTGAGCACAGCATAGAGGGGGCCTGGGAAGTTAGGCAAAATCATAGAGGAATACGTATGGCATGCCTGGACTTGACCCTGGAGTTAATCGTTATTCTTACAGAGCTTTTAAGCATGAAAATTATATAATTAAGTTTATGTTCTAGAACTATCCCTCTGGATGCCTGTGTAAAGAATGGATTGGAGAGAGTGAACCTGGAGGTAGAGAAGCCAATTAGAAGGCAATGGCCACAGTCCGAGAGAGAGAGATGATGATGCATAGCCTGTGGAAGTGGCAGTGGTATGGGGATGGAGAGGAAGACACAGTGGAGAAGCATTTCTGGTGTCAAATCGATGGTGTGGGTTGACCTCGCATGTCACAGCCTGGTCTCTAAAGAGTTTGGGTAAAAATCTGTGGGCAGATAAACTAGAGCATGACCATTAAACAGAGGTCAGGGATAGAATCCCAGAGGAGCTAGAACATGGTCCAAGTGACAGTTGTCAATGGAGTGGGTAGTCTTGATGTCCTGGGACTGGGCTACAGCCCTCTGCCACCACAGATGGAAGGTTATCACTTTCTACTTTAACTCCATGAGCCCAGAACTTGCTCAAGATTGTTTGGCGAGTGAATGGCACTGTTTATTAAGCCTTCTGAGCAGAGTGGGACCCCTTCTAAGAAATCTGGATTCTCAGATTTCTGAGAATGGTCATGTGGCTGCCTCTCCTGCATTCCTGGTTTGCACTTTCACAACTGTCCTCTTCATCTGCCCTGGACTGGGGTCTTGACACCAGGCTCATTACTCTGACTTTGAAACAATCCTGCTTTTTATCTGCAGCCTTGGGACAGCTAAGTGGACGAGGTGGATCCAAGGAGGTAATCCTGCCAGGGAGTGGACATTGCTCTGAGAGTGTGTGTCTGTGCCTGCGTGCATCTGGAATATTGCCAGCACCCAATAGTCGCCTTGACCGAGCATCACCTAGCCATCCTGTCAAGATAACAACATATACAGAACTTGTTTCTTTATTCTAAAGAATTTCAAAATGCTTCACATAGTTTCTTAAGAGAAAAAAAGCTGATCTCGTCTGGAGGCAGAGAGGGCTAAATTAAGTCACATTGTGTTAGGTCATCCCCAGGGCCAATTAACTGATTGTCGCCATGCTGGCCTAAGCAGTCAGCTGTGCCTGCAGCTGCACCTAACACAGAAATACTCAGTTAATGTATTCGAGTACTGTCAGTCTAATGATTTGCAGTTTACGTGTTTTCATAGCATTTGATCTTCTCAGAAGCCCTGTGAGACAGGTGAGAATATGACTATTTTATAAAGGAAGAAACTAAGACTCAGGATTAGATAATGTGTCTCAGGGCACACCCCAGCCCTTCCCCACCCCCAAACTGCCAGCCTCTCTCAAGACTAGCTGATCTCCCTTTGACCCCATACCAACCAACCACTCAATGCTGCTAACCTGCTCTCTTCGGAACAGTCACCCTCCTTGGCTTTCATGACACCATACCATCCCCATGCACAGGGAGAGGGACATGATGAGCAAGATGATCTCCAGGGTTTCATAAAGTTCCCACCTTCCCTGGCTTAAGTGTCTTGGCAGAGAACACTGCCGCCATCAACGCCTTCTCCCCCTCTTCTTCCTTGTCCAACATTTCTGGAAACTGGACCAGTCTCCTTCAAAGTCCTTCTGTGTCCAGTCTTATTGCTATTGCTACTGGCCTGTCAGAGAATTCATTAATAGGGGTTTGGTGCCTAAGTTCTCAATACCAAAAATAACTCTGCTATACTGGAATGCAGAAATTTTTCTAGATTTGCTCCTCTGTGTACTATACATTGCTGAGAATAACAATGATTCTTGTACATTTTGCTTTCAAAAAGTTATTATTCTCAAACATCTGGGGGGATAAACTGGAGAAGCTTTTAATTAGACAAGATGATGGGTCTCACCTCACAAGAAGTGATGGGACTGTTATGGTGGGTGATTTACTCAACGAACTTCTGAAGAACAGGAAGAAACAGGTGTGCCCAGAAGTGCAGCAGCCAGGCCTCAGGTAGGCCTGAGTCCATTAATTCTGAGGAGGTAGGCCTATGGAGATTAAATGTGAGGTTGATGGAGCTCCACCTTCCCGTAGGCTGGGCCCTGTGTGACTGTAGGAGTTGCAGACGGGCCACAAGATTGACTTGTGGCCACAGAGGACCCTGAGCAAGAACACGCATCAGGTGTGCCCTACTCACTGCATGAACACCTTGGCTTCGGTGAGACCCCACCTCACACTTTCCCTGCAGCTGCAATAATACACTCGTGAGTTCCATTCACTAATTGATATATTCAGTCATTCATCCCACAAACATTTATTGAACACTTGTGATGCCGTGCCATGAATACGTGATGCCATGCCTACAAGACTGAACACTGAAAACAGGAGCTTGTCTATCTTGTTTGCCTTTCTAGCAGCTGGGAAGGTGGTGGGCTCTCAACAAATACTTGTTAAATGAATGAATGAGTAAATGAATGAAGGAATGAATGCCAGGTACTTGGCCTAGCTAAGCCCTGGCGATACAGAGCTCACAGTGGTAGGAGTATTGTGTAAAGAAATGAGTTCAGGACCATGCTATGGGAGCTTAAAGAATGTCATGACTAATTCGACCAGAAGTCGAGGAGAGTCCCAGGAAACGGGGCCTGCAGGAAGAGACACTAAAGCTCATTCAGTCCTTAGACTGACCCTCTCACCTGCTCCGACACACACTTGGAAAATATCTCAGAGGCCGTTCCATCTGAACATGGCATTGACTCTACGCTTAATGGATTTTCACAATCACCTGTGATGTAGTCATCTCATTCACAAACAAGAGAGCTGAAGCTTAGAGAACTTGTCAAATCTCTAACGTTACCCATTTAATTAGTGGCAAGTCTTTCACTCAAAAGATATATCTGGCAAGAAAAAAAAAATCACATTTTTGTTTAACTATGAGACGTCTTCACAAGCCATAGCTTTGCACCCTAGTGTGAAACTATAATCCAGATACAAAAGGGACGTCTGGCAGAGACATCTCAGGAATCATTCTGCCTCTATTCCAGCTAGGAAGCCACAAGCCCTAGCTGTCACAAGTCTCTTCTGTCACTGCTGGTGACTTCTCAGGTGCCCTAGACAGTCCTGATTGCCCTGACTGGCTCAGATGAGCCTGCTGACATTGAGTGAGAGTGAGGCGCAGCAGGCATATTCCCTGAGGGGTGCCACCCTCACTGCAGGAAGGGGCTAGCCTCCCCCTGTGTCAGCTGCTTCCTGGGTGTGAAAGAACCACAGGCTCACAGGTGGAGAAGACCAAAAGCTTTGGAGTCAGAGGTCTCTATCCAAGTCCTAGTCTGCCATTTTCCAGGTGTATGGGCTTGGGCAGGCTCCTTACCGTTTTTCACCCTCAGTTTCCTCGATTGGAAAATGTGGCTTTAGAAAGAATTTAAGATAACACATAGAAACCCAAGTAACGTAATTATTATAGCTACTATTAGAGTTATTATCTCAAAGATGGAGGTGGTCACCTACCTCAAACCCTCCATTTCCATGTGCAAAAATTAAGGCCCATGCATTATGTTCCTTTTCCAAGGTCACAGGTGAGACTCAGAAATTCTGGGCTTAAGAAAATGAAGTCTTTGATTTTTTATTTTGCTGTCATGAACCGGGTTTATTCTAGTTTTCCCAGCTCAGCCATGGAGTGGGAAAAACCATCGTCACTGAGAAATGATTTTTCTCTTACAAGTGGAGTCCTCCTAGAACATCCATAGCCCTGCCCCCCAGCCCTGCCCTCCACAGCTCTGTGTCTTCTGGAGTTGCCACCACACACCTCTCCTTGCCTCCATGTGAACATTTTATGGGCCCAGGATTCTGTAGAAACGTTAACTGGGGAATATTTAGGTGGCCTTCATCTGGAGATGACTTACTATCACTCAAGTGGAGACCAACCCACATCTTGCGTGGCTCCCACTATCTTCTTTCCTGCCCATTTGGCCCCTTCTGGTCTCCCCACCTCTCTCTGGACCTCACTGACCTCCTGCTCAATTTTTCCACCATCTTGTCCACCTCTCATGCCCATCGTATTGCTTGGCCCAGGGAGGCATCTCTAATTTTGGGAGTGAGATAGGATGGTAGAGGCAGAGAGCCCTGTTTCTTATCACAATGTTTCTGCCAGATTTTGCCTTGCCTGAAGTCTTCTTAGGCTTTTGGAAAGCAGCGTTCAAAGAGTCCTTGATGTTCTTTGGTGGCCGTGTCACATCCCCTCCCAGATATTCTGAGCACTGAGTGGTAGGGCTGCTTCATTAGTATCTACAGCACCACAGAAGCAAAGGAATCAATATTGATAATAGCTGCCATGTGGAGGGTAGTCACTGTGTGACTGCACTGTAGCTGCTCTTTCTATCCATGATCTACTTTAACCATCACAGTAACCAGGTGAGATGAGTGTTTCTAACCTCATCTTAAAAGAGGAATCTGCCAGAGGTGAGACCGAAACTGTGAACACAAAAGTCTGGCTCTTTCTGCCTCACTAAAATAGCTTTCAATTGAATATGAGAGAGATATTTATGAAATAGAGGTGACATTAGTCTAAGGCAAGCCCCTCCAGGCTGTTCTTTCTTTACTGGTGGAAGCAAAATGGCCTAAGCATGTGTAGGAGGTCTGTGTGCTTAGGAGCCTGATATTGGGTCAATTCACTGAATGTAGAACTTAATCTGGCAACACTTTTGTAACACATGAGCAGCCTGGGATGGCATAGATGTCAATGCTCTAGTCCTAGTGAACTTAAAAAGATCAGGTCTTTGAGTTTGGGAAGCTACTAGCATAAAATATCTGGAGCACTCTTCATGACGAGATTAAAAGAGATAACATCAAAGGTGCTTTCAGATACTGGCATTCTGCAATTCTAGATCCTACAGATACCCATTATTACATTACATTTTAGTTAAAAAGACACTGAGGTCTAATGAGTACCTTAGAACAATGTGGAGTAGAACTTGGGGTAGGGGTGAGGTGGGAGAGAGGAGAGCAGCGTGAAAACTAACGTTGGCTCTGGAACAGACAAATTTCAGATATTTTGTCCAGAAAGAAGAGTCATGAATTCATGTACAATGGGAAGAGACCCAGATATGAAAAAATGGGCTAAAATTATAATGGGAAGGATTAGCAGAATTAAGGGCAACTTTTCTGGGTTGCAGGTTTGAAAGCAACTTATGGGATCTTGATTTTTTTAGCACATATAAGTACTCTCCCCTCCTTTTTTATATTGAGGTATAATTTACATATAAGATTATATTAGTTTCAGCTGTACAACATACTGATTCGTTTTTTGTATATATTGCAAAATGATCACCACAATAATTCTAGTTAACATCCATCACCATATGTTGTTACAAATGTGTTTTTCTTCCCCTTCTTTTCTGGGGCAGCTGACACCACTCTCAGAGCAGTAGGCAAGAAGTGGGAGCCCCGACATTCCTGAGAGCAGGAGATGAGGAGGGCTCCCAGGACTGAACAGCAGTGGTGCAGTTGGGGTGGGGTGGGCTACAACCAGGTCCTCCTGCTGCAGAAACATGGCACTCTCCAGCCCCACCAGGACCTCTCAGCATGGGTCCAGTTTTGGGGACGCCCTGAGCACTCTTCTTTGAGACTTTGCCTCTTATTGGAGCTCAGGGCTTTATCTACCAAGCAGATTTCTACAGAACATTCACACTGTCTGAAAAAAGATTTTAAGGTGTGATGAAAAAGAGTGAGGGTGGTGGGGATGAATGGTGCTGCAGAGAAGGTATAAAATTTCCACTCCCTTCAAAGGAGGCAAAATAAAACCCTATGAGATGAGAACTGAGTAGCTCTGGAACAGAGGAATTCCAGCTTTCATTAGAAGCACAGTCAGCTTCAAATCTGCCTCTTATCTGACTTTTATTTTAAACTAAATTCTATTTTTTTCTGTTTCCCCCAATGGCAAGGCCATATGTAGATCCCAGTACATGCCCTGCCTGTCACAAGACAGAACCATCTGAGCACAGGGGACCCTCCACTCACAGGTTGGTTGACTTGGTGTAGTGACAGACAAGGAGAGGGTGTGGAAGACAGAATAATATCTCCCAAAGATGGCCGTGCTGTGATCCCTGGAACCCGTGAATATGTTACCTCACGTGGCAAAGAGACCTTGCAAATGTGATTAAGGTTCAAGATCCAGATGGGGCGGGATTTCCTGGATTATCCCCTGGGCCTAATCTAATCACAAGAGTCCTTAAAAGTGGATAAACTTTTCAAATTTCAGAGAGCCAGAGAGATGGCAGCATGAGGAGGACTCAACCTGCCATTGCTGGCTTTGGAGATGAAGCCAAAGAATGCAGGCAACCCTTAGATGCTGGAAAATGCAAGGAAACTTCTAGAAAGGAATGCAACCTTTCCAAAACCTTGATTTTAGCTCTCTGAGGCCCATATCAGACTTCTGAACTACAGAATTAATAAGGTAAATTTGCATTGTAAGCTACCAAGTTGGAGGAAATTTGTTACAGCAGCACTGAACATTTATACAGTGTGGGAACAGAAACTACGTCTGATTCACCTTTCTATCCCAATTTTCTGTAGAGGGATGAGTACATGTACGAGCTCAGTAAATGTTTTCTGAAAGAAAGAAACGTATTTGGAGTCTGGCCAAGAGCATCTGTTACAAGGCTCAATGGCATTTATTTGTTCAAAAACAATTTTTTGAGGCTCCCTGTGCCCAGCACTGGGCCAAATACTGGCGAGGAGATATGGAGGACACTCCCTCAAGGAGCTTCCAGTCTAACACACATACGACTCAAAGAACAATCAGGCAGTAACCTGTGAGTGCCACAAACTCAGAGGAGGAAGAGGTCCCCAGGATTGCTGTGCTCTGAGAAGCTCTTCTTGCAAGATTGAGACTGGAACTAGGCCTTAAAAAATAATCAGGGTGATGGCAGTTTGAGGGCATTTCAAGCAGGAAGACACAATAACCCAGGGGATGGGGAAGAGGGAGAGTGATGAAACCAGGGTGACTCGGGTGGAGGTGGATCATAGAAAGGGAATAAAGTAGGCCAGTAAGGAATAGATTCAGTTGTTCACCCAACCACCATGCCCTGACTACCAGTTCTGGGCACAGATTGGAGACTGGGAAAGGAAATGACATTATCTCTGCCCTCAAAGAGCTAATAGCCTAGTGGAGCACAGGAATGCCCAGAACTTGCCCAACATCTGGTATATCGTAGATGTTCAGTAAATATTTGTTCAATAAATTAAACATATAGTTCAAATGCATAGTCACAAATACTACTCACAGATAAAGGCACAAATTGCTTTTTTGGCTAGCATATTAGCTATCTAATGATATGTAACAAATAACTCCAAAACTTAGCAGCTTAAAATGAGACGCATTTATTATGTCACAGTTTCTGTGGGGCAGAAATCTGGGCATGGCTTAGCTTGCTGCCTCTGGGTTAGGATCTTTCATAAGGCTGCAATCAAGGAGTCAGCTGGGGCTGTGGTCATCTTCAGGCTCGACTGGGAGAGGATCTGCTTCCAAGGTCGTTTATGTGGCTCCTGGCAGGATTCAGTTTCTCACAAGCTATCGGGTTGAGCGCCTCAATTCCTCCCTGGCTGTTGGCTGGAGGTTGCTTTCAGTTCTTTTCCACGTGGGCTCCTCCAGAGGGCCGCTGACAACACAGTAGCGGGATTCCCTCAGAGAGAGTGAGACGGAGAGAAACAGAGTGAAACAGAAAGCGTGTTCAAGACACAAACCACACTTTTTGGGGCCAGCCCCGTGGCGTAGTGGTTAAGTGCTCACGCTCTTCTGCTGGCGGCCCAGGTTCGGATCCTGGGTGCACACCGACGCACCGCTTGTCAGGCCATGCTGTGGCGGCGTCCCATATAAAATGGAGGAAGATAGGCACAGATGTTAGCCCAGGGCCAGTCTTCCTCAGCAAAAAGAGGAAGATTGGCATGGATGTTAGCTCAGGGCTGATCTTCCTCACCAAAAAAAACAAAACAAAAAAGGACACAAACCACACTTTTTGTATCCTAGTCTTCGAAGTGACATTCCTTCTCTTTTGCTGCATTCTGTTTCTTAGGAGTGAGTGGCTAGGTCGAGCCCACACTCCAGGGAGGGATTATACGTGGATGTGAATATCCGCGGGACACTTAGGAAGGTACTAACTAGTAATGATTTTGCCATGGCTGACAAAATCTTGATTGGGCAAAACCTCATAGCATCTTAGATCTAGGAATTTCCTAGGAAGTAGTACTCAAGACCAGGGGTAGAAGGAGAGGTAGGGTGCTACACATTATCTGGGCTGTTAATATTATCTAAGAAAGAATATTGGCTAAAGAATGGGAGAGATCGTAATTGAATTCACTTAGTAGTTATGACTTTAAGCAGGTTACTTAAACTCTCTGAGTCTGTTTCCTCATCTATAAAATGGGCAGCTATATGTAATATGGCCATTTAATATGCTTTGTGGTCACTCAAACTTTTGAACACACTTCTCGTGTCTAGAGATTTTCCCTAATTCTTAATTCCCTGAGAAACTCATTCTCCCAAATTCCCTTGCAGCTCTGGTATAGGCAAGTGATATATGCTTTGCCAATCAAATGGCCAGTGAGAGATGTTGAATTCAAAGTGCTCTCAGGAGAAAAAGGGCATCAGGAAAAATGAATTTTCTGGAGATTGTTGTGGCAGTGGCTTTGGCTCTTGGAGGCCACGTTATTCTCGTCCCAGCCCAGCATCCATGGTGCAGGTCACCGTATGTTACGGTGTGTTAGGGGCCTGTGCCCAGGGAGACTGCAGTGGGGTCACTGCTAGAGCATTCCTGCAGTGTGACTTGGGCATGGTTCCCAGATACTAAGTTCCAACTTGACCTTCTGGCATGCCTAGAGATTCAGTGAGCTACCTCATGTCATAAATTAAATTCTACTTCTACTTAAACCACCTAGAATGTGTACTGCTTTGGCAACTGAGAGCATTGGCCAATCCACTACCTCTCAAGGTGTCATGGGGATAAAATGAGATAATGTATGTAAAGCACTTCCTGCAGGGCTTTTTATATAGGAGGCACTAAGCATATGGTAGCTGTTAGTGTTTATTTTATTACTATGCCTTTCTGTCAATGTCACTTGGGTACATCAGGAGTGAAAGTCAAATCTCAACTGCAAGCTTACACTGTAGATTAGGGATCTCAGCTCTGGGTGGTTTTGTCCCCAAGGGGTGTTGGACAATGTCTGGAGACATTTTTGCATGTCCCAACTGAGAGTGGAGTGCTACTGGCATTTAGTGAGTAGAGGCCAGAGATGCTGCACAGGACAGCTCCTACAGCAAGCAGTATCTAGTCTAGTATCCAGTCAACAGTGCTGAGGCTGAGAAACCCTGCTGTGGACTCAGAAGCAGAATGTAACCTGGCCCCACTCCCCACCCTATCAATAACCACCTACTAAGTTTTGCCAGGACTGGTTCCAGCATGGAAAATCTCCGGGTGCAGGAAGCACCAGAGTGCAAATTTAATCACACGCTTTCATGTCCCTGCAAAGTACTACCAAGGTCGTGAGAGCAGGACAGGGAATGTTTCAAATTTTCATAAATATATTCCCAGTGTCCTGGATTAAGGTGTTAGAAAAAAAATAAAGTAAGGAAAATCTCAATTTCTGCTTGGTTGGCCAATGAAATTGGGAAGTTTCTTTTCTTTGATTTTGCTGATGCTGTTTTAATTTCTGGGGTTTTCTGTGCCAGGGAATCTTGGTATTTCCCTCACAGGCTGTAAATCTACATTATGCCCACATAAAGCAATATAGAATCTCTCTGTAGTTATGTACTTTTATTAGTAGACAGAAAATTGAAACATAAAACATCAAATAAGCTATTTCTTTTAACCACAGAGATGAGTTGAATACATTGCCATATTGTTCCTCAACTTCATAATGACTTTTGCTCATTCCAAATGGAAAAAGTGTCCAAGAGAAGAAGACGACTGTTATGTAGTACCAGTGATAGGCTTGTGACCCTCATTAAGTTTCTTTTCCTCCTTGGGCCTCAGTTTTCCCTTCTGTAAACCGAAAGGGTAGACTAGATGACCTCTAAGGTCCTTCCTGATTTCTGGGATTCTTGCGGTTGCCAAGCTCCCAGGGCCCTCCCTAGGGGGAAGTAGTCTCATGAGTTTGTTGGAGCATTGCATGAACCCAGCTTCAAGTTCAAGGCCATGACCTCTTGTTTGGGCATAAGCCAAAGTTACCTCCATCTGGCAGGGTGCTCCTGTGAAGGTCATGTGGGACAAACTGGTTGTTTTTGTGTTCAAGTGCTCAGCTGTGACTAAGACGAGCTTCTGGGAAATAGCAGTACAATCCTGCGTCCAGATTTTATCTTTCCAGTTGAATTCTCAGATCAACCCCTAGCAAGGTTTTTGCTTTTCCAGCTAAGATTTTCATATCCCAGTATGGTTTTTAAGTCCTCTAATAGGTTACAATCTCCTTGAGAGGAGAAATGGTATCTGATTCATCTCTGTGTGCTCCCATGTACAGGACTTTGTATATGTATACATACATAAGTAATTTTTCTTTTCAGAGCAATATTTATATTTTATTTGTTTACTCAAATTTTGTTTAATAAATATTTTTTTTGTGTGTGAGGAAGACTGGTTCTGAGTTAACATCCATTGCCAATCCTCCTCTTTCTGCTGAAGAGGATTAGCCCTGAGCTAACATCTGTGCCTATCTTCCTCTTTTTTGTATGTGGGATGCCACCACGGCATGGCTTGATGAGTGGTGTGTAGTTTTGTGCCCGAGATCTGAACCTGTGAACACTGCACTGCCGAAGCGAAGAGTGCGAACTTAACCACTACGCCACCGGGCTGGCCCTAACATTTTCATTGAAGTATAAAATGTATAAAAGTGCACAAATCACAGGAGTACAGTTGGAAGAATATTCATAAAGTCCTCTGTCTCTAAGCAACCACTAATACACTTTCTGTCCCAATAGATTTGACTATTAAGGGCATTTTACATAAATGAATCATATAGTATGTGATCTTTTATGAGTAACTTCTTTCACTTAGCATAACGATTTCAAGGTTCCCCATATTGTAGCATGTATCATTACTTTATTCTGTTTTATTGCTGAATAATAATTCACTGTATGGAGAGACAACATTTTGTTTATCCATTCATCCGTTGGACATTTAGCATGTTTCCACTTTTTGGCAACTATGAATAATGCTGCTATGAACGTTCATAAGGAAGTTTTGTGTGGTCTTGTGTTTTTAATTCTCTTGAGTACATACCTAGCAGTGGAGCTGCTGGATTTTGTGATAACTCTATGTTTAGCATTTTTGAGGAATGGCCAAACCATTTCTTAAAGCAGCTGCACCATTTTAAATTCCCGACAGCAATGTGTGAGGGTTCCAGTTTCTCCACATCTTCATCACACTTGTTAGTGTCTCTCTTTTTGATTCCTGCCATCTGTGATGGGCTGAATTATGTCCTCCTCAAACTCATATGTTGAAGTCTTAACCTCCAGTACCTCAGAATGTGAATTTATTTGGAGATAGGGTTTTTAAAGAGGTAATTAGGTAAAAATGAGGTCAGAAGGATGAGTCCTAATCCAATACGACTGCTGTCCTTATAAGAAGAGAAAATTTGGACATAAAGACATACAGAGGGAAGATCGTGTGAGGACAGAGAGAGAAAACAACTGTATACAAATCAGGGAGAGAGGTTTCAGAATAAACCAATGCTGCTGACACCTTGATCTTAGACTTCTAGACTTTAGAATGGTGAGAAAATAAATTTCTGTTGTATAAGCCATCCAGTCTGTGATACTATGTTATGGTAGCCCTAGCAGACTAATACACCATCTTAGTGGATGTGAAGTGGTATCTCACTGTGGTTTTGATGTGCATTATCCTTAATGACTAATGACACCTTTTCCTGAGATTTGTGGCTATTTGTATATCTTCTTTAAGATATGCCTATTTGAAACTTTTGCCCGTTTTTAAATTGGGTTATCTGTCTTTTTATCACTGAGTTGTAACAGTTTTTAAAAATATATTTTAGATGGAAGCTCCTTATCAGATACATGATTTGCAAAAATTTTCTTCCATTCTATGAGTTGTCTTTTCACTTTCTTGAGGGTATAGTTTGCAGAACAAAAGTTTTAAATTTTAATGTAGTCTAATTTATCAATTTTTTCTCTTTTCACTTGTCCTTTTGGTTTTGTATCAAAGAAATCAATGGCCGGTTTCACGATGATTTATTCCTATTCTGTCTTCCAACAGTTTTAGAGTTTTAGCTCCTATGTTTAGGTCTATAATCCACTTTGAGTTGAATGTTGTGTATAGTGTGGGTGGATAGCCAGTTGTCCCAGAACCATTTGTCAGACTTTGGTTTCTTTTTGGAAGTTAAATCAATATCGTATTCCTATGGTAAGTATAACTCTGTGTGTGTGTGTATTGCTAGATTTGGATTGCTAATATTTTGTTTTTAAGTGAGATGACCTGGGTTTCCTTTATTACAATTTCCTTATTTTTCGTGTCAAGGGTATGTTGGCCTCGAGAAATGAATTAGGAAGCGTCCCTTCTTGCACTAAACTCTGAAGGAATTTGTATAAGATTGTTTTTATTTATTTCCTCCTTAAGTGTTTGGAAAAATTCATCAGTGAAGCCACCTTGTCTTGAAATTTTCCTAAAAAAATTTTTAGGAATGTTTTAAATTATAGACTCAATTTTTCAGTAGATATAGGATCATTAAAATTTTCTATTTCTTTGTATATCAGTGTGGCAAGTTGTGTTTTTCTACGAATTTGCCCATTTCTTTTTTATTTTTTTATTTTTTGTGAGGAAGGCTGGCCCTGAGCTAACATCCATGCCAATCCTCCTCTTTTTGCTGAGGAAGACTGGCTCTGAGCTAACATCTATTGCCAATCCTCCTCCTTTTTTTCCCCCCAAAGCCCCAGTAGATAGTTGTACGTCATAGTTGCACATCCTTCTAGTTGCTGTATGTGGGACGCGGCCTCAGCATGGCAGGAGAAGCCGTGCGTAGGTGCGCGCCTGGGGTGCGAACCTGGGCCGCCAGTAGCGGAGCACGTGCACTTAACCGCTAAGCCGTGGAGCCGGCCCCTGCCCATTTCTTTTAAATTTTTAAATTTTTTTGCATAAAATTATTTTTCATAACTTTTAATTATCCTCTTATTTCTGCAAAAACTGTAATCCTGTGCCCTTTTTCATTCCCATATTGGCAATTTGTGTCTTCTTTCTTTTTTTTCTTGATTAGACTTGCCAAGTGTTTATCTATTTTATTAGTCTTTTAAAAGAACCATCTTTTGGCTTTGTTTACATTTTATGTTCTTTTTTTATATTTTATGAATTTCTGCTATTATATTTATTATTTTTCTCTTCTATTATCTTTGGATTTAATTTTCTGTCTTTTTTTCTAACTTCTGGAGAGGAATGCTTACATCATTGATTTTTAGTTTTGGGTCTTTTTCAATGAATGCAATTAAGGCTATAAATTTTGACATTCCCACAAGTTTTTATATTTTGTGGTTTTCATTATTATATAATTCAAAATGATTTTATAATTTTTTTGTGATTTATTCTTTGAGCTATGAGTTATTTAGAAGTGTATCACTTAATTTCCAAATATTTAGGAATTTTCTTTCTATATTTTGTTGTTGATTTCTACCTCAATTTTCTAATTGTGATGAGAGAACGTACACTGAATGATTTTAATCTTTGAAATTGTTGGTTCTTTCTTTGTGGCTTAGCATATAGACAATTTTAGTAAATATTCCATTGGCATTTGCAACAAATGTGTATACTGCAGGTACTGGGGACAGAATCTGTCAATTCGGTCAAATATGTTCATTGTGTTGTTAAATCTTCTGTGTTTTGACTGATTTTCCACCTACTAATCTGTTCTTAAATTTAATACTCAGTTCTTAATTTTCATAACTTTTCTTAAAAATCACTATTTGTGGTTTAAACCACTATTATTTTGTTTAAAATACTACTTTTTTTTTTTTACTTTTTAAACTACTATTGTATTGTGGGTTTTTTTTTTTTTCTATTTTATGTAGTTGTACCAAATCTTAATTGCTGCAGAAGTTGTAACAGGAAGTGTGTTGAGAAATGTGATACATCTATTGATGGGCACAATTATAAACAACTTCTGCCGATCCCCTGGAGCTACCAGCTTTGGGATCCTTGATTTTGATAAGCAGTAGTGAAAATAACATGAGTTTTTACTGGGTTCTGCCTTGTTCTTCCTACCTCCATGAAACTACCATAGAAGCTGAAATATACATTATATTACCATTCCTTTGGAAACTTCCATCTTCAGAGCATTTTCTTCTTCATCAGATTTGGGAGCACAATGGTTAATTCTAAAGGGAAGGCTTAAATTTAATTGTAGGTAGAGGAGAAAACAAAATTGTGTTATATTATTAATCTTTCCCCCCAAATCACAATTCTGAACTCATTGTCTAACTAAAAATCATTTTTCTAATTTGTGAATTGGTTTACTTGAAAAGTCTTTTGAAGATATAACCTTAAACCCACTTAACAATCATTTTAATAAATCATCACTGTTGACAGAAGAAAGTAACATGGAAGTAGATATAAAATACAACTATGTAATGTTTGAATACTAGACATAAGTCCGTCCCAGAAAATTGAGACCATCTGGCTGTTGTAAGTATGTAAACTGCCTTCTACAAAACATGTTGTCAGAATAAAGTTATACCCCAGGTTTTTACTATATCTCAGCATGTGACCTGGAAGATAATGACATGAGTATGTTCATAGGAAAAAAGATAATAAACTGAAGGAGCTATCTGAACAACATTTATATCTAGTAGTAACAGAAAACATTATTGCTGTTAAACTACTTGGGAGAAAAGCTATTTCTGCAGAATTGAATCCTTTGTTCCCTCCAGTGGTATCACATTGCAGTGGAAAGATGACTGTATTAGTGGTTAGAAGATCAGATTCTACTATTCACTTGCTCTGTGATCTTAAGCAAATCACTTCCCTTCTGGGCATTAGTTTCTCATCTATAAAAGCCAGGAGCTGCTGTAAACGGAAACTCAGGCCAAGTCAGCTGAGAATCTATACATTAATGAGACAGCAAAGATGCAAAAATGTTTGAGTATGTTTGAGAACATTTTCCAAGCACTATGTTTCATTTCAGTGTTATCAGTTTTGTTGAAAACAGATGACATTTTTGCCATGGTTTGCCATATTTCAATCAAATTGTTGGCCTCCAAAAGTGAGCTATTTTTATTCCTGTGTCAAAGTGAAGGATCTTTGGCTGCTATCAAGTGATCACTGATGTGGGCTCCCACTCTCACTCCTGTGGCCCTGGCCTATCACATCTCTCCATATTGCCAGCTACGTATCATGCTATTTTAGGATAGAGCAGCCCCTCACAACACACTCCCTTGTTCCCACCCCACTTTCATTTTGCTCTATTGGTGCTTGGGATACAGGGTACCACCAGGCTTCTTGAGTGGCACAAGAACATGTCTGTGCTAGCCTGGCATGCTATGACATCATGATCTTCCATAGATGGATTTGGGGGAGCAGAATTCCAAAGGCTAGAGTAGATGGTGACAGCTTCTAAAGGAAATAAAACAAGCGGGTTCCTACAACCTCTACCAAAGAAAGAGTTGAGAAATGGGGAGTCAAATTGCAATGGAAAATGTATGGTAGGGAACCTGTGTGGTTCCTGAGTGTAAGGACCCAGGGAAGGAGGGCTTTGGAAAAGGGATACTGAAAAACTCTGACTCCCTTCTTGCACCCACTTGGAGACCACTCCTTCACTCATAGGTAGACACTGATTTTTAAGGTCTAATGACTGTATCATAGCTTCCTCTCCATCCCAAGTCCTGCCGTCATCTTGGGTGACCTTACGATCCGTGTGAGTGACAAACTACACTTTGGCCTTTCACTTTCTCCACCTCCTCCACATAGTGGCTATATTTCCCTCTTTTCCTTTGGCACACATACCTCAGCATCACTTGGAACCACTCCATGTCAGAGACCTGATCATAGTCCCCTCTCCTCCCAGACCTCTGGCCTGCTCTTTCTCACAGTACCCACTCTTCTGTTTCCCAGACCTCCTGTTCCTGATCCTCCTACTTCATCTAGTCTATCAGCTCCCTCTTGTCTTATTTTCCTTATCTACCCAGCATTCTCCCGGGTTGCTGAACACTTGAGCAACTCTATCATTTTGACCCTTGATTTATAGGTGACTTATCATTTTATTGCCACATCTGAAGAATCTCCTCACTATTTGCAGACTTTCCTTTTGCTTTCATCAAGAAAAGTGAATCATCTCTGTGGTAGCCCTCAACTTTTTGCTCCTCATCCATAAACTTTATCCATGGTGCCATCTGTCTTCACCTTCTTTCATTCAGCCCAAAGGGATTTACTCTATCAGTTTAGGCATTCCTTAAAACAAAACTAGAAAGAAAGTAAAAAAGAAAACAAAACCAAAGAAATTAAAGGGGGAAGAAAGAAAGAATAAAATATTCTTGACTCCGTATTCCTCTGTAGCTACCACCTGTTCTTCTCATCTAAATTCATCCAAAACTGAGTTATGCTCACTGATACCACTTACATAGTCATTCGTTTAATTCAGTCATTCATTCAAATAACACTCATGGAATCCTGACAAGTGCTAGGCATTGTGCTAAGTGCTGAGGAGTCAGAGTTAAATAAGACATGGTGCTTTTCCTTAAGTAGCTTACAGTTTCAGTAGAGGGATCAGTGACACACGATTATTACAGTACAACGTACTTGATGCAAGGGTAGAGATAAGCATTGCAATGGGAGCAAGTCAAGAGGGTATCAGAGTAGAATGCAAGTGATGACCCTTAACTGTGAGGACAGCTTAGTGCTGTCACTGCAGCAATGCAATGTAGGGAATGTTAATGCACAAGGCTGATGAATCAAGCTGGCAGTGAGAGATCAGGGAATACTTTGTAGACCAAGCAAGCATATTCACATTTTACATCACTCCCTGAAAAACAGAGGTGAGTATAGGTTTACAAATTTCTCCCTTAGAAGGGGAAGAGTACTGTACCCATTGGAGGGTTTCTACCCTTCCTCTTGATAGAACTTTTCAACGAGCCTAGTTGAGCATCCACATTGGATCTATGGGCAGGGAAGGAGAGAAGGGTATGTGTATGGGAGTGAGGCAGAGAAAGTGGGGGAAGGAGCATCCAGCTGGTCATCTGGGCTTATTCACTGACAGCCAGAGCAGCCGCATCCCATTCAGCCTCTGGTTGGAGACAGATACATCACTGATGGTTGGCTTGCCAAGGTCAAGATGACACATTCCAGGAAACTGGCCAGGGTAGGCTGCATGCAGCTGGACCTGATCCCTATTAGTTTTGAGCAAAAATACTTCCCCCTCTCCACTCCTCTCCTCTCTACTCCCTTCCCCTCCTCTTCTCCTTCCTCAGGAGAGGCTGATCAAAGAAGGTGGCTGAGCTGAGCAGGGTCATGCCAGGCAGAGAGGCTGGGAACCTCTCATCATATCAGGTGACATACTCTTTGGGTCCTAAATGAGGAGAGCCTGGCAGCCCTGTGGACACAAGTTTTGCCAAGTAGATAAGTCTTTGGGTGAATTTAAAAAGATAACTTTTCTGGGCTTAAGGTGGGCAGGTCATGATCTTGATTTCAGCTTCTCATCCCACAGGTGGACACCCTTATGCAGGTCACAGTCTGAGACACTGCAGGAGCCCTGTGGCCTTGCGCTTTATTTCCAGTTGAGAAATTCCTATCCCAGTGATATGGTGGGGAAAGCCTCCCTCCAGCCAGAGTCTACTCCCCCTTTATCACTGCCAGGGAGCTTCCTTTCTGCCAGGCTTGGGCCTCCACAGCTATGCTCTGATGTACATGACAAAGGGCTAAGAATTTGGCTGATTCAGTGCATTGTTTTTTTTTGTTTTTGTTTGCTTTTGATTAGAGCAGGAGTGACGACTGACATTTTTTCTTCTGCTTAGAAAGTTTAATAAAATTCCATTTGTTATTGTCTCACAGGATGGGGGTTGGAGAGGAGAAGGAAAGCACTTGACAGCCTGTGTAGGGAAAATTTCTACAGTCTGTTGCTAGGATTATGTCCTCTTGGAAGGTAATGAAAAGTTATGCTGCTTTTGCCTAAGGTTATATTCCAAGTCTGTTTTGGTTTAAAAATGTATAATAAATTGGAGATAATTTTATGGTGGTTCCTAAGACCTTACCAGAGGAATGTTTGCCTTTGTAGTATGACTGGAAGCAAACTGTCTCCTGAGGTGAAAAAAGCAGTTGAGCCGGTACTGATTAGATCCCCCCCTTCTGACTGAGCCTTAAAAGGAAATAATCCCGTGAGAGAAAAAAGAAGTAGGAGCAGAGGGTGGGGGCAGGAACGTGATGAGAGGCTGAGTCAGGGTCCTATTTGTTGACGCGACAAGTGGACCCCTCATGGCTTCACTTGGGGAATCAGCAGCCTAAAAGATGGGCAGCGGGGAGCACAGCAACCATCAAATCACAGTTCAGGGAGTCATAAAGATCACCTCCACCTTTGACGTATGAGGGGAGAAATGCTCAGATCACAAAAGTGTCCACCAACCCAGTGTCCAGGATGGGAGAGTAAAAGACTGGGCAACTGGTATAACTTCTATCTTTTCCCTTTTTGTACGCGGTATTCAATTATTTCTTTGACATTAAAAAAATTTTTTTAAGTGCCTATTGAGATTACTCAATTCTACTACGCCACAAGGAGAGGCTGGAGGATTTGGACAAGCTGTTCTTTAGGTCCTCAAGCTAGCCATAAAGCCATTTTGCTATACAAATTAGGGTATACACCAAAACCACTCTTTGTTTTTTGCTCCCTGATGACAAGAAATGTGTAAGCTCCCCAGCATATCTCAATACGACGCCTGTGATTAATAGTGATGGTGGTGATGATGTGGCTGGAGGAAAATATAAAAAATAGAACCTTTAGGTTTATGAAGTACTGAGAAACTTTCTTTAAGCCTTAAGCTACTTGATAGATATCCCGCTGCATATATGGACAATGCCACAGATCTCTGTCTAATGAGCATTCGTGAGAATTACTAATCTAAGCCTGGGAATGTCTAAAAAGGCTGATTCTCACCACTCTGAGAAATGTTCAGAGACTTTTGGGATCAAATTTGTTGAGATAAAATGCTATATTGTCGTCATTCAATTTTCTGCCATAGCCATATTCTGGCTGCTCATAAGAAGGACATCATTTATGATGCTGGTCAGATGCCTGAGTTTGTGCAGTACATGGTGGGACTACACATAATAGGTGGTCAATATGTTCTTATTTGCTGATGTAGTTCTCTTGAGTGGAAGAAAAGAAATTATTTTGAAATTGATAGCATGTGTGGGAATTCCTGATGTAATCTACAATCTGAAAGTTTTCATAACAGGTTGCAACTGTTTAGTCTTGCTCACTAAAGCCTTCTGAAAAATTATGGCAATGAGGTAGACATAATCACACATGATATTTGTATAACATGTTGCTTTATAGCTTATACACATATTATTTCATTTAATCTGATTCTTACAACAATCCTATGAAATAGTTGTTATTAACTCTTTTATGGATGAGGAAATCAGGGAGATGAAGGAGTTAATGCAAGCAACAGAACCAATTTTTTTTTTTAACTTATCTTGTGCTCTTTCTGCCTCACTGCTATTAGGAGACCTTGGCTCTAGTTCAAGAGGAGCCATTCTTTAGCTGGCTGTCCCTAAGTAAATCACTTTGCCTTATTGATTTTGGTTTCCTAATTTATGGAATCAGGTCATCAATACCTGTTTGAACAACCTTAGACCCACAGAAGTAGCCAAAGGAAGTCTAAGGTAGAAAAGGCATTAGTGTCTCTCTTTCCTTGCTAGAAAGGTACAAAGCATAGAGCCTTCCTGTGAATGATTTTCTTCTATCTGCTTCCATCTTTCTATAAAGTTACCCATAATCCTCTTGTGCTTTCAACAATCCCTGACCATGACCCTTTAGAGAGATAGAATAGATCTTGGACTCATAGTTTGGGATTTTTGCTATTTATATTAGAATCTGTCTTCCTCTTTTCCTATGGGCTTATTTCCACATTTTGGATCTATCTCTGCACTCATTCCCCTGCTACCTGGCCTCACTCTTCACTCAGACCCTTATCCAATCCCAAGAGTCTAATTGGATATTTGATTCTAGACTCCACCAGTACGACTCGCTCTCTCACTACTGTTACCTCACTATTCTGGTCCTGATGGACACCTGGTTCATGTAGCCAATTATTGGCAGCACAGCCTTCAGTATTTACAAACTTCAGACTTTCTGCTTAGTTGATGAGTGTAAAGAGGCGTATCTGTCTCTAAAATGGTTCTTCCCATTTGAGAAAAACTCAGGAATCTCTAGCATAAATGTTATCTGTTAGAAGCCATTATGTTCTATATGAATAGCTCAGTCTATCATCTCCAGCTGTTCCATCATGCCGTCAGAACATGTGGAGCAAATGCCTTCTCTTCCCAGACTCAGGGACAAGGGAGTCTGCAAGGAGGGCCACAGATGGCAAGGGAGGTCGAGTGAAGTGATTGTAGGGAAATTGATTTGTAAATATTCCGTTGAGAATGGCTTTCCTTCTGGGAAACTATTTTGGAAACCGTTTCTGTGAAATAAGAATGTGTTCTTAAAAGATGACATTAAATGTCATTTTGGTTCATGGAGCAATCTCGAGTCCACCAGCCAAACTGATTACAAGCAAACAAGTCAACTAAGTGGCCTCAAGAAAGAGGCCAGGTTTGAGCCTAAACATTGATGATTTTCCATGTGTAGAAATCCAGATAAAGGTCTATTGGTGAATTTGCAATAACCTTATGATTTTTCTAGGTAGAAAAAAAAGGCATATCTCCTGTTGATATACTCTCAAGAAGTGTTAACAGTGCACTCACACAACAATGTAAACTGAAGAAATGTGGACATCCTCTTTTATCTCAGAGCTGTCCATATTTGCAAGAGCCTGAGAACAGGCCGACTGTCCCAAGGGGTGGGCCCAGACAGTTAAATGTGATCCTAGCCATTTATCCTATCTGGACAGGAGCATTCTGGGAACATAGAGACTTGGATTCTAGTGCTGACCTTGTAAGAGTGGGTAAGTCCCTAATTCTTTTTGGACTTCAGTTTCCTTATCTGTAAAATGGTGGGTGAAGGAATTTGGCACCGGAGATATTTATGGCTTCTTCTACTCTAAACTTCTATAATTTTCTGTGTTTCCCTCTCTCCTTTTTTTGAAAGTATAACTCTCTGTATTCAGAGACCAATTCTGTATGCCTCACCTCTCTCTGCCAAGTGGGCTGGGCAGAGTCTCTCCCCATCTGAGCACCCACTAAATAGGTGGTTGTCCAGACCCACCTGGCATCAGATATTTTCAGATAAAAAAATGTAGCCTCTCTGGATTCTAAAAAGGAAGCTATTAAGACAACCATATATCTTGAGAAGGACTCATTCAGGACGCTACAGATCACATTATAACTGAATTTGCCAAGCATTTGAATTAAATTATTTCACTAATTACGGATGTCTGACATTTCGCTTCTAAGTGAACTGTACAAGGTTAAATTGAGTCCAAGTTTGCTCTTTCTCATTTCTAAGGAATTATTATCTATCCTTCAGCCAAGAGGGGCTGACCACACTTGTTTCACCCTCCTTTTTAGAGGGGTTTAGGAGACCCCTTCATTGTCTCCAGTGATCTCTTGGAATGAATCAGCCCTCACCTGCTGCAGGGTCTCTGCTCCTGCCAAGTACGTGGCAGGGACTGACAGACTCCCCTGGCAGATAAGCTTGCTACCATGGTTTCTAGGGTTTTGCTCCTGGTCCCTATAAGCTCCCCTCCTGCCTACTTTGCACTTTCTCCTGCTCTCTGCATACTGAGGGCACCAGCTCATCCCCCAGTGCTTCTGCAGAGCCTCCTCCCAAATCCCTCCCTCAATCTCTCTTTCACTGCTCACAGCCACGCACAGATGACAGGATTGCAAACACTTTTCCTCTGAAGCAGACATTATCATTGTTAATATCTGCACAATGAGAGGGTTTATTCCCTTTTTGGAAAAGAAAAAGCTGATCTCAGAATGACAAGCACCCCCAGGACACAGTAGTGGTACTTTTCTCTTGGCACAACTCTGATGGCAAGGTCAAAGCCGTCAAAGTCACTCTTATAGTCAGAGTCATGACAAGAAACAGAGGGTCCACTTGAAGAAGTAAATGAAAAGTGATTAATAACTAGCCTATTTATGGAGGAGTGGACAGTGTTAAGGATACTAATAAGGGATGGTGACACTGAGGGACGGGCAGTAGTGGGAAGCCTTTACCACCTTCAATCTGAGAGGCAAAAGGAAAGACAGGCTACTGTAACTCCATAAGAACTGAAAGCACAGATGGGGCCACCTGACAGGAGCTGTGGCTGTAGGGAGGGCAGTCCCACACAAACTGTGGCCCAGCAGGGAGGGAGCAGGGAAATAAATACCCTTGCATCCCTCTGCTTCCGCCCTCTGACAGTTTGCTGGTGGCCCTCCCCTCATGGCTGAACCCAACAGGAACCCAGAAGGCAAGGAGGTCCAGAGATGCATCCACAGAGGTTGGCCTCCTGGGCACATAGCTGGATGAAGACAGTGGAAAATGGGCCTGGAGGTGCAAACGGGGACTCTCTGGTATAGTGACTTTTGTTTTTAAAACTTTGCTTCTCACTTCATCTACTTAGACATTTGATACTTTGCTGTAGCCAAGATTTCTGAAAACCAACGAATAGGAAGCCTAAAGAGGGCCCTATTTCTCTTTTTAAAAAAGCCCACAGAAATGGTTTATTCAATAATCTTATACTGAAGAGACCTTTGTTGGAGAAATCGAGGAAAGAGAAGTATATAGCTATTACCAAAGTTTTTAACAAAGTTGTACCTGCCTATTGTGAATACTCCCTATTAACAATGATTTATTATGCTGACTGTAGTGGTTCATTGGAATTAGATTTCATAAAATGCCTCGAGCTTCTTGGAGGAATGTTTCTCCTTGAATACAAAATCTCGTGTATGCAATGAAATAATAACATGCAGTATCTACAATTTCAGAACATACGCTTGTTGTTACAATTACACATCTCAGACATTTCTATCCCAGAGTTCTCTCTGGCTAAAAACATATAAAATCATTCAGCTGGATAAGTATCAGGAATGACAACGAGCCATCAGAGTGAAAGTAGCCTTGGCTGTGGTATATTTTCCCCGAACCCTTTCTCCCTCCTTCTTTCTCCCTCTCTCTCAAAATCTCCTACCTCACTCCTTCTCTCTTCCTCTCCTTTCTAGATAGAAAAACAAACTTTTGATAACAAAGACATTAGTGTATGAATTCAAGCATCCTAGATATATGTATCTTAATATTTTTTGACTATTCTATAAATTTAATTTTATATGGAGTAAATTCACTTTCGAAGTGGTGATTTTGACGGCTTCACACCATTAGATATCTTAATTTATTTACAAGTTTGTTACAGTTGTTGTCGTGTTTTTGTTTTAC
Source organism: Ceratotherium simum simum (assembly GCF_057802395.1). Classification (NCBI taxonomy): domain Eukaryota; kingdom Metazoa; phylum Chordata; class Mammalia; order Perissodactyla; family Rhinocerotidae; genus Ceratotherium; species Ceratotherium simum. The sequence continues at coordinate 61,427,145 of NC_141910.1, read as the reverse complement.
TTTGCTTTCCTCACTTTTTCTTTTCCTCTGTGACCATCTTTCTTTATCTGGCAGTTTCATGTTTGCTTGTATCTGGTCCCCAGTCCTCTCACTTCCAGCGCAAACTGGGTCTTAAAATGGCACTTTGAGGATCTTATCTCGTATAAATATTGGGAACATTGCTGATGCAATCCGCAAGCTAGTGGCTATTCAAGTCAAGAGAAGGTTCTAAATCTAAAGATTGGGAGGACGAAAATAACAGTCTTATGACCAGGAAATGGGTTGTGCAGATCTAAATTACTGCTAGCAGTGTACCAAAGCGCTGGTTTTAACGTGTCTTTGTTAGCATTTAAAAAATACTTAGACGGTTTAATATGAACTGGAGAAAACTGATATTCTGCATCCATTTCTTTTTCTCTCCCAAAGAAAGTACAATTGTCATATACTAAAATGTATTGCATTTCTTTTAGAAAATTTGGAGAGATCTTAAACTTTACGGGCTTATCAAAGTCTACACATATAAGTTCATTACTTTGCCTTCTGAACTGTGGGAGTTTGCTGTAGGAGGTCTCTGCCAAGTGGAACTTAAGTAGTTTTTGTTTCTATGATGTATATCCTGGAGTTCTTTGGAACTTCGAGTCAGCAGCGAGTTATGATACTAAGAATATATGGCAATATATACAGCTCCTGTGTCTCTTAGAGGGAAGTAATAGATATTTTTATTCCTCAGTTATAAAACATCCCAGCTGTTTTGTCATTGAAGGTTATTATGTTTTCAAAAGCCATTATATCTCGACAGTAGACTATATCCCAGTTGTTACTTCTGAATAATGACTGAGCTGGTGGTATTGAGGAGCTATAAACCACATTCTTTTTACCTGCCCCAGAACTAAGAACTTGTCAGAGCAAGAAATACATACATATAAAATTTCCAGTCAGATATTTGGGTGAGAGATCGGGGCAGTAGGCGATAAAAGTGGAGATTTTAAAGAGTTTTAAAATCTAGATGCAAAGGGCATGCTACTCAGAATTCTATATTTCATTGACCTAGTCACATACAATCATTTTTTCAACTAATTCTTTGTGTTTTTGATTGATAGATTTCATTTCTATTCCCTGCCCACTACCATCCACTCCACCATCTCACACATGTCTATTCGATTCATAGTTTCCCAATTTAGATATAAATAGAAAAGTCATGTTCATATTGCTTTGGTTACAGTTGTGGCTAATGGAATGCTTTCAGTAAATTCCATTTTCCTGCATCTTCTTTTGTGTTGTATTGCAAGGTCTGTTTGCATCTGCACTCTTCTTATCTCACAAGCCAGAGTGCATTTTCCCAGTATCTTATCAGATGGTATCTGTTAGGCTCCAGAAGCAATGTGCTTTTCTTTTAAAAGTATTACAGATGCACTTGTGGGAATGTAAAGGACCCAAGAATTTCTGAAGGGAGTGCTGACATAAACAAATACTGTCAAATGAAATTGCGCAGGACCATTTGTATCTGAACCTAACTCTCAAACTTTACTGTTTTTCTACTGCTCGTCTTGAATCCCAGGCTATTCCATGGATCCTCTTTCTTCTTGAATTTTCCCTGTGGAATGATGTCACTTCCAGTGTGACATCTCAGTCTCCTACTCTGGATTGTAATGGTCACTTCTGACTTCCCATCCATCCAGCCTGCCCAGTGACTGTCTTTTTTTTTTTTTTTTAAAGATTTATTTATTTATTTATTTTATTTTTTCCCCCCAAAGCCCCAGTAGATAGTTGTATGTCACAGCTGCACATCCTTCTAGTTGCTGTATGTGAGACTCGGCCTCAGGATGGACGGAGAAGTGGTGCCTCGATGCGCACCCGGGATCCGAACCCGGGCCACCAGCATTGCAGCGCGCGCACTTAACCACCAAGCCACAGGGCCGGCCCTCCAGTGACTGTCTTTTTTCACTGAACCTGGACTTCATAAACAGGATGCTCACCTTGTCTAGCCCACATTGGGCAATTCTCCTTTGTTCCCAGTTTTCTGTTTACCTTTGATTCTGCCATTCAGAGGAGGTGTGGGGAAGCTTTGTGTTGGATCTCTCTTCTATTTCCTTGGAAACATCTCTTTCAGAATTAATCTGTGTTCTGATTTCATAATCAAGTTGACACTTCCATGCATACCCTCTGTTTCATAACCATATCATTCATTGATCCATAATTCTACATTTCATTGATCTAATGGCATAAAATAATTTTCAACTAATTCTTTGTGTTATACTGGCCTTTATAATCACTGATAGCCCGTTAGCCAGCAACTGTTTATTATAATCACTGTTGATTAAACATTTGTATTTTCAAGTATCACTAATTCATTTGGTACTTCTATATGCTTGCCTTTTGACTTTGTTTGTGATTCAAGATCTTGCATCCAAGACAAGGAAACCTCAGTTCCCTCCAGAATCCTACTACCTCTACACTACACAGTTTCTGGCAAACCATCTCTGGGAGGTGAGTTGAGGAAAGTCACCCGTCTCATCTGACAAATGTTGCCCTTTGAGGGGTGAACATGACAAATATATTCTTTGAGATTTAAGATGGTCACCTATTTGGAACCAGAGCAGATGTCAGAGTTTGTGTCTTAGAGATGTGCCAAAGTATACGTTAGGACTGCAACTTCACTCCAAATGATGGCATAAGGAAGAAGAGGAGTTGAGGTAAAGACCAGAACATCCTTATCTGCTGAAGTGTCTCTTGGGAAAGTCCTTGCTGACTTAACTCTGTCAGGCCACCTATTACACATCCTGAGAGCTCCACGTACCCTTCAATCATTGCTCTCACATTATAGTGAGTAATATGTATTATTGGTAGGGTTAATTGTTTGATGTCTGTCCCATTTTCCAGATGGAAAGCTCCAGGAGGTCAGAAACTGTGTCTCTTCCTCACCATTTTATCCCCAGAGCCCAGCACAGTAATTGGCAACATATTATGAACTCAGTGTACATCTGTTGAATGATTGAATGAATGAAAGGGAACTAGGAAAAGGGTTCTGTTTTGGAGTGCATGCATTTCTCCTCTGTCTAAGAAGGAGGAATTTCCCTTAAATGTTCCTGGTCTCTTGCTCCAGGCCTTATTCCTCCCTAATGAAGTCAAGCGAGCTCCTTGGTTAAGGAGAGACAGTGATTGGCACATGTTCCTTGATTGGGTAGAGATAATGTATCCAAGGTCCTAAGTAAATGGAATCCCCTCCCCTTCTCCTCTCTTCCCCTCCGGCATTGCATGGCTGTGATCTGATGAAGAACGTTTGCTCTGTAGGCTCAATATTTCCCTCCAGTGTGCTGGTCCAAGATCTAACTTGGGGACAGGGAATACTAGGAAGTTCATTGTTGCCACATTTCTAAGCCACATCATCCAAAACAACTTTTATCACTAATTAAGATAACATTTTGATCCTCATCTACCTGGTTCCTTTTTCTTCCTCTCTTAATTGGCTTTGCATGTGGGCAAGAAACAGGAGTCTCATTTCTTGGGCTACCTAAAACCGTGATAGTTCTTATGCATAGAAAGAATCCAGGAAAAATCAATATAGACAAAAGTAGAAAAGTTTTGGATCCAAAGAAGGAAAAATGAGAGTCAAGGCTGGAAACAGGAGAATAAAACTCTGAAAACAAGAGATTTTTACCTAGTCGGAGAGTTGGTGAGCTTCCTGAATTGCGTACAAAATGTTTTGTGTACAGGGTCCAGAGGTTTCATCAGATTCTCAAAAAAGTTGCCAAATGTCTATGTTAAAGAGCCCTACATAGGCCTTGAATTTATCTCCTGACGACTGGAAATTTGGTCCCACCTTCCTGTTCTTCTTGGTTGAAATGATCTTGCTTCCTCCCTCATCCTACCCTTCAAAGCTTCCTGTCCCCCAGGAAGTCTGCACTGCCTTTCCCAACCTGCAGGGATCCCCCCTCCTGTGGCCTCCCGGTCCCCTCACAGACTGTCTGCAACTCCTGTTCTCTTCGACTGAAGTATGAGCTCCTGAGAGCCGGGATCAGGTTGTTCAATAGTTGCTCTGTGTCACTCAAATTGCCTGGCATAAGAAATCATTTCTGAGTCCCATTCATACTTGCACTAGGATTTACTTTGCATATCTGCTCTGTTGCTTGTCTTAATAGGAACCCCGTGAGGGATTCATTAGACACATCTTTCAGAGGAAGAGAGAAGCTCAGAGAGAGTAAGCTATTTTTCTCAAAGTCAAAAGACTAGGTAACAGCAGAGCCAGGATTCAAACTTAGGTCTCCTGACTCTTAGTTCTGTGCTTTCTTCCACTTCACAATTCAGCTTCCCTTAGAAAGTACTGACCCAAACTTACTACATGAGGATTCATCTCCATAGGAGAAATGTCTTTGTTTAGAAACAGTCTTGAGTGGATGGTCTAATTTTGAACCATCTGGGTTAGGGAGGTGGGAGAAGGATGAGACCAAGAGAAAACTTGACTTTCCTGCATAAGACATTAAGGAGAATTTTGGCTTGGGTGTGGCCCACTAAAAAGGAAGACCCTATTTTGCAAGAGTTAGGCAGGCATTAGACACAAATGTGACCAGCGAAAAATTCCCTAAGGAAGGCTTGGCAGAAGGATTTTTGAAGAACAGGAAGGTTTAATTTTTCTATCTTAAGTTTATCATCTGTGTTTAGGTGATCTCCTCTGACTCTCAGTCCAGCTGTTTAAGAAAATTTCACTACACACAACTGTCTCAAGTGTTCACTTTTGAAGTAATCAGGGAAAAGTGGTGATGGTACATTTTGGATCAGTGGGGCAGAGAGGAGAGAAGAGCTGGAGTGGAGCAGAGCAGGGGGATACACAAGAAGTCAGTGGGGAGAAAGTGCAGAGAGACAAGGAAATACGACTAAGCAGTAGCGTGAGAATGTTAGCCCCTGAAATTCACCAGTATCTTGGGCAGAGCACTGAACCTCAGAAGGATGAGGGCTCGAGGTTAAAGCCAATTTTACTTACATCTTCAAAGTCAGGGTGACTCCCGTAGACATTTGGTTGCCAGTAGAGTGACAGTAGCTCTCCCCACATTTTCAGAATGAGGAGCAGTAGGTGGATGATAAAGGGAGCATGCTGTATTACTGGGAAAAAAAAAAGGGAATCTTTCCATATCTTGGGAGAGAGACGGTGTTAGATGGCTGAAAACTTTCCTGATGATGACAGTTGAATCATCTGCTGCAGAGCAAACTTGATGGTGCTTAAAATGCATGGGTTTTACTTCCAGTGCAGGCGTATGGAAGCTCTGTATGCCTCTTAGCAAAGTCTAGGCTCAGTCTGCTTTGAAAAAATATTTCTAAGTACAAAAGATAGGTGACAATGCACACGTTGTAATCTCTGAAACAAAACTCTATCATCTCACAATTTGGCTGTTCATCTGAGTATCAAAAACGGAAAGGGGGTAGGAAGTGAGTAGGTGAGAGCCAAAGACAATTTCTGGTCCGCTGACGGCCATCAAAGCCCCCCCAGTGACTCTGTACGTGATTCCTTGTGTTTCTCAAACAACGAGGATTATTGAATTTAGATCCTGCAGCTGCTGACAAGGACATGAATAAGCAAAGAGCTGCAGATCCATTCACTGTAGTGAGAGTGATCTTGGTGCTTCTCTGTCCCCTCATTCCCAGAAGCTGAAGTTGTGGGTCTGGGTGATTTGCATAGCAAAGCATCTAGCATATCCAAGAGACATTGCAGTAGAGACTGAATTACTGGTCTAAATCAAGGATGGAAACACAGCTCTTCCCTCGGAGATTGATGTAACCAGACCAGTGAGTTCTCATTCCTTTTGAAACTTATGATTCTGCTGGTTCCACCACTGCCTTCACGGCTGCATTTACTTCCGCTATGACTAGCTATCGCTATTTATTAGAGGCCAGGCACTGTGTCTGAGAGCTTTCACACACTATCTCATTTAATCCTGACCAAAACTCTATGGGATGGGCACTGTCATCACACCAATTTTACACATGAAAAAACCAAGAATCAGAAATTTAAGTGACTCATTTCCCGTCTGAAGTGGATTATTCAGGAAAATAAAAGGCAATTAGCATAAAATTTGAGAGGAAGTATTGAGTGAGAGCTAAGAGTAAGGGCTTTCTCATCACACAAATCTGAGTTGGAAGTCTGGCTCTGCAGCATACTGGCTGTGTGAGCTTGGGCAAGTCACTCAACTCCTTTGAGGCTCAGTTTCTGCATCTGCAAAATCTCCAAAATTAGAATAATAATAATACCTATTCTAGTCCTACTACATTGCAAGCGATCGAGAAATGTTACCTAATCTTGCTATTATTAAATAATGGTTATTTTTTTCCCTGCTCATGAATCAAAAAGGCTTATCATATGAATCCTTGCAGGGTAAAATGGTCTTTAAGGTAATGATTCCCTTTAAAGATTGTCTCCAGGTTTGAGCAGGTAGTTGTTCTGGAAGGACATTCTTTTTCCAGGTTTGGGAGGTGGTGGTAAATGACCAAATGGTCTGGCCTCAGTCCCACCAAGTTTCACCATTTTAATCTCTGCTTTCATGACCAGCGTTCTTATTCCATAGCACAGCTGAGACTGGCTGGAGTTTACAAAAGGAACGTTAATAATTACTGTATCCATTATCTACAGCTGTGTAATGTAACCAGTTACCTCAAAAACTTAGGACTCAAAACAAAAATTATTCATTGTTGTTCAGGATTTTGTGGTTCTTCTGCTGGTCTCTCCTGGGCTCTCTCCTATGATTCCAGATGATGAATAGACTGGCTGGACAGTCCAAGATGACCTGGCACATATGTCTGGGAGTTGGTGTTGTCTGTCAGCCTGGGTACCTTGCACTTCCCCTATATCGCCTTTCATGTTCCATTAGATTAGATCAGCTTCCTTACAGTATGGCCACCTCAAAGCAGAGTACCAAGAGAATAAGCCCCGTACATAAGCACTTACTAAGCCTCTGCTTGAGGCACATTTGTTCATAGCCAAAGCAAGTTTGTTTGGCTAAAGCAAGTCACGTGGCCGAGCTCAGTGCTGTGTGGGAGGGGACTCAGACTCCACTATGTGATGGGAGAAGTGGTAAGAATTTGTGGTCATTTTTAACCCGTCAGAATTACAAACATAAACTTAAAAAATAAAGGGAAAGCACCTAGAAGATATAATAATAATTAAAAAGAATCCAACTTGCAAAGTGCCGATTCATGGTCTTGCCCCATCCCACATCCTGTCTGAGTAAAGGGCCACCCAGTAGCCCCTGGGCAGGTGAACTTGGTAGTCACCTTGCTTGTCTCTTTCCTTTGTGTCTCCTGGCAGGTTGCTGAGGTGCCATCTTACATCTTGCGTCTTCTCCTTTGGGAATGGCTACTGGACTTCTCTATTCCCTAGACCCTATTCAGGGGATCATTTTATGTCTATGGTCCCCCATCCCCCACTTCCAAGTCCCTTCCAGCCTGATAACCAAGACCTGCTTCCAGGGCTGAGAGACACAATGTGATTGGTCTGTTACTACTATGATAATTTTTGCTAATTGAAATTGTAATGCAATTATTACTTTCTGCTGATCCTGTCAACATTTTGGAGACTATCTTTTAGCTTTATTTTAATTAATACAGAAATATAAGTATTCTTTATAGAGATGATTTATTATTATACTTACTATTACCTAATATGCCTTTTTAATTAAAATGACAATCTAGGCATCTTTCCAAATCTCTCATAAGTGTTTATGTAAATATTAATATAGTTAACATAGTATACATGCTAAATATTTTAAAGATCTGACTATAATTCCATTTGTTTAGTTGTGCTAAAATATATTTAACCAATCCCCTGATGATGAATATTTAGGTTGTTGCCATTTTTTAAATTAGAATAAACCATGTTGCAATGAATGCCTTTTTACATATAACTTAATACACTTATTATGATTACTTCCTTAGGATACATTCCTAGAAATGGAATTGCTGGACCAAAGGATATACATGATTTACAAAACTGGCTTTACCAGCTTGCCCATAAAATAATTTTATGGATTTATATTCCCAGGAATTATGTATGAGAACAAGAACAATCCTTTCCTCCAGCTCTCACGTGATTTTCTTTAAAAGCCAAAGTTATTTTTTGTTCTGTATTCCAAGACAAGAAGCAAAGAGCTAAAAGTTAAGTTTTTCCAATCCAGAGAAAGAGCAAAACCCTAAACTAAACAACTTAATTTCCTGACAGTCTGAGAGTAGCCCTGCTGAGAACATTCCAGCCCAGGACTCCCAGACACAGAAAGGAGGGAGAAGGCAGTAAAGCAATAGAAGGAAAAGCCCAGCCCCAGTGCTGTGTGGAACAGCAGCCCATTCACTGCGGGACAGGCTTCAGGGGGGCCTCCACGGCCAGACTCTGCTGCTACATACCCCTGTAGGAGGACACCACTCCAGAGGTGAGACATTTTCCAAAGCTAACTCAAACCCCTTGTTGTCCTGGGAAGACCATAAGGTCCCAACACAGCCTGGTCCCCTATGGGGAGAGCCATTCCCCAGCACTTTCCATTTAGAAAGATCATTGCTTCAGGCTTTGGGACTGTACAACCTGGCAAGGAAAAAGTCCTTATTAGTCCTTTGATAAGCTGAACAGAAATAATCCTGGAACCCACTGCAGACACAACTTTTCCTTCAACTCAAAACCCCAAACTCCCTCTCATGTACTCATTGCTTTCCCCAACGACTTTCCTCTCATTACACTTGGAGTTCTGCAACAGAAAATAGTTAAAGGTATTTTGACATTTGACAGCTCCTTCCAAATAGTACTAGAAAAGGGCTTTTTATCTCTTTGTTATGCTGTAAGTGTCCTGATTAGTGTCTGCAGTAACTCCAGGGAGTTTTGTGAAGGCCTTCCCAGGGCTTTGCTTGGGATCATAGTTCCAGGGGAATGCAGACACTGGGGCCGTGGGGTCTGGAGTCTTTTCGAGGCGAATGTTGCAGAGCTTCCACCATTTTCTCTTCTAGACCAGGGGAAACTGCTATGGAAGCAACCAGCCAGCTCACTTCTCACCATTTGTCAGAGGGCCTTGCAAAATTCTGAATATCAGTTGAATCTTGGTTATAATATCTTATTTCTTCACAGTCAAATGCATAAGTTTTATGGCTTTTCATTTATATTATTCATCCATGTCAGAGCCGGAGGTGCCCTTAGAAATATATCTCCTAACTCAAATCCTCATTTGGAAAAACTGCAGCCCAGAGAGAGGATGCGAGTCTCCTAAGCTCACACGTATCCTGTTAGTGCCAGGCTCTGGACCAAAGTATGAGCCTCTGACTTGTGGTGAGAAGTATTTCCTTTGCCTTCTTTTTAAAGCTGTTTGGTGGATCCATTTTTGAGCCAATTTCTAAGTAGTCTTTAGGCACCCGGCACCGTGCTAAGCACTTTACAGTTTATCACACCATATCCTCACAATTCTATCAGTACTATTATCCTCATTTTACATGGAAGGAAAATTGGTTTTGGAGAGGTTTCATAAGTTGCCTAATAAGATGTATTAGTTTTCTGTGGCTTCCATAACAAATTACCACAAACTCAGTGGCTTAAACAACACAAATGTATTATCTTACAGTTTAGTAACTCATACATCTGAAATGGGTCTCATTGGGCTAAAATCAGGATGTTGACAGTGCTGTGTTCCTTTCTGGAGGCTCTGTGTGAGAATCCATTTTCTTGCCTTCTCTAGCTTCTAGAAGCCATCCACAGCCCTTGGCTCATAGACCCTTTCCTCGATCTTCACAGCCAACAACAATGGGTCAAATCCTCACATTATATCTCTCTGACCCTTCGTCTATCATCTTATGTCTCTTTGACCACTGCCAGGAAAGGTTCTCTGCTTTTAAGGACTCATGTGATAAGGCTGGGTTTGCTTGGATAATCTAGGATAATCTCCCCGTCCTCAAGGTTTGTAATCCAGTTGCAAATTCTCTTCCATGTAAGGTAACTTGTTCACAGATTAGAGCATGGACATATTTGGGGGGTCATTATTCTGCATACCACAATCTACCCTATGGTCCTCAAAGATACGCATCTGTCCCCCATACAAAATACATTCTTCCTATCTCAAGGTCCCCAAAGTCTCAACCCATTGCACAAGAGAAGTTAGTACATGACACGGCTAGGTCTCTGCTTTCAAAGCCCTCTTAAGAGCTGGCCAACTGCACATGCCGCCATTTTGCTTTAACATGGGGGGTGTGATTCTCTTATTGACTTGCACGAACTCTTCAAATTACAGAAAGTTAAACTGTAAGGTCTGTAAAGGCAGGAAAACTGTTGATTTTGTTCATCATTCTATCCCAGTGCCTATTGCACAGGAAGCCTTCAAATATTTGTGAAGCAAATGAATGTTAAAGAAAGCAAGCCTCTAAGTACACCAATGGCATAAGCAGTTTATGGGGAATATAAAGTGACTACAAAAATATATTTTTCCTGTTCCAAAAACCCTTGTATTCTTCTCAATGTTTTTCAGAGCCCCTTGAAACAGGTTACAAACTTTACCGGAGTCCAGGTGGCACTTCCAGGTAAACTTATCTAACTGCCTGTGCTCCATCTGGGTTTTAATTACTACTAAATGTCTTTCCAGGCATTGTGATTCCTACCAACATTGGCTCCTAGCCCATGGATTCTGTTTTAGGTTTAAATGTAACCATTAAACTTAATATAGATTGCCAAATATTCATTATTCTCGGTATACACAGGTGAATTCTGGGTGTAAGCATCCTGATTATTTTTGTAGATAGAATGGTCTTCTGTAGTTTTTTTCTAATATTTCCCTCCATAACGACTGCCCCAATGCAACATAAGAGAAAACAGTATCATTTTACCAACAAAGGTATTTAAAAAATAATTTGGCTTAAATTAGTAGTAGCCAGGGCTGAGAATGTGAATAGGCAATAACTGTAAATGGCCACAAGAGATTTTATTGCAGTGATGGAAATGTTCTAAAACTGAATTTTGATGGTGGTTGCACATCTGAGTAACTTCTCTAAAAATTATTGAATTGTGTGCTTAAAATGGGCTAATTTTATTGTATGTAACTTACATCTCAATAAAGTTGTTAAAAAATAATTTGCCTATCACCTACTCAAAAACACCGTCCACATGTTTTCTGTTAAATATGATTATTTTTCGCAAAGACAGTCTCTAAGTGCATCCCTTATAATAATAAGACCTAAGCTTCTTCAAGTGGATCTTGGCCTATTAATAAGCAGAGCTGAGCACGGTCACACTTCGTGGCTCCAGACGTAAACAACGTCATGCTTGTTGGCCTTGTTCTTCCCAAACAATTTAAGAACAAATAGATAATCATTCTTAATCTTTACAAAATCCTGATATTTGGTTTAATTTATCTTAAATTTAACAGAGTATTTGTTTTGATGTGATTCAGAACCATGCATTTTTTATGTCCTACAATTCATTTAGAAGCAGTAATTCAACCTCTAATCCATCAGTCTACTGCTAAAGAGAGAAGTCAGTTTCCCATGACAAATAAACCTTAATCTGCTGCTGTATACACAGTAGCCAGGTAAACAAAGGGAGGAAACTAAATGTTATCAGCATTTTAGCATTTGTGGACTTAAATATCAGTCACATAAATGCATTTCTGGACAAATATACACAACATCAAACATGTAACATAGAAACATGTAACACTGCTGCAAATATAAAAGATTCTTTAAAGAGTTACCAGGTTTAAAACAATAAAACTTCATTTTGAAACTGAATAAATAACTCACGTGCTTGATGGAGGATTCCATGTTCCTTATACAAAGACTTGAACTGGCCATCTCATCGTCAGAGGCAGCATATGGTACAATTTTATTCTCAGGCTGTGTTCTTATGTGAACCAAGGAGCGGAGCTCTGACCTTTGATCTCATTCCTTGTTCCTCGTTCCCTCCTCCAGTCCAGTGTTTCTTCCCCATAAGGATCACTGACATACCTGGTGATGGTTGTAAAAGTGCATGTTCCACACCTACTAAATGGGAATCTCCAAGGTGAGGTTCCAGGAATCTGCATTTTAAACAAGAGCTACCAGTAATTATAATGCATATTAATATCTGAAATATTTCATCTGAGGATCTTGCCAATATTTGGAAGATTCAGCATAGACACTTTAGATTTATTAACATTCCAAGAAAAAGTGTTTCAAAGCAGTGTTTTTCAAGCTTTAATGTGTCTCCAGATCACCTGGGGATCTTGTTAAGACACTGACTCTGATTTTGTAGGTCTAGAGAGGAGCCTGCATTTTTGCATTCTAACAAGTCCCACTGATGCTGATGATCCACGACCATAGGCCAGACTTTGACAGAGCTTCAAAGCATATATATGCCATGCTAGGCTTAAAACACTGCCCAAAGGACAGAGTGTAGTGGCTACACCAAAGACGATCCTGTGCAAATGCCCTTTCAGTTGGAGTGGGGAGCAAGTGTGCTTCTGGGAACCTGGGCTAGATGTAGGGGTCTGAGGGAGATCCTCTCTTGCGTTGTGGAGAGTGGAGTCAAGGAAGGGATGAAAGTCACTATGGAGAGGTCAGGAGAGGGAGAGGCTGAGAACAGAGCCATTTAGGAAGTCCACCTGACCACAAATGGAAGGGGCAGATAAATGACCCAGATAAACAAGGGAAATAGAGATTGAAGATGGAGAACAAAGTCAACATGTCTGCAAAGGAGGACAGGAGGCAGAACCTGGGGGTTCCCTGAAGGCCAAGGGGTAGCTGCAAGGGACTTTTATAGAATGCATGCAAGCTCACCGTGGGTAGGGAGGAAGCCACTATGGATTCAATATCTTCAGTTCAATCCTGGATGCATAATATTGATATTTTTATGGGGCCGTAAATTAAGTTTTTTATGATCTATCCTAATTGTATGAAGCAGTAGTTTCCAAACTAAAACGTGTCTAAGAATCACTCAGACAACTTGTTAGAACCAGGTCCCTTGGCCCCGCCATCTGAGATTCTGACTCCAGAAGGTCTGAGGTGGGACCCAGGAATCTGCATTTTCTCCAAGCACACCGGGTGCTTGTGACACAGGTGGTCCCTGGAGCACACTTGGAGGAAGAAGGAGCCTGCAATGACAACATCACCAACGTGATCGTTTGGCCTTTCAGTGGTTGAAATTCAGAGCGTTATTTGTCCTGCAGATAAACTGAATTTTAGTATTGGATGTCTGGAATAATACAGAATACAAATGAAATGGAACCGAAATGAAATAAATAGTATTGATTGTGCTATTACTTAGCAGTGCTATCTATCTCGGTCAGTTCTTCCTCTTAGTTTATCTGTAAAAATTCCTCTATGTAATAATAACTACCAGGCATGTCTCTGTGTGTGTGCGTGTGTGTATGTGTGTATGTGTTATGTGTTATTTTATAATTTTACAGTTAGCAAGTTATTTCTCTATTCAATGTCTCATTTCAGTGAATGAACAATCTAGTTGGGTAGGTATTGTCATTTGGCCTCATTTTACAGATGAAGAATCAGAGACTAAGGAATCTGTACGAGATCACATAACATATGGGCATTGACTCCAGATCCTACACTCTAACCATTGTATCAGGCTGTCCTATTGATACTAGCCGAGAGGGTCAACAAGCCACATCTTTCTCTTTCTTTCATATCATGTATTAACGTGAGCTTTGTGTTCTCGAAGCTGGTTTTTCTGTGCAAAAGAGATTATTTAGAAGTATCTCTGGTTTCAGATATTAATACTTAATTTTTTGTAGTTACAAATTCAAATACCTAGTTTTCTTTAACCTTTTAAGTTCATTTACAAATATTATACTATTTATATATTTGACATATTTAACAATCGATTTGAGTTTTAACAACATAAATTCCCTTTAAATTTCTAATTGTATTTATGTGTTTAATATACCTGATTTCATTTACAAGTACACCAGTTGTTTGACTTACAACTAAAATCTTCTCCAGTACTTAAATAACTTATAAATCTAATAAATTAAACTTATGACTATGGTGAATTTGCATTCTCTTAAATAGTCCAACGCTGTCAATATAAACTTGGAAAATTTTCAGTTTTAAAAGGTCTAAATTATTTAATTTTGCATTTTAAGTTGAAATTGCAAGCATCATCTGCAAGAAAAATAGGACGAATTAAAAAAAATTACAGAATCCTTCTTAAATATAAAAATGTTAAAAATATCATTTTTCTATACATTTGTATACTTTATTCTAAGTCATGTTGGTTAAAAGATGCTTATCCACTAATTATACAATTATATCATCCTACGCTAATTTGGGAGATGCTTTTTCCAGCAATAAGGTTGCACAGCAAAATATTTTGGCCCCAAAACGGAGCAGGTTTTTTGTTAGCAACCAAACCCAGTCCTAGGCTCTATTTATGTCTGTAACGAGTCCTCCATAATTTAAAGGAGTTGGTCACACAGTCCTCATTCCTGATAAAGTACACAATTCTTCTGGCCACTCAAGTAAATCTTCATCCCCTCTCAGGTGAGATTTTGCATTTTTGCATTTTTGGCTCTTATTTAAACATCTCCTAGTCTAATTGAAAAGATCTTCAAGCATGACCAAATTTTAATTATTTTTATTTTTTCTTCTTAGTGTTCAGGGTCAATTTTTTTCTGGTTATTAAAATCATGTTTGACCGAATTTTAGTTATCTTTCTTGGCTTTATCTGACTGTCAACCCCAAATTTCAAGATCATTGTTGGGGCATTGGACATCAATCAATCAAGTGACAGGAACCAGATGGGTGGGGATGTGAATATCACCTTTATTACTGGGGAAGTGGGATTGGAGAACCTAGACTGTGGCTATAACCATGCTTCCTCCCAGTTGCCTCCCCCACCCCCTTGTCAAGATCTTGGGACACCCCCTCTGGGGGAAAGCTTGAAAAGTAGAAGCTTGCTCAACTAGCTACAGATGAATCAGGGTTTCAGGGCCTAGAGAGCTCCAAGACCGCAAATGGGTATTGTTTTTAAATACTAACTCCACCCTGTCCAGAAACACGGCACTCACCAAAGAGGCATATACTTCTTTAGAAAGGCCAAGGATTTTACTCTAGATAAGAATTCCATTCATAGACACAAGGGGCAGGGCATTAAGGAGCCCTCTTAAAGTTCTGAGCAGTAAATAAGAAAGATAGTTATTAAACTGCTTTGAAAATTAGAAAGTTCTACTCAACTGTAAATTACATTGATTATTGCATCTAAAGGGTTCTGAATGTTGGCATTGTGTCAGGGGAATTATTCAGGTTGAATTCTTTGCTGGCAAGAGATATTTACTGTCTCCTATGCCTTGAGTGACAATTTTAATATTTTGGCATAAACAAAATAGGGCAGGAGAGAGAAATACATTGAATGGACAGGGAAGCCTATTTAATACAACAGCAACAAATATGAAGTATTTGGGTGATCCACAATGTTTCTGCTCCAGTAGTGTGGCTAACTGAGAGTTGACCGTGGAAATTTTTACTCAGCTGTGCTTTGTAATCTCCTGAATTGCCGTAAATCAGTGGGTAGTCTGGCTCACACTCCTTGTCTGACTCACCGCTAGCTGTATGGGGTTGATCAGGCTTTGCAGAATTGAATGAAGGCAGTTTTCTTTAAGATTCCAGATATCAAGTCCTCTGCAAAATGTCTACATTTTAACTCTGTGACAAGTCTACAGCCAGCACCTGACTTGACCTTCTCTCCTTGAAGGGCAAGATGGTGAGCTCTCCTCCAACTCTATCTTGCCTCACAGCTGACTTTACCCCTAGCTAGAGGACCACGAGATTGGATAGGAGAGAAATACCACAAGTTTCCTGTAATCTCCAGTCTAAGCCACCAGCCTTTTTCCTGGAAGATCACAATAGCCTCCTAACTGGTCTCTTGCCTTCCACTCATGCTCCTTACAGTCTATTTCCCACTCAGAACCCAGAATAATTATTTTAGACTATAACTCAGAATATGTCACTGAACTGCTCAAAACTCTTCAAATCTTTTTCTCCCCAAATTCCAAAATCCTTACTTAATATGGCTTATAAAGCCTATGTGATCTGGTTCTGGCTACCTCTCCACTGTCATCTCTCACTATTCTCTTTGCTTGCTTTTTCCAGCCATGCCCACTTCATTTACTGTTTCTAGAGCATGATGAGTACTTCGTACTAGCTGTTCTCTCTTGCCCCAGATAGCTTCCTGGCTTAATCCATCATGGCATCTAAGTCTCTATTCAAATGTCCCTTCATCGGAAAGACCCACTGCTATGAGATGAATTCTGTCCTCCCCAAATTCATATGTTGAAGCCCTAACCCCTAGTACTTCTGAATGTGCCCATATTTGGAGATACGGCCTTTAAAGAAGTAATTAAGTTAAAATGAGGCTGTAAGAGTGGGTCCTAATTTGATCAGACTGATATCTTTGTAAGAAAGGGAGAGTTGGAGAAAGAGACACTGGGGTTGCATGCGCACAGAGAAAAGACAATGGGAGGACGCAGTGAGAAGACCACCATCTACAAGCCAAAGAGAGAGGACTTAGAAGAAACCAACTGCGCAGCACCTTGATCTTGACCTTCTAGCTTCCAGAACCATGAGAAAATAAATTTCTGTTTTTTAAGCCACCCAGTCTGTGGTGTTTTGTTTCGGCAGTCTAATACACCCACCCTGACCACTCAGTCGACCGTATACCTCCATTCCCTCAACCTAAATTTATTTTCCTTCATAGTACCTATTCTGTGACATTATATTACATATTTATTTTCCATTCCCTACTTATACGTAAGCTCCATGAAGACAGGAACTTTACCATGCTCATGGTTATAATGCCCAGCACAGCGCCTGGCACACACCAGGTGCTCAATAAATATTCCATTAATAAATAAATGGATGGAACAAGTTGCTAAGATTTGTTGTCTTCCTCGTCTTTCCCTGCCTATCCATATTCCATCTCTGTGAAGCCTTCTGTGACTCTCGTAGACCTTCCTGACTTTCTGGACACCTCTTACCCCCAGATCTTTCATTGAGAATACTGATAGCGGACCCACCCTTTTGGCCCCTGATCACTTATTGTCTCTTCACTGCTCCATGATGCTGCTTTGTCTTGTGTTTATTATTTTCATCCATCAGAGGAAGGTTTGCCTGAAAAGGAGTTTTGCATTCTGTCCTAAGTGTTGCGCATCTCTTATACTCAGGGCTAAAGTATACGTTTTCAGCCATTTTCCTGGCACTTGAATTGCACAGTCTGCCCAACCCTTATCCTGCCGAGTGAAGCTGAGGCGATGGTTCTCAGACAAATGCAGCTAATGTTTGTCCAGCCAAGGAGACACAAGGCTCAAAAGAAAGCACTAATCAATAACTTTGCCTAGCTATGCTGAAAACTTGCAATTTTGATGCTCTAAAGACTGTTCACTCTAATAGCTGAGTGTTAATGCCACATTCAGAATTGGGTCCATCCACAGGGCTTGCCAGATTAAGATGATGTGGATGACTAGATTATCATCTGTAATGGAAACATGGGCAGTGGCCAAGCCTTTGTGCAAACTCTCCAGACTGGCATTCAAGGCTACCCCCAAACTGCTTCTATGCCTCATCTCCTACTGTTCTATGTGAAGCTTCTGTTTCACTCCCGACAGAATGCGTACTGCTTCCTGGGCACACCCTTGACTTTCCCATCTCTAGCAGATGCCTTCTCATCTCTGATTCCTTTCTCCCTGGTTACAAGATAAGCAGTGGGTGAGGACAGATGTTTTGCTTTGATGACAGACCACACTTTCCCACCCCTCATTTTTATTTAGAGGCTATTATCCTCCACAGCTGTTCTCGGTTAACAACAAAAAGGAGCTAACAGTTAATGAGTAGTTACTATGTGCTGGTAGCTATCCTTAGTTTTTAACATGAGGTAACTTACTCCATTCTTATAATGATGCTATGATATAGGTACAACTATTTTCTCCAGTTTATAGATGAGGAAACAGGGACAGAGATGCCATCTCCACATCTGCAAGAAATCTCTCCTAATCTCTCCTATGGGATCCAATTGCTTCCTTCATTGAACTTGAACAGCACACGTTTCTTCTCTTTTGTTACTTAGTTTATTTGGTCTTGAAGAGCAGTTCTAGGTATACTTGTCCTACTCGTGCTGCTGATGTATGAGCTCTTTAAGAGCAGAGACCACGTCTTAATAATCTTTTTATCCATCATAAATCTGTCCATTACTTCTTGCTGGACGTAGTGCTTAAAAACTTTTTCCTGTATTGGCATGAATTGACTTAGTCCTGGAAGCCCTAGGTTTGCTGTTGAGAGTGCCCCCAGGACTCAGACCTCAGTTCATAGGAGGAGTGCCAAACTAATTCCAACCAAGTTCTTTTGATGTGATTTCTAGGAGTTGGCATGCCTTGGCCCAGTACCAGGGCTCTTTCTCAAGAACAGACCCAGCTGGTAGCTCAGGTGTCATTTTTCCTCTTTGGTGGTGGAGGAGGCCTGGGATGATTTTAGGAATGCAGAGCACACGGGACCCATTTGGGAAAATCGTGCTCCTCCTATCTGCTGGGCTCTAGGCTGGAGATATTAAGCACATAACTCTATTATTTTATATTGTCCTCCAGTCTAAATAAGTAGAGAATCACCTGAATTCTACCCATATTTCAAGCCCAACCCTGCTCTCTAGGAAGCTTCTTCTTCTCTCCTCTCTTCCTCTGATCTCTTCAACAGCAATACGTGTGGCACTCACAAGTCATGATGCACAGATGGCCCTGTGTGGCATTTAAATTTCCGTGAGTACATGCATTTCATTTCTTGAACATGACTCAAAACTCCAAGAGACCAGAGAGGGAGCTTTACGCTTCCTTCAAGTTCCATGGCTGGGTGCACAGCTGGGACATATAGGTAGCTTTGTGATGGATCCACTAATCATTCACCCCATGCTCACAGGCACTATGCAGATCAGATAGGTACTATGGGATCAGATGATTGAGCAGATAATTAAGTAAGCCAGGGTGCACAACAAGTGTATCCATGACAAATAAAGAGAATTTCAGGGAAGTATTTCGAGAGTCTAATATTATACCTTAACGGCCACTATGGAAATCTTCCATAAGTTACAGACTGAGGTTTTAGAAATATTAAGTAACCTGCACACATTGCCCCACTAAAGAATTGTAGAGTCAAAGTTTGAACTCAGGTCTTTGAAATTGCCTCTGCTTTTATACTTGCTATACTTACGCTTAATTGTTAAAGGATTGTGGAACTGAAAACCAGCCATAAGCTCACTGACAGGGGTAAAGGATTGAGTGTTCCCAGAGATCTGTCTTCTGTCCTTAACGGTTCTTTCCATAGAATACATCTGAACCAGGTTCCTATTTTCTTTGGTACTGGGCTTTGTCAATGTGCAAAGCCATTCAAAATTAATTAAATTGATTTTTATCTCCAAATGGGTCCTGGATAATGCATTTGTAGTTGCCAAAGGAGCTTCCCCAAAGGCACGTTAATGATATATTAGTTTTCCATTGTCCTTTTTTTTTGGCCTATTCTAGGCCTTCCATTCCCAAGAATGATAATTATGGCTGTTATTGTCATGACATAGAAGGCAGCAAAATGTTCCATCCTCCCAGAGAGATGGAATCCCCATTAGACTCAGTAACAATGGTGCAGGCTTTGCCCTTTGTCTGAGAGCTTCTCTGAGACAATGGTGGGACCCTGTTCTTGGATAGACTGAATTCACAGTCAGACATTATGGCTGTTGAGACACTATCTTCCATGGTGATTGATGGGAGCCTGGATTACTGCAATTATGCAAAATGCAAAGGAAATGACAAATCCTGAAAAGCTCATGAACACAATTTTATTTTATTTTGTGCCAAAGTGCCTTCATATCATTATGCAAAACAATAAAACTTATTGTATGCCATAATTTGAAACCCTTCTTTATTGCAAACATCCTCAAGTGTATTACAGAGCTGTTTTGGTGTTCCATGTGTCACCTTGTTTAATTCTTCCATCTGTAAAATGAGACAGGGACCTTTATGATCTGGGAACAAAAGATGTGATGGGGTAGAAATATCAAAGCACAGTGACCTGAGGGCTTTTCTCTTCAAACTCAAAATACTAGCAAGTACAGCTTTGAAAGCCTTCCTTTGAGGTGTGCTGGAAGCACAAATAGCACAGTAGATAGCTGGAGATGGTACTATCTTAGCACAGAGAAGTCTGACTTGGCTGACATCACCCAGCAAAGCACTGGAGAATAAAGAAAAGAACTCAGACTTCCAGGCTAGTTAACAGCTACTTCTTCTTCATCATGGAGTTAAACCCATTAATTGAGGAGCTCTGGAGTCCCAGCCTGACGATGGCTTTTCTCAGTTCTGCTAAATCACTATAGGAATTTCTTGAACCTAACAGTGAGGCAGGATTTTTGCTGACAGATGCAGAGGTGACTCAATGAATTCCTGCCTGAATTTGGGGGAAGCCCTTCTGGAAGGTCCAGGAACTGAGTCTGGGCACAAAAATGCAGGTTCTCCCTAACTGCCAACACTTCACTTCACAACACTTCACTTCAGTCAGTTGCTTGTTGGCTTGAAATGACTCCCTGCCTTTGTGGGGCCTGGCCAAGGGATTGGTGTCCAGTGTAGTCTGGGTATGAGGACGTGGTATTATTAGTACTGGTTCTGCCATCAATAATCTGTGAGACTTCCCCAATTTGGGCATGAATTTTCCTATAACAAGGATATCAGACTAGGAAATCTCCAAGGCATCTTCCATTACTAAAATGTGCTGATATTCTGACAAAGCTCTCTTTTGTGACAGTGTGAACTGTTCTTCAACATTTCACAATAGAATTCCCCATGGGGAATACCATTAGTGTCCCATCCAGGACATAAAATACATCAGAGGAGAGGAAATCCACAGATTTCTATTATTTTCTAAATATATCTCAAATCCACTCACTTCTCTTTCTTCCCGCCAGCCACACCCTCATCCAAAGCACCACAAGCTCGTCTGGGACTCTACAGTGTCTCTACTGGTCACCTCGCATCTATTCTTAGATGTGCTCCCCAATCCACTCTCCATCCTGCTGCCAGAGTTCTGGGAGTGTCAGAGAAGGTGGGGTTGACAGATAGGGTGGCTGGGCTGGGGAAGAGAAGCAGAGACACACTGCGTGGGTGGCATCTTGGAGGAGGTGACTGCAGGGCCCTCTCTCCCCAGATGTCACGTGCTTCTCTCCTCCTGAGTTCTTATTTGGCAAAGGGGTTCTAACTAGTACAAAGAGCCAGGCAGGACCTCGTTACCCCCAGGCAGTGATCCTGTCTCAGAGTGAGGAGAGAGCCAGCGCTTGTGCCCAGAGAATGCTAGAGCTGTCAGGGAAATGCCAAGTGTTGGGGCTGAAAGGAACCCAGCAGTTATCTGGTCCAAGAAAAGCAAAATGCATCCAATGATTCCAAATTAGCATGAAAACAATGGCCCCTTATGTTTTTTTTGTGCAAGTTTCTTATGAGTGACTCAGCCCCAGCATTGGTACAGGGGTCCTTGCTTTCTAGATGCTATGTGTGAGCCACGTTGCAGAGCAGCAGCCCTCACATGTAAGTGTGCCTCAGAATCACATGCAGAACTTGTGAAAACAGTTCCTGAATCCACCGTCAGAAGCTCTGAATTTGAGAGTTCAGAGTGGGTTAAAAAAATCTGAATTTTTTTTTGATTTTTAAAATTACTATTATTTTTTAAAACTGGTAAAATACGCATAACAGAAAATTTGCCATATTAACCATTTTTTAAACATACAGTTCAATAGTGTTAGGTACATTCACATTATTGTGCAATCATCACCACCGTCCATCTCCAGAACTCTTTTCATTTTGCCAAACTAAAACTTTGTACCCATTAAATACTAAATCCCCATTCTTCCCTCCCCCTAGCATCTAGAAACCATCATTCTACTTTCTGTCTGTATGAATTTGACTACTCTGGGTACCTCATATAAGTGGAATCATAAGTATTTATCTTTTTGTGATTGGCTTATTTCACTTAACGTAATGTCCTTAAGGTTCATCTATGTTGTAGCATGTGTCAGGACTTCCTTCCTTTTTAGAGATGAATGATATTCTGTTGTATTATATACCATACGTTGTTTATCTGTTCATCCATCCATGGTCACTTGGGTTACTTTCACATTTAGTTCTTGTGAATAATGCTGCTATGAACATTGGTGTACAAATATCTCTTTGGGATCCCATTTTCTATTCTTTTGGGGAATCTGCATTGTTTATCAGTTTCCCAGGTAACTCCGGTGCAGATGGTCCTCAGCCCACACTTTGAGAATATGAGTGTGGTGGAAAGTACCAGCTTAGTGTGGATGCAAATGCTGGCCCACACCTAACTGTTGTGTGTCTGTAGGCAATGACTTAACCAGGTGTTCCTCAAAAGGGCCTACTTGAACAGGGCATTTAAAGTTACATTTCAAAATGAAAATGCCAGAAACAGAACTGTAATCTGGGGGCTGAGCTTTTGAAAGTAATATTTGTCAAAAAGTTGTGTAGAGTACATTGTTCATAGAATCAAGGTTGTCTCCCCTGCTAGACAAGGAAAGAGATATTTTACCTATCAAAGGTGCTCTTAGCCTGTGTCAGACAGACATTTTCACGTATGTCTCTCATTGATCCTCACCACAGCTCTGTAGGTAGGGCATTTATTATTAATTATCTCATTTTCCAGTGTGGAAATTAAAGCTAAGAGAAGGTATATGACTTGTATAATGTCACACAACTGGCCTTGACTAGACTCCTGACTCAGAGCACTCTCCACTGCATTAGAACATAAACGGAATTGGAACCAATGTGGCTTTGAACTTTACTGCTCAGGAATTCCTAACTGGAGAAAATACATGGATTTGATTTTTGGTTGGAGTTCCTGCTGGTGAAAGCAGGGGTAGTACTGGGCAGACCTGGCCAAGGCAGAGTTGAGAGCTTCTGGGATGGCCTCTCATACAGGCAGGAAGACTAGGGGGCTGCCCAAGGCAGAAAAGTAGACAGCTGGCTGCTGGATCCTACTCAAGGGAGAGGGAGTGAAGACTTCCTGGGTGGGCAGGGGCCTCCCTGGTCTGGCCACCAAGGCTTGGCCAGCGTAGCTGGGCAGAGGTGCTGGTGGGAGGGGCTGGGCAGGTTACAAGATGCAGCACTCACTGTATTTGTCCTTATTCTGTCCTGCTCCCTATTTTCCTGACATCTTCCCTTCTGTTCTTCCTTGAGAGAGAGGATGAAGGACGTTCTGCTCACTTGCTCTGGCCTGGAGAGTCACACCCCATACTGGGCCTCAGCTTCACAGGGCAACCACAGAGCAGCAGCTTGAACTAGCTGCTGAAAAACCCTCATTCTTGAATGGAAAAATCCGTTCTGCCTCAGCTGAAGACTTTTTCTACCTGAGATGCCAGATCATAAAGACCTCAAACCTCTTCTGAACTATGAAAAGACTCTGAGAGTGAGCAAAGTCCATAGGCTGAAAATTTCAGGAATATCTTGGTGACCTTTCTCTGCGCATGAGCTACACTGGTTACTTGAAAAATAAGGAGGAACCAGGCTGTCCCAGCAAGAAACCTCTCCCCCCACTCCCCAGTCGATCCCATGGTTACGAAGGGCAGGGAAACTTCTAGATGGAAGGACCCTGTTGGTGAGTGAAAAATTTCCTGTCTGCCCAGGGCACCTTCCCTCAACAAGGAGGTTGTCTCATCTGATATGTCACCATGGGGCAGTATGTAAGGAAATGTCTGGATTATATCTTTAGAAATTAAATTATGCTTTTAAAAAATGAAGTATTGGGGGCCAGCCCTGGTGGCCTAGTGGTTAAGTTTGGCTTGTTCTGCTTCAGCAGCCTGGGTTCAGTTCTCCGGGCGTAGACCTACACCACTCATCTGTCAGTGGCCATGCTGTGGTGGTGTCTCACATACAAAAAAAAAAAAAAAAAAGAGGAAGATTGGCAGTGGATGTCAGCTGAGAGCAAATCTTCCTCAGCAAAAAAAAAAAAAAAAAGTGAAGAATTGGAATTCATATACTAGGATTAGTCCTACTCATCACATTTAGAGGTTGAGCTCTTGTTTAGGAGCCCACCTCCCTACATAAA
Source organism: Ceratotherium simum simum (assembly GCF_057802395.1). Classification (NCBI taxonomy): domain Eukaryota; kingdom Metazoa; phylum Chordata; class Mammalia; order Perissodactyla; family Rhinocerotidae; genus Ceratotherium; species Ceratotherium simum. The sequence continues at coordinate 61,403,103 of NC_141910.1, read as the reverse complement.
ATGCCACTCAGAACTTCAAGGTTAAGGCCCTTTCTTCCTGAGGCTTCTTTTCCCCTAAAGGCTGCTCTGACTCCTGTGGCCCCTCCAGGTGGCCTCTAGAATCCTGAGGCACCAGAGTAGACATAAAAGTTCTTCCTGGCTTCCACTCCCACTCCTGAGCAGGCTAGGACTCTCAAAAGACCTCATTGAAACTGTTAAAAAACAAAATATTCAACCGAGTAAATTTGAAGATCTAATTGGCTTTATTAAATGATGTGTGAATTGGACAGCATCCCATCCAGCAAATAGGGGGGCGATCTGAGGAGTTGTACAAAATTGAAGGTTTTTATAGGCAGAAGGAAAGTGAGCTAAGGAAGTTATTAGCAAAAGAAAAGAAAGGATTGCTTCAGGCCAGGACATCTTCTTTTGTGGGGAAGGAAGGCAGCGGATTTATCATGCAGATTACCTCACTAGTCTAATCAGGAAATTTCAGATTGACTATTACAAAGGTGACATTCCCAGGATAGGTTGAAACCGTAATTAAATCTTGGTTTGCTGTCTTGGGGGCAAACGACTCCACTTTGGGCTTCTTTTTTAATAAATGGAAGGGGAAACTTTAAGGGGACAGACACAAATGACAAAGTGCATAAAGCAATATCAGTCACACAATACGGGGTTTCTAACCTGACCATGGCTGGCTGGTAGATGAACTTGCATATTCTTTCTTATCCCACCATCTGTCTGGGACAGTTTCCAGACTCTTGCTCAGAATGGCTGGCCACACTCTCAGACCTCAGAGGGCCAGCAGACACAACCCTGTCTGATGCCTTAAAGTCTTCATGGTCAAGGATAAGAGAAGGTTCTAGCTCTCTGCCCTTTCCCTCAGCTATTGTCAGACATGGTAACTATCTCAGTGAATAATTCTACCTTTCAGGTGAAACCCCAACTGCCTACCTCTAGTGTGTTGTCTGGTCCTTGATATGGAGTAAAAATATTTTAACCCTACAATGACCATACGAACCTCTACTCTAGCATCATTGCACATGCATTGTGACCACAGGGTCCTTCTGCCACAATGACATCACACCAGAACCTGTCAGTTCAGACTAACAACAGATCAGGTTTACTTTACCTGCAAGTGTTTTTTGTAACCTTTAAAACACTAGCTGGCTGGTACAGTAAACGAATTACAGTGGGTGACCTATTTAGATCTGTTTCAATGGGTCTTTGTGTGAGTTTCGGTTACAACGATTCTCTTATTTTTAGCAGGAATAAGAGATGAGTGCCTTCTTGCAGATCGGGGTCGCATTTTCTTGTCGTCATCAGCAAGTACGGCAGACGTAAGACCAATTAGCCAGTTCCCCAGGCAGGAGACTTCAGGCCTCTGAGAATCATATTTTCCGCACACACCCAGCTCCTCCATCCCCACGCCCAGACGGAGCCCGTGCCGAGGGCTTGATAGCTCTTGATTAAGTCTGTTCCCATTAGGGTGTTGGTACTTAATACTAAACAGGAGTGTAGGGACTGGAAAATGAACCAAATGCAGAGTCAATAGTCTGGATTCTATTTCTGGATTTCTCTCGAGGTAACCTTAGGAAAAATGTTCACCTCTTTGAGCCCCAGTTCTGCCATCTGTGTTTTAAAAAAAAAATGAGAAAATCACACTGCTTTGTAGGTACAAATATTTCCTTTAAAATACTTTAAACTAGTTCACACTAAAGTGTTAGTGACTCATCAATTCATTGTTCCTCCTCTTTTTCAAGGAACTGGAGTATCCTGATCTCTCAGAGTTTCTGGAATTGGGCGCCAGGCTTAGCACTTTATAGACATAGGCTCATTTCAGGCTCAAAATAACCCTCTAAGGCAATGGTTCTCAATCTTTGTGTGCATCAGAATTACCCAGAAACCTTGTGAATGCAGATAGCTGGGCCCCACTTCCAGAGTTTCCAATTCAGGAGGTCTGGGCTGGGGCTTGATCATTTGCATTTCTAACAAGGTCCCAGGTGATGCTGATGATACTGCTCTGGGGACTGCACTTTGAGAACCACTGCTGTGAGGTATGTGTACTATTATCTCAATCTCACAGATAAGGTCTCTGGGACATACAGAAATTAAAAGACTTTCTGGAAGTTGCTAAGTGGCAGAACAAGGATTTGCAGCCAGGTTTGCTGGGACCTCAGAGACCTGCTCTTGGCCAGTGAGCTACATGGCCTCCAAAGAGGACACTGAAAGGGAAAGAAGGGCTAAGAGACGAAACAAACCTTGAGCTTTCATGATTTTGCTGGATTCTGTGGAAGCCCTAATCTTCCAGGGATCACTCCCCTATGCCCAGCTCTCACCAAGGAAACTTTTGCTTCATTTGAGTCTTTCCAACAAAGAAAAGACATAAGAGTTTGTAGGATAAACTTAATTTAAAAAGCAAATTTGCCAGAGGGCTAAGCAAAGAACTCCGGACCTTGGGAAATGGTTTAAATTCTGACTCAGCAGTTTATTAACTGTGTGACTTGGGACAAGTTATGTGTCAATATTGTTCTTCAGTTTCCTCATCTGTAAAATGAGCATAATAGCATCTATGTCATAGGGTTGTTATAGGGATTAATTTAGACTAAAGACGATAATGTACAGAGCACATAATAAATGGTGGTTGGAGTGCCCAGGATTATGGTAGTGGTAATCATCATCATTAAGCCAAATTTATTGTGAAGAAATAGTGTGCAGGATTGAGCTGGAGGGCTGGCTGACCTAGGACTAATCCCCCAGGTGATTAAGGAGTGTTAAGGGGAGACAAGCGGTCTTGGTGGACGGGGATGTGTGGGGAAGGTAGCGCCAGAGAAATCTAGCCAAATGAAATTTAAGAGCAGAGAGGAGGTTAATGTTGGTCAACCAGACATTCTGACACTAATTGTGAACTGATACCAGAACACTTGGTGAAGTGAATTATTCTTCTGTTGTCCTCGGTGGGTACAATAACAAAGAGATTGAAGTGCTACCACCGGCTTCAAGGAACCTGGCTATGAAATACTTGGGAACATGGCAGGAGTGGTGGGCAATTACAGCAGCTCTACTGCCCACTTAACATGGGGTGAGAGGAGGTGGCTCTAGGCTTTTCCTCATTAGAATCTCTTGCACGTGTAATGCATCACATGGAGTTGACACATCCAGGAAAGGAGTCTTGATTTGAGTCATATGAGAGGTTGGATCCCCACTCTGCCATTTACTAGCTGTGTTACTTTGAATGAGTTACCTGGCCTCTTTGAGCTACATCCTTTTCACTTGTTAAAAAGGCATAGTAGTACCCACGCTACAAGTATCACGCTACAAGTAGTACCCAAACGATGCGTGTCAAGAGTCTGATACAATCTCTGGCATGCGGAGGGTCTCCGTAACACTCTTTTTTGTTCTCCATTCCCATGATTCTCACACAGTCCTATAAAGAAGGTTAAGGCAAATGACATTATCTCCTTTTTTCAGAAGAAGAAACAAAGGCCTAGAAATGTTAAGTGATTTGTGTAAGATCACATAGCTAAAAGATATTTCCCAAATTCTAGGTCTATGTTATGCCCTAAGCAGGGATAATAAAATGGGTTTCACTTCATAGGCCAAAGCCAATTAATTGGACCTTCTGCCTGAAATGAAGGATTCCAAGCCTGCTTGAGATTGAAGAAGAAGGAACCAGGATTGCTTAGCCATGCCTGCCAGGGGTCTGCAACAGGTGGTGGGTTTGGGGGGGGGTGGCCCCAGAGCAGTGCATTTGTCATGCTGGTCCTGGATGAGTACTTTCCCAGTAAGCTTCTAGGGTACGCAGAATGATCCCCCAAAGATATTCGTACTCAACTGCTGTTATGTTACACAGCAAAAGGGATTTTGCAGATATAATTAAGGTTATAGGCGTTAAAACGGGGACATTATTCTGGATTGTCCACATGGGTCCAATCTAATTACATGAGCCCTGAAAAGCAGAGAGTTTTCTCTGGCTGAAGTCAGAGAGACGTGGCACGAGGAGAAGTTGGAGGAATCAGAAGCACAAGGAAGATTTGACCTGCCCCTGCTGGCTTTGAAGATGCAGGGAGCCAGCAAAATTTTTCTGTTAAGAGCCAGGTAAATATTTCTGGCTTTGTAAGACGTACAGTCTCTGTCATAAATACTTTACTTTGCCATTGTAGAGGAAAGTAGCCATAGACAATAGGCAAAGAATGGGCTTGCCTGTATTCCAATAAAATTTTATTTACAAAAACAGATGGCAGGCGGGATTTGGCCTGCAGGCTGCAGTTTGCTGAACTTCTAGTTTCCAGTAGTGCTGGTCAGGTAATTTGTAGGATCCCCTCTATTGTAATGTGTCTGATGTTTTTCTCAGAAATAGACGGGTGTTATGGGTTTTGGGGAGGATGATCACAGAGATAAAGTGCCACTTTCATAAGTTCATGTTAAGGGTACATACTGTCAACATGATTTAGGACTATTGATGTTGACCTTGATCATCTGTGTGAAGTAGAGTTTGTTAGATTTCTTCCCTGTAAAGTTACTCTTTTTTATCCCTTTCCATTCTGTGCACTTTGGAGGAAGTCACTCTGTGCAGCCCCCACTTAAAGAATGGGGAATTAGGATCCCCCTCTTTTTGAGTGGAGCATCTACACAATTTTTTTGGAATTCTTCTGTGTAGGAGATTTGTCTCATCTCTCCATTTATTAACTTATTCACTCAGTTATTCGTATCAGTATGGACACATGCATATTTATTTCATACTTTAGGTTATAATCCAATACTATTTTATTGCTCGAATTGTTCCAGCTTTTTGATGAACTTTTTAATTTTGTCAATCTGCTAGATTTGAAATGGAGTCTCACTGTAATTTTAATTGCCTTTTATGTGGTTAGTAAAGAGACTGAGGGTCTTTCACATTTTTATGGGCTTTTGGTGTTTTTTCTACGGTGACATGCTTGTTCATGTCCTTTGTTCATTTTTTATTGTTTTTTAAATGTTTTTTTCTGGTCAATTTGTAGGAGTTATTTATAGCTATAGCAAGTTACAGCTTCTAGTTTGAGGCCTGTCTTTTCACTTCTTTTATAGTGTCTTATGATGAATAACAGTTTATATGTTTAACCTTAAATAAATTTAATCAATCTGATGCCAGCCCTGATATCAGTTCCCCTATGTTGAACCCAGCACATATGGGGTTAAAAACCAAAAAGCACTCATTCCCCTTCCCTGCTTCTCTAAGGTACATTCACACGTAGATATTGGTTGTTTTAACCTTTGTATCCCTGAATTTCACAAGGCAAATAGAGGTAATAAATTGTTAGAATCCCAGGTGGCTTCACACTGAGTTCTGGCTAATTACCAGTGCTTTTGAGGTTTGTTACAGGGAGATTGATACCCTGAAATTATCAAGAAGTTGAAGCTCCCCAACTCCTGGTTCCTGGCGCCTAATCCACCATCCACCACCTGCAATTCCCTTATCTCACCATCCTCCTCCCTGCCAGCAACCTCACAAGGCCAAACGCAGGCTGATGGGAAAGGGCTGACCAACAAGGCCACAGGCTCCCCCTCCCTACAAGCAGCTGCATTCCTCACAACCTTTAAAACCCCAACTCCTAATGCCTCTGGAGGACTGGGGAGGACTGTGGGTCTTAGCGCACGAGCCCACTGAAGCCTCTTTTTGCTGGCAAAATTAAACCATTTTTCTTTTCCTCGATCCCTGGTCATTGTGTTCACTGGTCCGGGGTTTTTCTGGCTACAAATCTTTTCCTTTATATTTTGTACATTTTTGTTTTAAAAAAATTCCTTCCTACCACAAGATTATATGGAATTCTCTGACATTGCCTTCTAAATCTGTTATGGCTTTACCTTCTACAAGTAAGGATTTAGTTAACTTGGAATTAATTCTGGGTATAGTGTGAGGTAGGGATCCAATTTAAATTATTTTTGCATATAGATAACCAAATATTATAGAACAACCTCTCTTTGTCCACTGATCTGCAAGTCCAACTTTGTCATAAAACAAATTTGTGACCTTTTCTCTTCTATCCCTGAACGAGTACCATTTTTTTCATAATTTCTACAGCTCCCTTCCCCCCTTCCTCCCTTCCTCCCTTCTCCCTTCTCTCTTTCCCCCCTTCCCCTCTTCCCCCCTCCCTCCCTTGTTTCCTTTTCTCCTCCTCCCCCCCCCCCTCCTCCCCCTTCCCCTCCTCCTCCTCTTCCTCGTCTTCATACTCCTTTTTCTTCTTCTTTTTGTTCTTAACGAGTCGAGATATCTGCTAAGGCAAGTCGTTCACCTTGTCCTTCTTCAAGAGTGCCTTGATATTGCCCCTTGCTCTTCCATGTTCATTTTAGAGTCATTTTTTTTTCAATTTCCACACAAAACTTTGTGTGGATTTTAGTTGCAACTTCCTTGAATCTTTGCATATATTTGGGGAGAATGCGCAAGTTTACAATATTGAGTCTTCTTTCCAAGGACATTGTGTATCTCTTAATTATCTTTCATTGTTTTTTTTTTTTTTTTTTGAGGAAGATCAGCCCTGAGCTAACATCTGTTGCCAATCCTCCTCTTTTTTTTGCTGAGGAAGATTGGCCCTGGGCTAACATCCGTGCCCATCTTCCTCTACTTTATATGGGACGCCGCCACAGCATGGCTTGATAAGGAGGGCGTAGGTCCACACCTGGGATCTGAACCTGCAAATACCAGGCTGCTGAATCAGAGCGGATGAAGTTAACTGCTATGCCACTGGGCCGGCCCCTCATTGTTTTTTGACAGCCTTTCAATAAAATTTTATAATATTCTCCAAAAAGATCCTGCATATCTTTTGTTAGATTTATTCCTAAATCTTCTCAGGATTTTCATTGTTATTGTTACTGTTACAAAATTTGCCTTTTTAAAAATTAAAATTTCTATATGTTTATTGTTGGAATGTAGAAATATAATTAATTTTTATACAGATTTTATATCTTGCAAATTTGCTAAATTCTCCAAAGAATTCTAATAATGACTCCGTAGATTATCTTTCATTTTCAACATAAAAAATTCATATCACCTGCAAATAATATGATTCATCTCTTTTCTCTCCAGTTTTTATACTTCTTATTTCTTTTTGTTTCCTACTTGTTTTGGTTAAGGCACTGACTAGGACCTCTAGTACAAAGTCGAATTGAAGTTTCCTTGCATTCTTTCCAAGCATTTTCTTTGTCACACTCCTTTTACCTCTGTCAGTGTTCTGATGGGTAGGAGTTCTTTCCCTTGGAACCCCTGCTAATGGAATCTCTCCCTCTTACAATCTTAGGAACTGTGATAATGGTGGGTTTGCAAAGTAACTGGCAGACCACACCAGCCAAAGTAAGCATTTACTTGTGAAGTCATGGCAGGTCTATTTCACTTAACTTAAAAGCAGGTTTAAATTTGAATAATTGGAAAATGTCTTAAATGAAAGATAATAATAATATTGAAAATAATAATTCTACCGTATATGTGCATAACACTTATATAGTAAAACCCCTTCTGTGAGATTTCAATGTCCCTAACCTAGAACATTGCATATTTCTCCCTGTAGGAACCCTGGGAATAGCTGCTCAACACATGGGAAGGAATGAAAGCTCAACATTTCTGCTAGTTCCTTCAAAAAATGATCAGGAAAAGACTGAATTAATAGAATGTCAGTAGCAAAGGTTTCACATAATCCCTAATTCTATGGCCGGCCACATTCTCCATAGAATTTATAGGCACTGAGGTAAAAACTAAAGGAGTAAGGGTGCAGTGTGGCTCTTTACAGCACACACCATGGGCCCTCTGTTGCTGAGCCTGGGGTATCCATGTGCTTGCCTCTGCAATCTGACAAAAGTTGACTTGCTTCCAAATCACGGTAATGCTGCCCAAATTTTCGTGGATGCCATCAACTTAGTCCTAGGTCATTGCCTCTCTGAGTGCTTATTACTGGTCCACAATGAGTACAGAAAGTGAGAGTAAGCATTTAGAACTTTTTACAGCAAGTTGACATTGTTTTGACATTTTTCCTGTATTTCTCTAAATTATCAGTCCACAATGGATTACATTTTTCAAAAAACTGATTTTCTACTGCAGAGAGTGTCCCTAACATTCAAGCCATTGTTTTGGAGGAAGATGCAAGGAGAAAGGATCATCCCAATGTTTTTACTATTCCCTCTGCCTGTAGCACTGACTGAAGAATTTCTTCTTGAACTTGAAGGCCCCTCTTCAACTGAACTTTCATAGACACATTCTCTGACTACCCCTTCCAAGTCAGACTTAATTGTTCCTTCCCTTGTGCTCCTGTACTCCTTGTAATTTTATTTGCTATTATTTCATTCTGCTTTGTTTTATTGATAGCTGTCTGCATGTCTGTCTTCACTCCACATTAGACTGAAGGCCCCAAGGGTAAGTTTCACATTTTGTTTCTACCTGTCAGATAGTCTATGTTATTGGCTTCTCCAGGTGAAACACTGTGATTCTGTCCTTTTTGTATTTGTCCATGCATGACACATGGAAGGTACACAGCAAATATTTGCTCAATAAACGTATAGGTTCTTTATATCAATTTACTCATCCAACAATTAATTTTGGGCATTGAGCCTGTGTCAGGCACTGCTATAGGAGCTCATGAACAAGTGACCAAGACCTGCTAAGCTTCTATCTTCATGCAGCTTACATTCTAGGAGGTAGGAATGAATGAATTATAAAGTCGGTGTTCAAGGAATATTTGAAGAACTATAACAAGACTCTATGAGTAGCTAAGGCACCTCTCTAGCTTTATTATCTCCAGATAGCTTTCCCCTGGCTTGGCAAGACAAATCAAGCAGGGACAGCCAGTCTGGCTTCAAAAGAATCAGACAGAGAGACTGCACTGAAAGTACTTCGGAAGTAGGCACCAGCCCCAGGACCATTCATTTCAGGGCACTCATTCCATGGGCCCAGTCGTGATGTACGAAATACTGCCTTGTCATCTTGTGACGTTGACAATGCTGTTTGGGGACCCCCTATCATTGTGTCTCAGCCTCACGGTGGGAACTCACAGATTGTGCTGCAGAAAAGGGTCATTTTAAAGCTGAAATGAGGAAAGGAATAAAACAATTGTTTACTCCTGAAAACCAGGACCTCTATTTTAGGTTTAATCCTGTAACTACCAAGTTTAGAGTCCAAGGTGCCTAAAATAGAGGTATTATTTCAAAACGTTTCAAAGTGGTGACCTCATTTGTCCAAGCAATAGCTTCTATAACCTAGAGCGGTGGTTTTCAGACTTCCCTTTTTTTAAAGGAGCAGTACCCTTTATTGGAACAAAATCTTATGTGAAAACCGAAGTTATAAATCAGATTAACTTATTCATTCAAAAGATATTACTGGAGGCTTACCAAATGCCAGACACTGTACTGGTGCTTTTTTCAATAGTGGTGAACAAAGGAGACAAAAATCTGGTTTTCAAAGAGTTTACATCCAAGTGTGAGAAGATGATAATAATAATCACAACAACAATAACAGCAACAAAAAGCCATGTGCCATGGAGAAAATAAAGGAGGGAAATAGACTTAGGGAATGCCAAGATTGACGCCATATGTCGGGTGGTTAGGAAAGGCCTCTTAGATAAGTTAACATTTGAAGAGAAGTGGAGGAAGTGAGGGAGGGAAACTTTGGGATATCGGGGGGAAGAGCGTTTCAAGAAAGGAAGCAAAGGCAAAAGCCCTGAGGTAGAGGTGTGCATGCAGAGTTCAGGAATAGCAGGAGGCTAATGGGGCCTGCGGACAGAGGAAGTAAGGGGCAAATGAGTCTGGAGAGGAAGTAAGGAGTATGAAGGATGGGAAGACTATGATTAAAAACTATGGATTTTTTTTTCCTGAATTCTAAGTGAGATGTAAACCTGTTGAAAAATTTTGAACAGAGGATTGAAATAATTTGGCTTACATTTTAAATTGTGCCTTGGGGAGTAGCACAACTATGTATCTGTAGTAACTAGAAGGAAGGCGGAATATACAGGTACAAATGCAGGTAGCTTGGAAGATGTGATGATGGGAACTTGTGAAATATCTCTTCTGATTGCTTCTCTTTCCTCAGTGAATTAAGAAGCAGAGTAATCAGCCAAGAGTGAGTCTGGGACAGGAATTGTTAGAGGTGTCAGAATAGGGAGAAAGGCACAGGATAGCTTTTCAGCAGAGTTGAAAAGTGAGTGGACTAGGAAAATGAGGGAGACTGCCAGGCAGCACAAAGTGTTGGTCATGAATTAATCATTTGTGATCTTGAATTTCAAAGTAGGCTAGTCAGAAGGGTTGTGTAGTCTCCAGGCCACAATTCAGGTTTGGTAGACACCCCTTCGCCCATCAGCCACAGCATGATGTCAGGAGGAAGGGAGACGGAGGGCCTGGATTCCAGCAGGAGGAGTTGGACTGAATGAGGAGGAGGGGGCAAGGGAGAGATCATAATGATGAACCATAGTGTCCAATTCTGAGTGAGGAGGGAAAGGAAAACCGAGCAGGGGAAAGATAAAACATGTTAGGGCCTGGTGGGGTCACAGAGATGTGGAGGTAGATATTAGAGGGGAATTAGAGGAAGTGAGGTAGAAAGATATGCAGAAGAGTCAAAACGAGTGTCTGAAATTAAGATGAGGGAGGGGCCATTGCCTATTGAGTTAAAAAGGGCTAATGTGTGGCCCTGGGAGGGGGCTAAAGGAGTAGGGGGCAAGAACATCGGAGGAGACAATGTCAAGACACTGAAAAGCCCAAGTATGGGAAAGATGGTCTATGTGGACATGGAAATCACTAACAAGCAGAACAGGAGTAGTATTGGAGAGAAGAACAAGACGAAGAGCTATACGGGAGTCTACAGATGACTGGGGCGGGGTGATGGGTGAAATAGTCTTACTGCAGGAGCTTCGAAGCCAAGTGAGGGTGGTTTGGGGAGCAGAGAGGGGCAATGACCAGCATGGAAAACCAAATCAATCTTCACTTCTTTTCCTAAAGTAGCCTCTGAGGCAGTCCCATGACACATCCAGGGTTTCCACAGAGGAATATTTCAGACTGAAGGAGCAGCAAAACTTTGAAGCAAGGGTTTTAAATAAGCATTTTGGACAAATGCATGCACCACAAATTCCTTGTGCCCATTGGGTTGTGTTTTCCCCTCCTCTGGAATACCCTAGCCTGTCCTCTGTCTCTATGTCTACTAGCACTCGAAGCACCAAACCTCTGCAGACATTTACACACAGCTCTAAATAACAACACCCACTCCTGGGAAGGGGCGGGGCCATCTTCCTGGCCACTCCCCACCAGCTGCTGTTCCATCTTCGGTGGAAACCCCATCTCTTCCTCTGTGTCCTAGTCCCTGTTACCAATATGTGGACCCTTGATTTGGGGACTTGTTTATATTCTTTCTCCATCTTGCTGGACCCAGTCTCTTGCTCCCTTCTCGACTCTGCATGCTCACCTGCTCTTTATCATGCTCGCAGTTTGGGCTTCATCTGTCAGCCATAAGCAACTTATCAGGAGGAAGGAAGATGGTGGGGCCTGTTGCCCCCCAAAGTGATATCATGATGTTCCAGGGGGGAAGAAGACTTGATAAATTGAAACCTGATAGAAATACTACAGGTACATAAAATGAGGTATATATGTTGTGAAACACCAGCCATGTTTCCATTTGTTTTGCGACAATGTAAAAATCTCACATCCTTCATCAAGATAGACAATAAAAAACAAAGAAAAAACGAGTATCAACTTGCGGAGTGAACCACTGCTATCATACCCAGATTATTTTTTTTTTCCCTTTAACTAATTTTGACAAGTAGTATCTCTGTCATAACAACCAGGCCAATTCTACCCCATCTCCCCACCCACACGCTGCTCACACACCGAGGGAGAGAAATTCAGACACAGCATCTCCCTCTCCCATCTCCTTTCAAATTTTTCCTCCCAAGACCCTGATCAGCCTCCAGGTCCTTCAGAAAGCCTTTCAGGAAATTCTTTCCTTTTGCAAAACGCTCAGTTGTATGGTACCATGTGATTGAATGGGCTTCTCTAATTTACCGATTTTCTCCTGGGTTTTTGATTGCCTCAGACACAGTGCAAACTCCTGGAGGGCAGGGATCAACATCTAGAAGTGCGAGTGCACCATTGTTGCTTGACTTCTTGGCTTCGTCTGTTATCCCCATTGGGTGGCTGGTGCCCAGATCCTGCACAGGAAACCTGACGGCTCAGTGTGGTTTATCCTCTGCTGAGGCAGGAAAGTGGTGGAAATCACAGTGGCTGGAGAAGCCAGCAGAGTTTCAGCTCTTTGCTCCACTGCTTACAAACCATCATCCCCTGGTCTAGTATTTAATATCCTTGTGTAGAGTTTTCTCACCCATAAAATGGGAGTGATAACAGTACCCACCTAATGGGGTGGTAGTGAGGGTTAAAGTAGGCAATACATGTACCACACTTAGAAGAGTGTCTGGAATAAAATAAATAGTCAACATACATCTGCTACTGTGATTATTTTCTCCATTTTTCTGAAATCCCTAATCTAGTTCCCTCAACAGGTCAAATGGCTTATAAGGTTTCCCATTCGTAATGATAAAGTTCTTTGTTGCTGTTGTGCGTACCCCTATGGTTGATTCAAGCTGCTCATGGCTCAGTCATGCCTCTGACTTCACTGTTGGGATTTGGGTATTCCCTTGGATGTCCTGGACAGTAGTTATGATGATTATAAACAACCATTTACAGTTTGTAAAGTGGTTTCATAGCTCTATTCCCTTGATCCTCTCTCAACACCAGGGTTACCACACATGGTTGTGGAGGTTGTGTACTGCTCAACTCTGGTGGGCACCATCACGTCGTAGTGTATGTGAATGGCGCCCCCTAGAGCTCTGCACTGCTTTCCACTGCAATATGGTGGTGAACTTGCTCACAGCTACCCTGTGAGATTAGTGTTATTATTCTCATTTTAAAAATAAGGAAACTGGGGCTTAAAGAGATTATTTTTTCTTAAATCTAAAATACAAAGAAAGAGGTTTTACAATAAGTTCGTGACTGCTTCTCATAGTTTGTGTGTTTTGTCAGTTGCCAGGAAATTACCCTGGAGAGAAGCAAACAATCAATTTCAAACTGTTTGCCTTTATTGCATCTTCTTCCCCACCCCCATATTGAGAAATGGGAAATCCAATAACTAATAAAGAGCATGGTAAAGTCCTTTCCCTTCGTCAAAAGGGTTTAATCATTAATTTAACTCCACAAATATTTGTGCAGCAGATGAGGGAGTGAGGCAGCGAATGTGGTGCTTCCTTGTGACAAGGCTCCTGGGAGCTTCCTGCAGGGCCTTTGGGTGACAGGGCAGCTCTGACCTGGGTGGGTCTGTCTGTTGGGAGGAACACCCCAGAGGGCTCAGTGACTCTCGGCACAGGGCTCAGGCCCTGTGTTTGCCAGGCTCCAGAGGAATGAATGCACACACTGATGAGGACCATTGTCCACACAGCCTGTCTGTGGTCCCAGGTTCTATCTCTGTTCTCCAGGACTCATTGGGATGGCGACTGAGACTTGAACAGTCCACCAAGTATCCATTTTCCAAGGGAAAGGCCGTCGCTGTACACAGAGGCTATTTTCGGTACCCATAGCTTTGAATGATTCTCTCATCCTTTAGTAGATTGCCTCTGAGTGGGGTCCACCAGGGTCTTGGTAGTGGGAAGTGTCTCTCGTCTTTCCCTGGCATCTGGCCCACAGCACCACTCCCTCCCATTCAACCACCCTAGTGTCTGCACTAAAACACAGGTAGGAGCATTCCACATTCCTTGACTTTTGCCAAATGCTAATTGCTTGCAAAAAGAAAACACAAGTTTCTTAGTAGAGCCTCTTCATAATCCGTAATCTGATCCCTCCTTCCCAGACTTATCTCCCCATTCTCCCATCAACTCTTGCTGAGCCAGACTGGAGGTAACTCTCAGCCTTCCCATCTCTGTCCTGCTCCAGCTGTTCGCTCTGCCTGTGGTGTCCAGCCTTTTCTGCCTGTTCTCGTCTCCTGCCATGGCTCTTCCTCTCATGCTGGATTTGGTCAGCACCAACTGCTCCTTCTTCATTATGTGGATTTCATTCCAACTTAGAAATCATCTCTTTTCATTAATATTTCATTTTGCTGCATATCAGAGGCAGTAAACTTCAATGCATTTTCTAATCAGACTTCCATTAAGTGCTACTGAGTCAGGTTCTGTGTTTGAACCTTTCTTCTCCACTAGACTGCAAGTTTCTTGAGGGCAAGAGCCTCTGACTCCTCCATGGGGTCAGGCCAGGTCTGTTACACGGCTTGCCAAACCCAATTGAATTTCTAAACCATCTAAACATAGTTCTTCCCCTGGTGACAGGGGAGGTTAACTGTGAGCATTTATAAGTTGGCTGTTGCCAGGAGACACTGAGGCAATCATTCTCAGTGTTGCTTTTTGGAAATAAAGCTGAAGGCAGCTGGATGCTGGAGAGCTCTCTGGCAGTTAGACTGGCAGATAACCAAATCCAGCAATGGTAGGGAGGAGGACTCTTCAGATTTTACCTCGTATCTCTGTCTGGCTTTGGTCCCAGGAGAATGCCTGAGCAGAGGTGACTTTGGGAACCCCATAGATTCAGGACAGAGTGGGGAGGGAAGCCATATGTCCTACCAGCTCCTGGGATGGGTTAGTGCTGTAGGTTGGGTGGAATACATGTGACCCACAGGATGCAGACAGGGACAAGGCAGATCCTGCCTGCTATGGAAGGTTTTGGGTGGGCCACATGTTCTGCCCTCTTTTAGGTAATTGTTATATCCAGCAATCTGGCTCTCTGACAATTGCTTTGCAGCCCTTCCTTTGAAAATGACTGAATACGGACTGATTTAGCCTCAGATCCTCTAGCTTTCCTGCTCCTGGCCCTGCCTCCTCCCTTCAGTTGTCAGGGTCCTTATTCTCTCTCTTTATTCCAGGCAAATTCTTCCCCCACCAAAAGCCCTCCCAGGGGCTTCGCATTTTGACTGGGAGTACAGTCTTAAAATAAACAAATAGCATGCAAATGGTTGAGTTCTAGGCATCAGCCATCAGCAAGAAAACCTGGCATTTCTGGTGCCTTAGAAACCACTCCAGGCCTGGCGTCTTCTTTCATCTCTATGTACGTAGGTGTCTACTACAGTCCTTGGCACATTGGAAAGGTTCAATAAGTGTTTTCTGAACTCAGCTCTCAGCCTGTATGAAAATAAACCTGATCAGCAAGCTTTTATGAAACATCTACTATTATTGTAGTATTATCAAGGATAAAGAAGCAACAGGAGGGGCCGGCACCGTGGCTTAGCGGTTAAGTGCGCGAGCTCCACTACTGGCGGCTCGGGTTTGGATCCCGGGAGCATACCGACACACAGCTTCTCCGGCCATGCTGAGGCCGCGTCCCACATACAGCCACTAGAAGGATGTGGAACTATGACATACAACTATCTACTGGGGCTTTGGGGAGAAAAAGGAAAAAAAAACGAGGAGGATTGGCAATAGATGTTAGCTCAGACCCGGTCTTCCTCAGCAAAAAGAGGAGGATTAGCAGGGATGTTATCTCAGGGCTGATCTTCCTCACAAAAAAAAAAAAAAAAGAAGCAACAGGAAAAACTGCTCTCTGGCTCAATAGCTAGACCAACTGACAAGCCAAGACAGGCAGAGAGGAAGCAATAATGGTAATAATAATAACAATAATAGTAGTGGTAGTAACAGTAATTTCTGTTTTTTGAACAGCTACCATGTGCCAGGAGCTTGACATACTTTTTCACATTTATTTCTCATATTTATTTCTCACAACAATGATGTGAGGTTATTATTACGCCCATTTTACAAATGAAGGAAATGAAACTCAGAGATTTTTAATAACTTGTCCAAAGACACACAAATAGTAATTGATGGAACCAAGATTTTATGTACAGTCTGTTTGACAAAGCTAGTAGTCTTGCTGTGACACCATGATGCTGCATTAAGCATGGCAAGGCTAAGATGGAGGAAGGAAGAGAGACACAGAGTCTATACACGTGTGTTTAGGGGTTTGGAGGGGAAGAGCTTGCTTCAGAGTAGGGTTGGCCCAAGGAGACATTGTGGAGGGGTTGGCTTTATAAGAGGAACAGGTTTTTTTCTGAATATTTCTTTGCAGTTTTGTTTATCTTTAGGATATACCCTTCCAATGACAGATAGTCAGGGAACTGTGTTCAAAAGTCACTTGAAATATATATATAAAGAGGCTCTTTTGGAAGAGATTTGAGATTGGAGCAAAGACAGAGATTGGCACATTGCTGGGACTCAGTTAACGTTGACTGGGTGGAAGGACAGAAAAATATGTTAAAAGCAGATGGGGCATCTAAACCATCTACACTATGTCTATGGGTTGAATATGCTGTTCACATCAGTTGTAAACATTTATAAAGCTGTTTAAATTTGAATCTTTCAAGATCTTGCTCATAGTAGTTAGTTATTCCACTTATGCTGTTCCAGTCTAGGTCACAGCCCAGCTCATGCCTTTCTGAAATGAGAGCTGCCTTGTGGCTGGAGTCAATCCTGGGCGTTGCTTCACTCCTCTGATCCTGGGCAGCCACCACATCCCCAGAGTTGGGGAGAATTTGGTTGACTGTTGAAGTTCATTAATTCATTCATTTAACAAACATATAAGGAGTCCCCTATGTTCCCAGCACTGTTCTAAGCTCTGTAGATCAGGGGAAGATGAAGATTCTGCTCTGAAGGAGCTCATGTTCCAATGGGCTGATATGGGTAATAAACTCAGAGCTATATGAATCTGTGTGTTGATTTAAGATAGAGGCAAGCACCACGAAACAGTCAAAGGTAAGGCAACGTTAGGAAATACATTAAATGGAGGTGTCAATGAAAGCATCTTTGAGGAGTTGACATTTGTGCTGAGATCTGAAAGATGAGAAAGAGACACCCAGAAGGAAATCAAAGGAAGAAGCGAACTCCTGGCAGAAAGCATCGTAAGTGCAAAGGCTCTGGGGTTGAAAAGAATGTGGTGGGTTTGAGGAACTGAAAAGCTGGAGCTGGAGCACAGATCTGAGAGGCAAAGGCTAGATCAGGTTTAACCTTGTCAGCTAGGGGAAGGAGTATCTGTCTGTTATTCTGATTGCAATGGGAAACCACTAGAAGGTCTGAGCAAAGGAATGACATAATCCAAGTTTATGTTTAAAGATCACTCTTGCCTGCCAAATGTCTGCTTCTATCTGATTCTGATTTCAGCAGCATTTACTGAGCATGCATTTTGTGCCAATCACCATACTAAGCATATATATGCATATATACATATTCATACATATGTAATATCTATCTATCTAATCTCCAGTCTCTAACCCACTACTCCAGGTGCATGTTGTTACTTTTTTGAAATGGAAAAGCTGTGGTGCAGAGAGTGACTCACTCCAAGTCACAGGCTGTATGGTTTAGTTTAGAATCAGAGTCTGAACCAGAATTGGCTCAACGTTCTCTACTCTTTCCCCTCTGCTGTGCTATCACACCCATAAAATTATGGGATTTAAGGAGTTTTGATTAGTATAATTATCTCAAGAATGACGAAGCCAAGACATTTCTGCACCAGCCTTCGTTTATACACACCAGAGCTGCCCTGGCTTTGGCTGTGCTGCGCCTGAGGCCTGGAGCCAGGTCCTGCCACCTCCGTGGGTGCTGCAGATGGAGGAGCTCACTGGGGAAGCTGCCCCTTGTCCCTCAGGTCACTTGCAGGCATGCCTCATAGTACACTGCCTTTTACCTACACTGTGGGCTTCCCGCCCAGGGCTTCTCTGTTGTACAAGACGCCGCAGCGTCCACTTGGCACCTGAGCTTGAGCAAGCTGGATGTTGGAAGAGTTAACCTTCCATGGGTAAACTTCTGCGGAGCCCGTGAATATGTTTTTCTCACTTCTTCCTCCTGGAGACACCATTCAGAGCTGCAGTAGCTTCAGGAGGTTGAACAATCAGCTTGTAGAGGCTTTGGTCTGCTTTAGAAGACACTTTTTAATATCTTTCTCCCCCTCCTTCTCTGTCCCATGCCTCCTCCCTCTCTTCTGTTCTCTGGGATTGTACTCCCAAATGAAGTACTTCCCAGAAAATATTGCTGCACATTCTGTTGTCTAAGACAGCACTTCTCTACAACTCTCCCTTTCCTTCAGTATTTTCCTCTTAGTCTGCTCTCACAGCCAGGCCAGCTCTTCTTCTAGGTGGACTGAGAAGCTGTTTACGGCTTGCCAGGCCCAATAAAACCCTCCCATCTAATGTTTCTCTGGATCCTAAACTCTGGTCTCAGAACTGGCAATTGGGGGTTTATTGGACTACTTACCAGGGAAGTTGGAATGTACGTGGGGCAAAAGACATGAAGCAATAACATCTGTGAACCCAACAGCAGAACTTGTTAAATCACTAAATGCAAGGCACCATTTTTAGCCTTCTGGAGAAGGAAGAAACTAACATTGATTGAGCCTCTATGTTCAATAACTCCTTCATACATTTATTCATCATGTGTCCCTCTCCTGCCTCCCATATGCTGGTTACTGTCTTAGATAAGTCCTGGGGAATCTCAGCTGAATGAGAAAGCCCTTGCCTTCAAAGGGCCTTTGGTCTAATAAGTGTCCACTTGTGCTGGGTCTGTGCTGGGCAGTCTTATTGAAGCCTCCCAGCCGTGCTTTGTAATCTGTTAAGTGCTTTCATATCTATCATTTCACCGGATGGTGGAAATCAACTTTGGATGGAGAATTGTGTCCATTCTACTGGTGAGAAAACCAAGGTTTAGGAGATTAAATGACTTCTCAGAGATGGCACGCTGAGTTAGGTATGAACTTAGGTCTCCTGGCCCTAACTCCACAGCTCTTCCTCACCTGCATAGCTGACCTTTGACTATACACAATTGCCAGGGTGGCCCGCCCCACTTCAGACTTTGCCCTCTAGTCACATACGTGTCACTCTGCGCAGGCCTGAAGCTGCCCATGGGTAGTTTAGTATGTGCAGCCTGTATTAGAAGTGGACAACCTGCAGCAGAAAGTGTTCCACGGGGTCCTCACTTGTCCTGGTCACGTGGTCCAGATAGAAAGTAAATGGACAATGTGCTATAATGTCAGAAATGCAGACCCAAGCATTCAAAAATCTCAACACTTGAAAAAATGCCTTTGTAAGTTGAAATTGAGTATTGGGTACCCAGTCTCAAAACTGAATAAAACATTAACACACGATTTCCTCTGGCAAATGGTATGGGAATTAGAGTGCTTTAGTAAACATTCCAGAAGGCCCTGTGGGTCATCTCATCCTAAAGGAGGGCAGAAGCTTCTGAGCTCTCCCCCAAGCCATGCGCACAACTTAGCCTCTTCATTCACTTAGTGACTTTGCCTCATCTTAAAATATTATTCCCAAGATAAAAAAATACATATTTAGGGGCCAGCCTGGTGGCATAGCAGTTGGGTTCGTGCATTCCACTTCAGCGGCCTGGGGATCGCCGGTTCAAATCCTGGGTGGAGACCTATTCACCGCTCATCAAGCCATGCTGAGGTGGCATTCCACATAGAAGAGCTACAACTCGAAAACTATGACACACAACTATGTACTGGGGCTTTGGGGAGAAAAAAAGAAAAAAAGGAGAAGATTAGCAACAAATGTTAATGCAGGGCAAATCTTCCTCAAAAAAAAATATTTAAGCAAATTTTTCACAGAGTAACTAAATAAGATTTTTAAAAATTTGTAAAACTGAAACTCAGCCTCAGTATACAAAAGCCAAAGCATTAACCAGATACATACAGAGCTCTGTGGTATTAGAATATTAGTATCAAGTAAAAAATAAGACATTGAATAACTTCAGCAAAGTTTACTCAGAGAGAAAATTCATTTATTTATCGAAAGCAAGTTAATTCACCATCCCAGGGAACTGTTGTTCTTTCCCATTTACGAAATTACGGCTCACTTATTAAGCCAGAGTACTCTTCCAGGACAATAATGAAGAATAATGCAGATTTCATTGCCTCTGGGGTATGTCTGAGCACAGATGGCCTTGAAAATAAAACAATATTTTGGAGTGAATTCAGTCTGCTTTCTTTTTTCCCCCTAACCTGACTCCAGTGAATGGAAGC
Organism: Ceratotherium simum simum; assembly: GCF_057802395.1. NCBI lineage: Eukaryota > Metazoa > Chordata > Mammalia > Perissodactyla > Rhinocerotidae > Ceratotherium > Ceratotherium simum. The sequence goes on along the minus strand of NC_141910.1, from coordinate 61,383,075 downwards.
AACACCATGTTCTTCAGCTCCTGAGAAACTCCTCAAGATAAATGGGCAAGACAAACCCTCACACACACATCCTTTACTTTTGTACTGACAGCCTATAAATATGTGTTTATGCAAAGCCCCCAACTAGTTATGTATTGTGACAACCCCTAGAAATAAATTCTGGACTGCATGGATTTTAACTTCACTGCTCCAGAATCTTTCTGAGAAATAGCCCTTGGCTCAGCTGATATTTAAAGGTCTGTGCAGCCTGAATGACAGAAATTTTGCACCTTCTGCGGCTAAGGCAGTGCAGAGCCTACATACTTCAGTGTCCTCCAACTTATACCTCCTTCCTCAGAGAATGTGGATCAGAGTGCTTCTGAAGAAGGTCACTGGAAAGCATCGTCTTTTTCAGCTGACTGTTATTGACCTCTGGGCTCTTTCACTCCGGAGGCATCTAGAGAATTAAGTGGAAAGGTGGTACTAAATTGCCTCATTCATATTCTGGGGCAAAGTGGTAAAAAATTTTATGCATGTCACTTCCAGGTTCAATGGCTTCTTATGTTCAGAAGATTAAAATCTAGGTCCTCTAACCTGGCAGCCAAATCTCCTTGCACCTGGAGTCATCCATTAATCAGATATTTATCGAGGGCTTACTAACTAAGCACTGTGCTATGGGTCATCATCATCCCTGGCCTCATAGACCTAACATCTATGGGAGAGAAACAATCACACAGCTGGGTATTTAATTACAACAGTACTGAGTGTCATGATGGAGAAGTGCAGGGTGCTGGGGGAGCTTCTCACCGAGGCTCCAGACCTGGTCTGGGGAGCCTGAAGAACCAGGAAACAGTTGGGGCTGGAGACCCAGGACAAGGGGTTGCAGGGCCCAATGAGGCTGGAGAGACAGGCAATCCAGGGTCATTCTGGGCCTTGAAGAAAATTCTGTGTGAAGAATTTGAGTCTTTATCAAAGAAGAAACTGGAAGCCACTGTGGGATTTCAAGCAGGAAGATTAATTTTGTATTTATTTATTTGTTTATCTATTTTTTTATCTTTTGCTTATGTTATCTTATTTTCTTATTTATTGATTTTGGATATCACATTGGTTTGTAACATTATATAAATTTCAGAAGTACATCATTATATTTCAACTTCTGTATAGACTATGTTGTGTTCACCGGCAAAAGTCTAGTTTCCATCTGTCACCTTACAAATGTCCCCTTTTACCCTTTTCGCTCTCCCCCCACCTCCCTTTCCTTCTGATAACCACCAATCTGTTCTCTGTATCTATGTGTTTGTTTGTTATTATTTTTTCATCTTCTACATATGAGTGAAATCATACAGTATTTGTCTTTACCCATCTGACTTATTTCACTTAACATAATACCCTCAAGGTCCATCCATGTTGTCACAAATGACAAGATTTCATCTTTTTTATGGCTGTGTAGTATTCCATTGTATATATATATATCACATCTTCTTTATCCATTCACCTGTTGTGGGCACTTATGTTGTTTCCAAGTCTTGTCTATTGTAAATAATGCTGCAATGAACATAGGGGTGCATAGGTGTTTTCAAATTAGTGTTTTCATGTCCTTTGGATAAATACTCAGAAGTGGAATGGCTGGATCATATGGTAGTTCTATTTGTGAAGAAAAGCGAACCTTCATACACTGCTGGTGGGAATGTAAATTCTTGAAGCCACTATGAAAAACAGTGTGGGGATTCCTCAAAAAAATATTTTGCATTTAAACATATTGTTCTGGTTGCCATTTAGAAATGGTTTGGAGATGGATCCTCAGAGACCCAGAAACCAATCAAGAATCTGTCACAGTGGCCTAGAGGGGAACAGAGGGGGATTTTGGATAAAGGTGATAATATTGGGGAAGGTGAGAAGTGAATGAAGCTGTATAGGTTAAAACTACCTGAGCGTTTATCTCTTTAATCTAATACCCTGCTATAACCTCCCCCTCAATTAATTATGTAATTTGCCTTCATGGGCCTTTATTAAGAAAAAGGACTGCAGAAGAAGGCTGACTTCCTCCTTGTCACAGGAACGACCCCAATTTCAGACATAAGATTTGGTTTCACTGCTTAAAGCCGTTGGCCCTTAATTTCATTCTGAGTGAGGAAGGTGAATCTCCCTTTTTTCTGATATCTCCGAATCCCACCAGAAACTGACCTCTCCACTGAAGATATGCTGGCGTGGTCTAACGGTCTGAATTGTGTCCCCTCCAAATTCTTATATTGAAGCCCTAACCCTCAACGGGTTTATATTTAGAGGCAGGGCTAATAAGGAGGTAATAATGGCTGAGTGAGGTCACAAGGGTGGCCCCTTAATCCATTAGGTCTGGTGTCCTTTTAAGAAGAGGATGAGACACCAGAACTTTCTCTCGCCACACGTGCACAAAGAGGCTGTGTGAGGACAGAGCAAGTAGGCAGCCTACAAGTGAGGAAGAGAAGCTTCATCAAAAAACCGAATTTTCTGGCACCTTGATCTTGAACTTCTAGCCTCCAGAACTGTGATAAAGAAAAGTTCTGTTGTTTAAACCACCTGGTCTTCAGTATCCTACTATGGCAGCCTGAGCTGACTAAGATACCTGGGGAGAGGAGAATGGCTCTCTGGCTAATCACATTTGATTCTTTCACTGATTTTTAGCTTTCCAAACCACGGCTATGGAAGCAGATCCAATCTATTTTAAGAAAATACCCACATAAGAAACTACTAGTAATTTGGACCCTACTCATTCAGAATTTTGGCCAATTCACACAGGCTAGGCTAAGGTGGCACTTGAAAAAAGGGCTTGATAGTTTTTGAAAAGGGAGACATTTTAAGCAAATTAATACTGCACACAGGGTTATATGGGCCAAGGAGACACTGGAAAAACAACCCTAGCTTGGCTTTTTACTGGTTGTATGCCCATGAATGTATAATTAACATGGTAGGCCTCAATTTTATCATCTACATAAAGATGTTGACTGATAGTATTGACCTCACAGAGCTCTGTGAGGATTAAATGAGATGATGCATGCAACAAAATTTGCAGTTTCTGGTGTGTCATAAGCACCCAAAAGCTGATAGTTGCTATCATTTGGAAATATTTACACTTGTCAAAGCAATCAAAGGAGAAAATGCTAATTATTTTCTATTTCTTAAAGTTGGCATATAAAAGACCTAAGAAGCTAAAGATCAAATATATAAGTCCTCATTAGTCTAACTAACTTACTCATATAGAGAACTGGGAAGTCATGACAAGCCACTAAGGAGTCTAGAATTTGGGCTTCAGGGCAGCCAGTTGTTCCCCAATCCACATGCATCAATAATGCTTGCCAATGTGGCTCTTAGTATTCCAATACAAGGATTTCTTTTGTACTTAAGATCATTGTTATTCTTTCCACTGTTCTAGGGCAGCTACCTATGAGGCTGAGAGGAAAGGATACAGACTTTGGAGCTAAGGGTCCTGGAATATAGTCTGATTCTGCTACTCACTAGTTTATGACCTTGGGCAAAAATACTCTCTTCCACCTGTGGTGCTTCAAATTCTCTATTTGTAGTAAAAAACGTGAATGGAGTGGTTATTTCTGTTCTATGTATTCAGGTTGTTTGGAGAAAGAGCTACATGGACTCTCAAGTAATATGCAGACATAATGAACTATTATTGATGTTTTCGTAATTTTGGATTTCCATTATAATTTGGCATCCCTTTCTCCTTTAGCTTGGAAGAAAAATTAGGTGACTTTTGCTCTATACATTATTTATTGCTCCTTACTAGTGGACTGCTTTGATGTCAACATCAATGCTATAATATACAAGTGTTTTGGAATGAATAGAGCTGTGGTGAAATTAAATGAAAACAGTAGGCCCTCTGAAGGCTATGTCATAGCAGCTGGATAAGATAAGACACAAATTGATAACTTGTGGTATGAATGATTCTGACCCAAACCTTGTTCAGCGCACTGAGGATCTATGCTCTTGACTTGTCCCTTTAAGGTATGTAGAACTTGTCCTGAAAAAAGCATGGGCTGTTGAGCCAGAAAAGTCTGGATTTAAATCCTAGATCCACAATACACTAGATGTGGGACACTAGGTAATTTATTTAGCTTATATGTTCTTCAATTACTTCATCTAAAAATGGAAGCGAATAATATTACCCCCTAATTATTGACCTTGTTTCAGGCATGTCAGCACACCAAGCTCATTGTTATCCCAGGCCCTTTGATTGCACTCTTCTCTTTGTCCAGATAATCTTTCTCCTTGTTCTTTTCATGGCTGTTTTGTTGCACCCTTCAGCATAGCTTAAAAGGTGAATTAATCAGAGAAGACTTATCTTATTGTCTTTACCAATTCAGTTCCCACTCTCCAAACCCCAATATTGTCTATGATTTCACTGTTTCTTTCTGGTTTTTTCTTCTGTAAACTCCATAATGTTGTTTGTTCATCACTGTATGTTCAGCACCTATACATGCCTATCACATAGTAGAATATTCATAATACTTATTAAATGATGACTAAATGGATGAAGAAACGAATAAAAGAATTGTCATGAAGATGAAATACAATAAAAAATTCAAACATTCTTAAAAAGTGCTTGACATATGGTAAACACTCAGGAATGTCAGTTCCTTTCCTTTACTTCAGTTCAATAAACATTCTTTGGGCACCAACAATGTGTAGACAATATGCAAGGTGCTAGATTTCCATGATGACAATGGGAAGCCAGGACAATTAACTGACATAATTTTCCCCAAGAACAGCTAAAATGATGATGAAGAAAGAGGAGGTAAATTATGTTAATCAATTCCGTAGTTGGCCTTTGTCTTGGTCTTTTGAATCAGATAATATTAATTATTATTATTTTTGAAAACGTTCAAATATAGCTTTTGAGCTTCTCTGTGTTCAGATATATATTTCACTCTTGACAAAACATGATTTTTGTAGTTCTATGAAAACAAAACTAAAGGACTTCAACATGACTTATAGCTTAAAAATACCACTTAGACAAGTATTAACTTTCCCCTCCAAAATATGTGACTGGTTCTACTCCACTTGGGATCATCAGTCCTACAGAATCTAGGAGTGATTCCGAAGGAAATTTCATATTTATTCCTATTGACTTTTTAAAAGAGCACACTGCCAGAGCAACTAAAAATTCAATTTTGTACAACTTAGAAGTGTATTGTACACGAATTGATAGAATAAATGCAAATTACTTTATCAAACATTTATTTAGCACCTGCTACATGCCAGGCCCTGTGCTGGGGGCTGTGGAGGATCAAAAGATAAGCAAGACATTGTTCTTACTTACTAGACCCACATTCCATTAAGACATGAAGATAAGCCCACACATATCTACTATGTGAGACAGGCTAAGTGCCAACAAAGTCTCATGGTACAGTGGGAGCGTGGAGGCTGGAAAACGTACTTTCTGTGTACCTTCACAATGCAGAACTAGAAAGATGTCATCTAGGTGAGTTTTCTAGCAAAAATAATTTAATCACAGAGACAACCTTCATAATAGGCAGATGGAGTGAATGATAAATTTATCTTGTCAAGTTTTCCCCTAAAGTCATATCTACCAGTTAGGAGTTTGGGGTTGCAAGTGACAGAAAATCTAATTCAAACTAGCTTAAGTAAAAGAGAGAGTTTACAGCTAATGAGATGAAAACTCCGGTGGTAGATCTGGTTCAAGCCTTGCCCTCAGAGGTGGTCTTTCTCCATTGCCTGGCTCCAACTCCTACTGTGTCACCTATTCTCAGGGAGGCTCTCTCCCCATGATCAGAAGTTGGTACAGGAGTTCCAGGTCTTGCATCCCCTTCCCTCTAGCCTCAAGTCCGTGGGAAAATAAGGTCTCTTCTCTAGATCTGCCAGCAAAGGTTTTGTGATGTCTTATGGCTCTGAAGGGGTGTTTTAACCATTTCTAAACCAATCACTATGGCCAGGTAAATGCAGTATGCTAATTGGCTCTGGACAATAAGGATCTGCCTCTAGAGCTGGGTTCAACTCCAACTACACTACATGGGTTGGCATTAGGCAAAATTCAGATGTACTTTACCAAAAGAGGGGTGAAGGCGTTTGGATGGCAAAAAGTATCCTGTGCCTAACCAGGGAGACTGATTAGTGAAGAATGTATTAGAAGTGGTGATCAGAACAAAAAAGTGATGATTTTTCCAAATTGTTTTTAAGTTAACACACGACTGGTGTACTCTGCTATTGTTTCTCATCTTTGGTTTTCAAAAGTAATGCATCTTCTCCATATACCAATTTATTAGACATTTGTTGAGGCCTCATGCAGCCTAGAACTGTGTTGGTTTTTTGGAGTATAACGATATTTTTTCTACTTTCAATAGCTTGCCATCCCCTGAAATAAACTGAAAAGACAGAATCAAATTTCCGGGGTTTCTGCTTTTCTCTTTTTAAAGTGTTTCCAGGCAATATGAATGTCATATTGCTAATAAGTTGGGGAAAAAACTCAATAAACCAATAAGAAAACTGATATGGGACTGCATCAGTTGCCTCTGATATATGAAGTCTTCCAACATAACCAACACAATGTTGTCGTTAATCCAGCTGCCAAAGTGATTCTCTTAAAATATGGATGTAATCAGGGATTTGCTTATGTAATCAATTCCAAATTCCTAAGCATGATTCTCAATTGTGGCCTCATTCTCCCCCACTTCCTGTTCAAACCCTTGATATTTCAGCTCCAGTGAACTCTTCAGGCCTCATATGCACTTGCTATGTCTTTGCATATGCTGTTTCCTCTGTCCTATTTTCTATATACCTCAAGTTGCAGATCAAATGCCATCTCTTCTGTGAAGTCTTCTCTAATTTTCCTGTACAGATTTAGAAGTTCCCTTCTTCGATCTTCCATAGCCTTGTATAAAGCTTATGGCTCTGCCGAGCACTCATACATTGCATTGTAGTGGGTTTTTCTTTACCCATCTCCCACATCTTGGGACTATGAGAACCTTGGGAGGAAGCAGTGTCATACTTACTTTTGTATCTTCAAGACTAACTCAGTATATGGCACATAGGCATGAGTTGAGGATTAAAGGAACATGAACCAAGGATAGACTTAGGATTATTGCATCAAAAGAGTCATTTCCAACTATTATTTCCCAGCAGAAATCTATTTCCTTAATAATTCATCTGGGAAATGTGTTTAAATGAATTTTCACCTATATGGGGTTACTTTCAAAGTGGCTCAACTATTTAAAAAATAAGTTTGCTGGATCATTGATCAGAATTACTTTAAGAAGCACCAGGGTTGAGAAGGAACAAATTTAGAAAGGCCTAAGAAGATAGGTTTCTGTCCTGCCTCCACAACTAACGTGCTCTGTGACCTTTCAGTTAATCTCTAGGCATCTCAGTTTTCTCATCTGTAAAATGGAGCTTGAGAAGGAATAGCTCATCTGAGATAGATCACCTCAGCTCTATGCCATAGATAGAATTAAAGAAACTTTAGGGTTGTAAGGAATTCTAAGATTGTCTCTTCCAACTTTCTCCTCAAATGCGAAAATCTGATGATCAGCCTTCCCAGGAGGTGGCATCTGGTGTCTGACTGAGCCCTCCAGGGGCAAGGAATTCATTTCCTCTAACTCCCCACACTTCTTTGCTGGATGCTCCATTGCTCCAATGCTCATGTATAAATTTCTTTACACTCAGCTGAATTCTGCTTCCTTTCTGTGACTTTACTCATTGATCAGCCCTCTGGAGTCACGAGAATAAGTCAATTCCATTTCTGTCCATGACAGCCCTTCGGTCATTGTGAGACAGGTGTCACAGCTCCCCTGAGCCTCATCTTCAGATAAAACCAACTAAGCTCCTTCAAGCATCCCTTATAGGTCTTGGATGCTGATCCTGTCACTATTCTGACCGCTGTCCTTAGAACATGCTCCATTGTGCCTGTGTCAAGGCCCCTCTAGAGGAGAAAGAAGTGTCTGACCCAGATGGATCCAGCAAACCATGGCTTCCCTTGAGCTGGGCATTGCATTTCTTCACTCACTGCCTAATGGCTCGACAATTTTAGGTTTCTTCAGCCTCAGAATCCTGTTGGCTCATGTTGTGCTTGTGGTCGGTCGATGTTCGAAATATTTCATAATTTAAAATAAAAATATCTTTAAAAATCCTCTGTCAATCTAGGTTATCCCTTCTTGGACTTATGCAATTCATTTTTTAACCCTAAATGGAAGTGTCTACATTTATCTATATTGCTCTCAAGCTTTAAACACCACAACCCTCCCATGAATCATTTTACAGAGTAGCCACCACAAGTAATGATCACAGGCTGAGTTATTGAACCAGGATCGCCCCAGGTGCACCTATTTAACCTTTCACTCCCTGGCCTCATCAACTTGGCTAGTTGACAACTGGCTTGGAAACTTACTCAGACTCTCTTCTCCACCTTCGTCCTTTCCTGTCAGAGTAGCAGACTCTCCACTCCTCACAACCCTTCTCTTTTAGGGGGTACCTCTGTCTACAAATAAGAAATAACTCTCACAACCAGCATCAACCTGAAAAACTACTACTGCCCTAGGAAGCCCCTTTGTTCCCTCTTCATAGGAGGTGCATTTTGGATTCTGGAATGTGGTAGTTGCTCAATATATGCTAATTAAAAGCTGGATTTAATGTGATGACTCTATCAGAAAAACAAACCCCATGGCTTAGCGGTTAAGTGCGCGTGCTCCGCTACTGGCGGCCCGGGTGTGGATCCCGGGGGCGCCCGGACGCATTGCTTCCCCGGCCATGCTGAGGTGGCGTCCCACATACAGCAACTAGAAGGATGTGCAACTATGACATACAACTATCTACTGGGGCTTTGGGGAGAAAAAGGGAAAAAAAACCGAGGAGGATTGGCAATAGATGTTAGCTCAGGGCCGATCTTCCTTAGCAAAAAGAGGAGGATTGTCATGGATGTTAGCTCAGGGCTGATTTTCCTCACAAAAAAAAAAAAAAGAATAAATGAGGCTGAAACCCTTTAAGTGCTCAAAACATCAGAGAATGAGGTAATTTCTAGTTCAAGAGAACTTGAGGAAAGAGGCTTTGGAGGAAAGACGTGCTGCTTAGAATTAAGTAAGGATCACAAATGACAAACTTCATTTCAAATGTGAAACTGCTAAAATAAGCTGTGTAAGAAAGGAGTGCATTAAGAATTTTAGAAAGAGAAGCACCTTCTTTGACGTGATCAGACTCCCTGGTTTAATATGTCAAGTCCAGTGGGGTGAGTGTAATGTTCGAGATAGCGTCACTTGTGGTTGGAAAGTCCTGGGGGAAGTTCAGCTTCTCCTCACTCCAGACCCCAAACTTTCAGACATACTGAAGGCTGAATAAGTGCAGCCAGCCCCGCCATTAGAGGACTCTGTCTGTCTTAAGGTCCCCACAAGAAGTGGTGCCACATAGTTGTTGTTATGGACAGAATGTTTGTATCCCCCTAACATTCATATGTTGAAGTCCTAACCACCAATGTGATGGTATTAGGAACTGAGGTTTCTGGGAGGTAATGAGGTCAAAAGTGTGGAGCCCTCATGAATGGGATTTGTGTTCTTAGAGACCCCACAGTGCTCTCTCTGCTCTCTGCCATCTGAGGATGCAAGGAGAACACGGCCATCTGCAAACCAGGAAGAAGGCTCTCACCAGAACCCAACCTTGCTGGCACCCTGATCTTGGACTCTAGCCTCCAGTGCTGTGAGAAATAAATTTCTGTTATTTATAAGCCACTTAGTCTATGGTATAATTTGTTATAGCAACCAGAGTGGACTAAGACAGTATGTTGAATATAAAGCCTATCACCAGGCATTGAGGATTTGAGGAGCCCGTCCTACCACATTCCGTGTTATAGCTCTTGGAGAATATTGAGGATTCTTGTCCCTGAGGCTGCCATACTCTCACTTCTATTGTTTTAACTGTTAGAGGAATATACCAGCCAAATCTAGAATTAGAAAAGAATGATGTTTCTAGCTCCTACTCTCCTTTCTTTTTCCACAAGGATTTGCTAAGTGCTCACAAGAACCCAGAAACTGTACTTGGCCCTGGGACAATCAGGATGAATTAAATAGAATCTCAGAATAATTTTAATGCACAGTAAACATAGTTGCAAAAGTATCTACCAGCTAACAAATTGAGAGCGTCCGTCTGGTCAAAGATGGTGGGAGAGGCACAGTTGGAGGTAGGAATCATGTGAGGAGAGAGTTTCAAATTGTGAGCCTGAACATGATTAAGGGATATAGGCAGCCATGTAACTGTGCTTCAAATGCTATCTCCCACATTACTTCTGGAATATACTAAGTATGCTATTTCCCAAAAGCATCTCACTCCTGGGCATTGGAACAAATATATGGTTCTAGAATATAATGTGCCTCAAAGAATTATTAAATATTTTGTCAGCAACAAGAAAGTAATAATTCTGTGCTTTAAAGAATGAGTTAAAGATGATAAAGTGACGGAAAGATTTAAAAAACTCCGCCCAAATGGATAAAAACTCCACAAAAAAGAGTATATTTAGACACTAAAATCATTTAGGAGCAAGTTGTCAAATATTAAATGATGCCGAGAGAACACATTTAACATATTCTTTGAAATTTGAAAATTTAGCTTCATACGCTTTATGGAGCTTAAACTATTTGAATAAAAATGAAATATCTCTAGGCTAGAAATCGTATAGCTGCAGTCTGCTTTTATTTCCTTAGGACTACAACTCAGATGGAAATAGAGGAGATTCAGAAGGTGTATTTTTTGGGTCTGTTTCCTGTCGGGTCAGATGCAGAGAAGAAAACCAAGACAAGAGAACGTGGACCTTTTTTGTTTGAGGAAAAAAAAGTAAAACTTGAAGTGTATGACAAGACATTTTCTCTTGGAGATTAGCAGTTACATTCTTTGAAATCTGTCTCTCTTTCTTTCGGTTTATTCCCTAAACTGAGCGAGTAACTTCTTCAAGGGCAAGATTTAAATTACACAGCTTTTTAAAAGCAACATTGACTTAGCTTAAGTCTCTTTGGTATAGCTTAAAAATGTTACTCTGCTAGGATTTTAATGATGACTGCTGAAATCTTTTTGCAAGACTAGGTGAGTACATCTACATAGATTGGGCAAAAGTCTAGATTTCATTGTTTTTGACAAGTTTTATGCCCCAAAGATTCAAAGTCATTTGCAAAATTGTCACATATACATTTTGTTATAGAAAGTCATCAGAAAACTCTAGTTATTTGGGAATGGTTAAAAAATGTATAATCTTTAATATAATGTTAACAATAATATTTTTGTTAGGTCTTTCACTGAATGTGTTTTAGTTTACTGCTTCATGTAATAAAAAACTTTAATAATAAATCTAAATAGTCTCAGAAAAAGTGTAAATACATTTAGAAGGAAAACAAAGAGTTAAACTTCAGATAAAAAGGTCAAAAGAAATAGATTTGGTGAAAATATTTATCCATATTAAGTGAGTCATTGTTTCCATTTGGAGAAGTAAATTGAGAAATACTTGAAATTTTTTCTGAGAATTTCATTAATTCTTGATGTCTTATCAACTTTCAATTTACTTACAGAATTGTAATTGTAAGCCCTTGAGTCACTTTGGAAAGGACTTGCAGCTGATTGCAGATTAAGCAACAGTGTAAGGAAAACTCCCAGGACTGGGCCCTGGATATCCCAGCAGATGCCAGGGCTCTGACCTAACCACTCTTATAAATTAGATCTGCACCTGAGATGGGTTAAGAGTAGGATGGACTTGAGAAGAAGGTTCCAGAAACCCAGGTTCCAATCCCAGTTCTGCACCAAGCACACTTGGGTGCTCCTCCTGTCTTTAATTGTCTCTTTAATAGCCTCATTGTCTTCATTTCCTCACCCTCATTCATTCCTTGAGATTATATAATCTGACTGCCTCTCTCTCCTCTCTATTACTGAAAAGTATTACTCAAAATATAATTCCTTTCTATTACTCCAAAGTTTACTGAAAAGCTGACTGTGCTTTTCTGTTCCTTAAAACCAGTAGTCTTTACTCTGTCCTCAGAATCCATGTCCCTTTGCAGTGTTGTCTCTCGGTTGGCAAAATCTCCCTCCTTTCCTCAACTTTCTCTTCCCAAAGCCTCTAGGAATTGGTGCCATCTTCAGTCTCTTCCTACCTCTCATTGCTCCTTTCTTCCTCTTCCCATCCCCATTGTTGGATGGCGATTACTGAAGCTTTTATTCTCAGCTCCCTTTCTTCTCTCTGGCTTCTTCCTCTTTAGTCTTCTTACTTTCACAATTACGATTATTGTGTACTGATTGTAAATGATTCTAAAGTATATCTCTCCAGTCCCAACCGTCTTGACTATTGTATATCTCCCCGTGGATGTGCCACTGATATCTCAACACAGCAGGTCCCAAACTGAATTACAGCTCTCCATTCCAAACTAACTCTTCCTCCAGACCTACCAGTTTCTATCGACAGCACCGTCATGAAACTATATAAACATTTTACACTCTTTTTGTCTCTTCCTTCAATAGTTATCACTGTGTCTATCTTTTCTTTTATAGTTTGTTTCAAACTATAGTCTCCTACCTTCTATCTTATTTAATTAATTCATTTTTTTCAGGAAAGCAAATATAGTCTTTGAATTGTACAAGTCACATAGCCACTTTCAAATTACTTGGAGAGGAAACATTACATTTCAAATATTTTGACTTACATGGCTCTTCTACAACAATTATTGACTTTTTGAACATGCTCTATAGAGTCGCAGTTACTTTGTGTGTTTTGATACATTTTGCATAGGAAAATGAGACAGTGCAATAATAAAATGCTATTAAAATACTGTACTTTCCTTATGGCAATTGCTGAGATTTACGTTAATATGGATATAACTTGGAAATATTTTGCAAACATGTAATATATAAACCTGTACATAATATGTATTACATGTATTTATTATATCTATATATACTACAATTTGCACATACACAGAGATATTCAAAACCCTTCTTCTATACATAACTGAAGGTTATGCTATTTTTTAATGTTTTTGAATTATATTTAAACACTGAAGAATATATAAACGTGCTAGATGTTTTCCTAAACTATATTCTCAACAAAAAGTTAAAATATCACTATGCCTTATTCACATGTTTTAAATGATTTTTTGTTTCTATTTATTATTATTATTTATTTTCACATAATTTCAGGCTTATAGAAAAGTTAAAAGAATAGTACAAAGAATTCCTGACAATCACCTTCACCCAGATTCCCCAAACTATATTGGTGTCCTCTGTCTTTCTCTCTGTCTCCTCCCACACACACTTCATATTTTCCTGAAACATTTAAGAGTGAGTTGCAGGTACAATGTTCTTTTATGCCTAAATACTTCAGTGTGGGTTTCCTAAAAAAACAAATAATGCTCTTATACAACCACAGTATAATTATCAAAATCATCTTTAATTTTTTTTAAACCAAAGTAATATGTACACGTGTTGAAAAATAATAGCGTAGAAGTGCTTAGAAGGAAAGGGAACAACACCCCTCTCCACTTTCAGTTCTACTTTCTTGAACTAGGAAATATTAGTGATTAATTATTCTATTTTCATCCTTTAGGTAATTTTGAATATAATTCTAAATAATACATTCTTACCACTAGTTCTTGGCTGATTCATTCATCTAACAAATATTTGTTGAGCTATTTCTATGTGCTCGGCACTATATTTTTAAAAGTTTATTTAAGAAGTCTCTATCCATCCCTTGGCAAGAAGGATGTGGATACTCAGGGCAGGTGTATTTTTCTTCTTCCTTCCCTGCCCAGCTTCTGATAATTATTATTTGGTTGTTTTCATTGATTATCTTTGTATCTTTGTATAATATACCGCAATGAAAACAAAAATAAATAATATATTAATATTTTTACCTAAATATTTTTCAATGCAGAATCCAGTAATGTGCTGGGTTATATTTTCTTCTCTATGGCCTATTTATAATTTTAAAGGAGAATGTTTCCAAAAGTTGGGTCAAATGGGTTCACTTTCATTCCAATCTATTAATTCAATTTGTTTCGTGTTTGAACAATGACTTCCACGTTTTCCTTTTCAAATTGTTTCCTTTCGACTTTTTTTCTTTTGCTAAGAAACATTCATTCTTCAGCGTTTAATTAAAATAATCCATGTCTTTAATCATTCTACCTGTTGCTTGGAATGTGTCCATTCTTGAGAAGATATGTTTGTGGGAATCCACTGACTTTCACGTTTTAATTTGAACTGATCAGTTTCAAGTCCTATTGCAGAATGGTCGTCCTGGAACTTTTTTTCACTGAGACACGGGTTAGTGACACATTTCAAGTATACCAACCACATCGACCTCTTTTTTTGGATTTCATTCTATTGTATTAGAAAATAGCCTCAGACAACTTCCTCAGAAAGGATACAGTGAAATTGTGCTTACTGGTATTTTGATATTCGCACATATAAATGACCTCCCTTTGCCCTTGTGCTTGATTAGGGTATAGAATACTAGGTTCCAAATCATTTCCCTGAGAACCGTGAAGGCATCACTCAGCTATCTTCTGACCCTCAGTGTTCCTGATAAAACACATAGTGAGAGTCATTCTCATTTGTATGTGATTTGTTTTTTTCTGGAAGCATTTATGAGCTTCAGATTATCCTTGGTGTTTTGAAATTTCACAAAGATGTTTTAGTTGTGGATCTTTTATGTGTATCTCTGTTTCTCTCTTTTACTGTAGTGATACTTTTCTCCAGTCTATTTTCTGTGTTCTTTCTTGTTCACCTTTACTAGTCAGATGTCGGACCTCTGTGGTGGTTTGTACCGTGTCAATTTGGTTAGGCTGGAATTTCTGAATCCCTTTCTCTGTAGGTTCTGGGTTAGATTGACTGAAATAAGAGTTTCTCTGAGCCTTGGAGAGCTGACGTGAAGCAGCAGACGTTGCTCTCTGAAGGCTGTCATGCTTAGATGTGATGACAGACGCAGAGGGTCAGTGGGTTCGATCTTGTCCCTGCTTTCTACTCCAGCTCTTCCTCCTGACTGTTGAGTGTGTTGACAAATAGCAGCCCCAAGTCCACCACCAGACAGCCACATGGCAGCAGACCCACAGAGAAGGAAGCTGCCCAGAGGCCCAGTTGCCCGTAGACCTCCCCAGGAGCCTTCCCTTTGCAGTCCCATTTCACCAGCTGAGCCTGTTCTCAGGTTGACTTGTAGGTGACTGCTCTCATCTTCTAGACCCTAACTGCCCCAGCTCCTCCCTCAACCGTATAAGATTTAACACCTACAACAAATCTCTTACCCCATAACTATGGTAGCTCTGCTTCCCTGATTAAACCCTGACTGATTATAACCTCCCAACTTAAGTTTTCATTTCTCTTAACTTTTTCTCAATTTTTTCTTTTTGCTCCATTTTCTGGGAGATTTTCTTGACTTTATGTTTAATACCCAAGAGTTATTTCTTTTTGTCTGTTTAAATTATATACCACCTTGTAATATCTTCCTGAATTTCTCTAAGAATACTATTTGAAGCAGTCTTTTCTTTTTAATATCCTGAATTATATTTTTTATGGAATAAGTTATTCTGTTTACCTTGATCTTCCTTTTCAAATGGGTAGTTTTCTTCTAATGACTACAGATTTTAAGTGGTGAGTTCATCATTATAAATGGAGAATGGACATTTTTCTAGATAGTTGGTTTTCTCCATTTTTTTGTCAGATTTGTTTTCTCTTCAGATCTCTTTGCTCCTACAAGATTATTCATTCTCTTTTATTCTAGGGGATAGCTGGAAGATTAGGAGATAAATGCCTGTGCTCAGATGCCATTTTGTACTAGAACTGTCCATCAATCCCTTATCATGGGCCTCTGATCCTATTTTCTTTTGCATCTTCTTGTCAATACCACAGTTGAGTTTGTCTCTCATACTTGTTTCCATGCTTCCAGTCTTTTCTCGGCCCAATTCAGCCTAATCTTTCTTGGAAGCTTAATTCTTCTACAGTGTTGCTTCAATCATAAAATCTTTCTCAAAAACATTCTATGGTTCCTAATTGTCTTCAAAGTTAATATCAAGCTTCTTACCCTGATTATGGTAATTCTCACCTAAACCTTTACTCAAGTCTTGGTCTTGGTTTTTCTCTATTTGTAATGCCCTCCTTCACATCTCTACTTGTTAAACCTGACCTTTTCTGAACATCTACTCAAGTATCACTTTCCCATAATTTTATGACCAATCTCTCTATTTTAACTTACTATCACATTTTATTTAGAACATTTTACTGCAGAATTAACATCCTGTCTTATATTACAACTATTTAGCATTCTTTTTTCTCCCACGTTAGCACAAAATTTCTTTTAACTTCTACTTTTTCCCAAAAGCACCAAACATGGAACATAGCGGGTATTCAGTGAAAATACATTTATTTAATACATTAATGCATAGATATATCTTTGCATTTTTAAGAATTGTGCATTTCAGTTTCCTGAAAAGTGAGCATAATACCTTCTCGGTGTTAGTGGTGCCTGCTTTTTGGATAGAAAAGAAGGTATCAGGCCACTGATAGATTTGTGTCAGGGCCTCCTGTCACATTATAGAATCATGTATTTAGATTCCAGAATGTTATCATGTTTATCATTCTGTCTTTGTATAAAGCCTTTTTTGCATACATATAACAGTTGGATTGGAATAATTTAATCAATAGTATTCCCTGACAAGGAATTCTGTTTTGGGCGTATCCTACATTCTTCATGATTTGCCATAAATCTATGAGTTCTCATTCTAATTCCAAAGGAGAAAGCTGCTGGTTCTCTGGAAAAAGTGTCTGAAGCCTTGGGCACAGTATGACTCATTTGTGTTTTAAAGTATATTTGCTAGAAAGCATAGTCTCACAAGAAATGAGCAGAACTCACTATATTCTTAACTTTGGTTTTAAATGAGGATTCTTGCAATCAAAATAATAAAATTAAATAAAGCATATTCTTGGCAAAATGTCAAATATGTCATTCTTTTAAATTACTATAGCAATAAGCCATTGCTAACACCTTGCTTCAAATTTTGCATTGTGAATCTTAACATTGATTAATTCACTCACTCATTCATTTATTCATTCATTCACACTTTCATTCACACAGACACATTCACTAACCATGCACCAGACACAAGTGTTAGAGTGATGAGTACAATACTGGCCCTGCCCTTAGGGAGCACACTGTCTCGTGGGAAGGACAGACAATCACTGGAACATGATAAGTGCTGTGTTAGGAGGAAACCCAAGTAAGGAGGAAGGAGACTAAACTCAGCCTGTGAGAGTCAGGAACAACTTCCTGAAGAAGTGACGCCTGCTCTTGATTATTATTGAAATAGGAATTTTGATTGAAACTCCAATGGTTGTCCCAGAAATTATAGCTACCTTCTTGCCTATTATGAGCATTTGTGAATAATTTTGTTGTACAGATTACTGCATGGAAAAGGGCTAAGCTCGTGTGTTTTGCGCAAGATGATATCCTGGACTTCACCGCATCACCTCAGTCTGTTCTCAGTGAATATCGTTGATGAGTAGTTCTCAAAATGGCTACATATTAGAATCACCTAGTGGGGTTTAAAATGTCCAAGTTCCACCCCTTGAAAGGCTGATTGGCATTTTTTTTGCGTGAGGAAGATCGGCCCTGAGCTAACATCTGCCAATCCTCCTCTTTTTGCTGAGGAAGACTGGCCGCGGGCTAACATCCATGCCCATCTTCCTCCACTTTATATGGGACACCGCCACAGCATGGCTTGCCAAGCGGTGCGTTGGTGCGCACCCAGGATCCGAACTGGCGAACCCTGGGCCGCCGCAGCGGAGCACGTGCACTTAACCACTTGTGCCACTGGGCCGGCCCCTGATTGGCATTTTTTAGAAGCTTCCCCACAAAATTCTAATATGCAGTGAAAGCTGCAAACCACTACTGCAGATAGGATTTTAGATTGGTCCTGCTGAAAGGGCCCTTAGAAATCATTCAGTGCAACTGCTATTTCATAGATCAAGAAACTAAGAACTGGTTTGTGGCTCATTTTTTTTGAAAGATAGTTGTTATGGGTTGAATTGTGCCCTCTCCAGATTTGTATGTTGAAGTCCTAATCACCAGAACCTCAGAATGTGAGCTTCTTTGCAAATAGGATTGTTGTAGATGTCATTAGTTAAGATGAGGTCATACTGGAGGAGGGTGGGCCCCTAATCCAATATCACTGGTGTCCTTTTAAAAAGTTGAAATTTGAACACAGTTATGCACACAGGGAAATGCCATGTGAAGATAAGAGTTATGCTGTTACAAGCCAAAGCACTACCAGAAGTTAGGAAAGAGGCTTGGAAACAGATCTGTCCTGAGCATCTTCTGGTGGAGCATGGCCCTGCTGACACCTTGGTCTTGGACTTCTAGCCTCCAGAACTGTGAGAGAATAAATTTCTATTGTATAAGCCACTCAGTGTGTGGTACTTTTTTACAGCAACTCGAGCAAACAAACACAGTATTTTTAATATGAATTTAACCCTAGTCTGGTCAAATTGGCTATTATCACTCCTAGTGTGGTAGGTGGTTGCCTTTTCTCATTTCCCGATAGCCAATGAAGGCAGATTGCTGGTTCTTGCTTACTTGAGGGAGGAGGGTGCAAGCATATGTGGCCTTTGCAGCCGGGGTGATTCAGCCATTGACGAGGCCTTCTTGTGACATAATCTGACTCGCTACTGCTGCAACCAGGGACAGAGAAGAGAGCTCTGATCTCACCAAGTATTTAGAAGTGCATTTTACTCTCATTTGCAAAGCATCTCTCAGAAAAGCTCCCACGTATTTGTTAAAAGGGAATCTGTGTACATAGAATTAATGTGTCTTTGTGTCTGCACACATGCATGCTCGTGTATGCACGCTTGTTTATGGGCATGAGAAGACCAGGGTGGACATTGCTCTTTGATTTTGGCTCTAAGATGAGAGCACCACTAGTATGAAGGAAAGTTCTGAGATGCCAGGGCTGCAGGCTGTGCCTAACCGGGTAAGGTCTTTCTTTGCATTTCTTGTCCATTTTGTTCTCTCTGTTCTCAACACTTTGACCCTCAACCTCCCTTCTTTTTATTTTCCTGTCGCCTTAAATACTTCTAGAGCCTTTGGGCTTGGGAAGAAGACATTGGATGATCATTTTTCTCCAAGATTCCCTGCAGGTGGGTGGGATGTATATAGCAAAGGCTTTCTGAGAGTTCCTGAAGTAGCTCTGTTTGTTTTTCCTTTCTCTTTCTGTGTTTGCTTATTTGTACCATAATAGAATCATGGCTGTGGAGCCCTGATTATGGAAGGAAACAGGAGATCATCTTGACCAAAAGCAGAGCTAGAAACCGAGACACCGAAAGGCTATGTGGTTTTCTAATGGCCACACATAGAATGAGTGGTGTTGCTGACTGCAACCTTGCTCTTGTGATTCGCAATCTGGTGCATTTTTACCCAGAGCAGTTTCAAGCTTTGCATTTACCAAGCTATAATAGCTTGAAAAAGTCTTTTAATGGCTCTGAGCCTTGTGTCCTCATTTGTAACATGAAGACCATGTTCTTTCCATGGCAGGGTTGAAGATTGTAGAAAATATATGTAAAGCTCTAGCTCTGTTCCTGAAACCCAGAAAACAGTATCTAGTTGAGTTTCTTTGAGAGTGTTGTGAGGACAGATGAGGGTGATATTCCGGAAGCTGGAAAACCTGGAGCAGATACAGAGTTTATACAACTTAACAATACAAAGCATTTATTCCTCACAATAGTCTCTCTGTTGAAGTGTGTGCTTATCAGCTTCTGAAATTATGAATAGCCTGAGTTGCATCAGCAGAAAGGGGAGAAAAGAACAACAAAGCAAAAACTCAACAAATCTCTAGCCAGCCAATCTACCTGTTCAAGCTGGTTGATTTTTCATGTAGTGTTTTTTTTTTTAATCTCATAAAGATGGAAATGGGAGTCTTTTCTCTCCTCTCAAATATTGCTAGAACTAGAAGATTTGAAGAGGGAAGAGAGGAAACGAAAAGAGAGTGAGTTCAGGCTAACTCAGAAGTCAACATATGTTCTGGGAAAGAAAGGTCTGGCAGGCTCATGACAGGAGCAATTGGGATATAGAAGAGGCCAGGCTGGCAAAGGGATCCTGAACAACAGATTGGGTCCTGCCCAGAGTGAAGGAATCCCATGAGGCATTTCAGTCTGTGTAGGAGTTACTGTGATAGAATGACAGAGTTTACAGGGTCCTAGAGATCATCCTGAGCAACTCCTTTCTTATGCAGATGGGAATCAGAGACCAGTGAGGAAAACAAGGGAGAGGGTGTTTCTTGTTCTGCAAGCCCCATGACAGGCCCTTATCATACATTGTCTCGTTTAGTTTTCTTAGCAAAGCTTCTTCATCCCTGTTTTACAAGGTAGAAAACTGGGGATGAGATCATGGATGGGAAGTGGCTGCACCTGCCTGTCAGCCAATCAGCTGTGATAGAAAAACATTACTCATAATTCCAACACACAGGACAACTACTACTTACATTTATATAATTTCTTTTACTCATTTTCTTTTGTAATCTTTTATTTAAAAAATATATATATACATATAACTAACATCTCAAAAATATTAGAATTTCAACATGTAATTATTGTAAAAATTATTGATCAGATATCTTAGATTCTTTTTTAATATCAAGTTTTGGAAATCTGGTGGGCATTTCGACCTACAGCCCATCTCAATTTGTAGCAGCCAGATTTGAAGTAAGGGAGAAGTCAGGGAGTAAGGAGGGCTGATTTTAAGTGAGAAGTAAAGGAGTTAGGAAGGCTGCGGGTTTGTGATCCGAGACTGGAACAGCTTAAGAATCAGGGGTGGAAGATCTGGCTGCTGACAGTACTGTGGACGTGAGTGTCTAAGAAGATCCGGCAGTGAGTGAAGGTTCTTAGATCTCAGCAAGTCAAGACAGTGAGGCCAAGGTATTGGACGGTTCATC
Source organism: Ceratotherium simum simum (assembly GCF_057802395.1). Classification (NCBI taxonomy): domain Eukaryota; kingdom Metazoa; phylum Chordata; class Mammalia; order Perissodactyla; family Rhinocerotidae; genus Ceratotherium; species Ceratotherium simum. The sequence goes on along the minus strand of NC_141910.1, from coordinate 61,362,166 downwards.
CACTTGAAAAGTGAGGTTCCCCTGGAGATGGCAGTGGCTGGGAAGGAAAGGAAGCTTGGTGCTTGGCACTTAGTGGGGGCTCAGACTGATGCCCGTAGGGAAGTCCTGGTGAATAAGGAGGCAGGTGTAGGAGCCAGTGGACAGAGTCATGGGAGAAGGATTTAAGGCCGAGGTCTGCTGACTACATCCAACCCCCAGACCAAATCCAGTCCACGGTCCGTTTTTAAAAGTAAGGTTTATTCAAACACAGCCACTCCCATTTCTTGATGCATTTTCTGTGATAGCTTTTGCTGAAATGGCAGAGTTGAGCAGTTGGGATTGAGGCTGCACGTCTCCTAAAGCCTAAAATATTTGCTCTTTGGCCCTTTACAGAAAATTCACCAGCCTCTGATTTATGCCCTGGTCTAAATGAGCCTCAGATTAACAGCATTCCTCTATAGTGGGTAGAAGTAAATTCTATGAGAAGGCTGAAACCGTGGCCTAGCCCTCAGGATTCTACCACGAGTTTGTGACTCTGTGTCAGCTCACTCCCCAGGAGGCAGCTGCTCTCTTAAACTGCAGCTCCTGAGAGATCTTAGGACCGACACTAACTTCCAAGAGCACAGTGTCTTCTCCACAGTGCATTCTTCAGCCCTCTGCAGACACGACCATCTACTGGGACCACTAATGTGCTTTATAAATGGAATCATGATACTGCTATTTCTACAAATTGGCTCAGTGACTCCCAAACCCAAGGAAAATTTTAACTGTTGTACTGTTCCTTATTTCCATCTAAAAACAAGGAAAGGTTCATTCGCTTCCTCTTGCTGTTTTACACACAATAAGAATCTACTATGGAAAAAAACAATTCTTTTCCGCCCTGATAATAACGCTTGATGTATTGCATGAAAGATCTCATTGTAGAGGATACACAATCCTACGACTTCTCCTTTATGCAGTTCTGTTCTCAGTAGGAAACGGTGCAGCACAGTGAAAGGGCAGTGGACTGGGAAGCATCAGACCCAGGATTTATTTTTAGCTTCGCTTCTATTTTGGTGCCTGTAGATTTCAGTTTTCTCATCTATAATAATAATGGCAAGAAAATGCTACCACTTATCGAGTGATAACAATAACTACCTTTTCCTGAGAGACAGTAGACATTAGTGACAATAAGCATAGATTCTGGAGCCTGACTGCCTGGGTTGGAACCCTGGTACCCCATTGATTAGCTTGTGACCTTGGGTGAGTCACTAAAATTATCTGGGCCTTAGTTGCCTTATTTAAAAAAGGAGCATACACTACGTCATTAATTGAGTTAATATTTATGATATACTGGGGATAGTGCCTGGCACATAAAGAAGTGCTATTTTAGAGCCCATTAAAAAACAAATAAAATAAAATGCTGTATCTATGTAGTATTTATATCTACTACATAAAATATATCTACTAAAATTACTATAGTAGTAGTTATACTATGCTATTTAATTACTAATAACATATTAGGCTTGTTCCTCTATGTGTACTGTCATTTAATGTTAATGTCAATGCTGCAAGGTAACTATTATTACTCCAAATTTTGTACCTGAAGAAACAGATTCAGAGAGGTTAACTAAGTTGTTCAACATCACACAGCTAGTGAAGGGGTGATCCAGAATTATTCCAAGTCTTCTGATGTCAAGCTTTTACCAAATCTAAAGCCCTGGGTTTGATCAGTTATTGCCAAATGTAGATGATCCCAGCTAGTTGCAGAGTTAACTTGTCAGATTTAATGTGGACCCATCTCTTGGTTATATCCCTGACTTGTATGGGACCTTGGACAAATGACCCAACTTTTCCATTCTTTAGGTATCTCATATAGCATAGACATGACACTAGCCTACCATACAAGGAGTAGGATGAACATCTGTTGATTTTAGCGTATTATGGGCCTCTTTTCCTGGTTCTGGGAATAGCAGCTTAATTTTCCTTTGGGAAAACATTCCTTCCCTGGCTCTCAGTCCATATGATTTGGGTGCAATTGACCCCACCTGCCTGGCTTTGGTGTGGGGCCCTTGACCTACACCAAAGTATGATCAATTGAAGTATGACATCCCTCCAGTCAGAAGGATTGCTTCAGAGTGTGCACATGCAAATATTGTTTGTGGGGCTCCCATCTGTATAAACAATTTGGTTAAAAATGTGTTAAAAATTAATGGGCTTATGTTAGATACAGTGATTTATTTATTTATCTATTTTTTATTTTTTTGTTTATTGCAGTAACATTGGTTTATAACATTGTAAAAATTTCAGGGGTGCATCATTGTACTTCTATTTCTGCATAGATTACATCATGTTCACCACCAAAATACTAATTACAACCCATCACCACACATATGTACCAAATTATCCCTTTCACCCTCCTCCCTCCCCCCTTCCCCTCTGGTAACCACCAATCCAATCTCTGTCCCTATGTGTTTGTTTATTGTTGTTATTATCTACTACTTAATGAAGGAAATCATACGGTATTTGACCTTCTCCCTCTGACTTATTTCACTTTGCATTATACCCTCAATGTCCATCCATGTTGTCACAAATGGCTGGATTTCATCGTTTCTTATGGCTGAGTAGTATTCCATTGTGTATATATACCACAGCTTCTTTATCCATTCGTCCCTTGATGGGCACTTAGGTTGCTTCTAAGTCTTGGCTATTGTGAATAACGCTGCAATGAACACAGGGGTGCATGTACCTTTACAAATTGGTGTTTTCAAGTTCTTTGGATAAATACCCAACAGTGGAATAGCTGGATCATATGGTAGTTTTATCCTTGATTTTTTGAGGAATCTCCATACTGTTTTCCATAGTGGTTGCACCAGTTTGCACTCCCACCAGCAGTGTATGAGAGTTCCTTTCTCTCCACATCCTCTCCAACACATCTTGTTTCCTGTCTTGTTAATTATAGCCATTCTGACGGGTGTGAGGTGATATCTCATTGTAGTTTTGATTTGCATTTCCCTGATAGTGATTTTGAACATCTTTTCATGTCTTTGTTGGCCATCTGTATATCTTCTTTGGAGAAATGTCTGCTCAGGTCTTTTGCCCATTTTTAAATTGGGTTGTTAGTTTTTTTGTTGTTGAGATGCATGAGTTCTTTATATATTTTGGAGATTAAGCCCTTATCAGAAGTATGGTTTGCAAATATCTTCTCCCAATTGTTAGGTTGTCTTTTTGTTTTGTTGATGGTTTCCTTTGCTGTGCAGAAGCTTTTTAGTTTGATGTAGTCCCATTTGTTTATTTTTTCTATTGTTTCTAGATACAGTGATTTATTGATGGAAATTTAGAATGGTGGGTAGAGAAGAAGTACTTACATATTTATTATTGTCCAATCCAGGGCATGTGAAGATTCTTCACGGTTTCCAGGCACCTCTCTTTCTGTTCTAGTCCAGAACCAGCTTTTCATATTCTTCTTTGTCAAGCATGCCATTCCAAGCTAACTTCATATCTTCTACCCATGAGAAAAAGATAGCAACGTAGTTGTTACTCATGATGCTGTGACTCTTCAGAATCTGCTTGTGTTCAAACAATATACAACTTCTTATCTCTGCAGTTTCTTAACACTTTTTATTTAAGGCTCGTTCCATCATTACTCATGACACTGCGTCATTCATCCATTGTGTTATTTCTGAACGCTGGCTCTCTGCCACTTTCTCAAAGATTGTTACTGTGCTTTGTTGACAACGATCACCAACGCAAGTCTCACCCAGAGCATGCAGAAAAATGTGATGGATAATTGTTTTCTGGTCATGTTAAATTTGCTCTTTGGAATTTTATAACATAACCATAGGATGACACATCTTCCAGTTGTGTCTTCTTTTGAACTCTTTAGCCCATAATCATTGAGTTCCTAGAATGTGATCTCTTTCAGTGTTGACTGTACCTTTGCTTACCATAGACTTGCCACCAGTAAGGAGGATAGGTAAGAAGACTGTGGGCAGAGCAAGAAGAGCAGTCCCATTCACTCAAAGAATGACTGTCCCTCATGCTGCCTGGCTTGGGAAAGCAACCAGGACCACTCTGGAGATCACAATGTTACCACATCGATCAAGGCAAGACAGGACATTGATTGAAGGGCCAATTGGCATTGTGGAGCAGTAGCCTGTCAAGCCCTCCAAGGAAATGGGCATGTCCATCCATAAAGGAGTGCCTGGAACATAGTGTGGAGCCTTGCAAGGGGGTGGGATACTCCCCTGAGTACCAGAGTCAGGGAGTCAGGGAGCACAGTGGTTGGGAAAGAGGATAGTGTTGTTTGCTACCACTCCCACTTCTCTTGGGTGTAGACCACAGGAAGCACCGTAGTAGAAACAAAGATGCAGTAAAGGCAGTGCACGGCTGCACACTTGGCTCAAGCCAAGGGGTAGAACATTGGTAGGCCAGAGCCGTGAACTCATCCTTTGTCTGATGTGAATGAGAGTCTCTCCAAATCAATGAGTCAGTAACATTCTGGCAACCCAATCTTGTGGAAAAATGTAGTACCTATAAGCAGAACAATCTGCTTGTCAGTCTGCTCTCCCAGAACCAGGGCTGGGTCCCAGGGTCTTGCTAAGACCCCATGGACATGAGTCCTGGAGCTCCTGGGGGCTTCTGGTTGACTTCATACATGAAGCAGAGCAGAGGTCATCAAACTTTCTCTGTAAAGGGCCAGACATTAAGTATTTTAGGTTTTCAGGGCCGTACCTCTGTTGTGACTACTCAACAGTGCGAGTACAGTGTGAAAGCAGCCACAGACAACAGAAAATGAAGGAGCGTAGCTGAGTTCTGGAAAACCTTTATTTATACAAACAGTCAAAGGGCTGGATTTGGCCCTCCACATGGAGTTTGCTGGTCCCTGTGTACAAGGTTGGAGAGTGCATTGAAGGAGACAAATGGGAGCTGGGCTCTGCTGGGTGCTGATATAAACCAAAGACAAAGGGAAAGTGGGGAAGGGGAAACACAATTAGTATTTTTTCACAAGATGGAGAATATAGAAAAGGGCATTCTAGATTAAAAAAAGAACAACATATGCAATGGAGCAGATGAAAGAGCAGGGCAAACAAAGAAAGAGCCAGCACCCTGGGGCAGCTGGGGCACAGAGAACATCACAGCGAGTGGCTAAAGGGCTTCTTGCTGCTGTAATTTTCTTGGGGGGATTAAATGAGAAAACAGATGTGAAAATGTTTTTGCAAACTGTAAAAATGTCTTCGTATTGCTTACTAATTTAAAGGCCTGATATGCTATGCTAATGAATTTAGATTTACACCATGACTCTTGCAGCTTAGAAAGGTCACTTGATGCTGTATGGAGGATGGCTTAGAGGGGCTGGACTGAGGCAGGGAGGCCAATAAAAGCTGTAATTTGGGTGAGAGATGATGTGATGGTTAATTTTATGTGTCAACTTGGCTGAACCATGGTGCCCAGATATGTGGTCAAATCTTATTCTGGATGTTTCTGTGAGAGTATTTTTGGATGAGATTAACATTTAAATTGTTGGACCTTGAGTAAGCACACTGCCCTCCATAATGTGGGTGGGCCCCATCCAGCCAGCTGAAGGCCTGAATAGAACCGAAGACTGACCTCACCTGGACAAGAAGGAATTCTTTCAGCAGATGGCCTTCTGACTTGAGCCACAACATTGGCTCTTTCCTGGGTATCCAGCCTGTTGGTCTACCCTGCAGATTTTGGACTTGCCAGCTTCCATAACAGAATGAACCAATTCCTAAAATAAATGTCTCCCTCTGTATATGTTCACATCTATTAGTTCTGTTTCTCACTAGTAAAGATGGTAGAACGTGTGCCAGGGCAGTGGCCATGGAGATGGGAAGAGGGATATGACTTGAAAAGCTAGTTAGGAGATTAAATTGGCATCATTTAGTGACATTTTGGGTGTGGGCAGAGAGGAAGTAAGAGAGGTTTCACTGGTGAATGTTTTTTAGATGGGTTACTGGATGGATTCTGATGCCTTGTGTCAAGAGAAGAAACCCAACACTGTCAACAATTGTACCCAGACCTCAACCAGAAATTGCGCACATGCATGGAATGGAGGGAAGTGGGTGGTAGCCCGAGCAAATCCCTACTAGGGCAACACAAGCAGCTGAGAGGGGAGAACAGGAAGTCTGTGAGAAGGGCTGGATCTTCTGATTTCCACTTCCTGTCCTGGTTTGCTTGCTGGTCAGAGGAGAGCCCTGTGACCTGGCCAGTCACGAGCATTAATGCTATGCAGGTCAGCATTTCCAGGTCCACAAACTCAGCAGAGCCTCTTTATTTGTCATGAATATCCTGATAAGAATCTTTATCTTGATAAATGAAAGTTATTTAAAATATACAATTCTGCCGTTCATTGTCTCTACTCATGGTGTGCTTGCCATAGGATTAGAGCCAGGTGGATCTGACTGACCAGCTTTCTCCCCTCCAGACCAGATGGGTTTACCCACTTGCAGCACGGTGGCTAAGGGCCAGGCTCTGGAGCGAGTCGGCCTAGGTTCAAAACTCACCTCTGCCATGTGCTAGCTCTGTGACCTTGGACAAGTGGCTTCAATTTTCTGTGCCCCAGTTCCTTCAGTTGTACCATCACCTTCCTCATAGGCTTATTTGAGGTCTAAATGAGTTAATATATGTGAAGCACTTGAAACAATGCCTGGCACATCGCAAGCACCGTGTAAAGATTATGACAGAGCAACGAATGCACCAGCAGAGATGGGTTCCAACTTGTGGGCCTTCAGACTCTAGGTGATTTGCCTTCTCCTTCCCTTTCTTACCCTTCGTTGGGTGGTCACTGGTAAACCTGATAGTTGATCTCTAGAATGCAGCCAAGAAAAGGGACTTCAGAGACCTAAGGTTTTGAGGGGGGGTGACATTTGAATCTCTAATGCCTGATCTTTCTTTGGGTCAGAGTTATTATTTCTGCAGAACAAGAACACTGTCATTCAAACAACTTTTGGCCCTTTCTATTGGTTATTTCAAGCAAATGATAAATTTCTCTTAAATTACTAACAAACAGAAAGGGTATGGTAAGTTAACTCCTGGCTGGAATGGAGCCACAGGCTAAGTATAGGCTGGCCCGCTGCACTTGTACTTGGTGGGCATTACAAGCATGAATGGGGAGATGGGAGTTAAGATTTCCAAACAATAGATGGTTTTTAGGAGGAAACAATACAATTCTGGTCTAGTGGGTTTTGAAGATATTGTCCTGTGAAATGAAAATCAAGGCCTGGTTACAAAGCAGGGTGGACATGTTCTCATACGTTAAGAATAGCAGATGCCAAATGATGTGTGTGCGTGCATGCACTATAAGCATTTGAAGCATACACTGTAACCTATGCAACAAGTAAAACTGACATGTCACTCATGTTCCTGAAGTCTGATTTCGGTCCTGTACAAAAATGAAGGAGGGCCAACCCCGTGGCTTAGCGGTTAAGTGCGTGCGCTCTACCACTGGCGGCCCGGGTTCAGATCCCGGGCGCACACCGACGCACCGCTTCTTCGGCTGTGCTGAGGCTGTGTCCCACATGGGTGTGCAACTATGACATACAACTATCTACTGGGGCTTTGGGGAAGAAAAAAAGGAGGAGGATTGGCAATAGATGTTAGCTCAGAGCCAGTCTTCCTCAGCAAAAAGAGGAGGATTAGCATGGATGTTAGCTCAGGGCTGATCTTCCTCACAAAGAGAAAAAAAAAATGAAGGAAAAACACCTTCTGGAGGCTAGATTGCCTCTGGTACATGTGTGGAGGGATGGTGGTGGTGGGGAGGCATCCGTGCTGGTAGGGAACTGGGAATAAGGAATCAACCATCAGAGACTCCCTTGCATCCTGGAGTGGTGTGGGGGATCCAGACCAAGAAAAAGATATTATGAGGGTTTGAGCATCCAGTGAGACTCGGAGGGCACAACTCAGATCCATGAAACATTTTAAGACTAAGACACAAAGCAATAAATGAGACTGAGGAAAAAAGACACATGAGAATTCAGAGAAAGGACAAAGCCTTAGAGAATCAATCTTGGGGGAAGTAAAGTAGAAGCTGAAGATTGCAATACACTTTATGCAACGTTTTGAGCATTTACTTAGCAGCAAAATTAACTGGGCAGGAGAAAAAAGTGTTTGCATTTTTCTAAAGGACTTTTCCTCTGCACGATTGCAGGCCACACCATGCCACCCATTGGTTGAAACTGGGATTGTGAATATTCTCCAAGTGGAGCTGAGTGTAAAAGGGATTTGGACAGCAAGAGAGAATGTGAGGATCTATGTTGCCTAAGCTGGAGTTTGCACCAATTCTAAATCAGTATTTACATTTGGAATAAAGGAAAAAATCTCTGCTTGCCAACATGGCATAAGCAGATTTAAAGTTCCTAACGTATTTTACAGAACACAGATACAGATGTGCATAAAGCAATGCATGTTTCTCCCCTGGATCAGGGATAAATGCTAATTGTCAGTGAAGTTTCTGGAGAATATGGTAGTTTATCTTAGCAAATTTTCAGGCTAAATTCATTTCCTTTTATCTTCCTTGTCTTTCACAACAAGCTGTCCTGATTTTATTAGAAGGGTAGAACTGAAAAGCTATTGATTTCAGATTGATTGGTTTCAGAATATTTCTTGCAAGATCTATTATTATTGTTGTCAGAGGTTTCTACATTCCCAGTGCAGATCTTAAACAATACCCTTGTAGTGTATATAAACATATCGGAAATCTAGCTTTAAATGGACATTTATAATTCTCATTCATCAAAATCTGCTCAAGTACCATTAATTTCTCCATGCCCCAATCCTTAATTTTTCCTCCCTTCTTCCACTCTGAATCTATTCAACCACATCAGGGGCTGGCAGCTACATAGAAACTGAAGCATAGATTTTGAATATTTGGGCACATTTAACACAGATTTTCAATCTCCTCATGAACAAAGTGATTGAAATTCTCACCTTGTAGTGGCAAAAGGGCATAATACACACTTGCAATCTACGTGTGAGGTTATCTCATGAATGATTCTATTTGAGAATAAGCTGAAAAAAAAACATAGGTGTATTTCAAACTTAAATATGAAGCTGGAATTTAAAAAGAGCAATTATACCACAGAAGTAAAAAACACTGGAAGAACTTGACCAAGATTTGGAAAGGTGACTGGACACGTATCCAGGTTTTTATTGGTATGTGCATTCTACTCCTTTCTCCTTGTTAGCTGACTGTAAGTGTATCAATATTTTGGACATCATTTTTTCCTTATTTTGGCATTTTCTTGGAAAACAGACCATAAATGCTGTTTTTTGTTTTGTTTTGTTTTATAGTCAAACATTAAACATCAGTGGAAAGGAATTGTCTCTTGGCCACGCCTAAATGGTTCAATATTATTGCCTGGTATTTCTGTATTTTCCTATACTTCAACACCTCTTCAATTACACGAGTGTGTTTTAGAGAAAAATACTGTCTTTTTGACGGGTGGGGATGGATAGAGCTCCAGCTCTAGAGTCAGGCAGACCCGGGCTCAAGTCCCGGGTCTCCCATGGAGAAGATGCCTAAGACTGTCAGGACACTCCAGCTCTCTAGGCAGCAGTTTCAGCAACAACAAGAAAAGTAGTTTCCTCCTTGTGAAGTTTCTGTGAGATTGCATATCATATTTGTAAAATGCTTGGCTGAGACAGAGAATAGTGATTGAAAAAAGAAATCTTATAATCCATATTTGAGAAAATATCAACTCAGTTCACTTAAATTTATATTCAATAAACATTGCTGAGAGATGGCCTCAGAACTTTGTCCATATCTCAGAACATTTGCAGCTTTTTTTTCTTGTTGTAATTTGGGTCTTAGTCTCATCATCTACTTTGACTGTGAGCCTCCTACTGTGGGCAAAGCCTGTGACTTCATGAAGTTAGTATCCTTTACAGCATGGCTTCCTGGCTTCCCAAAGTGTCATCTGTCAAACGCTGGTCCTAAAATATGCTCCTCGGGGGAAAAATGTTCCATGAGCTAACAAGTTTGGGAAACTTTGAATACATGCTGTGTCCCCCCGAAGAGCTTTTCAGCTTGTATTAACTCATTGACTGTGCTGAAAAACCCTGTAATAAAGAAGACCTAACTCTGTTTAACTCAGTGTTTCTCAAACTTATTAGACCATGGAGAACCACCTTGCTTTTTAATAACATCTATTAGTATTTGGAGCAAGCCTTCTCTTAAGGTGGCTAGTGCAGTGCTCGCAGAACAGGCAGACAGTAAATATGCATAGCGTTATGTTTTATGTATTGATATTGTATTGTATTTTATATAAAATCTTATTATTCTTAACAGCTATTTAATTCTGCCTATATTAAATAGATCTGATTTTTCTCATTAGTTCAGGAACCCCTAAGCTTCTGGAAAAAGAATTGATTTCCATATGCCAAATGCGCCAACTTAAATTAAAATTTTTAATTAAAATTTTTAATTAAAAGAATAGCAACAATTATAAAGACAATGGCAACTTCTGTTCTTTTAAAATGAATTGTGTTGGATGAAGCTAACTTTGAAAAGTAAGATTCCATTTGGTGATACATAAAACTATAAAAGTTAAACAAAATATCGAACTCTCAGGTCATAAATGTTAGAGTAGCATCTGTTCTGATGGCTCCTTCTCTTACGGGAACAATAACAGATAAAAGTATTACCATAAATGAGCACTCCAGAAAGCAGAAACTTAGCATGCTAAGCACTAAAACTTTTAAAGAAAATCTCAACTATGATAAAAATCTTTCCTAAAAGTATTGCACACTTCTCATCCTTATTATTAGCTCATAGAGAATATAATTTGACCTGTGCTTGATGACACAGGTACAATGCTGTACCAGTATCTTCGCCAAAAAACAAGTGTGTTCGTTCTCAAGAATATGCAATGAGATACTTAGAGCATTTTTATTCCTACTCTAAACGGTCCTGCCCTGCAGTTCTCTTGTTTACTAGTTATGAGCATCTCACTCTGCCACCTGTGTGAATTTCTCAGAAGCCCTCTTCTCCTTGACCTCTTTGCTCCACCAACTGGACTCCATCCCCACCTGACTTCTAATCTGAAGATAATGGAGACATCAGATAAACAGTTTGTTAAATCAGTGCTGTTCTTAGCAAGCATTTGTAAATAAATAAGTCTATGTGGGAATCTGAAACATGGCTTTATATCAATCAGTATCAATTTTTATTCACACGTTAACCTAGGGTAGCACTAAAACATTACTTCCTGATGAGTTTAGGGTTCCATAAAAACTCTCACATCTTCGTGAGAGCTCTTTTCCCATCGCTACCTCAGGCACTTATGATTTTATTCAGTCAGTAAACAGTTAATTAGTGTTAACTTGTGTCAGGTCTTGGGACAAATGTTGGGTGTTGGTGGTTTCTGAGAAAGACTGATTGATAGCGCTTCTCTGCTTTCCACCAAATTCTTAGCTAGGCGAAATTAGGAACCAGGGCTCAAGATATCAGCTGTGTTGTTGGTAAGCCTGGATTGCAGAGTGGAGTTTAGATCTGCAGCCCTAGATCTGCAGATCTGCCTCAGCCCCTCCCAACTGAATTTAGCCTCTCAGCACAGAGCACCTAGGAATTGCAGTGTCTCCCTCCCCCGACAAGGGGCTACTCTCATCAGTTTCTGTGATTTTACGCTAAAATAATAATAGTTACTAATCATTGGGCAGCTGCAGTGGGGCCAACATGGTGCTAGGCCTTACATACGCCATTTCTACTTCTTATGGCCCTGAGAGGTATTTTTATAGAGGAAGACACGAAGGCTGAGAGAGAAGTAACTTGTCCAAGCTCTGATAATTAGTCGAAGGTAGAGTTGGCATTTAAGTGTGATTTCACACAGCTCCAACTCTTATACTCTTCTTAGCTCTCAGAGAATGAGTTAAGTTCCAAACTTAGGCTTCTCCATTGCAGGTCCCTGTGCACAGACCACCCTCATCTCCACGATGCCGTTATTTTTCCGTTTTACTCTCAGGAGTTGTCCTGTGCATACTCAATTCTTCCAGCTGACCAAATGCAGCCGAAAAGTTCCCGTCGCTATTTTTACATAGACCCACATTGCTTGCTTAGTAAAGTCCCTCTGAGCACACATTTGACTATTCAGGGACCACTGTCCTTTATTGCATGATGGTGGTGTAAGAAACAATTTAATTAGTAGAGGAAAATACAGCATCAACACAACCACTAAACATATAGAACACATTATAGATTGCACATCAAGAGTAAGTCACACGAATGACCTCTCTGAGGGCTTTAAGACACAGAAATGGAGAAGAGGGGTAGCAAGAAGTATTTCTTTCCTAGGACAGAGATTCCTTTGGTAATTATTAAGTTATTCCCTGAGTACCCTGATTCTCTTGTGGAAGTGCCTGTCTCATTTCTGTAGCTACCATTGCTATCTCTTGATTTTCTTTCTCTCTTGCTTTGCAGACCTGAGACACCAGCACGCTGTAGATGCCTATGTACTTACACCCAAATTTGGTTAGCACTCCCTCTAGTGGCAGCTCAGTGAATCTCCCATAATTACCCTTTGTTAACGAGACATCTGTATGGTCAAAATCAAAGAATTGTCACTTAATTTTGATATAGTCTTTATTTCTATAATTTTAATAATCAGAAAAATAGCTATTAATTTTATCTAACAGGATTTATTTACCAGTTATTTCAAATTTTACAATTATTAAAAACAATTCCCTATTGGATACATTAATGCATATGTTTAAAACATTTCCTTAGGTTAAATTCCCGGTAGCTGGAATTTTGAGGACAGAGTATCCCATCTGTTATGGTGAGAATTGTGTTCCCAAAATTTCATATATTGAAACCCCAACCCCCAGAACTTCAGAATGTAACAGTATTTGGAGAGAGGGTCTTTAAAGAGGTGATTAAATTAAAACTAGGCCATTAGGGTCGGCTCTAATCCGATATGACTGGTGTCCTTATAAGAAGAGGAAGAGATAACAGAAGTGCACAAGCACAGAGGAACTACCACGTGAAGAGTCAGCAAGAGAGTGTCCATCTGCAAGCCTTAGGACAGAAGCCTCAGAAGAAGCCAAACCCACGGACACCTTGATCTTGGCCTTGCAGCCTCCAGGACCCTGAGAAAATAAATCTCTGCTGTTTAAGCCATCCAATCTGTGGTATTTTGCTGTGGGGCCCTAGAAAACCAAGATGCAACTCTCCAGCAGATTATCAACTCATGAATTCTCACCTATCTCTTCACATTAAGTCAACTTTTTTGAAACGGGTTTTTAAAGGATTACAATACAATATCACTAACATCGGATCTCATATTTACATTTTTAAGCATCAAGTAGTGCCTCACTTTAAATTTGCATTTCTCTGGTAATTAGAAGTTGAACATTTCCTGTGTTTGTCTACCATTTGTACTTCTTCAAGAATGAATTATATATTCATCTATTTTTCTGGTTTGTCTATCAGGATCTATGTATTTTGGTATGAGCTGGATGAGTCCATCAAGGCAGAGTTATTTCTCTTTATAGAATCGGGTTCTAACATTTCACTGGTCACACTCACCTGCTATTCATCCAGCAAGACCTTGTTAGTCCTAGATCTGCTTGTCATTTATATGGATCCTATTATTTAATTTTACCATATGCTGCATGGTCTATCTCTTGTACAGGATTACTAATTTCTTGAGAAAAATGTAAAATGTCTGGGGATATACAGTAGACACTCAAAAATGTTGTGGGAACAGAAAATTTTCCTAGATAAAATTTCGGAGAGAAGATCTCCAGCATGGGGCTGAGAACCCCAACACCTTCAGGCAAAGATTTTTCCTTGTCAAAGGAAGCAGATAAGATTACCTGATACTTTCACTGCAGTGATGGAAAAGAACTTGTGATTTCTATAAAGAGTATGGAAAACCCTCTCCATCAATGTTAGAATAGAGTATAAAAGCATTGTAGTTGAGTCACATCACACATTCTTTGTTTTGGCCTTGAATGAAACAACAAAATGGTCGCAACATTCTCCTCTTGGTAGGGGGTCACCTAAGTTGTTGCTGCAGGGTGTAGCTGAAGTCCACGGACAATCCTTTTGCCATCTGACACCATTCCCGGGCAAGCTAGTGTAACACCAGTTTTGGGGCCCTGAGATTCTTTTGCTGGGTGTAGACAGCCACACTTGGGCCGGGGTTAAAGCATTCTGATTAATACCTGGACTCCGAAATTAAAAGGGAACAAAGGGTGAGTCAAACCATTTAACCAATCTCACTCTCTGAGTGTATTAAGATGAGGGTTCTTTTTTTGTTTTTTGCTGAGGAAGATTCACCCTGAGCTAACATCTGTTGCCAATCTTCCTCTTGTTTTGCTCAAAGAAGATTTGCCCTGAGCTAACATCTATGCCAATCTTCCTCTATTTTATATGTGGGTCACCACCACAGCATGGCTGGTGAGTAGCATAGGTCTGCGCCTGGGATCTGAACCTGCGAACCTGGGCTGCCAAAGCAGAGTGCTCTGAACTTTTAACTACTATGCTACAGGGCTGGCCCCTTTTTTAGTTTTTAAGCTTTATTTATTTATTTTTATTGATGTCTTAATAGTTTATAACATTGTGAGAGTCCAGTTGTACATTACTATTTGTCAGTCACCATATAAATGCACCCCTTCACCCCTTGTGCCCACACCCAAACTCCCTTCCCCCTGGTAACCACCAAACTTTCTCTCTGTCCGTGTGTTAGTTTATATTCCACATATGAGAGAGGTCATACAGTGTTTGTCTGTCTCTGTCTGGTTTATTTCCCTTAATATAATATCCTCCAGGTCCATCCACGTTGTTGCAAAAGGACGATTTTGTCTTTTTTTTATGGCTGAGTAGTATTCCATTGTATATAATTTTATTTATTTATTTATTTTCCTCCAAAGCCCCAGTAGATAGTTGTATGTCATAGCTGCACATTCTTCCAGTTGCTGTATGTGGGACATGGCCTCAGCATGGCTGAAGAAGCAGTCCGCCGGTGTGCGCCCAGGATCCGAACCTGGGCCGCCAGCAGCGGAGCTCGCTCACTCAACCGCCAAGCCATGGGGCCGGCCCTCCATTGTATACATATATCACATCTCCTTTATCCAATCATCTGTTGATGGACACTTGGGTTGCTTCCATATCTTGGCTATAGTGAATAATGCTGCAATGAACATAGGGGTGTACAAGCCTCTTTAGATTGTTGATTTCAAGTTCTTTGGATAAATGCCCAGACGTGGGATAGCTGGATCGTAAGGTATTTCTATTTTTAATTTCTTGAGGTATCTCCATACTGTTTTCCATAGACGCTGCACCAGTTTGCATTCCCACCAGCAGTGAATAAGGGTTTCTTTTTCTCCACATCCTCTCCAATGTTTCTTATTTTTTGTCTTGGTGATTATAGCCATTCTCACGGGTGTAAGGTCATATCTTAGTGTAGTTTTGATTTGCATTTCCCTAATCATTAGTGATGTTGAACATATTTTCATAAGCCTGGTGGCCATCTGTATAACTTCCTTGGAAAAATGTCTGTTCATTTCCTCTGCCCATTTTTTGATCGGGTTGTTTGATCAAGTTTTTTGATCGGGTTCAGATGTGTGAGTTCCTTATATATTATAGAGATTAACCCCTTGTCAGATATATGGTTTGCAAATATTTTCTCCCAGCTGGTAGGTTGTCTTTTCATTTTGATCCTGGTTTTGTTTGCCTTGCAGAAGCTCTTTAGTCTGATGAAGTCCCACTTGTTCATTTTTTCTTTTGTTTCCCTTGTCTGAGTAGACATGGCATTCCAGAAGATTCCTTTATGACCAAAGATGAATAGTGTACTGCCTACATTTTCTTCCAGGAGTTTTATAGTTTTGGGTCTCATCTTCAGGTCTTTGATCTATTTTGAGTTAATTTTTGTGTATGGCAAAAGCAGATGGTCTACTTTCATTATTTTGCAGGTGGTTGTCCAGTTTTCCCAGCACCATTTGTTGAAGAGACTTTCCTTTCTCCATTGTGTGTTCTTTGCTCTTTTGTCGAAGATTAGCTGCCCATAGATGTGAGGTTTTATTTCTGGGATTTCAGTTCTGTTCCATTGATCTGTGTGTCTGTTTTTGTATCAGCACCATGCTGTTTAGATTACTATAACTTTGTAGTATGTTTTGAAGTCAGGTATTGTGATGCCTCTAGCATCGTTCTTTTTTCTCGGGATTGCTTTAGCTATTCGGGGTCTTTTGTTGCCCCATATGAATTTTAGGATTCTTTGTTCTACTTCCGTGAAGAAAGTCATTGGGATTCTGATTGGGATTGCATTGAATCTGTAGATTGCTTTAGGTAGTATGGACATTTTAACTATGTTTGTTCTTCCAATCCATGTACATGGGATATCTTTCCATTTCTTTATGTCGTCATCAATTTCTTTCAATAATGTCTTATAGAGTCTTTATCTTTTTTAGAGAAGTTTTGGGTTTAAAGCAAAATTGAGAGGACGGTATAGAGATTTCCCATACATACCCTTCCCCCACACATATATAGCCCCCCCCATTATCGGTGTCACTCACCAGAATGGTACATTTTTTACCTGATGAACCTACATTGACACATCATAATCACCTAAAGTCCATAGTTTACCTTAGGATTCACTCTTGTTGTTGTACATTCTATGAGTTTGGACAAATGTATAATGACATGTATCCACCATTATAACATCATACAGAGTATTTTCACCGCCCTAAAAATCCTCTATCTTCTGCCTTTTCGTCTCCACTCCTCAACCCCCCGCCCTGGCAATCACTGATCTTTTTATTGTCTCCACAGTTTTCTTTTTTCCAGAATGTCATATGCTTGGATCATACAATATGTAGGCTTTTCAGACTGGTTTCTTTCAGTTAGCAATATGCATTTAAATTTCCTCCAGGTCTTTTCATGGCTTGATAGATCATTTCTTTTTATTGCTGAATAATATTCCATTGTCTGGATGTACTGCAGATTATTTATTCATTCACTTACTGAAGGATATTTTGGTTGCTTACAATTTTTGGCAATTATTAATAAAGCTCCTATAAACATTCATATGCAGGGTTTTGTGTGAAATAAAAGGAGTTTATTTCAACTCCTTTGGGTAAATACAGAGAAGCATGAGTTCTGGATCATATGATAAGAGTACGTTTAGCTTTGTAAGAAACAGCCAAATTCTCTTCCAAGGTGGCTGTACCATTTTTCATTCCTACTAGCAATGAATAAGAGTTCCTGTCATTCCATATTCTCACCAGCCTTTGGTGTTGTCAGTGTTCTGGATTTTAGCCATTCTAATATTTGATGTGTAGTGGTATTTCACTGTTGTTTTAATTCGCATTTCCCTGATGATGTTGAACCTCTTTTCATATGCTTATTTGTCATCTGTATCTCTTCCTTGATGAGATGTCCTTTAAGGTTTTTGGCCCATTTTTTATTCAAGTTGTTCATTTTCTTATTGTTGAGTTTTAAGAGTTCTTTGTATATTTTGGAAAGCAGTTCTTTATCAGATGTGTCTTTTGCAATTATTTTCTCCTGGTCTGTGACTTGTCCTCTAATTCTCTTGACATTGTCTTTCACAGAGCAGATGTTTTTAATTTTAATGAAGTCCAGTTTATCAATTATTCCTTTCATGGACCATGTTTTTGGTGTTGTATCATTATACCCAAAGTACATCTTCCTTATCTTTGTGGGAAAACTTCTAGTTTCTCATCGTTAAATATGATGTTTACTGTAGGTTTTTTGTAGATAGTCTTTATCAAGTTGAGAAAGTTCTCCTGTATTCCTAGTTTACTAAAGTTTTTATCATGAATGGGTATTAGATTTTTGTCAAATGTTTTTTGTTCATTTATTGGTATGATTTTTCTTTTTTTAGCCTGTTGATGTGATGATTACATTAAATGATTTTTGAAAATGTTGGACCAGCCTTGAATATCTGGGATAAATCCCACTTGGTCGCAGTGGTTAATTCTTTTTATACTTTTTTGGATTTGATTTGCCAATACTTTGTTGAGAATTTTTGCTTTTATGTTCATGAGAGGTATTGGTTTGTAGTTTTCCTTTCTTGTAATGTGTCTGTCTGGGTTTGGTATTAGGTTAATGCTGGCGCCATAGCAAGAATTAGGAAGTACTCCCCCTGCTTCTATGCTCTGAAAGAAATTGTAGAGAATTGGCATAATTTCTTTCTTAAATGTTTGGTAGAATTCACCAGTGAATATATCTGGGCCTGGTGCTTTTTGTTTTGGAATGTTATCAATTATTGATTTCATTTCTTTAATAGATATAGACCTATTCAGATCGTCTATTTCTTCTGTGAGTTTTGGCAGATTGTGTTTTTCAAGGATTTGGTGCATTCATCTAGGTTACCAAATTTGTGGGCATAGAGTTGTTCAAAGATCAGCTTTTTATAGAGATCAAAATAATCAAAGCATGGTCTTACCTAGAGAGGAGGAGAGGGGAGGCAGCCCAGTTTGGTTTGGTAGCCTGGACTTGGTGGGCACTTAGTAAATGCTAGGTAAATGAGTGGATGTAGGAAAGAATTCTCAATGCATATATATTCCTAGTCAGCTGTTTGGATTTTTGCTTGATTGTACCAAAGTTATAAATTCCTAAAACAAATCTGGCAACATTTTTCTGTCTGTTTTCATTTCTTGCTTCAAAATTTAGAAAATTGTCCATTCAAAGATCTGACAGATATACAATTCTGTGTCTGGTGGTTTTTCTACCATAATTTTATAGCTGATTATTTATTTCAGCTGGAGTTAATTTTAGTGCAAGGCAACAGCAATCACTCTTTTTGAGCAGGAAAACTAAATATTCTTTCATTATTGTCACATACACTGTGAGAGAAATCACAAATTTTATGTAGTGTTAGCAAAGTTCTGTGAAAGAATATGTTTTCTTTTTGTTGTTAAAACTTCAAGTTACTTCTGTAAGCTTTATACTGGCCATGTCCCCCCAAAATTCGTGTCTCCAAACCCTAACTCCCAACATGATGGGATTTAGAGATGGCACCTTTGGGACATAATTAGTGTTAGATGAGGTCATGAGGG
This sequence comes from Ceratotherium simum simum, assembly GCF_057802395.1. NCBI lineage: Eukaryota > Metazoa > Chordata > Mammalia > Perissodactyla > Rhinocerotidae > Ceratotherium > Ceratotherium simum. The sequence continues at coordinate 61,343,170 of NC_141910.1, read as the reverse complement.
TGGGACCTTCCTGATGGGATTAGTGCCCTTACAAGAAGAGATACTAGAGAGTTTACTGTCTCTCTTTCCACCATGGGGAGACACAACAAGAAGGCAGCTGTCTGCAAGCCAGGAAGGGAACCCTCACCAGAACCAACCATATTGGCACCCTGATCTCCTACTTCCAGCCTCCAAAACTTTGAGAAAATCAATCTCTGTTGCTTAAGCCACTCAGTGTATGGCATTTTGTTACGGCAGCCTTAACTGACTAATACACTATGTATTATTTAACCTGGTCCAACAGCAATCTCCTCTTCTTCTGACCAAAGCACCTCTATCCCTTTGGGGAACTCCCACCTCAGTTCATGTGATTTGTGAGGAACTGACCTCTTTGGCTCTAGGGATGGTCAGGAGCTCAAAACGGACAAGTGACTTTTTGATGCTATTGGGCAAAAGCTGCCCTTTCCCTCCAGAGTTGCTAGCCTAGTAGGAAGCAAAATTAGAATAGACTCTGGGAAATCTTTGCCATCCCTTGGGGGATGCTGCCTGAGAATGAAGCTAACATAATGGTGAGCTGAGGGGTAGATATCTAGATATTGTTTGAGAACCTGCATTCAGTAATGTGTGAGTCTTCTCCTGAACTTTTTCCATTTCAAGAGCCAATAGATTTTTCTATTTAATGGAATCAGTTGCCATGGGGTTTCTGATACCAAACTCAAAAATGGCATCAGTAATATCATTGTGGTAGGTTTTATAAACTGTAATTCATTCCAGCTAATTTGACTTCTGTTCAGTTGATGCAGATCCCAGAGGTGAGGCACCAATGTTTTTGTTTCCGCAGGCATTTTCAGTGATCAGCAGGGATGACACTGCTCTGTAGTTTAGGCCAGTTGGATGTCTACTAGGCATTTCAGAATTAACATAGCTGAGGAAGGATTCCCAATTTCCATTCAACACTGATTCCTTCCTAGAGCATCCTCCATCCCAGTAAATGACGTTTGTGTTCACCTAGCTGCTCCAGTACCACCTGAGGGTGATGCTTTATTTTTCCTTTATCCTCATCCCTCACAGCTAATCTACTAGCAAATCCTTGTCAACCAACCTCCAAAGCATATTCCAAATCCTTCCTCCTTCAAGTCATCCTCATCTCTTGCTTGCTCTCCTGCAAAAGGCTTCCAAGTGGTTTTCCTGCTGCCACAATGTGTTCTGCACAGAACGGTCCCAGTGGTCTCTTAATACACACATCAGAGCAGAGGTCGCTCCTTGCCCAGAAGCCTCCAATGGCTTTCCACTCCCTTAAAGAGAATATCTACATTCTTTACCACACCTGCAACATCTCACATGATATGACACCTGGCTTTATCTCTAAATCTATCGTAAGCCACTTCCTTCCCTGCCCTTTATGCTTATCAGTGTGCTACCTGGTTCTTGAGGGGTTATTCAAAAGTTGTTGTGACATATCAAAATCAAATATTTGAAGGAATGCATAATTGCTCAGTACAGTTTATTTTCCACCAGATGTCAACTCTGCTGGAGATTTCCAAAGAGCAACGATGATGATTTGTATAACCTTTCATGGATCCCTGAGATCCTCTATTTTACCTTAATAGATACTTAAAATATCTATAGTTAAGCATGAGTGTTTTATTATTGTCATTGTTGGGGAAGCACAATGAAGCTGATGCAGGTTTTAACTTACCCAAGATATCAATGATTAGTAAACTACCAGAGCCAAGACTAGAACTAAAGTCTCTTGTGTCTGGCTCATGAATTTTCCTTCTGTTACCTTCTGGCAATAATTAGATTGGGGTCAGAATGACACTATCCTTATAAACTTTTATCAGAATAGAAAATGTCAAAACATTAAATTAGGAATTCCTTTCAAGAGCTGCATGAACCAAGTGTATGATGACAGTATTCCCCAATGCACAGACACTGCCTGGCCTGTGTAGGCAGTAAGCGGCTTGCTCTGTACTTGGGGACAAACGTGTAAGGAATTCTGTACCAATGAACACTTACACAGAAAGCTTCAATAAAGGGATGCATAAAAATCAGAAAAAGGAACAACCTTTCTTACTGCAATAAAAAATAAATTTTGCAATAGGCTTATTAGGAATGTACTTGCTTGGGGATTGATGGATGCAAACCAGTTCCGTGTCCTCGTATATTTCTATGCACCTGGAGACTTACTGCTTCAAGGCTCAAGTCTCATTTCAGATGAGCAATAACAAAAGGAAGGCAGGGGAAGGCAGGTGTTCCAGAAGGCACTCACGGTCCAGGTGCTCGTTGTCTTTCCTGCAAATGATTTATACATACCTGCTCCTGAAGGAGATCGTATTTCTGTTTACTAAAATGTATATATATGAAACCTCAATAGACCAAATGCACATTAGTTAGAAAAATGTCTGCAGCTAGCCACTTAAAAGAAAACTGTTTATCGCAGAGGTTGATAAAACTGTGCCATAAATTCTCAGTGTACAATTGTTTCTTTTTTCTTCATCATTTAAAACCCTGGAACAAAAGAAAATATTTTGACATTGTGTATATCACCTTTATGGCTACAAGTTTTAGTCTCCTGAGTCAATGACGTGGGGTAAAATGGGGCTTTTAAAGGATATACCGGCAGGCCGTAAACTCTAACTGAGCTTCCGGGGAGTTCTGTGATTAGGAGGAAAAGAGAGCCTGTCCACTACCTCTTCAATGCAGAGAAAGGCAGGAAGGCCAAGGCAGGACAGAGCCAGTGCACTCACAGAGGCACCAGGACCAGAGTGATGGGAGGCGGCATGCCAGGGAGGATGGAGGGGTACAGGCTGGTGGTGCCCTTGGCAGGGTCATGGTGGGGAAATGACAAGAGAGGCAGGCATCAGGCTGTCGCCAGATTATAAATCACTAGCCCTCAGGGACTCTGATTCATCCATCTCAGTACCTGCCTGTTCCCTCTTTTTTGACAAGGCAGGAAGGCTGGATGGAATGCTCTGATTGGCGGGGATCTACAAACTACCCTAGAGGCTCCTGCTAAGCTGGCGCTAGGTAGAGGTCAGTAAGGGTGCCAGTCTCCCTTGACCTCATATTTACTGATCTCCATTTTCCTTCCAGCCACTTTTCAAAATATGTCATTCCACTATATTTTGAAGATGGCTTAGAAAAATGAAAAACACATGTGCTGTACAGTTTGAGACTTAAATTCTGACCCTATCACTTATTAACTCTTTATCAACTCTCAAATGAACTTGGGGCAGGCCACTTAAACTCTGAATTTTCACTTCGAATCTATAAAATTTCTGTTTCTGAGGGTTTATTAAATATTTATTAAATGTTAATTGAGTGCCTACTGTGTGCCAGATACTGTTTCCTGGGTACTGGGAGCTACTGTTCTCAGAGTTTACAGATTAGTGAGGGAGAGAGACATTAGTCAAATAATCATACTAGTGAATATATGATTGAAGAGTGAGAGGGACCAACATCTATGGCTGTGTAGGTTGTGCACTGCACAACTCCAGGGAGAGCCATTCATGTTGTACTCAATATTAATGGTGTTCTGTGAATTTGTGCAGTATATAACCTGCATGACAGCACATGACACCCAGTCTGGGATAAGGGCTCTGAAAGAAAGAAACTTGGCTCTATTAGAGAATATGAAAAGGATAATTAATGTCAAGTGGTGAGTTGGAAAACACTTCTGCAAGGCCGTACTACTTAAGCTGAAATGAAAAATAAGTAGAAGTTTAATGCTGAGAACTGGGCCAGACATGTTATAGGATCTACAATATGCTTTCATTATGTGTGTATTCCTTCTCCTGAAAGCATCTCTCTTGCGTCTCATTCCCCTGATTCAGGGTGTCTTAGGCAAATTCCTGAGCAAGGCAGTCTTCAGAGCTAGGAAGGGGCTGGAGGTAGGTTATTAGAGAAGGAGGTAGGTTATTAGAGAAGAAACTCAAGCACAGAATAAATCCCACCCATTGATGTCAGGATGGATTCTGAGCCACGGACAAGTTAAAATTCAAATCTAGTGGCTCCAGCTTGGGATAGAGGCTACAGATAAGGGATGAAACACAGCAGGGCCTGGTGACATTATCACTGTTACCAATGACATTTCCAGACCTAGGTCATTCCTGCTGATGCTCTCAACCCAGGCTGTGGGGACCAGGTTCATGAAATGGACACTAAGATTCACAGCCCAGCTGGTTCTCTCCACTGACCTCTAGTGTAGGTCTTAGAGCATGAGAAGGGGATCAAGGCAGGACAGTGTGAGGGGAAAAGAGAATGAAGGGAGGGAGGGCCTCAATTGTGGCAGGGCTCACAGTGGGAACGGAGCATCGAGGAGAAGGGTCTTATAGCTTGGGCCTGCTGACCAATATTATGTTCCCAGTGCTGGAGTAAAGACCGTTCACAACTAGCCTCAGGCTCAGGATGGAAGGATGTCCCATCTCCCACTGATATCTCTGTGGTTATAGGCATGCTCAGCTTCTCATTCTTCCTTGAGTAGATCATCGCTTTGCTATGTCAGATCTTTGCTAATATCATGACTTTGGTTTCAATTCTGGGCACACAATTTGTTGGCCCTTCCAGACCCTCTCTCTACCCTTCTCCATACTGCATGGACCACATCAACAGGTTCCCTTGCCTTTTGGCTTCCAGATGGATTTGGCCAATGGGGACACTCCCTGAAGAAGGTTAGAGAGAGGAGAGTGAGGTCAGACTATGCATTTCTAGCTCCCATCCTGCAAGGTCACCTCAGGCTGGCTGTGTCCTTTGACTAATGGTCACTGTTCCTTTCCAGGTGTCCAATAATATATGACTACCTCTTTCTGGGTTTTGGTCATTGCACATTCTTTCCATCCTAGGGTTGGTAAGAGTGCAGCTTCTACCAGACCTGGGTTACTGCACTTTCACCTGGGTAACTGTGGTTTCTCTCATCCACACCTTTGGAAATAGTCCACAATAAACCCTTCTGAAATTATCCCATTTTGAGAGTGTCATCTACTTTCTGTCGGGAGTCTGATGGAAATAAATGGCTTTCCACTTCCTCCCTTACTGATGAACTTTGACAGGTATTTCAGATTCTACCTCAAATGCTACATTCTTTTTTTTTTTTTTTTTTTTGGTGAGGAAGATCTACCGTGAGCTAACATGCATGCCAATCCTCATCTTTTTGATGAGGAAGACCGACTCTGAGCTAATATCTATTGCCAATCCTCCTCCTTTTTCTCCCCAAAGCCCCAGTAGATAGTTGCATGTCATAGTTGCACATCCTTCTGGTTGCTGTATGTGGGACGCCGCCTCAGCATGGCCAGAGAAGCAGTGCATCGGTGCGCGCCTGGGATCCGAACCTGGGCCGCCAGTAGCGGAGAGTGGGCACTTAACCGCTAAGCCACAGGGCTGGCCCCTCAAATGCTACATTCTTGCTAGAGTACTTCCTACCACCTCGTCTCGTTACCACGCACAGTACTATTTTGTCTACACTTTGACGTCCCATGCTCTCCTTATGCTCTCCTCCATTACGGTTCTTATCAGGTTCTGTGGGAGTTATTTCTTGTATGTCTGGTTTCTCCCTCCCTTCCCATACCACACTGTGAGCTCTTCAAGGCAGATGTGTATCTTACTCACCTTCCTGTCTCTGGTGTTTTGCTTGCTGCCTATTCCCTTTGTGAGGCCAGCCATGGGGAGATAATAAGGGTAACTTTTTATAGAGTGCATCATCTTCTTCCTCGAATTGCTGCTTGTGACATTTAATCTATACAGGGCCCTGTGTGTTGCTGTTTCTAACTCAGTTGAGAATCTTGGCATGGTGGTATCTACATAGTCAGGGAGCCGGAGGAGGTGAGCTTGTTTGATGGGACTTGAAGAAAAATTCCACCCCAATTTGCATTATGATGAGTAAATCCAGTCAAGTCATGTCCTATCAACCACTGTGTATTAAGAATCTACCATATGCTAGGAATTGCGTTCACCTGAGTAGGATGTCATGACTTTCAGATCAGAGTTTTGGAAAGTTTACAAAGAGCTTTGAACCTCACACTAATACTTGCTAGTCCCTCAGAGCTCACAGGCTTGGGCAATAATACCAGCTCAAGAACTCACGGAATTTCCCCTCTTTCCTCCTTCACATCCTTTCTTTATCCTTCCTGGCAGCAGATGTCTGCAACCTAAAGTGCCAAAGTTTTACAGTAAATAAAAATCTTCTTCCTCCTCAGAGTTTTCTCACGACAAGCAGAGATGTAGGAAGACAGATATGACTCATTCTAAGTTCCTAAATAGTGACTTAACTTGGTTATCATTGAGAATGCAGGCCTGGTATGAGTCTCCATATTGTCAAAGGCACCCGGGTGGTGGGGGGATTAGATACCCCACTATTCTTAGCCCTAAACTCAAATAATTACCACAGCAAAACTATTCTCCAGAGTACTGTCCAAGGCCCAGTGCTTCTCGTCACCATCGCCTTCTGTCTTCTATCATATAGCCCTGTACTTTGGGGGCCCCAGTGCAGACTGATGGGTCTGAAAGCTGGAATCATTTGAGTGACAGCACACATCCCAAGAAACCCTGATGCTGCTCAGGTCACCGTATCCATGGACTCAGAGTAATTGGTCAAATGACAAGGCCAAGGGCCTCACGAGCAGAGGCTTGAGTCTCTGCTGACTCTTCACCTACAGAAACACAGGGAATGTCTTCATTTATTCTCTCTGGGTGCTTCTTTGTAAATTTCACTCATCTTTCTTCTTTGGACGTTTTGATTAAAAATGCTGTCAGCAGAGCAATTTGATGTCCAAGGGCAGATGCTGCTGGTAAGGTTTTTTTCTTTTTTGAGTAGTTGGAGTAGAAAATTCTTTTATTCTTGAAAACCTTTCTATTTTTTTTTTTCGCCATGAACGTAAAGTAGAAGCTGACAGAATGTGTGAACCTTTCTGTTCCTGTGCTACGTCATCTGCATCGCTCTCGGTCCCTGCACACAGCTTTGGATTCCACAGGCACAGTGGAGCGAGGTCTGCAAAATGAAGCGGCTGCCACTGGGCGCTCTAGACGCAGAGTAGCCCAGGTGAGGGATGCCTTGCCCTGCTTGCCAAAGGGTGCCTGCTCTGCACCCTCTAGGGATTGAGAAGTGACAGGGGAAAAATACTTTCAGAGGGGCTCCAGGGATGCAGAGCAGATTCACAGTCTCTAAATCCCTTTCATTAGTACTTGTCCCCATAGCAGTTCCACTCCAAGATAATTTAAAGATTTTATTTATTCAGTTTTTTCCCCCCAAAGCCCCAGTGGATAGTTGTATGTCATAGGTTCACATCCTTCCAGTTGCTGTACGTGGGACCCGGCCTCACGTTGGACGGAGAAGTGGTGCCTCGGGGCGCCCCGGGGATCCGAACCCGGGCCACCAGCATCAGAGCGCGCGCACTCAACCGCTAAGCCACGGAGCCGGCCCTCCAAGATAATTTAAATAGATGAATATTATTAATGGATTTGAAAATCATTTAGTATGAACCTACTATGTGCCTGGCACCATGTTAAGTACTATGTAGATTTCATACTTACTGCCCTCAAGTCCAGTGGGAGACAGATACACCAGGTGAGCAACAGGGCACTACAGGAGTGAAAAGGAGAGTCTCCCGAATCTGGTTTGGCAGGTGGGCCAGTCCAAATCCTACTCACTGATGGCAGGGTCGCTGAGAGGACACGGTAGGTGCGGGCAGTGAGGTGTCTTATTCTCTTCCTCAGGGTCTCAACCGCTTAGCTTAGTAAAAATGCATTCACCTTTTAGTCCAGTAGGATTGTTCTCTGAGGCTGACAAAATAAAAAGCCTCCGGAAGCTTCTTGAGAAAGTGTAGTCTGAGTGAAGACAAATATCTTAAATGGTGACTATCTGTGTCTGAGCTTCAGGCAGGAGGCAGTGGTTTGGAGCAGAGTGAAGAAAATAGCCAGAGAAGTTGATCAAATGAGCTATTTCACGGGCTTTTGAAGGGAAGGACTTGTTTTTTGTTTTCACGGGACCCAGTGTGGTGCCTGGCACAGGGTAGGAACCCAGTAACTTAAAGAGTTACTTAATGGCTTAATGAGTTAAGAGTTGAGTGATCCGTGTCTAGCGGGTGGCTTTTGATCTATCACTTTTCCCTCACCTTGGTTTCTTCATCTATGGAATGAGCATTCATACTTGAAAAGCTCCAAGGACTCTTCCTACTTTGATATTTCCCCAGTCAATAAAATAACATAAAATAAACCAAAAGTCTACCCTCTCAGAAAGGAAAGGGTCCCAGAGTGACTGACAGTGCCCAGATGGGGAAGAGCAGCCTCTGAAGGGTGTGTGACATCAGTTCATGCCGTAAATGGAAATCAAGTAAGCTCTAAGGCCAGTGCATTTCACAGTGGAGAGTTTGAGGTTGATTGAACAGTTCAGAGATTAAATATTCAAGGTTAAAGATACATTTCCATTAAGAGGATCTATATTCCTGTTCTGCTGAAGAGAACTTTTTTTTTTTTTTCAGTGCTTCTTGTTTATGGAGTTCTTTGGAACACTAAAACTCTGGGAAGAAAAAAGGTGAAAGAAACTGCTTCTTGGCAGAAAGTGGGGTCAGAGGCCCTGGGGATAATTTGTGAAATTAATTGTTACAGTTGATTAAAAGGAGTCAAGGATGGAAATGGTGTGTTTCATCCCTATTCCATCTAAGTATTGGACAAATGAAATACTTCATGGCAATAAGTGATTTACCTGGAAAAAGGCAGGAACCCACAGTGTCTCTTTTGCTGACCATGCCCTTGGTTCAGTGGGAAGGCTCACTCTGTTGAGACTGGGGATCCCGAGGCTCTGAATGAAGGGTCCAGTGTGGCTCTCCAATATTCATCCTCTAAATATCTCATCTAAAATTCAGCCTAGAATTTTTACTTGAATCTTTGGTGACATTTGAGAAGTTTGGGAAGAGAAGGAGAGTCATATCTCAAAGACCATTTTCTTTTTTCTAGATTCAGGAATGTGGGGACATGAATTTGAAGTTTCGTCACAAATTTGGTGATGCGAGTACTGAGAAAAAGAGAGGCAGGACACTGGAAAAATTTTCAAAAATCACAAATTAGAACTTTTGCAGACGTTGTATTGGATGGGAAGTGATATAGGAGATGTAGTCATAAAAACATATTGTTCAGTGACAGAAAACTTCATCCCCAGAGAGAAAGTTGATTGATAAGGCAGAGAAAGGCTTTAGAAGGAACTGGAGTGAAGGACAGGATTTTAGTCACTGAGGAACAGAAAGGTCAAGGCAGAAGACTAGCCCTTATGCGCATTGATTTGGAGCAGAGTGCAGAAAATGGTCAGAAAAGTTAATCAAATGAGCTATTTCTATTGTACTCCATAGCAAATACCGTTACAGTTTACTGACTGTGTATCACCTCCCTGCCTGCCTCCAGTATTGATCCCAGAATCCAGCTCAGGAAGAGGTGGCAACTAAGTAGTTTCAACTTCCAAGGGTGTGAGGTCAAGGATTCCAACAGGCCATTGCCGTGCCTGTATACTTAGGGAACTCCTATCTCTAAACACCCCTTGCTTTAGGGGTTTTCAGACATTTGAGCTTTGAAATTCTTTAGAAAGGGATGGGAGAAGTCAATGGTAAGTATGAATCCACTGAGAGTGCCGTGTCTGGAATTGTTAGCTGCTTAGCATTAGTGATATTAATGGGTGTCATCTCTCAGGTCCACCTACATGAAACTGTCATCTGTGCAGGACTGTCCCCCCTCCCAAATTACCTTAAAAGAGTTGCAGCTTGCAGGCTGTGATCCATTCTATACTGGAAGGTTGGGGCAATGTGGGATCTCCAGCATGTCTCTGAGAGTCTGCAACAGTTAAATCCATTTCAATTTCAACTGAAATAATTCCTCAGGATGGGAGAACGTGTTAGTTCTCAGATCAGGTAGTCATTAACTAAGCTGTCGTCCATCTTCTAACTTCAAACTTATTGATTTGTTTTGGGAAATAAAAATTAAAAACAAAAATTTATAAAAAGAGACAAGAATGAGTTTCATGTGCTGCCAACTCCAAAAGATACCATTTGAATTTATGAATAATGAATAGAAGGGCTTTCACTTGGACACAATTTTATTGGCTGCTACCAAATTTCCCAAGAAACAAATAACCATTAACTTATATACTGGTCACCTCTCAGGACACATTGAGAAATATGACGGGAACACCAGATGGTGCCAGAAATCATTTTTGGTGCAAAACGAGTCTTATAATTTATTACTTCTTGAGTTTCTTACCCTTAAAAAAGGCTCTGAGTATAGAGAAACACTGAAAATCTTCCAAAGGGAGAGCATGTACTGATTCAGATCAGCTAAATTAATACATGGGCGAGAAAGCCCCCTTACCTAATTCCTCACGCTGCAATTCTACAAAGGGTTGTAAGGGAGGTGAGGTGGATTAGGAAGTGAGAGACTGGTTGGCTCTGTTGATGCTGTTTAATAGCTGTTAGATCTCAGGAAAGTCTTCCAAGTCTTAGATATTTAAGTCTTCAAGTCTTCTCTCCTCATTGGTGATATCATGAAACCTACCTTTAGAATTGTTTCGAAAAATAAATAAATAAATAAATATAAAGGTACATTGTTAAATTATAAAGAATGAGTATTCTTAAGTTTAAATCCAACTCTTTTACATATTAGACTGCTTATATTAAAATTTGAAGGTACAAGCGTGTTTTCTGGAAATCAGAGGTGTCTGGGTCTATCATGATACTGCATTGATGAGAAACTGGTCAGGAAAGAGAAAACATTTCATAGGGGAATATAGGTTTCCTCATTTCATTCTATTTTACTTATTTATTTTTTGTTTTCTCATTTTAAAATTGCACCAAATGAATAAGACAGGAGCCATTATCCACCTTTTTTTTTTTTTTTTTCTTTTTCCTCGGATGTGAGGGAGAGTAGGATGATGTAGACTATGATCTGAGGAATCCTGGCTAGGTCCAAGGGCAGTGGCCGTCCTCAAACGCCATCTGGCAGGAGTAAGGAAACAAGTCCTTACCATAAAATTCTTCCTGGGTTAGGCCTTTTTGATTGTAAGAATTCAGGGAGCATGACATGAGACTGCAAAGGGAAACCTACTGGCATTGGCAGAATTTGTCCTTCAGTTTCCAGTCTATAAAATCAGATTCATAAATATGTGTGTCCTTATATTTGAAATTGCAAGCAACATTTAAAAACATGTTTTAAACTTGATTATGCTTAATTTTCCCTCTTTTATTTGGGAGAGGGACCATTTTGAAGAAGAAGAAAGTTGTTATCTTGAGTTTTTCTCTAGCCCCATTCTTCTTGGGAGCACAACCCACTTTACTGACAATGTCTCATTATTCCTCACAAAAAATGGTGTCTCCTGTGATTGCTTTTCGCCCAATTTCTTCTAGAAGAAATGAGATTGGAACCATTTGTGATAAATGAAAGAATTCAAAAAATTTCCAAGATCAGAATGAAAAGAACCTAGGTCTGATTTTTTTGGCAGAAGAAAAAAAAAATCACGAGGGTCTCTTGAGAAATAGAATCTACTGCTCAACCTCCCCTGAGACATGTATTTGCTGAACCAAGATGTCCCAAGTGTGCACTTCAAGGACTCTCCTGAAACTGAGCCCGAGCTCATTTCAAAAGCAAACCAAATTTGTTGGTTTCTGACTTATGCATATCGTTAGAGTCAGAGGAATGATGAGGAAGCAAGATTCTTATTTGCTAAATGAAATCTTGTTAAATCCATGTAGTAAAAGATGTCAAATGAATTTATATGGGAGATAGAGTGAAAATGAGAATTGCCACCATTTAGGCATGAGCAATATTTTGTGTTTATTATCCCCATCCTTCTCAAAGGAATTAGGAAAATTATACAATCCTCAAGATTGAAGGCAAGAATTACTGAATCATACTTGGGAATGACCTGCGACCTAGTCCAACCTTCCTCTCAAGATCATCCCTGAAAGGAGAGCATGCCCCTTCAGTGTGAACATACAGGATGACTGCATATTCATCTCATTGCTAGGCAGCTTCTAGGTTAGAAACTTCTTATGTTGAGCCAAAATTGTCTCAGTATAACTTCCATCCACTGGTCTTAAATTCTACCTCAACAATATACAATTTTTTCTTGCAAATTCCAGCCTCTCAAGAATTTGGAGACAGCTCCTTCATCCTTTCTTTGCAAGTCTTCTTTGGAGGAACCTGAAAGAAAATTACATGTTGTTTCCTCCAATGCTTTAGGCATCTTTGGTACTTGTTTGCAGAAGTCTGAAAGTCTATTTCCTCCTATGGATGACACCTCTAGATTACTTTTTGTCCTGATGAGAGCAGGCTGTTAGAACTGGACCAATGGAGCATCCTCAGTTAGCAGAGGTATTGAGATGTCTCAGCCACGGACAAAAAATAGGGTTACTCTTGGTTCTTCACTTTCCTAGGGCAATATATATATAATTTCAGCTGTCTCGTATCTCCCTAGTGCCTATTATTGGAATGGCCATGAAGGTTGCAACCCCAGAAACCAACTCCAGATTTTTTCTGATACTTGAAGTCCAGTCAGCATTGCGCTTCACTGTCCCTTATTAGTTGAAAGCGGTTGAAAGTGCCTTTGGAGCAGCCAATGATGCCATTGATCAGCTTGGACTGATCAAGAGCAAAGTAGCCATGGCCTGGTTTTTCCCGTTAGCCTTCCAGTTTCTAAGAAAAAATAAAACTGTTTTTAATAAAGACACTGGTTGGAGTAGCTAGGATCAGAGGCTTAAGGTTGATGGGTCATTCAATAGCAAACCACCAAGCTCAGAGGTTCCCTGCTTCACTTCATCTTTGGGGGTTGGATGTCTGTCCTGTGACAATGGTGCTGATGGCCTAATGGTTTACACATTGTGCTGCTTTGTTTGATGTGCACAGTATTCCTATTGAGGTATTTCTGATGGGCTAAACCTCCTCCTATTTAAGTCATGAGTGGTTGGGATAATTTTTTCACATTCAGATATTTTTATAAAAAGAAAAAGTTAACTCACCATCTGGAAGGGCCAGAAAAGTCAAATTCGAATTCTAAATTCAAGACATAATCCCTTAATATTTAAGTAGAAAATAGGAGAGGAAGCCAGTGCTTTGTTTTTTAAATCAACTTTATTGAGTTGTAAATTATATACCATTATATACAATGCACCCATTTTATTTGTACATTTCTATGAGTTTTTAAAAATGTATAAACCCTTGTAACCACTGCCACAATAAAGAAATAGAACACTTCTATAATTTTAGAAAGTTCCTCTATGTTCCTTACCAGACAATTCTGATACCAGCAATCTTAACCCAAAGCAAACATCAGTTGGCTTTCTGTCAATTTTATATTAGATTTGTCTTTTCTAGAGTTTTATATGAATGGAATCGCAAAGTATGCATTCTTTTATATCCGGCTTCTTTCACTCAGCATAAGGTTCTTGAGAGTCATCCATGTTGTTGCGTGTATAAATAGGTCATTCTTTTTATTGCTGAGTATTATTCCATTGTAGGGATGTATGTTTATTCATCATCCGTTGATGCGCATTTATGTAAAAGGGCTTGTGTGGATATAGATTTTCATTTGTCTTGGGTAAACACCTGGGAGTGGATAAATGTTATGATAAATGTTATGTTTAACTTTATAACAAATGGTCAAATTGTTTTCCAATGTGGTTGTAGCATTCTACATTACTACCAGCAGTGTATGAAAGTTCCAATTTCTCCACATTTTTGTCAACACTAGTATATTTAGTCCTTTTAATTTTAACATTCCAATGGGATGTAGAGGCATTTCATTGGTTCACATTCAAAGGTTCACATTCCTTTGATGACTAATGTTAATCATATTTTTGGTATACACTGATATTTGCATACTGTTTCTGAATTATCAATGCAAATGTTTTGTCCATTTTTTTAATTGGGTACTTGCCTTATAATTAAGTTGTAAGTGCTTTTACAGATATATATCCTTTGTCATATATACATATGTTATTGATGTGATTATATATGTGAGGTATATATGTGAGATATATATATTTTCAACCAGTTAATAGACTATCTTTCCATTTTTAAAAAGTAGTCTTTTGAAGAACAGAAATTTTAAACTTGCTTTTTATTTTTTTCGTAGGATATCTTTGCCTACTCCAAAGTTACAAATATTATAACACAAATATGTTTATGCATGTTTAACTTATAGCAGTCCACCTTTAAGTAATATTACATCACTCCACTTAGAATGTAAGAACTTAAAAACATCATACTTTCATTTTTCCCTTCCCATCCCTTGTGCCTTTGTTTTCATACATTTTACTTCTACAAGTGTTATAAATTTCACAATACATTTTTATTATTTTTAAATCAGTGCTCTTTTGGGCAGGTCCAGTGGCGCAAGCGGTTGAGTGCGTGCATTCCACTGCGGCGGCCCGGGGTTCGCTGGTTCAGATCCCGGGCGTGAAACGACGCACTGCTTGGCAGGCCGTGCTGTGGTGGCGTCCCATATAAAGTGAAGGAAGATGGGCATGGATGTTAGCCCAGGGCCAGTCTTCCTCTGGAATAAGAGAAAAAAAAAAGAGGAGGATTGGCAGATGTTAGCACAGGGCTGATCTCCTCCCCCAAAAAACAAAACAAAACAAATAAATAAATAAATGCTCTTTTAAGAAATTAAAATTTTTCATTTATATTTACATACACATTTACCATTTCTGGCACTTTTCATTCCTTTTACTAGACCCAAGTTTCTGTACGGTATCGTTTTCTCTCTAACTGAAGAATTTCCATTAATATTTTTTTGGAATAATGCTGTAGACAAGTTATCTCAGATTTTGTTTGTCTGAAACTCTTTACTTTTGCCTGCATTTTTGAAAGTCTTTTGCACTGTGAATAGAATCTTGGTTCTTTTACTAAAGTGACCCTTGCTGGTCTCTTCTGAATGCCGCAGGTGGTCAATGAGGACTTTCCTTTCCGGTTGGTTAAAGATTGACTGCCTTTGCATGTTGTGCATCATTTGAAAATTGTTCAGCTTATAGCTCCCCAGTCATGCTTTCCTTGGCAACATGCAGTGTAGTCTTATGCAAGCACAGCTCAGTATTCAGCAGACTCAAGGAGACTCCAATCAGACTTCTGGAGTTCTTTTCCATAGCACATTCCTTCTCTAGAACTCTTTCCTGCACTTTCCAGCTGCCCCATCTTCCCTGGACTCTACTCTAATCTCTGTCTCCTCAACTCAGAAAGATCCCCTTGCTCTGCTTGGAGTCCCCCTCTCTGCACTGCAGTCCAGGATATGCTTCTAGGCAGAAATCTGGGGTGATTATAGAATTCACCTTGACATTTTCACTTTGTGGCTCATAGAAGCGTCTGTATTCAAAAGTATATTATAGCTCTATTAGAGTCTAGAATGACGCTTCTGCCTAATACAACTAGAAAACTGGACAGAATGTATAAAACAATTGTTTACAGATATTGGAAAATAACAGAGGACTGTGATCCCAGAGAGAAGGGAAATGATGCTCTTGCCACTACATCATAATATTTTTCCAGAACTCTATATAGCTTATCATTTTTTTCTGTCATCAAATCTGTAAGGAGAATAAATAAAATTTCTTCCCTTAACTTCTTATCCTTCTCAAGTGCTTGTGTGCTCATTTGTTTTTTTGGCGAATATTTTATATTGGACATTTTCAGTAGATTAATGGTTAAAATTCAAGTTTTGACACCTGAAGAAGTGAAGATGCATACCATATTTAAAGTATAGTGAGGAATAAGTATAGTTGGGAAAAGTCATTGATGTCAAAATGAGGGATTCTCTGGGCTAGTTATTAGATTTCACATTCTTCTCAGAGTGCTTTGGTGAATTCATCCATTCTTTTTCTTCTGTCTTTGAATCTGTCATAACATGTAAGTAAGCATTTTTTTTTAATCCTGAAGTACAGCAGTTTTAAAAATTTCATTCCACTGAAAGTCTAAAATAAAATAATTATTTACTGGAAAGTTAACAAGTAAATAGTATTTTCTGAGGATGCCATTTCCTTGTTTGTTCTGGGCTCCTGGCATTTAGCTTTTCTTGACTCTACATGCCTGGTAAACACTAGAAATGGGAAGAACATACATCATAAACTTCTGGAGAACTAAAGAAAATCAAGCCTCTGTGAGGGTACCATAGCTTCTTGGTTGCTCGTACTTCACCATAAGTTGAGGAAAGAATCCTGATGTGATAGGACCATTTGAGTTTTTTCACTTCCCTTTATCAGTGTGTGGTTAACATAATCAAGACACCCATCAATTCTCACTCTATGGATTTCTGGAGATCGTCTTAACTCAAAGAAAAAAGTTCACGTGGGATGGGTAACTGGGTAGCAAGGTGGAGGACCACATGGTCTAACTTCTTGTTTCGCTAAATATGCAAGGCTCTTTCAAATCCTTTGTTTACAATCCTATCCTCTCTCCAAACCAAATGTTACACACAGTGTTTTCTCTTCCTGAAATGTCCTCCTCTACCCTGTCCACTAGGAAAACTTTAGTCACTATTTAAATCTCAATTCAAATGCTTCTCTGTGAAGTTTTCCCTTCCTTAGTCAAGCAAATATATCTCCCACTTTTCCTATGCTTCGTATGCATTCAATACAACAGTAACCTTGCTGTATGTGGTTATTTATTTGCATGTTGATCTCCACACTGGACTCTGATTTCCTTAAGTCCAGGGCCATGTGATGTCTACCTCTTTAATCCGGAGGGCCTGTCAAAATTCAAATTCTAATGCCTAGGCACCCACATATTCTTTACGTATACGTAGGGTCATTCTTAAAAGTGACTGCCACTTCTTTCTGTTCCTTTGCTAATTTGGGCCTTATATGGTTACCAGGGTGTTCTTTCAGCTTATGGTATTTTGGACAGTAGAGCTACTCCTCTGTTCTGCATTAAGAAAGAGTAATTAGTCTCAAATTACTTTGAGTTTGCATTAGATTACTAATTTACATTTGAAATATAAATTAGTTGAATTATTGAGACTAAATGCATCGCATTTGTTCACGTAGTCACAATAAGTCTTCCTATGTTAAAGAAATCATAGAGAAGGTGATACTTTGTTCATTTGATTTTTCTTTGTTCAATTTGCAGTGTCTTAAATGTTGGAAAGGTCACTGAGAGTACGGGACCGCCGGTTGACCCGTGAGCTGCTTCCAGTCAATAGAAGACTCCTCCCCCCCTCCCCTGTCCTCGGATTGTATGTCCTACCAGCTGTTCCCACAGTAGAAGCCAATTTCAAAGACACAACTTTGAGAGAGCAATGTGTTGTTGAGACCATCTGGATGGTATACATGACTGAACAGGCCTCTCTACAAACTTTTAAGATTCTGGCGCCCGGGGCAGAGATCTACTCCTCTTGCGGCTGGCCAAGAGAGGACTCGTATTTAAGTTGCTTGGTTATTAAACCTGCCACCTACCAATCTGGAGTGGTGTGCCTCTTTCTTCTATCTCTCTGCGCCCTCTATGCACAGGGACCAGTTTCAGATGTCACCCAGGAAGCTCCTGAGGCTGTGAATCAACACTGAAATAACAAGAATGGCCTTATGTCCTTGCATTCGTACCAACTCTTACATTTTATGTGGCCCCTTCAGGGTATATTTTCAATTCACAAAGATGCTTTGTTGCAGGCAATGTGCTTGGCACCTGTAACACAAGGAATAATACTACAAGGTCTCTATCCTTTAGAAGTCACAGTTAGATTTTATAAAATACCATATAAGAGCTTATAAAATACACTCACACACATGTAGACACATACTCGCACATATAGATACACAGTGGAAACTCAAATGAGAGGGAAATATATTCCATCTACATTTGACACATATTGACGTTGGTTGCCTTCTCCTAATCCTGATAAGAATCCTGTGAGGCAGGTGTATCGATTAGGTTCATACTCAATAGTGAATGATAATTATCCCCAATCCCGTTAGAGGCTTAAGCATGAAATGTATTTATTTCTTTTCTAAGTAAAAGAAGCCAGAGAGTAGGTATCCCAAGGCTAGTACAGTGATTTTATGGTCACAGAGGAGGCAGGGTCCTTCCAGTTTTCCTCCATGGAATCGCTAGATTATGACCTTCACATCAGCAAGGTTCACAGTGAACGTTTGAGCTTGGAGGGGAGGAGTGTATATCCTTTCTTTAAGAAGACTTGTGGAAGTCTCATGCTATATTTCCATGCTGGTAGGAAATCAGCGGTCTGCAACAAAGTACGTGTTGTCATTGGACCTTGCAGGGGAAGAACTGCAGGCACAGGGAGTAATGTGAGGGGGCATGGAGTGAGACCTGGATTCTTGGTCAGTTCAGTCATTCCCTAAAGAAGAGACTTGGAGCAAATCACTCATTTCTGTGCATGTGACTCTTGTCACTGAAAAATCTGGTATTATCTCCTGTATGAGAGATACTTTGTTATGATTAAATGGCAGAGCACAAGTGAAAACAACGGCAAACTCTGAAGTGCCATACTAAGTAGTTCTCAGTGCATCTGAAATTTTGGTTATGTGCTCATCATTAGATTAGTCAAACGATGAAATATAAGGTGGTGCTTAATGATTTCAAAAGAAAGCAGATAGAAGATTTTTCAAGAATTACAGCCATATAGCTATTTCCTTTAACAAACATATGGATTTGCTCCCCTTTGACTTTAGAGCTCCTGTATATTGTTTTTTTTCCCGGGAAGATCAAGATGTGCATTTTTCTGGGGATGCTTCTTAGAGTAAGAAAGGTGAATCCAGCTTCATTCTAGTTTGCGTTCAGAATGAATGAGACTGGGAGAACTTGTGAAAGCCGAGACCACAAACAACTCCTGAGGAATGTCACATCTTGCTAACCTGGCCACTTTGTGGGGACAGAACTAGAGCCTGGGAAATTGGGGCAGGTACAGAAGAGTTCTTGGGAAACTATGGTCCTATTCTGTGTCCCAACCTCAGAATGGTGAGTTTTTATTAGAGCTTTGCCAGGGAATGAGCACTTTAGAGAATGCAGCTAGCTATTTGGGGACTTAATTTCCTTTCATAGGACCTACTCATTTGTCCTTGATTTATAAGTTGTTTCTTCAAAGTCATTTCTTATTGTCTGCTGATTTAATTAGCTTTTCTGATGAAGTGAGTTCAAAATAAAGTAAGTTCCATGATTCCACTCTATAGGGGAGAAATTGAGGTACAGACAGAAATAACAAGTGATTCCTAAGAGGATGGGGCACGTACAGTTCTGCTGCTTACCAGTTCTGGATCCTTGAACAAGTTATTTAACATTTCTAACATTTAGTTTCCTCATCTGTAAAATGGGGCTAACAACCCTACCTCTCAAAGCTATTGTGAGAGTTAAACAAAAGCATCCAGTGCAGTGTCTAGCACACAGAACTTGTTCATCACTCAATGAATGATGCTTGTTATCATTCACTCCAGGTCAGGGCTGTGTTAAGACACCCAGGACTCCTGATTGAAGTCTAATGCTCTTTCTACTTCATGACAATATCTTTCCTGACCCCTCACTGTGACCACAGTCAAAATGTGGGCTGCCTTCCACTCCTCTCTTTACCTGGGTGGGAAATAGTGCGAGAGACACAGGAGTCTGCCTAGATCATGGACGGTGTGATATAGTGAGAGATCTTAGAATGGTAAAACAAGAAGGGACCTAAGATGTTTACTTGCCCCCTCAATTTACAGATGGAGAAACTGAGGCCCAAAGAGGGGAAGGACTTTCCAGAAATCAACAGCTTTGTTTTTATCTTAGTGATTTTTTTTAACATTTCTGGATTGCAGCAAAGCCCAAGTATTTATGGATTTGTCTGTTCTGCCTTGTCTGGCCTTGTATGAGAAGGGCAACATTTAGCACAGAAAGAAAGTAAAGCCCAATTATGGCTGCCTGCAACAGCTGGCACAGTTAGAATTTTAATATACACTAAATAGTGGTTTTACAATTCTCCATTTGCAGCAGGCTGTCTTCTCCTGCATGTCACTAATGAAATATATTACCCTAGTTCACCACGGATAGAATGGGTCAATGAATGTTGCAGTAGTTTGAAAGGGATAAAGCACTGTTCAAATGCTTTGTATGAAATGTCATTGGGCTTATTAGTATTGCTATCTTGATTGTTAAAATTCTCAGCATTGCATAGCTTTGCAACCAGAATTATTCTTTGAAATATCATTTTTGTGCACCAGTCAGGAAACTAAGCTTTTGATGAGGAAGGGGTGGGAAGAGGTCTGATCTTATAGGAGAGATTCTCTTGGAAGAATTCTAGTGTTGTAAATCCTGAATAGGACCTTAAAGATTTCTAATGTACTCCCCTGAATTTTAGGATGAGAAAAATAAGGCCTAGAGCAAAGAAATCATTTGCTCTAGGTCCCATAACCAGATGGTGACAGAACAGGGACCAAGTCCCTTGATTTGGAAGACAATATACAGAACTCACATATAGTTTGTTTTTGTTCTTTAGAATCCATAGGAAGAAGTAGAGAGTTCAGGTAACACATTACAAAACATTTAAATTCAGATGAAAAGTCAATGAGCAGAAAAATAAAAGAAAGGAAAGAAAAAAAAAATGCTGCCTGGTGATTACTTTTCAAGCAAAATATAGGCTAGATTGTCAGATCTCTGAAACAGGCATTTTTACTCTTGTAACACTGAGCTGAGCGCATAGAATGTATGTAAATAATCAATTAAGCAACTAAAAAAGTTCTGAGATGAGCTAAATCATTTCATTTCTTGGGTAATAACTGCCTTTTTGGTTACTTAGGCGTCAACTTAAAAACGAAATTCACCTCGTATTTTATCCTCAAAACAAGTTTATTCAGGAATAGCCAAAAGAATTGCAATTTGGGATGTGCATGCTATGGCAAATCCAGAAAACAAAGGAGAGGAGCTGCTTTAATAGAGATAAAGGGGGAATAGGGAGGGGCTGTTCTGGATGAAAATCCATTGGGGGAAAGTAACAGTTCAGGGAGAGAGCGGCTTCTCATTGGCTGAGCTGCAGCATTTCTCGTTGGCTGGGCTCTTGCCAGGTGAGGAGAAAAATCTTCCTTTAGTAGTAAAGTAGTTTTACTTCCTGTTGAAGATGCAAGTGTACGTCTCCTCCTGTTTGGTATACTTGATATTGTGTGATAGGGCATGAGAGCTCCTCCTATAGGGCTTCCCAACTCCAATTTAGTTAAGATTTCTTTTATTAATTTCCATACAGGCAAGCCCAGAGAGAGAAGGCACTGCCCACCTGCTTGTCTATATCAGGGCTTCAGGTCACAGGGTTGGGGTTGGTGACCAGTTTCTGCTCTTGCAAGCTGAGAGGTCAAATCTTCAGGCATGCAGCTCATTTCACCGAGGTGTAAGTCCTATAAAGGGTGAAGTTGGCTTTGCTGGGCCCTGGCTGTGTTTTACATGTTGGGCATTTCTCGCCTGTGAGCCAGGCCAAAGCTAAACAGTTCTGGGTCCATGGTAGGGCCCAAGAACAGCAGCATGTTCCCTTTGGAGCTGGGATAGAAAATCCCAGCCCTCCAGACATCCTGTGGTTTGCTGAATGTGCCTGTGGAAGGGGACCACTTCCGTGCAAAGGCCTTAAAGGAGACCTTGAACCAGGAGGACAGATTTCTGGTGATGCCAGTGCAGAGCCAGGCTCCACTGTGGGCCTCTCCCTTTGCACCTCACAGATATGGGCTTCATCCAGTCTGTGCCCCTAGATTGCTGCAAAGTTAGGAGATAGCCTGTTCCAAAGACAGTCCTTGCCAAAGAAGCATGTTTTCTTTATTGTTTCTGTTCATTAGCCCTGCTGGTTCAATAATACTTTAGCAAAAATAACATTAATAATAACAACAACACTGATAATATTAAAAAGAACCATTAATTAAGTGACTATTATTTTCAGATACTTTACAAACATTATCTTATCTAAACTTTACACAACCTTTGGAGGAAGGTATTATTCAACCCATTTCACAGACATGGACTTTGAAACTCAGAACAGTGAACCGAGTTGTTCAGGGTCACATAAGCTACATAAGCTCCTAAGGAACAGATTGCATACTTGAAACAATTCCTCTCATCCTGAAGTCAGTGTCCTTTCTAGAGCATTACATATTTGCACATTTCTTTACAGTTTACAAACCAGATTCACTTGTACTAACTCATGGATTTTTGAAACAACCTTGTGACCTAGCTTTTATTTTGATCTTTATTTTACACTTTAGGGCACTGCCCACATTTATATTTCTAGGAAGTGGAAAAGCTGGGATTTAGATCTGGGTCTCACTGGCATTAGAAAAAAATGGATGGATTTTGGAGTAGCTCACTACTGTAATGACCTGGGATTCTGGGAATACCTGCATCATGCCTGGATCACAGCCATCTCTCCTCGTGGGTTCCTGACGGAGACATACTCACAGGATGTTATGGAAAACAGAAGTGAAGAGCACCTTATTATTAGCTGAGAATTGGCACAAAAACCCAATGCAGGAAATTCTGACAAACCCATCAGAACTACGTGGAACACTGTTCAAGTACTCGGGCTCAGTCTACAGCAGATCCCGAGGCCGCTTCATTCCTGTGCTGAGCTTGCATCTCGGATTTTGCCCCATGTGGCCCTTTGAATGGACGGACCAGCAAAAGGGAATCAAAGGGTTGCAACCAGGATCTGACTTTTAGTGCACACTGACCCGCAATCATTAGTGTAGCTTCTATCAGCATGGGAAAAGGAACAGAGGAAGAAAGAGGAAATAAAATTGTTTTCCCTTCATTCATATTTGGTTTTGAAGGGTAAGCCACCATGTTGCCTCTTCCTACTTCAAATGCCCGGAAATGTTGGGTTTGGACACAGATAACCTTGCCTGCCTTTCCTCTCCAAATTAGCCCTATCCCTAATTTGTCAGATACCAGGACTCCTCACTTGTCTCCTACTCACGTGTTGGATTTTTGTCAAACCTTTCAGAATACCAAAAATCTCAGTTTCTTTTCCCCCCAGGGTTGGCTGTTGATGCTATTGTTTCTTTGAGGGCCATAGTTCTCTGTCTATTGTTAATAAGTGGCACAAAAGATCCATCTATCCATCCAATCATTTAACCCAAAAATGAAAATGTAAAATTGAGTACCTTTTAGATGTCTGGTTTTGCTAATATAAGAGTGACACAATATATTGGTGGAATAAAATAAATAATATTTACTGGGGAAATAGCTGGGTATGGAATTAATCTCAATATCAAGATCATTACTGAAGCAGTGATGGAGCGTTATTATATAATTTATGCAAGTGACTACCAGGTTTCGACTCAGACCAGACTCTAGCATCAGCCGTACATCCGTGCTTATGCCAAATGCAAACAAAATTATTGGTGGTCAGGTTTCATTGTAATTCAGCTCTGCTAACTAAATGTGGAAGATGAATATTTAAACAGATCATTAAGCAGGCACTTGATGTGCAGTGGGTGTTGATGAGGAAGCAGATGAATTCTGGCATCGGAGTCAAGTTGTCTGAATTTTCAGCTTGGACTTGCACTAACTAACATTGTGATCCTGGCTAATTCCCCTTTCTGGGTCTCAGCTTTCTCGTAGTAAGATGAGAGGAGGGCGGCTCTTAAATGCTGTAGATCTAAAATTTTATGGTGTCACAGTTACTTGCAAAAGGAAGAATGGTAAATTGCCTGAAAAGCCCTAGTTTCCTTATCTCTGAAAGTCCAATTTCAGCTCCCTTTTCAAGCTTCAGCTTAAAGAGCATCTCCTCTATGAAGCTTGTCCTGATTCCCTGATGAAGTAACTCCTCCTGTCTTTCAACCTCAATGCACTTCAACAAGTGCAGCTTGTGCAACTTAACACTTTGTACTTTGTGTTATCATCATTGTTTGTGACCATATCTTAGTTGTCTACTAAACTTGCAGAAATCCTTACTAGCAAGGTAGACATTTAATCCGTTTCTCTATCTCTCATAGTTCCTGGCACAATGGCTGGCACAGAGTGGGTATTTAAGTGTTTGTTGTGTGATGATTAAGTAAATCAGTGACTATCTGGCTGACTGAATAAATGAAAGAATGTGTACATAAATGAAGAAATAGGTGAATGAATGTGTGTTGGAGACGGGAAAGGACTGATGGATATAATGTCTGTAAACCAATATTGTTCAATGTGATAGCTCTTACTCTGTGTGAGGCATTGTGCTAAATATTTTATATATACGATCTCACTGAGCCTCACAGCAACATGTATAGTAGTTGTTGTCATTTCCATTTTAAAGATGAAAAAGCTGAGATTTAGAAAAACTAAGCAATTTACCCAAAGATTTGGAACCCCAATGTGTCTGACCACAGCGACCATGTCTGTAGCCACTAGACTATATGCCTATCATCTCCAAGGGATAAGACAGAGAGCAAAGAAAGATGTTTACAAGGATGCAGTTATACATCAACTATTGGAGTTCAAATAGCTGAGTCATCTCTTCAGTATTTGTTATTTGTGTCTGCTTTCCTTTTGGAGTCTTACAAAACATGACAATTTCATTTTCAATGTTCCAGCAATTTGTAGCCCTTTCTTCTCAAATGAGACCACAGAAGAATTTCAGACTTACTGGCTAACAACCCATTATATTGCCCCAGTGTCAACTTTAGTGTTCACCTTGGTTGCACTTTAGACTGAAAAATCTATGCAACTATGTATAGTTTCATTACAATTATATTTGAAAGCTTCAGAAATACTCTATTTTAGTGAGATATTGGCCTAAGAGACACACATCAACTCAAGTTGAAAATGTTTCCCTGTTGTAAGAGGTTCAGTGGATTCTATCGGGGACGTAAAAAGGAACTTTCCAACCCAAACGAATGGACTGAGTGCACACTGTATTATATAGGGAAGGGTAAAGGCGAAATTTAGCAAATAGATATGGAAAATACAGGAAGTAGCTATATACAAAGAAACATCAGACTGGGTACTTATGACATCCAAATACGTCAATAAAAAGAGGAAACAACATCAGATTGATCGAAAAAAGAGAAACATCAGATCGATCGAGAGAGAAACATCAGATCAGGTACTTACAACATCCAAGCCCTTATACCAGGGAGAGTCCTTTTAACTGACACGGCTAGGTGGGAGTGCTGATGGAAAGAGGTCCTGGACAAAGCGTCCCCCCCACAGGCGAGACTCTCACCAGGCCTCAGTTTCCAGCAGCTTACATAGTATGAGTAATCTCCAGAGTAAGCGTTTGGTGTTCTCATGCACAAATGGTTATCAGTTGTGTACGTGCATTGAGCTCCTTGGTTATCAACCTAGCCAGACACAGATAGCCAGTCCGTCCTGGGCTATGATGCCCAGAGTCTTGTAATCTTACAAATTGCAACTATCTCTGTGGGAGAAGGGCCTGTTCCCACCACACAGAAAGCCGCTTTATATTTCTTTGTGTGCTGGTGGCTGTAGGTTCATGGAAGGGCCAAATGTGGCTGTACTCATGTCAAGACATTCTCTCAGAATTCTTGGGTTGTTGGGCTGTGTAATGTTCTTGATGGTTAAGCTTGTTTTGTATGTAGAGTGATAATGTAACATGAATTCAGGATGTAGAATAATAAGCCAAGAATATCTATGACTCAACATTGGCCTCAATCATACTTTGTAGTTAGGGTAAATGTACAGGGGGCAATAATGGTGTACAACATCATTTATTCTTATTCTTATTTTAATTTTTACAAAATAGACATTTTTTTAGAGTAGTTTTAGGTTCACAGCAAAATGGAATGGAAAATACAAATTCCCATATGCCCTCTGCCCCCAAACAACTATAGTCTCCGGCATTATCACCATCCTCCACAAGAGTGGTAAATTTGTTACAATTATGAACCTGCGTTGACCATCATTATCACTCAAAGTTCATATTTTACAATAAGCTTCACTCTAGGTGTCATACATTCTACAGATTTTGACAATATATATGTATCCACCCTTATGGTATCATACAGAATAGTTTTGCAGCCCTCAAAATCTTCTGTGCTCTGTCTATTCTTCCCTCCATCCCCCCTACCCCCTGGCAACCACTGATCTTTATACTATCTCCGTAGTTTTGCCTTTTCCAGAATATCATATAGTTGGAATCACACAGTATGTAGCCTTTTCAAACTGGCTTCTTTCACTTAGTAACGTGCATTTAAAGTTCCTCCATGTCTTTTCATGGCTTGATATCTCTTTTGCATGTGTGTGTGTGTGCTGACTAATATTTCATTGTCTGGATGTCCCACAGTTCATTTATCCATTCACCTACTGAAGGACATGTTGGTTGCTTCCACATTGTAGCAATTATGAATGAAGCTGCTATAAATATCTGTGTGCAGGTTTTTGTGTAGACATATGTTTTCAATTCATTTGGGTAGACGCCAAGGAGTGCAATTACCGGATCTTATGGTAAGTGTGTGTTTAGTTTTGTAAGTGTTGGTTTGCAACCTTGGGAACTTCCCAGGTGAAATCTGAAACTGGCCCCCATACATGGAGAGCAAGGAGAGATTGAAGGAAGAGGCAGAGCACTCCAAATGGGTAGGTGACAGGTTTAATAAGCAAGGGAACTTACATACGAGTTTTGTCTTGAGTGGCTGCAAGATGAGTAGATCTCCACACCTGCTGGCAAGAATCTCAAGTTTATATAGAGGGCTTAACTGGGTTCAGTCATGTATACTGTCCAGATGGTCTCAACAGTACATTGCTCTTTCAAGGCTACATCCTTTAAAATGGCTCACACTGTGGGAACGCTGGGCAGAACATACATTCCAAGGACAGGGGTGGGGGTGAGGAGCTTCTGATTGCGTGGGTCCAGCTTGTGT
The DNA here is from genome assembly GCF_057802395.1 of Ceratotherium simum simum. Taxonomy (NCBI): domain Eukaryota; kingdom Metazoa; phylum Chordata; class Mammalia; order Perissodactyla; family Rhinocerotidae; genus Ceratotherium; species Ceratotherium simum. The sequence goes on along the minus strand of NC_141910.1, from coordinate 61,316,417 downwards.
GTCGACCAGTAGTCACATCGTCTTGGTAACCTTCTCCAACAGTAAGAAACTGTCAAACTATTTTTCAAAGTCTCTGTACCATATAGTATTCCCACCAGCAATGAATGAGAGTTTATCTGCATTCTTGCCAACAATTGGTGTTTGTCAGTGTTCCGGATTTTGGCCATTCTAAAAGATGTGTAGTTTTATCCTATTGTTTTAATTTGCATTTTAGTAATGGAATATGATGTGGAGCATTTTTCATATACTTACTTGTCATTTGTATATCTTCTTTGATGAGATGTCTCTTCAGGTCTTCTACCTATATTTTAATCAGGGTATTAATAATTCATTGTTGATTTTTAACAGTTCTTTGTATATTTCATATAACAGTTCTTTATCAGACATGTCTGTTGCAATTATTTTCTTCCAGTCTGAAGCTTGCCTTCTTATTCTCTTGACAGTGTATTTTGCAGAGCTGAAGTTTTTTATTTTAATGAAATCCAGCTTATCAATTATTTCTTTAATGGATTATGCCTTTGGTATTTTACCTAAAAAGTCATTGCCATGTCCAAGGTCATCTAGATGTTCTCCAAGGTTATCTTCTAAGAGTTTTATAGTTTTGCCTTTTACATTTAGGTCTATGATCCATTTTGAGTTAATTTTTGTGAAGAGTGTAGGGTCTGTGTCTAGATTCACTTTTTTACATGTGGATATCCAATTGTTCCAATACCATCTGTTAAAGAGAGTGTCTTTCTCCATTGTATTGCCTGTGCTCCTTTGTCAAAGATCAATTGACTATACTTATGTGGATCTATTTTGGGGCTCCATGTTGTTCCATTGATCTGCTTGTCTATTCTTTCACCAATACCACACTGTTTTGATTACTGTAGTTTTACAGTAAGTTTTGAAATTGGCTAGAATCAGTCCTCCAATCTTTTTCAAGTTGGGAAGAACTAACATTTTGACAATATTGAATTTTCCTGTTCATGAACATGGAATATCTCTCTGTTTATTCAGCTCTTCTGTGATTTCTTTCAATAGAGTTTCATAGTTTTCCTCATATAGATCTTGTACATGTTTTGTTAGGTTTATACCTACATATTTAATTTTGAGGGGATGCTAAAATAAGTAGTATTATGTCTTTAACTTTAAACTCCAATTGTTCATTGCTGGCATATAGGAAAGGGATTGACTTTCGTATATTAACTTTGTATCCTGCAACTTTGTTATATGCTATAATCACTTATTAGTACCAAGAGTTTTTTATGTTGATTCTTTGGGATTTTCTACATAGACCATCATGTCATTTGCAAACAATGAGAGTTTTATGTCTTCCTTCTCGATCTGTATATCTTTTATTTCATTTTCTTGTCTTAATGCATTAGCTAGGACTTCCAGTACAATGTTGAAAAGGAGTGGTGAGAGAGGACATACTTTATTTGTTCCTGATCTTAGCAGAAAAGCTTTTAGTTTCTTACCATTAAGTATGATGTTAGCTGTAGGTTTTCTGTACATATTCTTTATTAAGTTGAGGAAGTTCCTCTCGCTCCCTAATTTTCTGAACATTTTTATCATGAATGTGTGTTGGATTTTGTCAAATGCCTTTTCTACCTCTATTGATATGACTATGTGATTTTTCTTCTTTAGATTGATTATATTAATTGATTTTAAAGAATTGAATCAGTTTTGCATCCTTGGGATAAATCCAACTTGGTTGTGGTGTATAAATCTTTTTATATATTGTTGGATTTGATTTGCTAGTATTTTGTTAAAGATTTTTGCATGTCATCATTTACATTTATTGCGTCAATTATCCTGCAATTCAGATTAAGTTAAAACACATTCTGTTGTTGAGTCCAACAAAAATATTACAAAAATAGTATTCTTATATAGAAAATACAGGATTATGGAAAAGATAATTAATATTTATTATCTCTACTAATTATATTACTTAATTTAATTGTTATATGTAATATGGTAATAAGTGTTGCTATTTCCATTTTTCAGATGAGAAAGTAATTTTCCCTTTATTTAATCCTCAATACATTTTATTTGTGTATAGCATAATTTGTAGGAAGTGATTAAACTCAGCTCCAATATCCCTCCAGTAAGTAGCTGAGCCAAGACTTGAACCCAGATCTACCTGATTACAAAGTCCACATTCTTTCCACTATAGCATATAGAGGGCAGCTTACTTTAGGCTGATGAATTTCATTATCCTTGGAGGTAATGCTGAAGAGGGAGAAAGTCATCAGAATTTATAGTTCTTCAAACAACAGATGTAAGGCTCTGCCTGTGCTTAGTTCTTCTAGAGACTTCAGGTCATCTGGATAGTCTCAGGGCTTCCTAGGAGAATGCGTAGGAAAAATGTCTTCCACTCCAGCTGACTCCTCATCTAGAGGCAAGGACTTATATTCCGACAGTCACTGGTTCAGAGGTCCAGTCATAAATACCACCTCTCATGTGGCCTCAAGGGTACCTCTTTTCTTCCAATTGGACTCTAGGGCCGTGTTTTATTGTTTCAATGATGAACTATGGACATTCAATTAGTCTTCATCATGTGTCTGTAGGTGGCCAAGTTCCCTGTCCATAAGGCTGATTATTTGCCTCAGGTCCCTTTCTCAGTTATAAACAGATACTAGTCTAGCCGCAGTGGGGCCACGATGTCCAGCCAAGTTCTTTTTCAGTCCTGTCTCCCTGGCTTGGGTCCCATTATATCCTCCTTGGCTACTATTCAGAGCCATGTTATATATGGACAGATTTCCTGGAATAATGGGCAACAGTGATCCAGCTCTGGAGCATCTGTCCAAAGTTCAGATATCCTGCTGCTATTTACCTGAGCTAGGGAAGAATGGAGATTGTGACCACCTCTTTTCCAACACTTGCACTGCCATCTGAACCTTCCAGCTGCCCTTTCCAGAACCAGCATCTGTAATAAGTTCCTCCTTAGTTCTGGTACACTCCATATTCCTGCAGCCCCATTTTCCATCAAATCTATGTCAGGATATTATGAATGTCTATGCAGGATGCACTGTGAAGTCCAGTTCTTTGATATTACCTCTCTTGTTCAGAGCTGCAAAGAACCAGCCTTGGCTGAGCTGTCCTGACCAAAAGGGCAGTCGGTATTATGACAATTTTCATAGTAATACTTTCCAATGTGGCTGTTTCTGGCTTGGGAAGGCTAAGATTTTTGATAAGCTCAGACACACTGTATTTAAATTATTGCATAAACAGATTTGATTGATTATGACAACTCACAAATCTTATGAAGCGGCTTGACCAGTGCAACCTCGAGAGCACTTCAACACTGCTGCCAAATTAGTCCAGGCTGATCCTAAGACTAGACAGTCCTTTGCTGTGAGTAACTCATGCAGCTGTACAAACATGCCTCAGATCTATTTGTGTCTTTAATCCAATTGGATTCCACTGGGACATGCTTTCTTTCTTATACTTCTATGATTTATGGTCATAGTGATAAGCCTTCTATAAACCTGAGGCTTTTAAGGGTTTTGGCATCTTGGCCTGGGAAAGTCATCAGGTTTCGTGAAAACAGAGTTGATCTTAGCATCAGAAACTCTGTCCTGAACTCCTGTGGAAGCAAATCATAAAATTGATCCTTTCCCCCTCTCTTCCCCCACCTCTCTGCATTCTCTTTGGCAAATTGATGAACACATAACCTATTGAATTAAAGCTAATTTTAGTTCCAAAGCAACTAGGACATAAGATCCTGGGGAGAATTTTAAGTAGTTTCATTTCAGCTGATTAAGATGTTTAGATACAATGTGTCACATTTAATGTTTGGAAACATTGTCAAAGTCTACAGCACACTAAGTATATACTGTGACTTCCTGAGCCAACAAATTTATAGTGGTATCTATTTAAAACTTTTGATAACTCAGTAAAAATTCCTTGAAAGTTTTCCTAATTCCTTAGTCATAAGGGAAGGTCTCGAGTCTCTAGGCACCTGTGAGGTGAATTTCTATCCATCAAATATCTATTTGCATATGGTTATTTTTACAGTTTGCTCTTGACTTAGACCTAGTCTTATTTCTGAGCCTGTTCTTGTCTCCATTTTGATTTCAGTCTTATTTAAAGATTTATACTCCCTACATTTCAAGAAAGATCTAACCATGTACACAGAATTCATTACCAGCCAAATCCATGTGACGGGGAGTAAAGAAGCCCTCAAGAAAAGATCTTAAAGTCTTCTACACAAAAGATAATATCATGTCCAGAGGTACATAATCAGGCATTGTACTGATCATCACTAGCTACTCTTTATGTACCAAGCCTATACAAAGAAGATCAGATCAATATTGCTATCCTCAGGGTGCTTACAGTCTTCTGTGAGATCCACAATAAAGATAGCTAACATTTCTTAAGTTCTTCCTATGTGCTAGACATTTCGCTAAGTACTGTGCATGGGCTATTTCATTTAGTCCTAACAATTGTCCTAAGAATAGCCACTATAATTACCCCTGTTTTAAAGATAAGAAAATTGAGAATTTAAAGGAATTAAGTAACCTACCCGAGATAATATGTCTAGGATGTTTTGGAATTGGAATTTGAACCAAGTCAGTGTTACTACAGGGCTCTGGCATGTAACCACTCTCTGACTCTGCTGTAGGGAAGGACAATGTACAATTTTACATGAAAGAGGATTGTGCAGTGTTCTCTGGGATCACAAAGGTGACATTACCTGCCTTCAACCAGAAGGCTAGGGGAGCTGGTGGGAAATAGTTCACTTGTGTACCAATTATGTGAAAGCCCTGTTCCCTGAGTGCTGGCCGTGAAGGAGAGGAGGCAAGGAGGAAGGTCCAGACACAGAGCCACACTGGGCAGCACTTATGATCAAGGGGAGACTAGGTTCAGAGCCCCAGCTCCCCTTCCCTAAAACACTTCCTCTTTCTTGGAGACATTCTTTCACCTGTCTCCCTTAAGAAAGTGTTCTTGTCACTAGAGTGTAGTGCAGTGGGTAGGGAATTTGCTGTCAGAAAGATACAAGTTCAAATCTCTGCTCCAAAATTTGCCAATTTTATTATCTTGAACATATTTCTCTAAATCTCTGAATCTTAATTTTATCATGTGTAAAATAGGGATATTAATACTTATTTCACAAACATATTATAGGAATAAAAGACTAAAGGAGGAACTGGATAAGATAGGACCTGCTGAGCTCAGTGCCTGCAACATAACGTGTGCTCAGTCAGTGATGGATTCTCCCATTTAAACTCTGCTCTCAGGGAAAGTTTTACATCACTCCTTTGTACTTTGGTACAGTCACATTCCAAACTAGATTTTTTTTCTCAAAAGGGCAGCAGAACACCAAGCCTGACCTTTCAGTGGCTTCTTCCCTTCCAGGGATTTCAAATAGAGATTTTACTATGGATGTTCTCTTGGGGAACATTTTGGTGCTGCAAAATTCAACTCCAGAGAAGGCAACTTTTTTGCTTATTATTTGAGGCTTGAGCCCTTCTATTCTGTGAGATAGTCCTAAGCACTAAGAGGAAAAGAGATGAGGCAGCTGAGTTCCAAGAGCTGTCCTGAAGGGAAGCAAAACCCAATAGCTCTATCATATCCACTGAGTGGTAACAAAAATGTGAGGATCCTTGGTTATCTCGAACCCTAATGTGAAGCTTCTGTCTCCACGGACAGGGATACAAAACGTAGTGCTGCTCTGAAAAAGTGCACTGAAGTCACAGAATTTCCAAATAGCCTCCTTCGCATCAGCAAGTAAGCAGTCTTGGCTGTAATCAATAAGTGCAATTAGAGAATCGGTAGCTGGGAACCCCATCCTTTAGGCTACTCACCATAATGCCATTCGCAGATCATCGCCAGGCATTTGGAAAGCATTTTGATCATCATTCCAGTTACTTGAGTATGTTCGTTCAGTGTTAAATTCTCTGCTTTGCCCAAAGACCCATCTCAACATCCCGAAGATCATAAGATATATTTCATCCAGCTAACATCTTTCCTTTCAATTTATTTCTTTTTTTACCATCTCCTCCACTGTCTCTTCCTACTCATTTTCCACCGTCTTTCTCTTCCTCCTTCTTTTTTTGACAAATAAAGGGTCAGTGTTGTTAAAAGTAATTTTTTTCTGTGTTCATGTTTCAGATCTTTGGTAGGACTAAATAAGCTGCATTTAAATCATGAAAATTCACACTGGTTTAGTTTTCTAAGGTGCTAAATAACTTTTTTTCTCTTAAAAACACTGTGTTCCTTTAATATGTTATTCTATGGACACTCATTGAGCATCTTATGAGTGCTGTCCTGGGCTGCAGATGTGTGTGTCATGTGTTGTCTATTCTGAAAGAGCTTGCAGCCATGAAGGAAGTGAAAGATGTGAATAAAATTGTTAACAGAATAGAACAGAAAAAAGGGATGTGGGGATATCAAAAGGGAACTAGTCATTTTTGCAGGACAAGGTGCTGATTGAGCTGGACCTTGAGTAGTTACTGAAATTAATGACACTAACACTATGCTCAAGATACACAAGAGGGATAGGTAACTAGAAATCATCCCTCTCATCCAACTGAAAGTTGTCCAGCTTGTCTGGACCCCTGGGTGTATAAAGAGAAGTAGTGGAAAATAAGGATAGAAGAGGTAGATTTGTGCTGATAGAACCAAAGCACTTAAAAAAAAAAAGGATGAGTAGCAGAGACTCGCTCCTCCCACCCCAAGTTGAGTCTGTTCTCCAAACCAATCTCTCTTTTCGGGGCTCCCTTCAATGTGATCTGTTAAGGGACACCTCCATTGGGATGCAGGAACCACATAGGATTTCTTAGTGTCAAAGGATTAGTGGGGTAAACACCCAGAAGGAGAAATAGCAGAAGGCACGACATAGGGTGAGAGCCAGGGTCATGTCACATCTTGCCCTCCCACTCCTGTGCAGCTCCTCTCCCCCATCCCAGTTGTTGCAATTTTTACCCAGGTTGCTATTTTGTAATACATAAAATCTGTGATGAGGAGAGGGGAAATATGGTGATCTTAGGACTTTTTCTGAAAAAACAACAAAAGGTCAATTTGATTAGTGTCAGATCATGAACTTCCAATTAATAATGTGAAATCAAAGATACTGGAAACATTTTATGTCTTTTGAGTGGTGTTTTGCATTTAAAGTACAGCAACACATCTTCTTCCAGCTAAAAAGACAGACTGCTTGTTCATATTGATTAAATACATCAAACAGCAAAGCAAAAATTTATGGGTAAAATTCAATGCATCCTAACAAAATCATCATTCTAATAAACTATGGTGTATTGGGGTATTTTTTTTCTTTTAAAGAATAATATGAAATGTTCATATGCGTATGTACTAAACACAATGAGCCTAATAAACTCAATTTGAGTTATTTAGTACTGTCAATAAATAACGGGCTTGAGAAAAGTAAAAAATATGTGCAAAAGAGAAAAATTTGTGTCAATTGCTTGCTACACTTCATTTTTATGTACATTAATGAATTATGTACAGTAAGATTTCTATCAATATATTATTAATAGCCATTGAGAATCTGTGTATACTCATGGATAATCTAAAACTGCTCTTTTTTAAAAAAATTATTTGATTTAGAATTTTAAAAAATTCAGACTGCTTCTTTTCTATTAAGTCAAGTTGGCAAGGCTGACTACTCAACAGTGTTTTCCATTATTTCAGATGTTGTTGAATGAAAGAAATAAAACTCAAAAATAAATTCAATTTTATTATTTACATAGATCAATAAGTGGCTTGACATCTATAAATCCTCTGTTCTGGAAAGCAATCAGAAAGGTAAGTGTTTCTCTTATTAGTTAAGGAAATCAGTGGTTACATGACTCAGTTCTTTGTATAGGAAAATAATCGAATGAGGTTTCTTTTAGACGTCAGTAATGGAGAAAAGTGCTGGAGTATCACATTACTTTTTAAAGAGGAATCTAATGAACTATTTAATAACAAGAATAAATATGTTTTCCTGTGCTTAAGATGAAAATCATTACTATATTCTCAACTAATGTTCATGTGACCTAGTAGTCTCTCTTTTGTAAAATGGCATATTTTCTCAAAGTTAATTAAAAATTTAACCTCAAAAAGTAGGTTTTGATTTCAGTTTGGATGTGAATAGAAAAGATTTTCACTTTTGTAGTAATACTAATACCACAAATACGACAAATACGATAATAATTACACTTACCTATGAGATAATTGAGGAATGGTAGATAAAAGGAAGCCCTTGATGAATTGACTTCTAAAGAGAGAAGGCCTTCCTAGAGGAGTAGTGAGCTGTGGCAGATGAGTAGTGAACCATGGTTCTGTGTGCAGACAGGCTGAGGAGAGGGCCTGCCAGAGACTTTGCTGGTTGAAGAGAGGCCAGATGGATTGTTGGTGATGGATGAGGCAGGCAAGATGGATTGAAATCTGAAGTACCCCAAACACAATATTTTGTGTGGCCTAAAAACGCTCCCTGCTGCCTTCTAAATTTTGCTTTAGCAGGGCAGTGAAGGTGAGGTCAAGAAATAGAAGAAATTTGTGCAGTCTTACACTTTCTTACAAGGTCTGGAACTGAGGACCCTTCTATGTTAAGTCTAAAGGTGGAAGCTCAGTCCGCCTCTTCTTGGCTCAACTGCAGACAACACCAAAGAGATTAGCCCTTCTCCCCCACACAACTGTGCACTGGAGGTGGAGATTGGGCTGAAAAGAGATGAGTTTAATTTTGTTAAATCTGAAATCCAGTTCCAGATTGTCTTAGTTAATTCAGGCTGCTATAACAAAATACCACAGACTGGGTGGCTTAAACAACAGAAATTTATTTTCTCACACTTCTAGAGGCTGGGAAGTTCAAAATCAAAGTGCCAGCAGGAATGATGTCTAGTGAGGGCTTTCCTCTTTGGTTGTAGACAATTACCTTTTCACTCTGTGCTCACATGGCCTTTCCTCAGTGAGTATGCATGGCAGGGGGTGAGAGGAGAGCTCTCCGGTGTCTCTTCTTATAAGGATATGAATCCTATCTAATTAGGACCCCACTCTTATGACATCACTTAAAATTAATTACCTCCTTATAGGCCCTATATCTGACTACATTCCCATTGGGTGTTAGGGCTTTCAATATAGGAATTTCACGGCAGAGTGTGTGTTGGGGGGGGAGTGTGAGGAGGGCAAACTGCCCCAGTTGGTCAAGAAGGCAGGACTTCAAATCAAAGATGATTATTCTTAATACTTAAGATCTAATGGAATTTGCCTTGCTTGGTTTTGGACTTGGTTGGGACCTGTCATCCCTTCCTTCTTTCCGATTTTTCCATTTTGGAATAGGAATACCTATCCTATGCCTGTCCCACCATTGCATTTTGGAAGAACACAACTTGTCTGGTTTCACGAGTTCACAGCTGGAGAGGAATTTTGCCTCAGGATGAATTGTTCCTAGAGACTCACCCACATCTGATTTAGATGATATTTAGATGAAACTTTGGACTGTAGATTTAATGCTGGAATGAGTTAAAAACATCAGGGCTGTTGAGATGGAGTAAATGTATTTGGCATGTGATAAGGACTTGAATTTGTGGGGGTTAGGAGCCAAATACTGTGGATTGAATTAGGTACCTTCGAAATTCTTATGTTGAAGCTTTAATGCCCAATGTGACTTCATTCAGAGATAGTGATACTGAACCTCTTAATCTCAAATTTGTGTGCCCGATGCCCAGCAAGCCAAACACTGAGAGATGGGTGCTTGGAGATGAGAAAGATTTATTCGAATTGGCCAAACCCAGTAGGTGGGATCCTAGGTTCATGCAAATCCACCTCCAGAACAGAACAGAACAGAAAGCAGGGGGGTTTTATAAGCTAAGGGACCTGGCAGGAGGGGCTTCAGTGAAACAAAGTGGTCACTCCTGATAAGCCTCTGGGCAATCTGACTTCTGGGCTTCAACAGCTGCTGAGGGTCGGCTATCCGGTGATCACAACCTCCTTGAAGGCGTTCTCTTTCTCCTGCAAAACAAGCTCACAAATCCTCAAGACCCCTGAGTCACCAGAAAAACAGCAAATTGGTTTAATATCTACAGTACCCCTCAGATACCTGGCTTCAATAGGACCTATAAGGAGGTAGTTAAGTTTAAATGATGTCACAAGGATGGGGCCCTGGTCATATAGGATTAGTGTTCTTATGAGAAGAGACACTGGAAGGCTCTCTTTCTTGCTCCCCACCCCCCAAGTGTATGCACCGAGGAAAGGCCATTTGAATGCATAGTGAGAATGTGAGCATCTGCAACCCAAAGGGAAAGCCCTCTCCAGACATCATCCCTGCTGGCACTTTGATCTTGAACTTTCCAGTCTCTAGAACTGTGAGAAAATAAATTTCTGTTGTTTAAGCCACCCAGTCTATGGATATTATAGCAGCCCGAGCTGACTAATACACAAATAAAAATGACTTTTGGTGAAATATGAATGAACACCTCAGTACCTCAGCTGCCATAATTCTCTAGGAGAAGACAAAACAAAACAAAGAAAGTAAACAAATCAGTGAAAACCTCCCAAACTTAACATTCTTCAAACTCCACTGGTTTTCAGTACAGGATCTGCTATGAAATAAAAAGCTATGAGATATAAGAAGAAACAAAAAAATGTGACCCACAATTGAGAAACACACACACATACACATAAACAGAGACCCATGGATGACCCAAATAATGTCACTTGCATGAAGGACATAAAAATAACAGTCATAAATATGTTCAAAGTTTTACAGAGACATAAGAAAAGAATGGGGATTTGATGGAAAATAAAAACTATCAAAAAGAACCTAATGGAAATTATAGAACTGAAAAACACCTGAAATAAAAAAATATATAATTTGGATGAGCTTAAGAGTGAACGGCCAATGCAGAAAAAAAACATCAGATTAACAGAAATATCTAAAATGGGAGAATTCTGGGAAAAGAGGATGAAAAACATCTCTACTGTGGCTTGTGGGACGTTGTCAAGGGGTCTAATGTATGCATAGTTGGAGTCCTGGAAGGAGAGGAGAAAAAGAATGGAGAAGAAAAAATCCTCAAAGAAATAATGGCCTATGGTTTCCCCAATTGAATGAAAACATCAATCCGCAAATCCAAGATGTTTAGCAAACCCCAAGCAGGATAAATATAAAGTAAACCACAAGTAGGCACCTCATATTCAAACTGCTGACAACCAAAGGAAAATCCTGGGAAACTGGAGGAAAAAAAATACATTATAAACAGGAGAGCAATAAGAATGATGGGTGACTTCTCTTCAGAAACAATGTAAGTCATAAGACAATGAAATGATACCTTCAAAGTGCTAAAGGACCAAAACAAAACGACTCAGTCAACCTGTAATTCTATCCCAAGCTAAAAGTCCTTCAAAAAATGGAGATGAGATAAAGGCATTTTCAGATAAACACAGCCAGGAGAATTTGTCACCAGAAGAACTGCACTACAAGAAATGGTAAGGAAATTTGTCAGGCTGAAGAGAAAAGACATCAGTTGGCTTGAATAGCACCCAAAATAGTGAGCATTGGGTAAATATAAATGAATATTTTCTTCAATTTATTTAAAAGATAATTGACTATTTAAAGCAAAACAATATTTTACTGAAAGGGTTAGTGTTAAAATATATAACATCGATAATTCTAAAGAAGGCAAAGGGTGAATGAAATTAGACTGTTGTAAGCTTTTTACATTACACGCAAAGTAGGGTTATATTAATTCCAAGATCTAAATGTCTCCTAACACCTTGCAACTAAGACTAGGGATGGAAAACCAAGGCCTGTGCTTTTACATTGATAGCAGTGTATTTCTCTCATAAGACTCAGACAAAGGTATTTTGAAGGGCAGCTGATTTTAGAGCAACGTTTTGGGGTCAGACGGATCTGAGTTTGATTCCTGATTTTCCACTTTTTCTAATTAATGTGAATTTTCTCAGGTTATTTCACCTCCGCGAGCTTGTAACTTTATAAAATGGGTATAATCATGCCTACCTCATTGTTCCTATGAGATTCCTATGGGATTCCTCCCAAATGAAAATATAAAGTACTCACTGCTGTGTTGGCACAAAGTAGCCACTCAGAATGGTAACTGTTAGAAGTATGCTTCTGTCCTTTGGTGCATCTTCAAGGTGGTATTTTCCAAATATATGTGCAATATATTCGGAATATATAAGGTCACATAATGAGGTGAGTGTCAATACATTCCTGCTGAGGAGGGAATAGTCTGGACCTACATTTTGAGATTAGATTTATGACCTTAGGTAGAGTATTCTTCATCAATCCTCAGCTTTTCATGGAACCTCAGGGAGGTAATTTGTGCAATGTTTGTCGGACCCAATCTTTAAGGCCTCTGAACTTAAATTGCACTTGGATTGATGGACATCTCTTATATCTGATGGCTGCATCATCGGGTTATGATCCTTGAACAAATATGACAATCGATAGCAGGCTTTGCTATGTGGCTTAACTTGTAAAAAACATAATTATTTATCTCTTTTGTGAAAAATGGCAATGGAAAGGAATATACTTGCTACATTTCTGGGAACGATATCCTCAAAACCTGGGCTGCAGTGACGTGGATAAATAATTTAGCAGTGTAATAACTTCTCTCGTCAAAGAATCTGAAGTGATTGTCCAAGGGTATTTCAATGTGGTCTGTCTACGTCAAAGTGACTAAGGAAAAAAAAGTGTTGTTAACAGCGGGTCAATGCAGCAAATCTCCATTCTTTTTCTTATACCTTTCAGAGGAAAAAATGTTCTGGATTAAGCATAAACAAGTGAATTGGATAATGCTGTCTTCCTGGAAATTGCTTTTTATCCTTCACTTTAAATAGAACTAATTTTTAGCCAATCAAAGGAATTTTCCAGGTAGAAAGATTGTATTTACGAAATACAGGGTAAAGTAATAACTCATTCTTGTGCTGCTTGGAGGGCAATTAAAAACACTTAAAACATAATTATATTTTGATCTTACAGGTTGAAATATTATGTATGTGTTGATGTGTGAGTAATTTCCTTTTCTTTGTCATTTTGTTGAATTTTCAGAGTTTCCTCTAACCCAGACTTATTAAAAATAATAATTACTGAGCACCTAGTATATGCCAAATGCTGGAGACGAGAATGGATGAGACCTTGTTCTTTCTCTGAAGGAGGTTACTGAGAAGGGCAAGGAGGCTTATGAACAATTAAAGAGCTGGAAGAGACTAAATGTGGAGAAGGAAGGCAGCTGGGGTTTCACAGGATGGTGGTATGTAAGTTAATCTTAAAGAGTAACTAAGACAAAGGCCAGGGGAACTTTATTTCAAGAAGGAATGGCAGATGTAAAAACAAAGACAAATATGAGAACTTAGTGAGTTTAGGGAATAAAAGGTCATAGTTTAACTTGGTTAGAATTAGGGGGAGACTTAGCTCAAAGACAATCTGATAATGGACAACCCTAGATGTTAAGCTTAGCATTTATTTTTTTGTGTCCCACACAACTAGGAGCCAGCAGCAACATGACACGATCAGATTCATGGTTTGGAAAGACTTATACAGCAGTGTGGCAGACTCCTGGGAATATTTTCAAGGGATGTAAGTAAGACTTAAAACCTATAAAGCATGCACAAATATTGGTTGTAAATACCATTGTCAATGTTTTGGGCAGTGAGAGAGACCAGAGATGGGGGACTTTTTTGTTTCTTCTCCCTCGCAGGAGCTGGGGTTCACTGGTAAGTCCCACAAAACTGAAAGAAAGACCACACAAGGCCTGTTACCCAGAGTGCAGCTCATGGTGATAGAGGAAGACTATCAGGTCACGTCCAAGGGCTATTCCTGATGACTTTGTATAACACACTGTAGATGGGTGGTCAAAACCAGAGGCACTCTAGAAGTAAACCAGGAGTTCAGACTCAGGACCAACACACGTCAGTGAGTAACTCATAGAGATTAGCGCAAGAAATAGCATCCGAACTGGCAGAAATGAGAGAAGGTGTGGACTAATTCCAGAGGGAAGAATCTGGCAGCAGTATTGTTAACATACTTATTTTTTTATCCCTGTATATATTTCTTGAGCACTTCTTTAAATGGACTAGATCCAAATAGTCAGGCCAGGTGAGAGAAGATGAAGTCATGAGCCACCAGCAGCACCATGGAGGACAGGGAGAAGTAGTTCCAGTGATGTTAAAAATACTCAATAGCTGGTTAGATGAGAGTGGAGAGTTAAGATACTTAGTTATGACACTTTAGCCTGAACAACTTGGACAGACAGAGGGAAGACTAGAATTAGGAGTTGGGTAATACATTCACTTTGGGAGATGTTGACTATCTGGAAGAAACTGCCTAGGTAAGCACTGGATGTATGTGGCTGGATCACAGGGGAAAATTGAATGCTAAGTATATAGACGAGAGAAGAATATTGCATACCCTGTGACTGGTCTCCAGTATCTTTCTATGTATCAATCATGCACTAAGCTTCACAACTCTGCTATGGGCTGTGGTCCCATAGATCCATTCATGGGGTAAAGAAGAAGGGAACATGGGATCGAGGGAATATGAGGGGAAAAGCTGGAGCAATTATCATCTGCAGATGTGTACATAATTCCAGATTGAAGAGGCTGTTTTTATAGAAACAGATGTGCAATTCAGGTGAAGCTGGACCCTTGTAGTATTTCTTACTGCAGGTAAGGAATTGGAGAAATTGTCTTAACAATCTCCTGTGTTTGGAGAAGCTTCTGTCAGTCTGTGGTTCTCCCCACAGGTGCCAATCACTGCCCAGCAGTGGTTCCACCTAGCACTGTACAGGAAAGGGCCAGTGCCCCCTCAGAGTACATAGACCACCTCTGGGATAGTCTCATCCAGACCAAAAACATACTGAAATACAAAGGAAATCCAAGCACTTGTTTAACTTGACTTTTCTAGAGCAATAGAGGCAAACTGGAAATTAAGACTTTAACTTTTTCCTAGTAGGGAGAGGCCTCACTGGTGCCAGTCCTCAGTCGGTGTTCCATTAGGATTCTAGATCTCCCTTAACTTTTAATTCCCTGTTCTTCCTTCTACCTCCCCTCAGCCTTTCTTCATATTTTGTCCTCACTCTCTCTTCAAAAAATATCTCCACTTTTCATCAGAGACAGACATCAAGGCATTATGTCTTCCTTGAGATCTTGTGTCTTTAAGTCCTCAGACATCAACCGACATGTGAATGGAAGCTTTCTGCTGACTAGATTTGGCGGGCTCTGAAGTGCTAAGTATTGGATTCTGTGCCCCCGCTGGCGGAGGTAACAGGGATTTCAAATCACATCTAGTCTCTCCACTGGGGAGATCTGAGGCTACTTTCCTCCCGCTCTACTTAGAAGCAACACATCTTATTTGAAGGAACATTTATGTTCTCCTGTAGACGATAATCTTGTTACAAATAAAAATGACATATTCCTTCTCAATGTGATTTTGACCATGAGCATGGAATTAATTGTGCCAAGGAGCACTGCACTCCTCTGAACCTGCTACAATAGGAGGGCATCTCTTTTGAAGATAGTGGCTCTGTCTTTAGCCATCCCAGGTGGTGGCAGTTGCTCCAGGCACATTCTTTCTGATCCTAAATTTCTCCTCTGAGAGAAGGGAAAGGGCAGCACTCAGTTTATACCATCTCACTATCACCAAGAACTTACTAGAAATGATTTGGGGGCATCCACTACCTTATTTGCCTATGTCTTTTCTCCTCTCTTCTAGACAGGGGACTGGGAGAGTTGTGACTCCAGAACTTTTGAGTAGTACCCTTTCTTTTGTCAGGAGAGGGGGGGATGAGGGGACTGTCAGCACAGACCCTTTATCAAAAGCTGAACACAGTGCACTTTAACAACATGAAGTCCAGATCTTTCTTAAATACCTTTTCTCACTTAATATGGGGTTCCTGGAGGAACAACTGATTCCAAGGCAGAGAGAGAACAAAATTAATATGGAATATTTCATACTTCAAAAAGTAAGGAAGTGTTCAAACACTAGTGGAGATATGTCAGAAGAACCCCAAAATCAACTTCAAGTTGCTCTTCCTGGCCAAATCTAGACAATATGAGCATCAAAATTAATGATAACAATGGATTGTAGCCTGTTAAAAAGGATTCATGTGGGCGATGTTGAAAATAAACAAGTGTATAAATTAATGGAATAGAAAGGAAAACTCTTCCTTAGAGTAGGACTGTGTAGTCCTAATAAAATACTAATAAATGTGGATAGATGATGGAGATGGAAAATCATCATTTTGCAAATGCAATAATCAATTCGGGTAAGATTTATTAATTGATGTTATAACTATAAGGGACCATTTGATAAGGGACAAGACATTTACATAGTCTCAAAGTATCTCTTAAAAATTACTATTAATTATAAAAAGACAATAGTAACTTTAGAGTGGGGAAACCTGGTGGACACTATCTTAACCAAATGATCCAAGTTAACATCACTCTAACGGGACAAACCCACATGCTATACATCTTGATAGTATGCACTGAGAAGGAGACAACATCACTTACGTAGCATAATTGTCAAAATGCAGATCCTGATATATCAATCAAATATAAGTTGAGTGATATTTTACAAAATAGAAGGCCAGTACTCTTTCAAAAATGTCAAAGTTATGACAGAAAGGCTGAGGAACTGTTACAGATCAAAGGAAACTTAAGAGTGTTCACAGCTAAATGCAACGTGTGATCTTGGATTGGATGATGGACTGTGAAAAATATCCATGAAGAAATTTATTGGGACAATCCGTGTAAATTAAATATAAACTCCATTTCCTGATTTTGATAACTGTATTGTGATTTTTGTTAAAAACTATTCCTGTTCTTAGGAAATGTATTTTGAAGTATTTAGAGATAATGTTGCATGATGTTTGCAACTTACTCTCCACTGTATATTTGTATGTGTGCGTGTGTGTCTGTGTATATACAAATATAGAAAGAATAATTAAACAAATATGGAAAAATGTTAAAAATTCATTAATTTGCTGAAGGGCATATGGGAATTCTTTATACTACTCTTGCAACTTTCCTATATGTTTTATTCTTATAACTTTCCCATATGTTTGGAAATATATAAATACAAAAAGTGGCAAAATAAAGTTATGGGAAATTTGACGTTCCTCTGAAGAGCTACAATCCAGTATTAATGTGTATGTAATATGGGGAGCAGCATGAGGGCACAAGCATGATCTTAAGTATGTCACTTACTAACGGTGTCACCTCTGATGGTTCAGTTCACTTCTCCTGAGCTCCGTGTCTTCTCTTAAAATAATGGAGATAGGAATTCTACCCCATTCACCTCACAGAACTTTTGTGAGGATCAACTTAAAAAATACATATTAAAAGTTCTTGAACATGGTAACAAGCTACAAAAATGTATTTTTATTGTTCATTGTGATGACATGGATAAAATCTAGAAAGAACTTGTTTGCTTAGATCAATACGTCTTTGCTTCCCACAGCTACAAACCTACATTTAAAGAAGCAATATAACCAAGAAAGACTAAAACCAACCAGAAAAAACATATTTTTAAAATAGGAAATGTCTTAATGCTGAGCTCCTACACCTAACAATTTATCAATAACAGATATTGTGATTGAGGGTAGAGGGGAAAGTGTTACTAGACAAGCTCCATCCTTAAATTTTAAGCTGACTTGAGACAATGTTGTGTCTCTGTGGATTGGGATGAGTGTGTGTGTGTGTGTGTGTGTGTGTGTAGGGGGTCAAGGAGGAGTTGGTTATGAGGGAGTTGGATGGTTTCCCATTTGAATTAGGCAGGAAGGAATGGGTATGAGAGAGGATAGTTCAGGAAGGAGGGCAAGCTGCCAGGCCTGGAGCTCTGAAAGGCATAAACATTTATAAATTCAAGTTCCACAGAATTGGATCTGAACTCCTGACCAAGGGTGGACAAATCCCTTTCCTAATTTTAGTGCTGTTTTTGAGAGAGAACTGAATTTGCACCAGAGGGTTGAAAATGATTTGAGGTAGGAAAAAAGCAGTACTATTTTCTTGGGTTCCATTTGTGCTGGATTGACCAGATGCTCTGTAACGGTTTCAGAATACAAACTTGTCTATCACATTCCAGATGCTTCAGATATTGTGACACTTCTGTTTGGCACATGTGTAGTGGGGTGCTGGCAGTGGCATTGGGGAAATAAACACAAGTTTAGATAGAGCTAGATTATTGTTAGTAATATGTTTATACTCTTCTAAAATAACTGGTGCAATAATGGGGGAATTGAGACTATTATTCCAGCCGCTATGACCATGAGTAAGTTTAAGATTAGAGGTGGGTAAGTGCCTGAAAGGACCATCTGCTACGGATTAGTCTAAAGTTGCATTGTCCAGTACGGTACCCACTGGCCATATATTGCTATTTAATTTTAAACTAAGTTTAAATAAATTTTTAAAAATTACTTCCCCAGTCTTACCAGCACATTTGAAGTGCTCAGTAGCCACACGTGCTGAGAGGCTAGCATATGGACATTTCCATCTCACAGAGTTCCATTAGACAGTATTGGTCTAGTCTATGGTAATTCCAAGTTTCCAGATCTTACTTCCAGAGTGAACAGTCCTTGCTTTCATCTATCTCAATCCTCACATTTGCTTTTCTTGACCAGCTCTGTCTGGGATGCTGGTAGGTCATTTGCTCTGTTCAGATATCTAAGCTGGCACTCCTAGATAAGAAAAGTCTCCCACTGATTGTGTGCATCTAGTAATTTTGTCAAATTGTTAGTTTATTTATTGAGGTATAATTTTTATGCCATAAAATTCATCCATTTTGAGTATAGAATTCAATAATTTTTAGTAAACTTACAGTTGTGCAACTTTCACCACAATCTAATTTTAGAGCATTACCATCAACCTCGAAAGATTTATTGTGCCTTTTTGCAGTCACTCCCCATTCATACCCCAGTTCCAGACAATCACTAACTTGTTTGTTATTTCTGTAGATTGCCTTCTCTGGACATTTCATAAAAATGGTGTTGTGCAATATGTAGTCTTTTGTGTATGGCTTCTTTAAATTAGCATGCTTTTTTGAGATTCATCCATGTTTGTAATGTGTATTAGTACTTCATTCCTTTTTGTTGCCAAATAATATTTTATTGTACGGATAGACCACATTTTGTCTATCCATTCACCTACTGATGGACATTTGAGTTGTTTCCACTTTTTGGCCGTTATCAATAATGCTGCAATAACTATTTGAATAACATGTTTTTGTGTGGACATATGTTTTTAATTCTCTTGAGCATATACCAAAGAGTGGAACCACTGGATCACGTGGTAAATGTGTGATTAGCATTTTAAGAAACTGATAAACTGTTTTCCAGAGTACCTGCTCCATTTTACATTTCCACCAGCAATATATGTTTTTCTAATTTCTCCATGTTCTCTCACATCCTTGCCCACACTTGTTATTGTTTGTCTTTTTGATTATAGTTGTCTAATAGAATGGCATCTCAGTTTTAAAATTTGCATTTCTCTAATAACTAATGATATTGAGAATATTTTATATGCTTATTGGCCATTTGTGTATATTCTTTGGTAAAATATCTATTCAAATATTTTGCCTATTTTAAATTTCCTGATTCGTTTGCTTAGTATTGAGTTGTGCGAGTTCTTTATATATTCTACTTACAAGTCTCCTATCTGATATATCATTTGCAAGTATTTTCTCCCAGTCTGTGGTTTGTATTTTCATCTTCTTAGGTATGTTTTGAATTTCCACTCCATGTTTGATACAGGAAGGAACAATGTCTCATCTTTTTTGTTTCTTTCTAAAACACTTCATATATTTTGCATTAATTACAAAGTAGCCTCAATTTCTCTGTGGGTTATATGACCTATGATTACTTTATACCAACATTTTCTCAGACTTTAGAGTGGGAAAAATGGTTTTACCTTAAAAGAGCACTTTGGTTAAAAATTATTAATACATTATTGTCTAGTTACAATGTCTAGGCATTATAATGCATATTTTATATAAAAAGCCTTTCATTCAATTCAGTTAATTGTTATGTAGATATTGTTATCCTCATCTCACAGATAAAGAACCCAAATGTTGGAAATATTAAGTAACTTATTCGCTTTTTAACCATGGACAAGAGGTTGTCCTGACTCTAAAATCTATACTCTTCAATGCCATTTGTTCTTAACAAATCTATTTGGAGCCTTTGACGAAAAAAGTGCTTATCTCATAATAGGTTTATTTGAATATATTGTTTAGCTAATATCACAGTTTTTCTTCTGAATCTAGGAATTCAAATCACTTTTCCAAGGGTATTATGATCTTATCTGAAAAAATATGGAAAGCATTTTCCATAGCAATTAAAAAATGATATGCTAAGGTGCTTTGAGATTATCATTATCTAGTAATTGTATAATTTTATAAAGTAATTAAATGGTATAATCTTGAAATGCTAGTCTCTGCAGAATTCTTTACTGTTTGTGATTTTATTGTAATCAGAGTGAAAAAATAGATGCTGACAGCATTAATAGACTTATTTTTAGAATCCCTAATAGATTAACACTGATGGCCTCATCAATCTGTTTGAGTGTCCTTGCATTTATGGTTCTCACTGATGGGTGGTATTTATAACTGTGGTAAGAAGCAATTCCAGCCAAATCTGCTTTCGTGTCATAAGTACAGGGAGTTATTCATGTCAAAAATGATGTAAGAAGTGGAGCATAATTTCAAATATATAAATTAAAATTTCTTTTTTCACATTGCTCATCATTCCATTCTTAATATTAAATAAAACAACTGTGACACAGATATTAAAGTATGAATAAGAAATGTCTGCCCTTTAAAGACCATTTATATGGTGAAGTAAGGATTTATCCTTTTAATCCAAAGAAGTTTCCTCAAAGAAGGCTTCCCGAATGGTTTTCTTTTACTGAGTATCATGGTCCATTGTGTATTCCTTTACTATCTCTTTAGGTGACCATCAACACTAGTGAGTTATGGATAAGTACTTTCTCAATTCAAATAATGACCTAGAACTTTAATAGAGGTCTATGGACCTACACGGGAAAACTTTCCTCTATCCTTGACAAGGCAAAGCAGGAGGAATGAGGTGGACAAAATCCTCAAGCGAAAATTGCCGGAGTTTTCCAAGCCCTTGTGGCTCTGATATTGACAAATCATCTCTGCCTGGAACAGAGTGCTTTCTTTTCAATATTTTGATTTTGTCCATTGAAAGCTGGCTCTAAACACAGGTTCATTATCTCAAAGCTTCTCTTTTAAATTACTGCTGTCAAAAGAAAAAATATCTGTAGTAGGGTTGACCATCAAAGCTTTTGAAAACTGGAATAATCAAATAAAAATAAATTTAGAAAATCAAAATTCCTTGGCTTTAGAATCTACGTCTCTTAATAAGTCCCATTGTATGTTTACTCTAAATCCCTAGGCTGATTACACTCTTCTCTGTATAAAGGGTGGTATTTCATATTTGGTCAGCTAGCTAGCAAAAATAGCCAGCTAATTTAATAGAATAAAATTTTTTGGCCTAATGAACATAAGACTCCATGCTTTAGAATGAATTATGACAAATACAATTGTCTTCCTAAGACACTACCTTGATTATAATTTCTCTTCATTCTCACATCCACTGGGAGATTCATTAGTGACGTTCCCCAAGCGTTTCCAATTCTCCTCCATTCCAGACAGGATTGCTCTTCTTGGCCCCTGTGGTTGGATGGGACCCTTTAATTATTTCTGGCCAATGAGATCAGAGCAGGAGTAATCTGTGCCCTTTTTAGGCTGAAATTTTACTTGCCAGTGTAAGACCCTCAAGAGCTCTCTGTGGCCCCCAGCATCATGACCAGCAATATTTGACATGGTGACTGCTTCTCAGACTAAGACCTTGGACGGCTTCAATGAGCAAGAGCCTCCCTGTCAAACCATGATGGACATGTAGCATGTGCATGGAATAAGCCTTTGTTGTTCTAAGCTACTAAAATTTGGGACTTTTTTGTTACTGCAGCATAACCAAGCCTATCCTGGCTGGTATATTTCCCTACTCCCCACCACTTACTGAAAAACATTCAATGGCTACAGGAGGAAGTACACACTCTTTGGCATTTAAGATCCTCTTAGATACAGGTTGATCCTACTTTTCTTTTTCTTAGGATGATTCATACACTTTGATTTCCAGTAGAACTGGACTCTATGTCCTGCCTTTTAGTCTCTAAGACCGAGTCTTCCTTGAGGGCCTCATTGTTTTTCAACTGTGTATGCATTTTCCTCTTTTGAATTACCATAAGTATCTTGTCTAAGGCAACTTTTTATTCCACTTTTTCTTTTAATTATCTATGAAGCTGTCATTCTCTTTATAGATAATTAATAAATGAGCTTGAGGGCAGATCCTGTGACTTACTCATCTCTTTAGCCCTTGTAGAAATTAGCTCTGTTGATAGCTTATAGGAGGTAGTCAATGAATATTCATTATATTGAATTATGTTCTGCTTAAAGGTATAACAATAAAAGCAGTAGCTTTTAATTTTTAGTTTTTTGGATTCCATCTTTCCTCAATCAAAAGTGATTCATAACAAAGTAATTATAAACTGATGGAAAGAAGTAGAGAACATCTATAAATTGATTCTTCTTATGGCTTTTTTTCCCTGATTCATCCTTATCTATTCATCTATCTGTCTATCTATCTATTATCTATCTATTTATCTATCTATCTATCATCTATTATTTCATCAACAACTATCTGCAATTTTATGAAAGTAATATTTTTACAGGGTCAAACAGATATATTAGGACTTATAAGCAACAGTCCCTGCCACTTTTTGACTCATCCCCATGAGTCAAACCAAAAAGTATGGTGTACACCACAAAGTACACCAAAAAGTATGGTGTATTTAAACTCTGGGTCACTCTTACACATACCATGCTTCTCTCTCAAAAAAAAAGATTTTCTTTTTTTGCCTTGGGGTAAACATCTGGCTGTACTTCCCAGAAATATATACTTTAAAGTATTTCTGTCTTGAGTTCTTCTGGATTTTCTGCCATATTTTAAAACAATATGCATATTTACTCATTAATTGATATATTAACTTTGGACATTGACTATTGACTTCCTGATGAGGATTTTATTCATTGCAGCAATCAGACTCCTCATCCCTGTATATTTAAATCAATATTTTTAGTTTTTCTATTGATTAGTTTTGCATTTTAATATTTTAAAAATTATGTTTCTTTTTTCATCACTTGTTCACAATATCTCTTGACTGCTCACTTGGTGAAATGAAGACATCATCTCTTCTCCCCACTTCTCTTATCTTCGCCTTTGCTTTTAAACTTTCAACCTTTATATTCTTATTTGTAGCCTCAATTAAGTCTTCTTTGCTTTGTCTAGAGGGTTATTCTAAATGTTTAAAATCAATAAAGTGCATTTATTTTATTGACTAAGTAAAAGTGTTCACTGCAGAGCCTGAGTCTGACGACTTAAGTTGTCTCTTATATAACAGTTTGATTCCCCGCCCCCCACCGTTGTTTCCAATTTCCTTTAAAATGAAAAGTCTAGCATTGTCTGCCTTTATGACAATACTTCATTTTCCCAACATCTCAGTAATTCTCTCCAATCTAGGAACTCCTCTCTGGGCAGGATGACACGTGTCTGATGTCACTCCACTCTAGACCATACTGACTGCTTTTTAGGCCTGCCTACGCTTTCACTTCTCTCCTAGGTTGACTCCTGAATCTCATTCTTTCTCTTCTTGGTTTATCCCCTCATTTTACTGGAGCTGATATTTAAGTAACTTTCTAATATAGAATTTGTGAAAGAAAAATTTTCTGAAACCCTTCGTGTCTAAAAAATGTCTTTATTTTGAGCTCACTATTGATTCATATGTTGTCTGGGATAACATTCTAGATTGAAAGTTATTTTCTTTTAAGGATGTGAAAGAAATTGCTGATGATAAATCAGATGCCAGAATGATGATTCTTTTTCTTATGCAAGTTATTTGTTTTTATTTCCATGCACAGACACCTCTTTCCCCAACACACACAGTTTTAGAATTTTCTCTTTATTCTTGGTGTTCTGAAATATTCCAAGCATATCTGGGTATAAATTTCATTTTTAAAATCTTGCTTAGTACTTGGTGGGCCTCTTTTGTTTGTTTTCTTCATTTCTGCAAATTCTATTCTATTAACATTTGTTAATTTCTTTCATCCATTTTCTCTGTTCTTTATTTCTTGAATACTTGTGCTCTTGATTTAAGCTTGTTTGTCTTTGATATTTTTTGCTTATAATTTGGTCCTTTTGTTTTTCATTTGAGATTTCTTGATTTTATACATACATGCTTCTATGGAATACTTTCTACTTGGCTGACAGTTTATTTTTTAAATTAAAAAAATTTCTTTTTATTTCTTTTATTTTTTTTATCATGGCAATTTGTCATTACTTTCTTGTTTTATGGGTACAGTAGCTTTTAAAACTTATGTGTAGTGATGCTCTATTGTGCCAGCCAGATCCCCCTCCAATATGGCCGCACTCATTCATCTTTATCTGCACTCAGAATGGTGCTTGCTGAGTACCTCCCTAGGAATTATACAGTTCCCCTTTGCAGGGTGGCCTGAATCCAATAACTGATCATTAGGGGTGGGAATAGGATTGGGATGTATAAAGAGCTGGCCTCTTGTTTCAATTCTATAAATCCCTGAAGGACCATCACAGCTCTTGAGCATCACCTGGGACAGCCTGAGGTGTCTCTTGTAATTGAGTCACATGTCAACTTCTTCTTCTGCCCAATCCTGCTTCCCACACTCCCTTACTCCCTTCATTTGGGAACGTGCAAGTCTCTTTCTCAGAGTCTGTTTACAGTGGAGCCTGGTCTAAAATATTATGTGAGGACACTAATTTGAAGTTTAAAAAAAAATTCTTCTGTTTTCTAAATTACATGTTTCCTTCAGAGTCATTTATCTACTTTGTGAGTGCATGTATGTATGGTATATTTAAACTCTGGAGCACTCTTACACATACCATGCTTCTCTCTCAAAAAAAAAGATTTTCTTTTTTTGCCTTGGGGTAAACATCTGGCTGTTTTTTATTCTCTGCTTAGGGGATTTGGGAAGGTGGGTAGGAGCGGGAGTCACCTCCTTAGAACTTCAATTCACCACTCTTTTCAGCCCTTTCTCCTCCCCTTCTCTCCGTTTTCACATCCACATCTTCCCCAGGGCTCTCCTCATAAGACACCTGTTCTGCGCTGACATAGTCTCTGCAGTTTTCTAGGCTGGAGCTTGTGCTGCTCCGTTTTGTCAGTCAATATGCTTAACATGCTTTCTGTGTTACAGAAATATTTTAAAATATCTCCTTTGTTGATTTTCCCCTGCTCTTTTAGTGGTGTTGAGTCACATCTTTTTATTCTTTTACATTCTGTAGTATAATCCTAAGAGGAGCAGCATGCTCTGTGCTCTCTCTTGAACCCAGAGTCTTCTGACTTTGGTTTGACTTTTAGTAGGATAGGCAGGCTACTGGTTGTCCTTCAGAGATTGAATTCCAATTCTCTAGAATGGTGTAAAGACCCCAGACTTGCCCCAATTCTATGATGGTTACTTGGGAAAACTACAAGATGTAAACAAATGTATTTGATATCATTTATATGGGGAGTTGAGACCAGGTGAGTTGTATCCATTTAACTGTGTTTCTGACATTTATGTAGTCTAATAATGACTAAATGTCTCCTCTGTGTCAGAACATGAATAAGATGCTATGGATTAGTGAAAAAAGCATAGTCTGAACTTATAATCTAGTGGAGGAGCTAAAAATAAAAGAGATAATTTCACCACAAAACAGCAAGTGCTCACTAATAATATTAGTTTGTATAGAACCAAAACTTATCAAGTGCTTACTGTGTGCTGGGGCTTCTACAAGTACTTTACATTTATTAACCGATTAATATTCACAACAAACTTATGATATAGACCTTACTCTCTTCCCCATTTTATAGACAAAGACATAGAGGCATTTGGCCCCAGGCTCACGGCTGGTAAGTGGTCAAGCGAGGATTCAAATCCAGGCTCTGTGGCCCAAACTCTGATGAGCTTTTAACTGCTTGGCTGCACTGTTCCTTGCTGTGACCATCAAGCAAAGCTGATGTGGCTGCGTCTGAAAAAACAAATCAGAAGACTTTATTGAATTCTTCTAAATAATTTTGATAATTACAGATTGAATAATCTCACAACTATATTCAGATATCTTGTTAGTTTCTTCTTTTGCAACTTGCCTTTTTAAAAACTGAGTTGCAAAGAAATATTTAAGGATAAAATATGACACCTACCAGTTTGTGGAAAATTAAATAGTCAGAAAATACCAAGTACTGGTAAAGGTGTGTAAATGTGTGAATTCATATACAGTGGTGCTGGGAGTGTGTATTAAAAGTAATTTGAAAAAAATTTGGCATTTCCTAGTAATTATAGTAATTAGAATATGTTCATTTCCTAAAACCAAGATATCCTATACCTAGGAATACACCTTGAAGAAACTCTTGGATATAAACCCATAAGACACACAGAAGAATATTCATAGAAGCACCACTTGTTAAGGGAAAACCCTAGGAATATGCAAATGCCCATCAGATGTAGAATGAGAAGCCAATCATGGTACATTCATATAATGGGATAAGAAACAGAAGTGCAAATGAAGGAACCAAAGTTACGTGCATCAAGATAATTGAACTTCAAAAGCAAAATATTGAATGAAAAAAGCAAGTACAGAAGAATATATATATTCTATGATTGTATTTTTATAGAGTTAGAAATTGATAGCATTAAATAATATGGTTTTGTTACATACACATGTGGTCAAACTATAAAAAAAAAAAAAACGAGGGAATGATGAATTCAAAATTCAGAATAGGAATTACCTCTAGAGGGGAGGTGGGGGATGGATCAAGAGGAGACACTCCAGAAAGTCAAAGATACTAACTTTC
The DNA here is from genome assembly GCF_057802395.1 of Ceratotherium simum simum. Lineage (NCBI taxonomy): Eukaryota > Metazoa > Chordata > Mammalia > Perissodactyla > Rhinocerotidae > Ceratotherium > Ceratotherium simum. The sequence continues at coordinate 61,289,528 of NC_141910.1, read as the reverse complement.
TATTCCTTAGACTGGGTGGTGGTGGGTGCACAGGTATTCCTTTTATTATTATTCTTTAAAATACCTATATACATTTTTATAGTTCTTTATATGTGTGATAAATTTCATACCAATTTTTTAAAGAAATAATAAAATATTTTAAAAATTGGCTTTAGAAAAACAACAACTGAGATTTACGTAAGAAATTAAAATAGCCTTAATTAATTAAAGTTAATTAATATATGTTAATTAATATAACATTACTTAAAGTAATAGTAGCAAAATTCCCAAAATAATTTCAGACATAAAGTTCAAACAGACTTTGCACTTAAAGACTTAAGGAATGAAAAACTACACAGCTGGTTAAATTTTTTCCTTTCTAAAATGCAACTTAATCAATAAAGTCATGTGGGTGTCTGTGAAATAAATATCCTCATCTTTCTTTGTTTTATTCTTCAGAATGGATGCTTAAAGGACAACTAGGAATTAGTCAGGCAAAGAAAAGTGGGAAGCGCATTCCAGGGGAAGAAAGCAGCATGGAAAGAGTTCTTTTCCAATAGAAGTTGTAGTTCTAATTATCTAATATGCTTTCCATGACTGCTGTAATCTACGATAGACGGGTTTATAAAGTCAGTTTGCTAAATCCCTGGATGCTTTAAATAACAATAAGTGCCAAATGCATTTTTAACAAAGGCTGTTCATTTATTCATTAATTCATTCATTCATTTAACAAATATTCATGGAGAACCTCTATGTGTTGGTTCTTGTGCTGGGGAAATGCTAAGGAACAAGATAGACATGGTCCCTGCCCTCATGGAACTTCCCGTTTAGAAGAGGATAGTGGAGAAACAGCCAGAGTGTCTGTCCAACACTCCTGATGCCTTGAAATGGGGGCTTTTTCCTTACAGCTGTTTTTAACTTGACTATTTTTCCAGCGCTCAAAATTGGCTTCAGAGATATTAACTCAATGAGATTATTTATAAATAGATTAGTTATAATAGGAATAGGATGCACTGTATGGTAGTCTTTTGGTCTGAAGGATGTTTTAAGAGGAATGAATTTGTTAAACAATTATTTATAACATTTAGCAATGTCTTTTATGGGTGAGTTACTGAAAAGAATAGGAAAATTAATCCGGCATACACCCTGCCCTTAGGCGGGTGACAGGCATTAAAGTCTTCAAACTCGCCCTCATTTCTTCTTCCCAGCATCTCACAGTAAAGTTCACTGACCTCTCCTTGGGATACTCAGCTCTGAACTGATTCTCAGAACGATTTCAGTGCGAGAAATGGTCTTCCTTCCTTCCTCTGGTACCATGGTCTTCTTTGATGCTTACTATTAAGAAACCTTTTTCAACTTAGTGTAAAGTGATGTTCATTCTCTTCTCTGCATTATTCAAGGTTTCCCAAAAGAATTGAATATACATCATTAATGGAGACCTATGTCTCTGGTTTTCTTTCTCTAACCCTCACAACTGTCCAGGATAGATACAACCATGCTCATGTTACAGATGAGGATAAGGAGACTCAGAGATGGACTAGTTTTCCCCATGACTTATCAGCCTATCAGTGGTAGAGGGAGAATTTGACCCTAAAATCCAATTTTGCCTCTCTTACAAAAAATTACTGTTTTTTTTTAATGCCTCAAAGACCATGCCTGGATTCCTGTTTTTCCTTGTTGTTTCTGCTTTCTCTTTTTCTATTTCTGAGTCTGAGCTATTACAATTCAAAGTTGGCTTGTCTACACTGCTCATGGATCTAACATTCTCCTTTGAGTTTTAGCAATGGAGGCAACCATCAGAGTGAAGTTTTACTTCATTCTCACTTTAAAAAATCCCTATGAACTAGTAAAACTAAGTTTTACTCCATTTTCACCTTCTAATATTCCAGACATATAAATATATGAAGCCAAACAAGGGGAGAGAGTATCAAGAAGGTTTTGTAGATAGGTCGCCTTAACAAAGTGAAAGAAGTAATAACATGCGTGGGAGCTTAGCACTTTGCCGGATTGAATCCTATGGCATTGACACACAATACAGGCTTTCACTTCAATATCATACAATAAGCAATTACTGACAGAAGCCATGCATTCATCAGTGGTATCCATTCTTTCATTCATTGATGCATTCCACAAATATTTGTTGAATGACAGCCAAGTGCCCAATACTATTCTGGGCATAGGGGATGTAGCAGTAAACCCCAAGGACAAGTTACGTATCTTTCAGGTGCTAACAGTCTAGTGGTGGAAGATAGATAACAAATAAGTGGTCAAATAAATAAATAATGTAATTTTAGGTAATGATAAGAGCCATGAGGAAAATGAGGTGGGTAATGGACTATGAATTACGGGGAGAGGGGGGTGTGGTAGGCAGCTTCTCTCATGACTCCTTAATAATCTGCCTCAAGACCTTATATTCAAGGTATTCAAGCCTCTGTGTAATAATCTCTTCTTGAGTGTAGGCTGTCCTAACAACTTACTTCACATCAATGGAAATTGGTAAATGTGATGGGACATCACTTTCGTGCTTAGGTTTTAAGAAATTGTGACCTCTGTCTTGCTAGCAGTCACTCTTTTGCTTTGATGTAGTAAGCTGCCATGTTGGAGAGGTCCCCATGACAAGGAACTGAGGGCAGCCTATGACTAATAGCCAGTGAGGAACTGAGGCCCTCGGCCTAACCACCCTCAAAGAACAAATTCTGCCATCAGTCTGAATGGGATTGGAAACAGATCCCTTCTGAGCTGAACTTTTGGATGAGACCCCAGCCCTGACCGACAACTTGGCGGTAGAGAAACCCTGAAGCAGAGGTCCCAGGTAAGCCTGCCCAGATTCCTGACCCACAGAAACTATGAGATAATAAATGTGTGTGGTTTTAACTGCCAAGTCTGTGGTAATACTGTTACACAGTGGTAACATTATTGTTATTTATTTATAGGCTTAAAACTTACAGGAGTCTCTTTTAAGTTGATTACAACAGTGAATGCCTTATTTACCATTCATATTGTACTGGTATATAATTGGGTTTGCAGCCTCTTTGTGATAATCATTGATTTTTACCTTCTGAATTGGCACTGGATCCCTTTTTAAAAAATTAGTTATCTAATTCATTTGTGCAAAATTATGCCAGTTGCTAAGAGAACCAGCTTTAATGAGGCCTTTTTCAGTTTCCACATTTGTTAGCTTCTCTTTCAGAGTTACAGGCTTATTCATGGACTATTACCATTAATAATGTTTAAACACTCTTGATGTAATACCTTGTCATATACCATTTTTCTTTAAGGCATTTAGGACTTATTGAGGTTCTTGCTCCGTGGAAAATTCCATGCTTACAGAAATAGTAACAGTGCTCATGTATCATGAGATACCCAGGTCTATTCTATTAGTGCCCCACGGGAGCCCATATGAGGGGCTGTGTGAACAGCCTGTGGCTAACAGCTAGTCGTTGGATTGTAGATATTGCCCCCTATACATCTTTGGTACCATTTCCTAGAATGATTTCCACATAACATGCTGCCTGAGAGCTTCCAGGCTCTGCTCCTAGCAGAAAATCTTCAGTGGAAACAGCTGGGGCTGCATCTGCTCCATCACTTATGCAGAGATCCCTCTGAAAGTTGGCCTGCAGGAGCATGAAAAAAAGCCTTCCAGGAGGATGAGAAGGGTGGCGAATAAGAGCAACAAGACCATACACACCCTGGGAGGGAGAAAGGAGGCAGAGACAGGCCAGCCAAAGGGTCAGTTCAGCCAAAATCTCACCCTTTTATTGCTGCTCCATTCTCCTCTCCTTGGGGACCATCAGAAACTATAATACAGAACTGGTGGTTTCTCTTTCTCTTTGGGGATTCTCTGTCAAAAAGCATGGGTCTCTTTCCCCTACAAGAACACACTTTTTCCCTTTATGTATTGCCTAAAGCCAAAGTAACAACCCCAACCACTCGCATTTGAATAAGATGTTTTTTTTTTTTTAAATAAAAAATATACTTGTTAAAACAGGATTGTTGCATATATGTTACTTGAAGGCAAGATTTTAACTGCTGTCTCCTGACATCCCTTGGGTTTCCACTTTGGTCATAGCTGTGTTGCCGACCTGGGTCAAGCATCTGACCCTCAGAAAGCATCTATGAAAGGACATACAAGGCTGGCACTCCCTTAATGTGATGACATATGACCCATAGTGTTCTGGCCCCCAGGTCTCCCAATAGCATGTGCCAGGCTTCTATTTCCTGTAGAATGAAAACCCATCAATCAAAATGTAGTCTACATTATCATCCCTCCTCTAGTGACTGGTAAGCAAAGATAGAGATTCAAAGCAAGCTGCTGCCCGGTCTTGAGTCAACAAGAAAACTCCAGGATTGGCTGTTGCTTTTGGAACCTTGTTTGATATCATAGATGGGATGGAATGAGGAAGATACCCAGAGATTGAGATTGCATGTGTCAGCTTAGAAACCAAGGTTCATGAAACAATTTATCACTGTTGTTACAAATATAGAAAGACTCTTTTAACAGTGCAAAGCGAATGGTGTCCCTGCCATCTTGGATATTCAGCAAATGGCAAATATATGTTTGCATGGTGTGTTTGTGGAAGTGTATGTGCATGTGTGTGATGAGGCTATGAAATAGTCCTGTGGACTGCCATTCCAGGGTATCAAAGACCACCTTATGGCAACTTGTGACCTTGAAGTTTTAATTTTAAGTAGAGACTGAGACTGCCTCAGAAGGTAGGTCATTTCTCTTCCCTTAGATTCTCCAATGTGGTACCCACAAATTCTCTGTATAGCTAGATGGTATATAGATAGATAAGTAGATAATAGATAGATTGATAGACAGGTAGATAGATGATAGATAGATAGATAGATAGATAGATAGATAGATAGATAGACAGACATCACAATGTTCCAGCAACAATGTGTCCACCTCAATAGTTTCTGAAAATATATGCTTTCTCCAAATCTTAGAAGTATTATTTTTTTTAAAAATAGGCATCAGACGAGTAGAACTAGTGATGATTTAGAAGTTAAAATATCTGAGTAGGTATGTGAGTGTGTGACAGGCTGACTCTTCATCTCTGACCAGCTGTATGACCTTGAGCTGATCACAACTGCTCTGAACCTCAATTTTTTGTCTGTTGAATAAATAGTGTTAGTAACCCCAGCCCTGTGACACTATACAGATTTTCCTCATTTTCTTCATCTGTAAAATGGGAATAATAGTACCTTCTTAAGGGCTGTTGTAAGAATTAAGAGATATTCCATGTGAAGTGTTTAGAACAGTGCCTGGCACATATTAGCTATTATTATAATCTCACAATATTACAATCTTAAAATCATTTTAAAAATGACATGTTAGGGAGTCATATGCTATAAGTGGTTATATGATGTAAGCACGGTGGTAGTTGTGCATATTTGTTGTTTGTGGTACTAAACAATTTAATGTCTTCCTGGTTAACTGTTATTGGGGAAAGAATTAGATTCCCTACTCATATCACATGCAAAAATAAATTCATGATGGATCAAACATTAAAATATAAAAAAATTAAAACATGAAAGACCTGGAAAAAAATACCAGTGAATATGTGTATCATATTGGACATAGACAGCATCTTCACAAACTGACAAAACCAAAAACTATAAAATAAAAATCCATCCAATTATACTACCTGAAAATTGAACAAAAAAGCAACTTGTATGACAGAGGATACCATAATAAACGGAAAGACATTTCAAACAGGAAAATTTTTCTAAAAATATATAATAGATGAAAGGATAGCATCCATAATGTATAAAATCTATCTACAGATCAATTAAAGAAAAATGAATACTCAAATAGAAAGTGGGCAAAGGATACAACATCAATTTTATATTAGTAAAATCACAAAGCTCACACAATCAATATCAATAATGAGAAATGTACATTAAAAAGATAGATAATTTTTGCTTACCAAATTATCAATGATTAAAAAGATTGGTAATACCAAGTTTTAATCAGAATATGGAAAAACAAGTATTGTTCATATTGATAGTATGAATATGAGTGATTATATCTTTCTAGAGGGCAAATTGGCAGTATATATTAAAATTAAAAATTTCCATGCTCTTTGATGTAGCAAGTCTACTTTTAGGAAATTTTTCTTACCAAATTATTTGTATAAGTTGGCAAAGATATTTGTGTAGTAATAATGGTCATTGCAACATTGGATTTTAGTACCAGAGAGCTCAATCATTCCACAGGCTTAATTTCTGCATTATAGTGTTTGTTACACAGGTCGGCCCCATTCGATGTGTAGGGTGACTAGACAAGGGTATCAAGGAGTCCCTCTTGGAAAGAGTATTCTCTCCTTGGTTCTGGTTGCAATAATGCAGCCTCAGGTTCCCCTGGTCCTGATGGGGATATGTGAGGCTTGACAGTCATTTGAGATGTTGGGGCCCTCTAAGCCCCCACCTGACCCTCTGAGCAGTAGTTCTCAGGGCTGGCTTCTTATTACAATCACGTGAGTAAATATGCTGATTCCTAGGCTTTGCTCCTAGGTGTTCTTACTTAATTGGTTTGAGGTTGACCTCAGGCATTGATTTTTTTTTTTTTTTTTTAAAGTCCCCAGCTGGTGGAATGATTCATCTCACAACACAGCTTAGGCCAGGCCTGGAGGCAGGAAACATCTATTGGATGAGGAGAATCATTATTCCTTCCATTCTTATTTCTATGTATAGAGCAACCAGGGTCACCTTCACACTCCCCAAATCATTTCATCTCCTCAAGGGGGTGACACGCTGCATATTTCCTTCAGTACAAGCAGCCAAAATCATAAAGCTGACCCAGCCCTGAATCCATCTTGGTGTCTGAGCAGATGCAGGCAAACTTCATCAGGACAGATCATTTCAGAAGGAATCCAGACCATTCAATAAGAGGTTTCTGAGCAGGCAACACCATCGTAGAGGAAAGAAGGTGATTTATTTTGTGGAGTTGCTTTGTCAACTTTCTGATCAGCATAAAAAGCAGTTAGAACAAATTGTTAAATTGACAGGGGCAAATGGTGCAGAAAACCAGAACAGAACACCAGGAGGGTTTAGTTGTTGGTAAAAATATACAATATATAGTACAATATATATAGTTCAAATATATATATGTACACACACACACACACACACATATATATATATTTCAAATATATAGTACAAAATGACCCATCCTCTAGGGAGGAAGTGACAACATTGTTTTTTCTAACCATTTCTCAATGGTTCTGTTGGCGCAAGGTCTAGAAAACAGAATTCTAGTCCTTATGCTTCTAACATGCGGTGTGCCCTTGATCAAGAATTGCTATGTTTTTGAGCCTTTTTTCTCACATTTAGATTGGGGATAAGGTGAACTAGTATTTTCCAAAATCTGTTCTTATTCAAAAACGCAATATTCATGCAGCCTGGGATAGCACTGCAAAATTGAAATTTAATTTGCATGTGGATTTAGGGTCAGAAGAGTTGCTGAAGACTGCTACCTGCATTCTATGAAAGTGGCACCTCCAAGCCTTCTGGAAGGGAAAAGGAGAGAAGCAGGCTGTCACATGGGATCTGGGGCTGTCACCAAACGTTTAGGAGACCTGAGTTGAAACTCATCCACCCAAATGTGGAGGGTTCTTGTGGTGGACCTGTAGGGGACCTGCTTGGAGGAGGGGCTCAGAGCTTAGGGTCATGCTGGATAAGAAGTGATGAGCTCTAAAGACCTAGATGAAGCCTCCACCACATCAACTAGCTGGAAAACAGATGAACACAATGAACATAGACTAATAGGAGTTGAGGCATTTCCAAACCTGGTACATTTGAGTGGCTCTAATTCCCCTTGGTCAGAGCTAAAATGATCTTGATCATGACTGGAAAACCAGGCAGTGTTATCACCTACTAAGCCTCTTACTTCAGATTCATTTAATCGCATGAACAGCAAAGTAGAAATATAAAATGGCTTCACTCTGGAATTGTGAGAGTGAAAAACTACAGGACACATCTTTTGTTTTCCATGAATCTCTAAAGTACCATTATGAAACCTGACCCTTCTTGGCTTCCCTGAGGCAGCCTGACTTTATCAAACAGAAACTGGAAACACCAGCACAAAATGTCTATTGGATCTATGAACTCATCTAGAAGGTCTTAGCAGACTGTCTAAAAATACCTAAAAGTTAATAACTTCAAAATAATCTGGCTGTCAATTTGGGTATAGAAAACAAGTAAAGGGCTTCAAAGTTTCTTTCATACGTTCTAATGTTTCTCCCTTTCTCCCTGCGTGGCACTGCTATGACAGTTCATATCAGGATGGTGTTGTGGCTGATCATGCAGACTCTGAGAAGACTGCCTGTGTGACTTTCAATCTGCCATCTTCTAGCTGTATAACTACGGCAAGTTTCTCAACCACTCTGAGCCTCAGTGTTCGCTTATTTAAATTGAGGCTGTACTAGTACCTACTTCACAGAATGTGGTGATGATTAAATACAAGGTCCTTTTATAGTGCTTAACACAAAATTAACTCACAGTAAAAAGCTGTCCAAGATGTAAAGACTGAAAATTAGCTTATGCTGTTAATGGGGCTGGGAGGACAGACCCAGAAAAAGCCAATGTGAACAGGAAATTCTGTTTCTCCCCAAGTCATACAGCAGCTATAAAATCCCGTATGACTCCCTCTTCGAGTGGTTACTGCTTTCTTATCTATGACTCCTCCAGACCCACTTTGCTGCTCCCATGTATTCCTGGGGATATCCAATTGTGAAATCACCTTTTCCTCATGATCTAATTCCTGTTAATCTCTGCTTTTCCTAATATAGCCTCAGAAAAAGCAATCAAGCCAGAAGGGATCCCTGCTTCCTTTAGATTTTCCTCCAAGTCTTTCATCAGAAACCCAAACATTATGAAAGATGCTTCCCTCCTTCCTCTTTTCAAGTGGCATTGCATTCCTCTGGATTGCCCTCCCTCGCTGCATTGGATCAATACATCTGATCCAACAGGCAGCAGAGTTGTGCCTAGTAGTCTTTGTCTGATAACGCTTTGAGACTATTGTCGTAGGGGTGGCAGTAACTGCAGGTGTAAGGTAGACAGGGACCCAGAGATGCCATTGCATATATTCCAGAGACATTTTGTTTATTTATTTATTTGAGTCTAAGACAGATTTTGTGTGTGTGTATCAGTGTGTGGGGGGGAGGGGGCTGTGAGAATCATGAATTTTTGTTAATGGACATAACTTTCATGTTACTTTGCAAAACTTAAGCACTCACAATAAGAAATCAGCCATTTGTGGTTTGATAATAGGTGAAGAAGTTCATTGGAGAGAACAAACTCTGCAGGGAGAATGAGACCACTGAAAGGTAAATTTTTTTCAAAGTAAAGGGAGTAGAGGTGAAAAATGGCTTTATATCAAGCAAAAGGTGTTTGTAGAGCTTCTGTCCTTGGCTCAGTATTAAAAAATAGAGATGGAGTCAGAGCTGTGATCTCTGCCGTATATGTCTCATGGGATGGATGGGGAGAGAAGACCGATGCCACAGAAAACCTCAGTGATTATGAGAAAATCTGTGCAACCAACTACCAAGATGTAGGTAAACGTGACCTTTGTATGCGGATGTTGGCAGTTTTTTCCCAAAAATAATATGGACTCTCTGCCCACAAAAATCACTGTTCCCATCTTAATATGGAACAGCACGTTCACAGTTCAATATGAAGAAAGAAAAAAGAAGGGTGGGAATGAAAAGGCAGTATACAATTTTCTATTTGTGAATCCTACCACTTTTGGAAGAAACATGCTGTACTATATCCTATAGGTATAAACATCACAGCATTTTGGAAGAGAGGAAGCAATGGGGTGAGGGATCAGGAAGAGAGAGGTCCTAAAATGGTCTTTAAAAGCTGGGTGGATTGAGGAGTGCATTCTAAGCTGAGGGAAAGTATGAAGAAGAATGGTATGAAACCAGGTATGTAACAGTGCTGTGTCTCTAATCAGTGATTATCTTTGAAAAAAGCGAGGAAAAGGCATCTTAATTGAAGTTTTGGCCAATTTTATTTTAAAGCCTAGGTCTACCTTTATTTCTGCATCTAAAGCAGATGTTCAATGGGATTTTCTGTGATAACGGAAATATTTTACACCTGTGCTGTCCAATACAAAGCTTTTGAGACCTTGAAGTATGGCTAGTGTGCTAAGGAACTGAATTTTGACTTTAATTTTGATTAATTCAAATTTAAGTTTTAAGTGCTAGTTAAGCCACTAGAACATATGGCTACCATATCGGACAATATAGAAAGAGTTGGTTGACTTCTGAATTCTTTGGCAAATTGCTGCTTTGGCATATTAATGTTATTCCTCTCATCGAAGGAAGAGTCCAGGAATAGGTCATCTTTATAGATCATGCTTACCCTTTTCACTAGGAATTAAAGACAACACAAGCTGCCAAATTCAGAACTCCTTCGGGCTGAATATTTCCAATTTCTAGCCTCTGCTACACTTGAAGCCTACAGGGATCTGTCTTAAAGAAATAAATAAGCAAATAAAAAAACAAACAAAAACAAACAAACGAAACACTCTAGGAATAGTGATTGAATTGCTTGGGTATTAGTTGATGCAAGTAATCACTTGGGCACTTATTTCTGTTTTCAAGTCTCAGGATGGCAACTGAATGATTTATTACATGTTAGTTTTTCAGACTTTTCAATAATTTAGTCATTGAAATCATTACTTATTAAAAGAATTATTCAAGATATGTATTTAAAGAATCTTAGTCTTCTCACAAGCTTGACTAAGTTCTAATGTTCTGTTTTGTAAATTGGAACACACTTGATTTGTCCACATTTATTGGATTGTCTAGTTTTGTGGGGTGTAAGTTGAATCAGGACCTGTGTTTGGGGGACCATTCAAATGGCCAGCCTGGCATGGTTGTTACAAGAATCCTTAGGATTTGATAAGCAAACAATCGAGATTGATCTGGTTTGGAAACTCATCCTCCACTCCCCACTCCCCTTTAGGGATCCAGGCTGCCATTTTGCAATCTTGCTTTCTTGCTCTGTAAATGTTAGATTGAATTTTAATTTTAACCTCAAACACCTGAATAAAAGTATGGGTAGAAGGACTTACCTTTTAACTTTCCACCAGGCCTCATTTTTCAAGCCAGTTTGCAATATACGTCACTGGGACTAAATAGAGTTTTTTCCATACCTGGGGAATAACTTGCTTCTGACCATAATTTTTCTGAAAAACTCATCTCTAATAACTATAAAAGGTGTGTTATGCCAAAATGATCCATTATTGATTATGATCTATCTTCCCTGGGAATAAAACAAGGCAGAGTCTTAGCCGGCCAAATAAGGCACTTAGCAGATAGATACTCTTAGGGACTCTACAGTGTTGGTAACTCTATAGAAAACCAGAAGAATTCTCGATTGCTAAGTGTATTAATAAAAGCCAGAAATTATCTTTGTCGTTAGCAAAAACATTTTCACAAAAATTTCTGTTTTGTGTTCTTAAAGAAGATCTTCTGTAACACAGTTTTTTTGTTTGTTTTATTTTTAAAGGTGTTTAGTCTTATGTGCAAAGTGAAGAGAGATATTAGAAATGACTCCCCCTTAAGAAATCTATAGTCTAGTTGGGTATGACAGTTTGTATGATGGGTCCTAGTTCTGCTTCCACATTTGCTCTGTGACTTTTTATCAAACCTTATTTTAATGAGTGTTTTTTCTTCCTGAGTTAGATTTGCCAGAGCTATATATCTTTTTTATTTGTTATTTTTCAAAGAAGAAGTTAATGGGTTTTAAAAATAAACTGTATTATTTTTAATTTGTTAATTTTATCTTTTAATTTTTTTATTTCTGTTTTCATTTGGACTTTTCTTAATTATTTGTTTAACTTATTGGTGGTGGTGGCGGTGGTGATTATGGCTTCTAAAATTTAACATATTTCTGATTTAACACATAAATGATTTCTCTACTTTCTCACCAACACTTGTTATTATGAACAACAATTACGTTCTTACTGATTTTCTGCCTGCTGAATCTGTCCATTTCTGATAGAGGGATGCTGAAGACTCCAACTATAATAGCAGATTCGTCTATTTCTTCTTGCTGTTCTACCAGATTTTGCTTCACATACTTTGATGCTCTGTTGTCTGGTGCATATTCATTAGTTTGTTATGGCTTCTTGGAGAATTGACCCCTTTAACAGTATGTAATGCCTCTCTTTATCCCTGATAACTTTCCTTGCCCTGAAATCTGCTCTGTCCAAAATTATATAGCTGCTTTCACTATCTTTTGATTAGTGTTAGCATGGTATATATTTCTCCATCCACTTTTAATCTATATAGGTCTTCATATTTAAAGTGGGTTTCTTGTAGACAACATATAGTTGAGTCTCGCTTTTTGATCCACTCTGACAATTACTGTCTTTTAATTGGTGCATTTAGATTATTGAGGTTCAAAATGATTATTGATATATAGTGGATTAATATCTACCATATCTGTTACTGTCTTCTTTTCGTTGCCTGTGTTCTTTGTTCCTATTTTTGTCTTTCACTCATTTTATGCCTTTTATGGTTTTAATTGAGCACTTTATATAATTCCATTTTTCATTTTTCCCCCTTTCTTAGCATATCAGTTATATTTCTTTCTTTTTTTTTTTTTTTTTTTGGTGGTTGCTGTAGAGTTTGCAATACACATTTATAACTAATCCAAGTCCTCTTTACAATAACATCATACTACTTCCCGAGTAGTGGTACCTTATGATAACAAAATAACCTTTTCCTCCCTCCTGTCTCTTGTATAGTTGCTGTTATTCATTTCATATATGTGTGTGTATATATATGCTCATACATAATTGAATACATTGTTGATATTAGTATTTCTAACAAATTGCTATCTGTTAGATCAATTAAAAACAAGAGAGACCAGCCCAGTAGTGCAGCGGTTAAGTGAGCGTGTTCTGCTTCGGTGGCCTGGGATTCGCAGGTTCGGATCCCGGCTGTGCACGGACGCACTGCTTATCAAGCTATGCTGTGGCGGCATCCCATATAAAGTAGAGGAAGATGGGCATGGATGTTAGCCCAGGGCCAGTCTTCCTCAGCAAAAAGAGGAGGATTGGCATGGATGTTAGCTCAGGGCTAGTCTTCCTCACCAAAAAAAAAAAAAAAAAAGAATAAGAAAAATAGGGATGGGCCTGGTGGCATAGTAGTTAAATTTGTGTACTCCACTTAGGCAGCCCAGGATTTACCAGTTTGGATCCCAGGCACGGACCGATGTGCCACTTGTCAAGCCATGCTGTGGCAGCGTCCCATATAAAGTAGAGGAAGATGGGCACGGATGTTAGCCCAGGGCCAGTCTTCCTCAGCAAAAAGAGGAGGATTGGCAACAGATGTTAGCTCAGGGCTAATCTTCCTCGCACACACAAAAAAGGAATAAGAAAAATAAACATTTTTCTTTTACTTTCACTTATTCCTTCTCTGATGCTCTTCCTTTTCTAATGTAGATCTGAGTTGCTGATCTATATTATTTTTCTTCCCTCCAAAGAATTTCTTTTTTTTTTTTTTTTTTGGTGAGGAGATCAGCCCTGTGCTAACATCCGCCAATCCTCCTCTTTTTTTGCCGAGGAAGACGGCCCTGGGCTAACATCCGTGCCCATCCTCCTCCACTTTATATGGGTCGCCGCCACAGCATGGCTCGCCAAAGCAGTGCGTCGGTGCGCGCCCGGGATCGGAACCAGCGAACCCCGGGCCGCCACAGCAGAGCGCGCGCACCCAACCGCTTGCGCCACCGGGCCGGCCCCCCAAAGAATTTCTTTTAACATTTCTTTCAAGGCAGGTCTCCTGACAACAAATCTCTTTAATTTTTGTTTGTCTTAGAAAGTCTATTTATCCTTCACTTTTGAAAGATAATTTTGCAGGGCACAGAATTTTAGCTTGGTGTGTTTTTTCTCTCAATACTTTAAATATTTCACGCTACTCTCTTCTTGCTTGCGTGGTTTCAGAGGAGAATTCAGATGAAATTCTTATCTTTGCTCCTCTGCAGGTAAGGTGTATTTTCCTCTGGCTTCTTTCAGGATTTTTTCTTTATCTTTGATTTTCTGTAGTTTGAAAATGGTATACCTAGATGTAGGGTTTTTTTTTTTTTTTTGGCATTTATTCTGCTTGGTGTTCTCGGAGCTTCCTGGGTCTGTATCTAATATCATTTTGGGGAAATTCTCAGTGACTATTGCTTCAAATATTTCTTCTGTTTCTTTCTCTTTTTCTTTTCCTTCTAGTATTCCCATTAAGCATGTGTTACACATTTTGTCCTCGTCTCACAGTTCTTGGATATTCAGTTCTCTTTTCTTTTTTCAGCCTTTTTTTACCTTTAAGTTTTGGAGGTTCTTTTGAGATATCCTGAAGCTCAGAGATTCTTTCCTTGGCCATGTCCAGTCTACTAACAAGTCCATCAGAGGCATCCTTCATTTCTGTTAGAGTATTTTTGATCTCTAGTGTTTCTTTTTGGTTCTTTCTTAGAATTCCCACATCCCTGCTTGCATCGCCCCTCTTTTGTAGCATGCACTCTACTTTATCCACTAGAGCCCTTAGCATATTAATCATAGCCTTTGTCTGGTTCTGATGCTTTCTTCAATTTGTGTTTTTTGCATTTTGGGATGCCTTGTAATTTTTTTTCGAGAGCCAGGCATAATGTATGGGTAAAAGGAATTGCTGTAAATAGTCCTTTAGACATGCTGGTAAGATGTAGGGGAGTGTTCTATATTCCTACGATTAGGTCTTTTAGTGAGTCTATGCCTTTGGACTGTGAACTTCAGGTGTGCTTCTTGATCCCTCATCCCCCTGCTTGGGTGGGACAGGATGGCCAGAGTGGGCTGGAGTTGGATATTTCCCTCCTCCACATGGAAGGCTGGAACCATCTGGAGTTAGGTATTTCCCTTTCCCCCAGGTCACTTAAACTCGTGTAAAACTCCAGCAGGTTAGGCTCTGGTTAAATCACTTCTCCTGAGGGCAGACTTTGTTAGGAAGAACAGAATGCTCTGGTGTATTTCAAAATGGTTCCTTTTCCCCTCCTCCTGCAGGAAGCATGAGGAGATTTTTCTCTGATAATCACTGTGAGAACCTGACAGAGCTCTAGGAGATATGACTCACAGAAGTGTGGGGCCCCCGCTATTACTGGGTCCTCTTGGAGTTTTGATCTCTCAGGCTTCTCCACACTGAGCCTTCAGCAATTCATTAATTACAGTTCAGGTTTCCCTGCTCTGTCACTGATTCCGGTGGAAGTTTCTGCTCCTGGGTTTCTGAGCCAGTAAGTTATGATTGTCTGTATTTGCCTACCTAGCTCTCTTATTGCGGGAACAGCAGTTTGCCCTATGACCTTGCTTCTACAGATATAATAAGTGTTGTCGATTTTTCACTTCGTTCAGTTTTTTCTTGTTGTTAAGGTGGAGTGGCAACTTCCCGGCTTCTTCCATGCTGAAGCAGAAACTGGAAGTCGGCTTCATGTTTTTACAATAGCTCAACAGAATTCAAAATTTTCAACACTTCTCAAAAAGTGAAGCTCATCCTTCTCTAGGTTAATTTTGTTCAGCTGAAATGTTATTAGTATAAATATATTTTAAATTGTATTCTTTTTGGGATGGATTGAAAGGACTTGGAGACTTGTCAATGCATCCAGTGATCATAATGTGTTCTTTCCTAGAGTATAAACGTTGGTTGAATCCTTATGAAATAGTTCTGTATGGTCTACTTTGATAGTTGGTTACTGTGATATTTGTTCTTATCATCAACAAGTGGTTTTACTTTCCTCTCCTGCCTGCTGCAGGCTCTTATAATCTACAGAACAGAAATTGAATCTTCAATGAAGATGAGCAGTTTTAGAATCTTGTAGAAAGAACTATGCCCGGTACTCTTAACAATACTTCAAGGAATAGTTAAACCTGAGTGCAGGTTTTAAACTGACTTTGCTTAGACAATTGTAGCACAGCATTAGGGGACAAATCATATTTTAAGGACTATTTATAGTCTAGAAGCGGATGACTTGATGAAAACAGATTGCTAACCAAAGATCCAGCAGAATAAGAATTAATTACACAAAACCAAATAGACTGATGAAGGCATGCTAAATGTGGTAGTTTGTCCTGGAATATCGTCAGTATTATTGTTAATGTTCTATCTTTTATGGGAATGCGAGGAAGCCCTTTATATTTCTTTTCGATTTATCTCTAACCCTCAAATTAGTAGGCTAAGCCTTTAGAACAGAAACAAAAACAGCCTTTAAATGATGTTGTGCTCTTCCCGTCTACCAAGAATTCATGAACAAATACTTTTGCTGAGTCTCTCTACATTCAATGGCAAAATAGTTATATTTAAATATTAAATGAGAATCTTATTTTGCAATCAAGACTATACCTGGAGAGTTATGTTTGAGTATAAATCTAATTCAACCAGGTCTGACAAACCTATCATTAAGGAATAAGATTGTGCTTCGTGTGTGGACCGAGTGCCCACAAAATCCTTCCATGTATCTGTGGCCAGCATTTTTATGATCAAGAATGACCTTTAGAGATTATTTACAGTCACTAGGGTTAAGAAGAATTATTCAGGACTTGGAAATAAGTCAAAAGGATGACTGTATGTCCTTTCAAAGTACTGGAGCATTGTCTAACAGGCCCACTCAAGAATTCTTTAAACTCCTCGGGTTTCAAACAATCTGTGGGGGGTATAATTTTTTGTTTTACTTCCTATATTTGATTGATTAGGGCCACAATTTTATGAAGTTATACGTTAACTTGGTAGATTTTTGTCCTGTAGAGATGCAAATATTTCTGACCGTTAGAAAGATAAACCCAAACATTCAAGTTTCATTGCTCTGTAGAGCATTAATCAGTTATGTTTCTAAGACAGCAATCATTGTTCAAAATTTTCTTCAGACACTATATATATTCAATTTCTTGAATTATCCCATGAACTAGCTTTATTGTTTTGCTGAGTCTCTTAATTAGTCGACATGTTTTTATTCTATAATTTTATGAAAGTTGTTTTTTCTTTTTTAAATTATATTTTCACACTTTTATCTCTATTTCACTCATTACCATGAAAAGTCTAAGAGTAGGAGTCTTTCACCTTCTTTTTCTGTCTAAAAGGAAGACCCCTTTCAGCAGAACATAGTCTTTGTTCAGATAAAGGAACACTTTCTTCTATTACCCTTTTTGTTTTTCTTTTATGTCTTTTCAATTTCCAATACACCTGTTATTCATAATTTTGATCTCACTTACTATACTTACTATTTATTATCTCTTCTCCTAACATTGTAATCTTTGCTTTTTGATCTGCATTCTTGGAAGCCAATTTAACATTGCCTTCTATAACATTTTCAATTTTAGGTGATATGGATTTTACTTTACACGATTTTCAACAAAAATTTCAATTCTGTAAGTGTGTTTTTTAACCTAATTTTTTTCAGTTTTGTTTTTAGTCTCAACTTCAGCTGATTCAACCCCTTGTGATTTCCTATCTGTGTTTCAGAGGAGCCATATTTCCTTTTATTTTATTAAGAGGAAGAGTATATTTTAAGACATGTTCTGTTTATTATAGGAAATTTTTTTTTCTGAGTTTGAATTTTCCTCTCCACTTTTAGGATATTTCTCACCTTTTCTTATGTTACAGAGTGTTTTTATATTCTCTAGGTTGGCAATATTTCTTTGTTTTCTCATCGATCAATGAGGAGAGATCTCTTAAGACCTGGGCTGCCAATTTGAAAGAGGCATAGACTTCCCTTGGCCTTCTCTGTGCACTTGGATGCTTATAGATCCTAGAATAGCTCTAAGACCTGTTTTTTAATTAACGTGCAAAGACCTTAGCAAAATTTTAGTTTATGACCATTACTCATCTTGTGCACCTCTGATAGACTTCCTACATAGCCTAGTTTTCTTACTCTGGAAAATAATGTTTATCTTCAAGGCAGTCTTTTCCAAATCTGACTGCTTATCAGAAGTCCTTGAAAAACTTTAAAAATATGTAGCTTCCCAGATCCCATCTCATCTTTACTGGATTTTAATCTCTGGAGGTAGGACTTGGAAGTTGTATTTCTTAAAGGCTTCCCGGTCATTGCGCTGCAACTGGGAACAGCTCCATACATAAGAGTAACTAAATGTCCCTATGAAAATGTACAGCTCTGCTCTAACCTATAACTCTGGATGGTCTTACATCAAGAGTTCACCTACAGCACTCTACTGGCCACGACCACATCAGATACTATTTTTTCTACCCCAAACTTTGTTGCACAGCAGAGTTACAATCTACAAGCGAATGTAGGTTCTAATGATTGGGTGGAAAAAGAATAAACTGGTTTTTATAAAAGGATCTATGCTATGAGGATCAGTTACCAGACTTTCAGTTTTATATAAGCTAGCCCAATGGGGAGGTTTGAATTATCTTCGTATCTACCGCCTGGCTGGCCAAACTTGGCTGTTTCAGAACATGGATTTTCCTCAATCATTATCTTTTGACTTCATTTAATAGACCTTCTCCCAAAATGCTAAAGTCTGACTCCCTTCCCTAGATTGTGAATTTCCTGAGAGCAGTAACTGTGTCTCTCTGACCCTGTATTCTCATCACCTCCCTAGTGCCTGGCACATAGCAGACATTAACAAATATATGTTAATATTTGAATAAATGGTTTGGTGATTGGTTATCTAATATTCTCAATATTCAAAGTTGTAACTTTGTCTACAATGGGTATTTTAATGGAAAATTGGGAGAGGCACTATATCAGGGTCTGCAAAGTGATAGGTCATTTCAACCCACAAGTCCTGTATTTAATTATTTCCTCAAAAAACAAGAACACCAACTTGGAGTGTATACTTTAGTTAGAGTGGAGGGAGGGCAAAAAGTCCAGAAAACTGCATCTTTTGTGTCATAGAGATTGAAAATAATCTTGTTTTAATGACATACTGAATTTCAAACCTTAACAGTGTTGTTGTTTTTTTTTAAATAAACTTGATATTAAAGCTTTTGTATTTTTTTTTTTTTTTTTGGTGAGGGAGATCAGCCCTGAGCTAACATCCATGCTAATCCTCCTCTTTTTGCTGAGGAAGACCGTCTCTGAGCTAACATCTGTTGCCAATCCTCCTCCTTTTTTTTTTTTCTTCCCCAAAGCCCCAGTAGATAGTTGTATGTCATAGTTGCACATCCTTCTAGGTGCTGTATGTGGGACGCGGCCTCAGGATGGCCAGAGAAGCGGTGCGTCGGTGTGCGCCCAGGATCCGAATCCCCGGCCGCCAGCAGCGGAGCGCGCGCACTTAACCGCTAAGCCACCGGGCAGGCCCTAAAGCTTTTGTATTTTATGCCATGTTGTAAAGATACAAAAATCTAACACCAAATTGGTTCTGATCTCCAACATACTTTTCATAGAAACTTAAATTTGGATTAATACCATGGAGAGAGATTTCTTTCTTCTTTAGGCTCCAACAGGATCCTTAGTTTTAGTAATAAAATTAAAGGAGAAAAAGCAAAGGTAGTGCTTGCCTTATGTTGGCAATTCAGTTCCTCAAAGCTGTTCTACTAAAAAAACATGCCATCCATTTGGAATTTTATAGACTGAAGATTGCTGGTTTTAATTTAAAGTTATTGTTTGTTTGGTTTTGGCCAACTGCTTTTCTTGCTTCAGTGGCCTTTTTGGAAACAAACTTTTTAATAGAAATTTGCATTTCTTCTAAATTTGAGTAAAAGTTTGGTTTGTAGAAATCCTGATTAAGACTAGGTAGACTGAGGAGACAAAATCTCTTCTCTTATCTCGCTGTTGTGAGCTAAATGACATGTTGGAGTAAATATGGCGTCATATAGGTATTCCATGTTGTACGTCGTCACAGACCGTAGTTGGATTTCTGAAATTGTGTTTGTACTTTTGCCTTTGGTTTAGTAACTTTTGGGTACTGAATATGGGAAATGTTTAAATAGTTTTTAAATGGATTCATTTTAAATCTCTGTTTTTTTCTGAATCACTCGGAATTTATAAAGTATATCCCCATAGAAATGATGTAGATTATGGTTAGGCTTCCAGGGTAGCTCCTACAAAATTCTGTAGCCCACAGTGTATCTGAGCCTTTCTCATAATGGGGATATCCTAAGACCCGGGTCCTGGAGATTGGAGCCATGCTCTGTAGGCTTACAGGTCAGGGGAAGATGCAAGTGTGGAGGTTGAAGGAAGGAAGGGTCCTCCTTCTTTGCCAAGGCCTACATTTCAATAGGAAATACTTATTTTCACCTTCTCACGGCCGCTATTTAAATTCTCATCCATCTCCTGGTGCCCACAGAGTGCTAGTGCCCTGTGCTGTACTATCCCAGATCCCAGCTTGAGTCTTTACCTCCAATCACTTCCTACTTCCACACCCCTCACTTCTTACATTCCCAAATTAAAATGCTCATCGCTTCAGTGTGGTCGACTCTTGTTAGGATAGTAATTGCCTGAACTATTTCACTTTCATATATTAAAGCCAAATACGCTTCTGGAGTACTTTTTATTTTTAAGAGAGAAGGTTTCTTATCATCAATATATCTCTTTTTTGTAGAATGGGACAGGATGACAAAAGTAGGTAAAACCCTTCAGGCCTTGAGAAGGATTGAAATGTGTGTGACTGGGACGGTCAGGAGGTGGCATATTGAAGTAAACACCATACAGGCAAGTTATATCTAGCAGGGAGGTCTCTAAGCATTAGCCAGGCTTATGTTTGTTTTTAAAAGCAGCAAAGGCAAAAAAGTATCACTAAGTCAGTCATTAGTGTATGTGAGTTATTTATATATTCACGCATTCATGCACTAACTGAACTGTACCTGATAAAGCTGATCTTCTAAGATGAAGGAGGCTGTGAGAAGGGAGCTAAGAAAACAGAGCTAGGTGGCTCTGGTGAAGTCAAAAAATGCCCAACTTTATTTTGAAAAAAAAAACCTCGTGAGTTTCAAGGAATATTTTATGCACATTTCAATTTCTAACTGGGTTTGAACCAGATTATCTTAACACATTGAATCCCAATGGCTTTTTCTTTTTTTCTTATTTTTAAAAATATTTTCATTGAATTGTTATAGTTTTTTCAAGGGCGCTTGCTTGCCTAGTCCACAGCAGCTCCCAAGTGTGGTCAGTCAGAAGATTAAGAACACAGCCTGTAGAATCTGAACTATCCACATACGTAAGGTGAGGACACAAGTGCATCTTCTCAGAGGTAAAGTTAACATTGTGTGAGATTGCGGAAACTAAGGGATGACTTGTGTTCACAGTGAAGAATATGATAAAGTGTGTGTCTTATTACCATGACTAACAGGACCATTGCTGTTGGTCTAGCTTTCCACAAGAAGCTGGCACCAAAGTAGGCAGTGGACGTCCTCCTGTGAGTAGGGTCCGTCCTGGACTCCAAGTACCCTGGCTCTATCTGCCCAAAGTCTTCCCATCTGAGACAAAAGCTTATTAGATATAAAACCAGTTATGCCTATTCCATTTCCAACTCCCAGGAGTGCCAAGAATAAAAGCAATTCGAGATTTCAGCGAGACCATGGATTCTATAGGCTTGATGCAGGATGGATGTGCTGAATTTTCAAACTGTCTTTAGAGACAAATTCAAATAAATCATTTTTCTAATAAAGTTTGCATCCCCACGGTGAGGAAAAAATGCAATCCAAAGTGGATTGAGGCAGCAGAAATATTATCTGTAAGTTCTGTTTCCAAGTTGTGGGTGATTTGGATGGAGTATGAAAGGACCTAAATTTGGAAGACTGGGTATGCTTTCCCTTCCGATTCCATTGCTTGATTGATTATGGAATCATTTCTCTGCTTTTGGTTTCCTCCACTGTATGTAGGATGAGCGATAAGACTGCCTGCCTTACTCACCTCACAGGTTAGTCATGAAGAAAAAGATACATTGCAGTTTGGATCATAGTTGGACTAAGTAGGTCAATGTTTCCTCAGCATTTTTATTCTATTGTTATTCTAATAATACACATGTGGCAAGCTCAAAGCTTTCTCCTAGGCCCAATAGCGGAAATGAAGCATTCTGAGGATTGAGGAAGGAACTGGGAGAAGGCTGACATATGTGGAAATATAATGGATGACAGAGATGGTGATATCACTTTTCCTTCTTCTACCCACTCTCTCTTCTGATCTCCAGGGCTTTTGGTCATAATTCTGGTTGGCTGTTGCTCTGCAATAGATCAATCTAAAACTTGGAGTCTAAAGAACAATCATTTCATTATCTCTCATGGTTTCTGTGGGCCAAGAATTCAGGAAATACTTGGCTGGGTGGTTCTGACTCCTTCAATCTCAGTCTGATATTGGCTAGAGTTGGAATGATGACCTGCAGTTGCTGGGAGCTGGCAAGGCATCTCTTCTTCCATGTCATCTCAGAGCCTCTCCATATGTGTCTGCGAGGACTATCTTGGGCTTCCTCACAGCACAGTGACCTCAGGTCAGCTGGATTTCTTCCAAGGAGGCTGAAGGCTTTAAGAGTAATTATTCTATCTAGCAAGGGAGAAGCTGCATTGCCTTTTATAAACTAGCTTTACAAATCACTCAGCATCATTTCTGGTACATTTGATTAGTTAGAAGCAAGTCACAAGCACACCCAGATTGAAAGAGAGTAGAATTAGACTCCAACTCCACCTCTTGATGGAGGAGATGGAAAGGTTCTAGAAAAGTAGGTGGGATGGGAGATACTGCATCAGCCATCTTTGGAAAGTGCAATCTGTCATAGTCATCACCATCACACTTGTGTGAAACTTCTATGACCAGTCCCCAGTGTCTGTTTGGATGTGCTCATTTTGTTCTCTTCTCACAAGGAACTTGTCCTCCAAGGTGCAACTTTCACTCAAGGTTGAGAGATTGTCTGTCACTGTGACTATTTTAGGAACAGGGACCCAGGTGAGTCTTTCTTAATACCCTAAAATTGCACATGCTGCGTTCTTCTCAATCCAAGCTAACATGCCTTCATGAACAGGTATGTGGTTGGTCACATTGTAGGTCTTCTCCTCGGACGTGAGTCTGTGTTCATGTATGTGTTGGAGTGGAGTGCAGTCAGATGACAGAGAAAAGCAGAAGCAGGAGAAAGAAGCACAGGAAAGACAAAGCAGAATTGGAGTTCTTTCTCATCTCTCCTGAGCCCCCTGAGGGTGATGCTGGGACTGTGGCAGCCAAATTTTTTATCTAGTCACATGCCAGACTGTTTAATTCCCTTTTATTCCTAAGAATTTAGTACAGTTTTATTTAGTTGTTCTGGTTGGTCTCAGGTGTGCTGCAGAGAATTAAACTAAGACCAGACTTTCTCCTGGGGTAGAAGTTTACAGGGGGGTCTAGCACTCATTAGGCCAATGTGGAGTTGCAACCATGATTTGTAGGACCCCTAGGGAGAAAGTCAGTCTCTTTCATTCGCTCAATCATTCAGTTCACAAATACTCATGAAGTGCCAACTGTAGTGCCAGGTACTTTTCTAAGGCTGAAACTATAACAGAGAATAAGCCAACACAAAGTTCCTGCCCTCATGAAGCTTCCATTTTACTGGGGAGACAGACAAAGAAACAGATATCTAGTAGAGATGCACACTCTGAAGAAAAGTAGCAGTAAGGTGATAGAGCGTGATAGGTTGCCATTTAGGTGGTGATCAGGGACACCCTTTCTGAAGAGGTGACCTTTAAACAGAGACTTGAATCACTGGAGTTGATTCAAAATCTAGATCCCTGCTTTTCTCATCTTTTTTAAACAAATTACTTATTAAGAAAGTTGATCCACAGTCCAGATCTTTCTTTCAGACTATAAAACTTTGGTATCTGCATTCATTTTCGTTAATTTGGATGTTTTTAAAAGCATAGTCGCCTTCTTACACATTAAAAAAAGATTAAATATAATCATTATCAATCCAATTATTATTTTCCCTTACTTTGCAAGTGCAATTTTTTCCACTAAATCTATTTAACTGTACATTCCTTTGGCCATAAAAATGGATTTTCATCCATATTTTCAAGAATAACTGGTGATTATGCTTGGACTTAAGTAGGAGCAGGCAGTGTGATATTCAGGAAATAGTGTGGTCACCCTGGTCTGTATTTTACTCTTTATTCTGCCCTTTTCCAGCAGAGTAGTCTTAAAAGAGTCATAAATTCTTTGAAGCACAGTTTTTCTCATCTGTAAAATGGGGATGATAGCTACCTTCCAAACATGTTCAGTATATGTTGATTCTCTTTCTTCTACATCATAACCAGAAATTCCTGCAGACATTTATTCTTTTTCTTTAGTGACCTGAGTGTCTTTTTCTTTGCAGAGGACAATTTGGCATAAGTAGCAAAGATTTGATCATCCCACGTTAACAAGACACTAAGGAGACTTCATCCTTGCTGGGATTGTTTTGATTCCTCATGTTGCAATTTAAACAATGACTCTCAGACTTCCTAGATGGGTTTCTCCAACAGCTCATATTTAATCCAAACTCCAATGTATGTTACACTGAGAAGCTAAGAGATTGGTCAAGGTCACTCAGCTGGTTGATAGTAGAGGTGCAACCAGAATCACCTTTTCCTGATTACATTGCATATTTGCCTTATTTCTTAGGATCAACAATTGATCAAAACCCTCAAGGCCAAAAATAGCCCCTGAAAGATGATATAAGTTACGAGATGACTAATTTTTGCTTTAACAGATTTGTTCAGTACCAAAATAAACATCCTCGATTTCTTTTGGAGGAAGGATAATCCTTTGACTTTAGAGAAGCATGAAAGAAAAGCACATACTTGTCAACAACAGAAGATGAAGAATTCAGCCTTGCTGAAATTAACTTTATTTATTTATTTTTATTAAGGTATAATTGACATAAAACATTATTATGTTTTTAATGTCCCGCTTATGAACGTGATGTAATTGGTCCAAACCTGGAATGAAAACATACTCTTGCCTTTTCAGTCAGATTTTAGATGCTGATTTTCTCTTTAGTCTTCAGAAAACCATAAACAGTCTCATAGAGAGAAACCCTGATGTTAGATAGGAATAAGGGAGAAGTACATGATTTCTATATTTTAATCTTGCTGAATTAACTCATTTTAGATTGAGAGAACCACATTTTCTCTTGTCAAACAATGCAAACTTCCAGAAATATACCTCTCTTGACACACAGGGTGGCTGGAGTACTCCTGCGGGGAATGACTGGGGCTCCATTTCAGGGCTATTTCTCAGCTCACTGCCAAACTGCCCATCTGGAAACCTGACACTGCGTAATCCAACCTGCCTGGCCATTATAAAATAAGGATTTTTGGGGGGATCTGGGGATCTTTGGAGAAAAGACATCTATTTTTGTTTTGCTTTTCCTGTAAAAATATTAATGCTCTGATAGGCATTTTCTCCTGATCTGTCAAGTCACTTTCATCCATTGATTTTTCAGAATGCCCTCACTGTTATTTCTTCATGGTCTGGAGAAAACAAGCGACTTGTCCAGTGTTTCACACTGAGTTAGAGGAAGAGTTAGGAGTGAATCCTGAGTCTCTTTGACAATTACTTTCATTTTTCATTCCCCCCCAGTGTACTTCATTACTTCTTTATACAACCTCTAGGTCCAGAAGCCCTTTTTACAACTTCTAGGTCATCACTTTATTTCTTAAGAGTGTAAGAAGTTACAGTTTTCTTCTAGAAAAGTATGCAAATACGGCATGAAAAATTCTCATATTTCTCTTGGAATACTCCACAACTGTGCGAGTATTTTAAACTTTCTTTTGAAAGCCACAACATGCTCCAAAGGCATGAAGTAATCACAGTAATGATTGGTTTTCTCTCTTTGCCTGCTTGGGTAATAACAATAACTTTATTAATTTCAAAATACAAAAATTCACTTGTACGTTGGTAGATATCCGAGGTGCCTTCACTCCACTGAGATTATCTGCACCTGACTTTCTCATATTGTCCCTTGCAGACACGCTAACCACTGGCGTGAAGTGTCTCAGGGGCTGGTGTTTACTGATCTTGGTGTGCTGATGTACGTTCTTAGATATGTACCACCTTATTTGAGGGAAGAGAGGGATGAAAATCTTGGAAGTTGTATTGCCAGACTCTGAAATAATCATGATTCTAGGGCAGTCGAGGGAGAAACACTGTCAGATCCATTGCGTTTGAATATCATGCCAACCAATCACCTGCCTCACGCTTTGCTTTTCAGTGGAGTGATTTAATGTGGTACACGAACAGCCTGAGTATTCAATCTTTATTTGTTAGAGTAGCTCCACCAATTGATGCAGCAGAGTAAAAGTTGTCCAGATTGTGGCTTGGGCCCTTTTGATATATCAACTATAAATATCAGAAGGCAAAATCAGATTGATTTCAGAAAGGCAATACAGGGTAGAGCTTACAACATAGATTGGATTAGATCTGTGTTTGTTTTCTTTTTAACTTTTTAAATTCTCGTCCTGTTATGGACTCCCTTTCCCCATTTTTTAAGGATAATTTCGTATTTGCTGCTTTTATTTTTTTTTATCCATTCTGCAAATCTCTGCTTTTTAATTTGTATATTTATACCATTTACTTTGAAATTAGTATGATAGGGCTTAAGGCAGCCTTTTATTTTTTTCCTGAGGAAGATTCGCCCTGAGCTAACATCTGTGCCAATCTTCCTCTCTCTTGTGTGTGGGTCACTGCCTCAGCATGGGGTAGGTCTCTGCCCTAGAGTTGAACCTGGGCTGCCAAAGCAGAGAGTGATGAACTTAACCACTAAGCCATGGGGCTGGCCCCTAAGTCACGCATTTTATCATTTATTTTCTTTCTGTTTTCTCTCTTTCTTTTTTCTTGTCTTGCTATAGGTTTTCCTTGAACATTTTTTAGGATTCCACTTTGATTTGTTTGTAGTATTTTTGAGTGCACTGCTTCATATAGTTTTCTTAGTGGTTGGCTCTTGGTATTACAATATATGTATGTAACTTATTGCAGTCTGTTGGTATCAACATTATACCATTGTGAGTGTAGCATGGAAACTTCACTTCCTTTTAGGTCTCTTTGCCATCCCCACTATTGAAATATCATTGTTTTGAGTTTCAGATGGTGATATGAACTGAATATTTGTGTCCCCCCAAAGTTCATATGTGAAGCCCTAACCCCCAGTGTGGCTGTATTTAGAGATAAGGCCTATAAGAAGGTAATTAAGATTAAATGAGGTCATAAGGATGAGGCCCTGATCCAATAAGATTAGTGTCCTTATAAGAAGAGACATGAGAGAGCTTTCTGTCTCCCTCCACCTACCTTCAGGCATGCACTAAGGAAAGACCATCTGAGGACATAAGAAGAAGTGGTCATCTGCAAGCCAGGAAAAGAGTCCTCACCAGAAATCCTGCTGGAAACTTGATCTTGGCCTTTTCAGCTTCCAGAAACATGAGGAAATAAATTTATGTTGTTTAAACCATTCAGTCTATGATATTTTATTATGACAGTCCAAGCAGATCAATACAATGGAGTTAGAATGTTTGTTTCAATTCTCAAACAAGATTCAGACAACTCAGTCAGGAGAAGAATATTCTATTGGAGACTATTCTTGGCTAATGACTATTAGCCATATTTTGGTTCTTTTCATTGTTATGTTTTTCCTTCTTGATGCTCTAAGATTCCTTCATTTATCATTTCCTTTCTGTTTGAAGAATTTTCTTTAGCCTTTCTTCAAGAGTAAGTCTGTTAAGGGACAAATTCTCATAGTTTTCCTTCATATGAAAATATTTTTATTCCCCCTTTATTCCCAAAGAATAGCTTTGCAAGACATGGAATTTGCAGTTAACAGTTCTTTTCTTTCAATACTTGAAAAATATTGTGCCACTTTTCTCTCTCTCCTCCATTGTTTCAGATGATAAATCTGCTATAATTCAAATTGGTATTTCCCTAGGGATAATACCTTGTTTCTATCTGACTTCTTTTAAGATGTTGTCTTTGTATTTAGAGTTTGGAAGTTGAATTTTGATGTGTCTTGACAAGGATTTCTTTGGGTTTATCCTACTGGGGTTCTCTTAGCTTTTTAAAATCTGTAGATTTATTTTGTTTTTCCAAATTTGGGAAGTTTTCAGCCATTATTTCTTCAAATACAGGACTCTGATAATATGAAATTTGATTGTTTGTTATTGACTGGCTTAGACAGAACTGGGTTAAAATTCTGTTTAAGCCTCTTAGTAGCTAAATTATCTGTGTAAAATTAACCTGTTTCTGATTGATTGATTGATTGATTAATATAAAATGCGATATGATGACAGCCTATTTTGGACCTCTGTTGTTTTGATCAGCAACACCTTCTCCCCTCCCTTATGTAGATAGGCACACATTGTTTTCTTTGGGGAACTGCTCTTTCCTCACTGTATTTGGTGGAGTTACCAACCATAACACCAACACTATTCTTACCACACTCCAGAAGGATTGAATTTTGCTCACCCTAGGAAATAAATTTCATGAGGCAACATTTGTATCTTGTTCACCCCAGTGCCTGGAGCAATGCCTCATCTATAAGACTTTAACTATTATTTGTCACATGTATAAATAAATAATGATTCAAATTCCAATAATATTTCTGTCCCAGTGTAGTGAAGGTGACAAAATACTTAAAGACTTGTAGTACGAGTGAGCACTGGCTGTGTGATGTAAAGCAGGAATTTGTTGCATTAGCAGTCTAATTTTTCTGTCTCCTTACTGCTTGTTCTACATTTCTCCATCTTCCTTTGGCTATATCTATCTTACTCTGAATGTTTTCCTCTAGACTGTCTTGATATTTTTATCCCTAAGCTCCATTTCTCATTTTTCTCTCCTATGGTATCTTTTGTTTGTATGTGTTTTGGTTTCCAGTTCTGTACTTTATTCCTACTTACCTTCTCATGTTAATTTCTCTTTTTGCTTCTTATCTGTCTTTCCAGATCATCATATCTATTCTATATTAGATTACAGTGGGGGTCTAACTTATTTGTATTTATTTAGTATTTAGTTTTTATTCAGTATTTATTTGCTATCTCTTGAAATAAAGATTTATTTTCCTTTTTCTAACTGTGAGGAGTCATTTAATCTACTAAAATTAATATTAATATATGTAACTTAAAATATAATATATAATCTATTTAAATATTAAATATATTTAAATTAAATACTAAAATTAAATCTATTTATGTAAGGAAGATCACGTAACTTTTTATTCTTCTCCAACTCTTGATTAATTTTGACTTTCTTGTGGCTTAATTGCTGTTAACAGAAAAAAAATTTCCCAATCCTTTTTGTAAACATGTGTCTGTGATGTCTTTTATTAAGCCAATGCTAAAGCCATGAACAGTGATTGTGACAAATAGGTCTGATGACAGTAACAGTGATTAATATCCATATGAATGAGCATCTGGTTTTAGGAAACTGAACAGGAAACACTCAGCCCTAGCATGGCATCTATGGGGCTCATTGACTGGTGAACATTAACTATGCATATTAGCCAATATTAGCCCATTAGTCCAATGGAAGAGCACATCATGGCCAGCTGTGATCTTGCTGTGTTGACAGACCTACTTTCTGGGTAGAGAATGACTTTTCATTCAGCCCACTCTCCAGAACTAATTCTGCCCTGCCAATGGACTGCTACAGAGCCTGGCTCCAGTGGAGAGGAAAGAGGGAGGTAACCTTCCCTATGTCTCTGCCTGAGGGACATCAAGTAACATGGCTATGCTCTTACCTCCCAGTTCTTAGTGCTCTGTCCTTATGTACATCACAGCCACAGGAGAAAATTTTTCTTTTCTTATTGTAAGTCAATACAATAATCTCTCCCAGGAGGATTTTTTCATCCTTGAACCTTGGCTTTCACTGGGAATGAATAGATCTATTCCCTCGGGCCCTGGGATAGTAGATGCTCCCAATTTCTACCCCTACCTTCACCCCCATGTCTTTCATAGTATGTGTCCAGGGCCCACAAACATTTAATTGGAGAGCTTAGTTCAGTATTTTTCTCATCCTTAGATTACGCTATAAATATTGAAATTAGACAAGGTCTTTCAAAATACTTAGGTGGCATTTTGTTGGTGTACACATAGAGTGAACAAATTTACATCTATTAGATAATTAT
Organism: Ceratotherium simum simum; assembly: GCF_057802395.1. Classification (NCBI taxonomy): domain Eukaryota; kingdom Metazoa; phylum Chordata; class Mammalia; order Perissodactyla; family Rhinocerotidae; genus Ceratotherium; species Ceratotherium simum. The sequence goes on along the minus strand of NC_141910.1, from coordinate 61,259,518 downwards.
TAACAGGCTAATTTGTCCCAAATCCATCAATTTTTTTTGATAAAGTCTAAAGCTTGCAGGGAGAAGGTATTTTATTTTCAAACTTCAGTTTTTTCAGGGACAGCTTGCAAAACTAGATTGACAGACTGCAAATGTGCTTCACATCCTTCTACAATGAGGAAGGAAAAACAGAGATCTCCAGCATTAAACAATAATTCTATTTCTCAAAACCTGCATGTGAGTTATTGACATTCCATTCCCATGATTACTCAATTAATGAACCCAATTAATGCACACTGTGCTTTGTAGTAACATCGGCAGGAACTAAATGAGCCTTTTGGGGGAATGTTGATGGGTTTTGTTGATTTCAGGGAAAAGAGTTGACTGGTAGGGGCAGCTGCTTGTGGGAAACAGTTTGCACCCAAATAGGGATGAACCATAAGATTGAACAGATGTTGTTCCATCTTCTTAGTGCTTGGAATATGATGTGATGATATTACTTACTTCTCTACCAGGAAAGTATAAACTATAGTCAAAGGAAACTGTCAGAGGCCTGCCGCAGCACTCCACAGCAGCAGGGCAGTGTTCATTCTCCAGAAGAATTGTGGTCGTTGATCTCTCAGATGTTTCACTAATCAGTTAAAAAATAGAGAATAAAATGGCAAGCAATTAAAAAATTACTTTGACTTGGAAATAGTAAATTAACTTAGAGAATGAGTTGAAGTCCCTTTGAATACATTTTATAATTATTCCAGCTAATTTTGGTAATGGGATGTGATAGTCAATATTATGTGTCAACTTGTCCGAGCTAAGGGATAGCCATTATTTCTGGGTGTGTCTGTGAGAGTGTTTCTAGAAGACATTAGCATTTGAATTGGTAGATTGGGTAAAAAAAGATGGCCCTCACCAATGCTGGTGGGCATCATCCAATCTGTTGAGGGCCTGAAGAGAACAAAATGGTAGAGGAAGGGCAAATTTGCTCTCTCTGCTTGAGCTGGGGCATTCATCTTCTCCTGCCCTTGGACAGTGATGCTCCTGGTTCTCAGCCCTGTGAACTTGAAATGAATTACACTGCCCACTTCCCTGGTTCTCCAGCTTGCTGATAACAGATCATGGGACTTCTCAGCCTCCATAATTGTGTGAGTCAATTCCTATAGTAAATCTCCTCTTCTATCTATCTATCTATCTATCTATCTATCTATCTATCTATCTATCTATCTATCTATCTCTATCATATTGGTTCTGTTTCTCTGGAGAATCCTGGCTTACACATGGGGAAAGCAAAGAAAAAAGGTAGGGAATAGGATCTCTTATTTCCAGAGAGCAGAATTCCCAGCTGCAATATTTCTGGAAAGACATGTATTCTGTGTCTCTCTCCACATTATAGTGTAGCAGATCTGCAACAGGAATTAGACAGAATTGGGTTCCAATCAAGAATGTCCCCACATTGGTTGTGTGACTTTGGTTAAGTTACCTTGGGTAAGTCAATGAAGTATAATGTATCTTGGTTTCTCCTTCTGTAAAATGAGGATACATATACTTGCCTCACAGGATTAAATAAAATATGTGATAATTTTTGTTGTCATATGCATTTTCTGTATTCTAAAATATCATAGATTATATGACAATCAATCAAATTTATCAATTTGCAAGGAGTGAAGGAAGCAGAAAAAGGACTTTAAATGTATACATTGGCTATAAAGATGATTTCTGATTTTAGAAATGTGGAAATGTGAAAAGAAAACCTTGTGCCCTAGGTTTGAGAAAATGTCATAATGGATGCTAAAGAAATATTCACTTTCTTTCTCCTTGCAAATTAAGAAAGCGGCCAGCAGAGAGCAGCTCACCAAACATTCAAGGAGCCTGGAACTGCTTGATATTTACTTATAACATGCATTATTTCTGGTATGAGTATGTAAAATCCAATGTACGGGGATCAAAGAATCCTAGCCTGGGATGTGTGGACATCTCATGTGGCCTTTATTTCTCATGTTAGGCTTGCAAATAAAATAAGATGGCCCACAGCTTCCACTGTGTAATCCAGTCCTGTTTTTTTGGTGGGACCAATAAAGAGTGGGTTGCAAAAATTGTATTTACTTGACTATTAAAGGAACATTTCTAGCACAATGAATAAATCACAAATCCAAGAAAATTATCTATGTATAATCATTGTGAGGCCTATTTCTATTTTTACCAAAGTGAGGCATGAGGTTTTGTATGTGCTTGTGTTGTTTTTGCTTTGGCAGGAGATAAGGCAGTAGAGAGAGCTTTGAGGGAAAAACGTTACTCTATAGTTGTAAAATTGTTTCCTTCCTAACATAGCTGTGCTAATTTATTTCACTCATATCCATGGATTGCAGCCAAAGAAATTAGCCAGATCAGAGCTGGAAGAGACTGGACTTAGAAACATTGAAGATAGGTAGAAATATCGGAATCTTGAAGACAGAGAAAGGGGAAATTATATATGTATGTTAATAAATATTTTATACAATATTTATATATAAATAGTATATGTGTACATATATACATACATATACTGAGAGAAATATAGATACAATGGATAGACATACAATATGAAAACATTCCCTCTGGGAAGCCTAAAAACTTGATCTCGCAGGGGGCTACTCTTACCCCTTCCCTCTCCCCCATTTATAGTGTCTCTAAGAATCTTAGTTCAGGGCTCCCTAACACGCTTCTTGAATCTGAGCCACGTGGAGCCACTTGCCCCACTTATGCCCACCCCCTAACAGGGCCAGTACCGCTTTTGTGTCCTCCTTTCATAATCAGGGTTTTCTGTCTTCAATTTCAGACTTCCTGGGTAATCTCAAGTACCTCTTCTTTCGAAATGGTTGGAAGGACCTCTGCCACAACTTTGTGTGTGTGTGTGTGTGTGTGTGTGAGGAAGATTGGCCCTGAACTAACATCTGTGCCCATCTTCCTCATTTTTGTATGTGGGACGCTGCCACAGCATGGCTTGATGAGCGGTGTGTCGATCCATGCCTGGATCTGAACCCATGAACCCTGGGTCACTGAAGTGGAGTGCGTTAGCTTAACCACTATACCACGGACCAGCCCCTGCCACAACTTTTTAAAGTAAAATTTTAATTCTATTTATCATTAAAGAATAAGTGTAAATAGTAAAACCTACTATTTTATTGAACACCTGCTATCTTCCAGGCAGGCACCTTAGTTAATTACCTGATGTAATTCTCATCCCAGTCTTATGAGAAAGATATTAATGTCACCATTTCAGTTGAGCACACTGAGATTAATTGACTAATGTAACAGTAAAGGTGTTTGGTGAATGAACATTATTTTTTTTTTTGGTGAAGACTGAGGGACTGGTAGAAAGAGAGAGATTGTTAGGGAAGGTTTAATTCATTGTTCATTTTACAAAGCAGGAAAACGAGTCTCAGATGCAGAAAGAGATTCCACCAAGGTCTCACTGTGGTGTATATCGGGGCTGGGAACAGAACTCAGGACTTCTGACTGTTGGTCCACAATCTTTTCTGTGAAACCAGGCTGCCTCATGAAATAGAATGACAATAGGCCTACTGACATGTGGCCAGTGGTAAATCCGGGAACTGCTGATATTCTGACAATGTTACTGAGGCTCTCTGTAACCTGGGCCAAGAAGAGGAGAAAGGAGTTGGGGACCTGCTCATAGCCTCTCTGGATTAGACAGGCTTGTCACTCAGGCCCCTTCACTCCCTTTGGGCCCCTCTGTCAGAGAGATGCCTGATGATACCTCTCAGAGTAAGACGTGATTAGGTTAGCTACAGGATAAGAAATAGGGTATTTGTAAAAGCAAATTAAGGAAAGGACATAGAAAGTGGAAGAATTTTAGGAAAATAGGGAAACACTTTCCTCTTCAACTGCAGTCTCACCTCTTACCTCCCCTGGCACAGCATCACCTTTGCCATCTCTTAACTTGAGAACTCCAAATGGGAAGATGTAAGTGCTAGATGCTGGACACAACGTCCCCTAACGCTCCCACTCCCACCCACTGCCAAGGAGCCCTAGGAAGTTCCTCCCTTAACTGAGGCAGCCAGGTCTGCTCTCTGTCCCCTTACTCAACTTGGGCATCCACACTGACCCGTACTCCCTTCTAGAACCTTCTAGTTGATGGAGCATGTGTGAAAAGCAAACAATGTTGTTTCTCTTCTTTGAGCTCTTCAGTCTTCGAGGATTAGACGTGAGGTTAGCAGGGACAAAGGTGAAGGCTGTGGAGGTGTTAAGGTGGAGAAGTGAAGTGAGAGTTGTCAGACAAGTTGAGGAAGACAAAGCAACGCAAACGTTCCTAAGCAGAACTAGAGAGGATTCTGCACTTGAATCTTTTGCTCTTTGTGTCTCCATGTCCCTTCTGGATGGATTCCTTAGCATTCTCTTCCAATTCACTCACTCTCTCATTGTGTTCAGTCTACATCCCGTTCACTGAATTTTATTTACATACATATTTTTAATTTTCGAGCTTCCTAATTGGTTATTTATCTACATATTCTTGTTTTATTTCTATCTGTTTTTCTTTCATACTTTTTGTTCCGTTTAAGGGAACATTCTAAACATCAGTTTCATAGTATTAATTAGATTATTCCCTAAAATTTTCTACCTCTAGAGTAAATGTTCCCATTGTTGATGTTATTGGCTATCTTTCCTATATTTAGATTTTTTCATTTTAATTTATGAGTTAATAGGATTAACAACTTTTTTTCACTTTCTCTTTCCCTCAGTGCTCACCACTCACCATATAGCCACCCTGTGTTTGCCTCTGCTTAGTCCGTGGGCCTTAGTCCAGACTTATGTCTTTTAATGCCATCTTGGAGGCATTGAGGAGATCACAGACTCAGTAGAAGGCTTGGTTCGTTTCTGGTCACCAGGCAGCTTATGTAGAGGTATGACTTACCTGTGTTTGACTCACCTCTTAGAGTGGGAAGCCCTGTCCTAGCCCCTGGTTTCAAGTAGTGAGACTGGCTCAGATCCTGCATCCTGAGTGGAGCACCCTTCAGGACATTGATATCATCATGTTTTGAACCCTCACCAAACTCTGTGGCCTGGTCTAGCTCCCATGTTATGTAAAGGGCTAAACTACCTCTTTTAATGTAAAATGGGGATAATGATATCTGCTTTTAGGATAATGAAGCTGATTAGAATGATTCTGAAGGGCTTCTCTAGTTGCCATGATTATCTTTTTATTTTAAACAGTGCCGCCTAATTTTGTCCTGTAATTATTTAACATAGAATACTTTATTAAATAACGTTAGAAGACCCTCAAATCCTGAGTCTATTATGTATTTATTTATTAATATAAATATATAGTTTGTCTGTATACAAGTTTAAATTTATACCACTGTTTTATTTTTTTCTTTCCCAGAATGGATCCTTGACAATTATATACATGAATAATACTTTTCCAAAACCTTGTAATTGTAACTGTCTGAGGAAGGTTGTTTAAATATTCAATATATTAGAATCATTTTGAAAAATTTATTGTGCTAAAGCGATAATTTCATTAACTTCCCATCACTGTGAATCTTTGCTCAATGTCTCTCTAAAATGACTATCACAGAGAATAGTTATATTATGGTTTTTGAGGGAGCTTTGCCTAAAACAAGATCTTTTTTCATAGTTAATTTTGTTGAGCAAGAGATTTCTTTGCAAGAGCGTAACAGATCTGTATAGGGAAAAATATGTTTTTAAAATTTGAGACGTGATAGTCCTTGGACTTACTTAACAATTTTTGGAAACGTTGGCAAAAGATAGGTGCTCAGAAAGATCACTGCATTAATTTCCATCATATTCCATTAAGCATAGTGTTTTATAAACAATTGTGTTGCATTTTATATTTCATCATTCTGATTTTTGGGGGGTCTCTTTTAAAAAGCGTAATCTGTGCTGAGATAAATGATCTGTCTGAGGCTTTCTAGTCTAACATACAAACAATGCCATATATCCTAACTACCTTTGGGGAGATCCAAATGCCTTGTTTTGCAAGGTGTTGATCCTTGGGTTGCTGGGCGCAGTGATAAGGGATATACTCATGAGGACCTGGGTCATAAGGCCCTGGGGAGGACACTAATGTAGCAAAGCTCTTGCTACCTTCTCACGTGGAGGATGAGAAAGATCAAAGCTTTAAAGAAAGCTTTAAAGATGTTAAAGAAAAAATTTATTCATGACACTTGTTAAAATACTAACAGTATTTAGTAGGAATGGTAGGAACAGTAGGAAGACTTTTTCCTTGTTCTTTCCCATTTCTTTCATCATACTACATACTCTTTGGCTTAGTGGCTTTATCTCTGTCACATCTTGGTTCCTCTTGGATCAGGGGAAGAAAATATGTTATTTAGGCATTTTCATAATTGAACGAGAGAGAGAGAGATCCATATTTGCGTATATTGAACCTTCCCATCTTGGTCCTTTGCCTTGTTAGACTGTGGTCCTGGGATCCTTCCTCACAGTGGCTGCTCTGCAATAGGCCCATTTCCTCTCAGTACATAGCTCTTGCTCTACCTGATCCCCTTTCAAACAACTGACCTTACTGGTGTGTTTAATTTGGCAGATAGACACACACTGAATAACTCTTGTGAACTGTTGCTGAATGTATATTCAACATTTTCTCCTTTTATAGATTATATTACACGGATTCTCAAATCCTTTCTATGGCTTATCAGAAATCACAAGTGTCATGGGAGAGAAGAAATAGCTCAGGTTCCATATCTGTTGGACTTTTCTTCACTTGAAACTGATAGATTTGTAAGAACAAATATTAGTTTATTTACAAATAAATAAAAATATGTAATTAGTTTCTAGTAAAGCAGAAATAGCAGATGGATTTTGCAATTCATACGTTTTGCTGTGCAATTCTATGTACCATGTAGTATTTTCATAGGGACTGATTCTCATCAAGGAGATAGGATCTGACCACTGTGAAGCATACATCATTCTCAGTAGGAATTAAGACAGCCTTGCCAATGATGGAAGGCCAGTTATCACCAGGTTATATACAAGCCACTGAAGTGTGAGCACTTCTACAAGAGTTCATGATCATAAAGGGAACTAGTAGCAGTCAGGAATTAGGAATGGAATGGAATAGGTTGGACAGCTGCAGAAAGATTTTTCAGCTTGGGTTCCTGGAGTTCATATTTCTTCTAGTTAAGTGTAAATAATCTCATCCATGAGGATCTGATTTAAGTCATGCCATTTTTTTCTCTTAGGAAAGATATATTATTATGTTTAACATACCCCCATAGAAACCTAGATGAATATGTTTAAAATGGGTCACTCATTCTGAATTTCTTGATTTAATGTCATTTCTCCTTTAAAAAATGAATGTGCATACTAATTTTCTATTCCCTCTCACCATCTGTTACCATAAGCTCATAGACAAAATATAGCTATAAATCATAGTCACTAAAATTTTACTCTTCTTGTCTCACGGGATGTATTCATGAGTGTGTGTATATTTTGTGTTAATAAATTCACATTATCTTTACTTTCTGTGTGTTTCCTCTAGATAAGCAGCAAAGAAATTTTCTTTGCAGACATTAATTACAAGTGACTTTGAACTTCTAGGATAGTCAAAAATCTTTAACCATCACCATTTTTAAGTAACTTCTCTGTGGTTTGGATAAAAGTGCATTCATTTATATGACTTTGCATTTCTCTTTTTGGTAGCAGACTAGTCATTACAGAATGGTCTTTGAATAGGGTCCAAGTCTACACATCTAGATCTGCTTAGTGACCCTACTGAGATCATGCACCTGCTGACTTCTCTCGTTAGTGTGTGAACATCTTTGCTATCAATCTCTGCATAATGCTTCTGACCACATGTTTGCAATACATGGTATAATATAAAAACAAAAGTAAATGAACAGCAATTGAAAAAAATATTCCCAGAATCATTCTCTTAAGGAAAATAACTAAGTTTTACTCTCTAACTAAAATATTATATAGAAGGAACATCAGAGAAATAAACTCTGTAAACTTATCATAATGCCTTGAACCCTAACCAACGACTTAAAAATTGAAACAGGATAGATAATTGATCTGTACTCCAAAATGATTTATACTGTAGTATGCAAAATCTATAGTTTCTCTTTCTAGTCTGGCTATCAGCAACAGAACTGTGTGCTAGATTTTGAGAAGTATATAACTCATCATGAATAATAACTTTATTTTACTTGGTGAGGGGGAGTGATAAGCTCCCCTCAATTTGCCACAGAGCCAATTCCTCATTTCCTTTCTAGATTCTGCACGGTAAACTGAATTATTCTTTCTCATACCTGTAACATTCCACTGTCACCTTGGCTGTGCTGTGGTATTAAAAAATTTAAATCCCTCTGGTGAATAGCCAATTGTGACCTTTCTTTTTATGGAAGATGTATTCTGTTTCCAATTTTGCTTGGGCTGAAGCAGCTTCTAATGCAAATGAGTGCATGCCTTATAAAATGTCACTAATAAACGTCCTGTCATTTGACGTTAAAATAAGATATCACATAAGAAATCAACTTTATATTTTGATAAAAACCATCAAAGAAAACCTAGATTAAAGCAACTAATTTCTTTTATTATCTTATATATTACAGTAAAATTTGTACGTGCGTGTGTGTGTGTGTGTGTGCACGCGCATGGTGATTTATTGATGTGAATTAAACTATTGAGTCCAGGGCCATTTTTTTTCATCTTGGGGAACATGGTTACTACACTTAACCTTTGTTTTTCTACATATAGGCAAGAACAAGAAAGGTGGCTATTAGGCCAGAAAATTAGGCGTCACAGTGCAAATAAATAAGTGCTATGTTGCAGTCCAGAGACTTATGTTTTAGCCCCATCCTGGCTTTTTTTGACCTGGGTGACCTTGAGCAAATCATCCTTTCTGAGCCCTTCTTTACTTTTCTATAAACCAGAGATATCAATATATGCTCTATCTTCTTGTTTTTTTCCTGTGAAATAATATTCTTGGAATCTATGAATCGCTGCATAAATATGAGGTGAAATTATTTTAAAGTTGAACTAGATTATTTTTGGTCAAAGGATAAGCCAATAATCAAATCACTGTTTATGTGAAAACACCCCTTTATCAACGGAAACTTTATCAATAGAAACTTAATCAATGGAATCTATCATCTATGGGTATTTTTATTCATCATGTCACTTCATGAATAACAACAACAGATAAAAATTATTTGAAGCACATGTTTTGCTGACTCTAAGGTTGATTGCTGGTAGCAAATAAAAAGAAAAGCCCTCAATCACTGCCTCTTAAGTGCCAAGCACTGTGCCTGGGACGTCACACACATTAATTCTATTTTTTATGGAATCTCTGCATCAGCTGCCACTGTTCAGTTAACAGATATGCAGATAAGTCAATAAAGGCTCAGAAAGGATGCCTTGCTCAGGCCATAGAGTTGGTTCTAAGCAGAGTCAGAGTTCATACCTGGCCAGGGCAGCACTCCTGTTGATGTGTCAAGCGTTTGACAAAGTCTCAACAGCAGAATTTTACTGCTAAAACACAAAAAGAGACTCGGTCCTAAGAGAGGTCCACCAACAGACCACCCTCCTGAGGGTGAAGAAAGGTGTATTTTTCTGCAAGAATGGCTGTTGGCACCTGTGAGAAATGATAGTTTTCCTTCATGTTTTCTTTTCTTTTACTTGAACTTTGTTTCTCAAGAGCCAATATCATCTGGACACATCCCTTTGGTGCCCATGCCTCCACTTACTTTTTAGTTTGAAAAAATTCGATCCCAGGGGCCAGCCCTGTGGCTTAGCGGTTAAGTGCGCGTGCTCCGCTCCTGGCGGTCAGTGTTCGGATCCCGGGCGTGCACCAACCCACTGCTTGTCCCGCCATGCTGAGGCCGCATCCCACATACAGCAACTAGAAGGATGTGAAACTATGACATACAACTATCTACTGAGGCTTTAGGGGAAAAAAAAGGAGAAGGATTGGCAATAGATGTTAGCTCAGAGCCGGTCTTCCTTAGCAAAAAAAAGAGGAGAATTAGCGTGGATGTTAGCTCAGGGCTGATCTTCCTCACATACACACACACAAAATCTACAAAAAAAAAAAAAAAAAAAGAAATCAATCCCATTACATTTTCAAAGGAGAAGCTCACATTTCTATGGTAACTAGTTATTATGCATAAAGTTGTCTGTTTAGACTCAGTTCTTAGCAATTCATTGCCACAAGCTGTGATGGAAGTGACTGCACATAACAGCAAACTTGCTATCAGCATAATGTATGTTGGGTATGATTTCTAATTCACATTTTGTTAGAATTGTAAAGTGACTTGGGCACCATCTAGACAAATTACTTTTTTTTTTTTTTTTTTTTTGTGAGGAAGACCAGTCCTAAGCTAACATCCGATGCCAATCCTCCTCTTTTTTGCTGAGGAAGATTGGCCCTGGGCTAACATCCGTGCCCATGTTCCTCTACTTTATATGGGATGCAGCCACAGCATGGCCTGACAAGCGGTGCGTCAGTGCATGCCCGGGATCCGGGCCTCGAACCCCAGGCCACCATAGCAGAGCACACGCACTTAACCACTGCGCCACTGGGTCAGTCCCAGCTGTTGTGTTTTTTTAAAGGTTAGGAGAAAGAGGCCCAAAGAGAGGAATTGACCTGCCTATGGTCACACAGCCTATTATGAAGGTTCCAGAGGTACCAAGTCTTTCTCAGGCTCTTATTGCCTTTGCTTTAATGGAAACTTCCAGCACAGTAGCAGCTGCTTTACTTACTATAAGGTGAGTAATAAGTTGACTCCAGTACCCACCTACCATTGTTTATGAATTGGACACCCTACACTAACACTTCTCCCAACACACAAGCTTTGTCAATTCCTAGAGCACCACAAAAGTTTCTTCCATGGGCTTCTTGTGCTCATGATATTTTATTTACTAGTTTTAAGCTGATTGTGCTCCCTCGCACCCATTTACTGTACCTTAAGGCTAATTGGTGCTCCCTCTGAAAAGTGTGCTTCTGTGAGATTCACGAAGTCTTGAGATGACAATATAAATTTATAGAAAACAGAATTTGATTTACACAATACGTTTTAGGACCCTCATATGTATTAAACACTATATTTGCTCCAAAATGTTGTATCTTTCATATAAATCTTAAATTTTGCTTTTCCTCAGTAATCTATTTCTACAAACCATGATGTGAAGAATAGGAATGGCATATGGGGACAGAATTTCTGTGTGCAATTTAAGAAATTAATCATTCATAGATGACATAAAAAATTAAGAACGTGGGTCAGCCCCAGTGGCTTAGTGGTTATGTTCTGTGTGCTTCATTTTGGCCGCCCAGGTTTGGTTCCTGGGTGCAAACCTACACCACTAGTCTATCAGTGGCCATGCTGTGGTGGCATCTCATATACAAAATACGAGAAGATTGGCAACAGATGTTAGCTCAGGACGAATCTTCCTCAGCAAAAAAAGAAAAATTAGAACACATGTAATTTTGTTTTGATTTCTTATCTGCCTCCTCAGAATTACTGTCCCCTCATGTATGCCCAATCATTAAAACTATCTTATTGGAAATTTCTTCCTGCAATGTGATTATAAGGATAGAGATCTACATGACACACAGCATGGAAATTTTGCAATTAGAAGTAATCAATTCATAAATGTAAGCAGAGTGTCACCCTGGGAAGAGAAAGAAGAAAACAATTTTAATATGAGGGTCCTGGTCTTTCTAAAATAGAATTTATTGCTCAGATGTACCCATTTCTGTTTAAAAAATGGAATTATTATAATTTGTCCTTTGTTTCTATTATTACTACTCTTTTCTTGACTGACTCATTATAATCTTTCATCAGTTCTATTTATCTTTTCATGAATAAAATTTTAAGATATTTGAAATATATTAATATATTAAAGTATTTTTCTTTTCATTCTATTTATTATTTGAGATTTGGAGTTATAAATATATATATATATCTCCTTCAGTGTGTTAAAAGTAAAAAGCAAGCATAGACTTCTTGCAACACAGAGAGATTTTGTGACAAATATCCAAAGAAGAAAAATATATTCAGCCCAGATATCAGTTAACAACTAGAAACCCACTGAACAGTGATACTGTAAATCTAGAAAGCCATAGGAGAGACTCATGGGAAAACTTAAGAACACTTTGGACTATCTCAACAAAACAGAGCCATGTTGTATGGGCAAATGTAGCCAATGAGGGAAGAGAAAAAAGAAATGTTATGTAGATCCTGGTCTTTCTGCAATAGAATTTTTTGCATAAACGTTTCATAAAGTGAAATTGTTGTGATATTTCTTTTGTTGTAGCAGTTTCTACTAGTGGCATGGCTTAGACTCAAGAAATTTATTGAGGAATTTTGGTAGAAACAGTTGATAGTAAGTGTCCTAGTCCTGATCTTATCAGAATCAAAAGGGCCAGAGAGGTCGTGCATCCAGTCTCCCTATTATGATGTGAATTCCTCTCTGGAATTCCAAGCACGTGGGATATATATGATGATGGAGAATCTTCTCCCTGCCTATGCTGACAATTCCTTCACTTGATGTCTAATTTATTCATTCAACCAACCCTGAATGCCTAATATGTGCCAGGCATGTTTTTATATTGAAACATATATATAGAAAAAAATATGATGCTGCCTCTGTCCTGGAGACTATCGCAGTCTAGTGAGGGAGAGAGAAATGTAAGTAGCTTATTAGAATACTAGGTAATTAACATATGGCAGGAAAATCTTAAAAATTCTGAAGGAAATCTGAGGAAAGAGTGATAGAGGCTGGACTAAAGAATTGGCATGTGAAATTAGTTTTGATTCATTACAAGTTTCTATGAAGTTTCCTATTCTCTCGGTCTTTCTCTATCTCTCTTTCTCTTTCTTTCTCACACATACCTGATAAAATTATGTAGACATTTTTATTCTTCATAGTCATAATTTCATGTCTCATCTTTCGGCATCTACTTTGCTCATTGTTCTTATCAATAACTCTAACAATGAATTTTACCAAAAATATCATATCCAGATGACCTAATGCAGTTTGACTTGAGCTAATGTGCCTCCAAAGGGCACAATGAGGACTTCTGGGTAAGATTATAGGGCTCAGTGAAAAGAAATATTTTCTAATAATCAGAGATGTTCAGCAATGTAATGGGCTGCTGTGGTGAGTAGTAATTTCTCCATCCTTGGGACTATCTAAGTAATGGTATGCTTCCATTGATGTAGAATCAAACTGTATTGACTTTTGAGTTAAAGTTACAGAGTTGTGGATTGGGTCTATAAGAAAACTTTGACATATAAACATTTAATTATCTTAACCTTTTGTTCTCTTTTTGGATACAATTCTACAATTCATGTCATTGATGATAATGTTTAATATTCAGGACCAAGGACAGCGATTTCTGTCATGATGACATGGATGTTGATTTGATACTAAACAGCAACAGCAACAAAATATTACCTGCAAAGATATTATATAATATGTCCAACTGATCGATCAGATTGATCAATCGATGTAAGTTTCAGAGTTGAGAAGGAGGAAGACTAACACTTCTTGAGCAACTCACTATACTATCTCCTTTAATCCCCCCAATAAATGTGTGCAGTAAATATTGTTATTCATAGATATGTATGATGTATGTGTGTGTATATATGTATATATATGTGTGTATAAATATATAAAATATTTTTACAAGCTGTCTATATATGTTTATGAATGAGGAAACGAAGGCTTAAAGTAACTTTCTCGAGGTCACATCATTAGTAAGAGATTCAGTCCCAGTTACGATTTTAAATTTTTTTTTTTATTTTATTTTTTTCCCCCAAAGCCCCAGTAGATAGTTGTATGTCATAGCTGCACATCCTTCTAGTTGCTGTATGTGGGACGCAGCCTCAGCATGGCCGGGGAAGCGGTGCGTCTGTGCGCACCCGGGATCGAACCCGGGCTGCTAGCAGCAGAGCGCGCGTACTCAACCGCTAAGCCACGGGGCTGGCCCCCAGTTACGATTTTAAATTGCATTGCCTATCTACCCACAGAAGAGGAAATATACAAAAAGAGAAAGGTTGCATCTGCATAGCCAAAAATAAGCATGCAATTTGACCAAATTCAAAATGAAGAGAAATGCATTTTTATAGAAAATGAAAGAGAGACATTACTGAGAAAAGTAGCTTATTACCATCTATATTTAGTTGTTTAAAAACACTTTGCTTTATAACAAGCATATTTGTATACACATTGAAGCTTTATTTTCCCCCAAATGACCCTGACCCATTTTAGGATAGCTCCTAAGATCAGGATGCTTTGGACCAGGACCAGAGGAAGTCTGTATGCTTCTGTCAGCCTGTAGTCAGACTGGAGGGTAATTTCTGGAATGGTGGGGTTGTGATGTATTTGGTGCTACTCAAGGAGTTTCTTGTCTTCAAGACTGTACTTTTCCAAAGGAAAAAGAAAATGATTCAAACTAAACTCTCTGAATTCACACAGAATCAATGAGGACAGTGTTGTTTTGGGATGAATAAAAAGTGAATACAATAGTAAGATAATGTAAAGGGAATTGACTCTAGGGTAAGTCCATCAAAATACTTACACATAAATGCTTATGAAAAAAAATATAGGCTTTGTAAGAACAAATGCTGTTAGGATGCCTTATCAGTATCTTTGAAACAATTGCATAATAGCTGTTAGGAAGTTAGGTGACATTTTATGCATATTTCACGAAGCCTGTATATCACCATATCTAAGCATGTGCACATATTTAGGAATAAGCAACAGGCAAAGAATTCACTTTCTCATTTAATAGCAGTGCAAATCTGATTCCCAAATGCACTCTGCACTTCTTCAACGTGTGTTTCCCCAAAACTTATTTGCCTATAGAAAATCCTACTCATCCTTTAAGGTCTTAGATATAGCCTTATTTGTATTTAGCAATCAATAATTATTACTGATTTAAACAGAAAAATAAAATTTTGAATTTTTCACATTTCTAGTACTATTAATGAATATTTAGTTTTTGTATTATGCAATTTTACGAACCACAACACATCTGTTCATTGTGAAAAAATAGCTCCAAATCCATCTGTTAAATATATTACTGAACATTAACTCTATGTGGAGTAATGGAAACAGTATTAGCCTGGCAGTTAGGAGATCCTGGTCCTTATCCTGACTCATCACTAGCTCTCTGTGCAGCTTTTAGTTAGGCATATTATCTTTCTGATTCACATGACAGAAACTTAGTAAGTTAGTTACCATACAGCATATCTAGCTACTTGTCTTTCCAACTAGACTGTGGCCATAGGCATCATTGTGTTTCTTCTATATCCAATAAAAAGAATATAAACCACAATTTCTTCTAAGCACCAGTTCTTACATATGACCATGGCATGAATAAAAACTTTAAAATTAAGTTATTGTTACCTATCTTGAAATATGCAAACACCCAGCAGTGTACCCAGAAGGTACAAAGATATTCAATTTTAATTTATTTAAATTAATTGAATTTTATTTTTTCTCATTTGTTGTGTATGAATAATAATCCTTGCTCTGCATACTGCACACTTTGTCTTGTGGTGAATCATTGCATATGAAGGTATTTTAGGAGAATTATCACATAAAGCATCTTGCAAACAGAGAGATTTAGACGAGGGTTCCATCCCAAAAGAAGCAGATCTGACTTACATGGTCTAAATGTGACTCCAAGAAACCGAAGGAAAAGAAAGCCTTTGTAAGCTGAGTAACAGCAATCAGAATACTAATTTCAGAATCTGAATGTTGAAATCTCACATGCTGCAGCAATTTCCCTGAAGCAATACCAGAGAATGAGATTATCATCTATTTTTCTACCTTTATCTATAGGTGTCTATGACTGATTTGTAAATATGGAAAGTTGATGCCCTTATTTAGAATCAGGACCGTATCATCTTTCTATGTTATACAATGACATATCACAGAGGCTCAATACTTTCATCCACGTTGTTGCTTGAGCTTCACAAAAGCTGAGTGATTTGAACAAAAATATGTCCTACTCTTATGCAACACAAGTAAAATGAACTGACTTGCCATTATCAAAGAGCTTCTTGGTATGAGAGCCAAGGTGAAAATTCAGGTGGCTTGATTGTCAGCCCCCATCATGATTCCTTCCCACCGTAGTGCCTTGGACAGCAGAGGATACTGGAAGACCTGGCTCATGTCTCGTAGATTCTCAAGAATAATCAGAGCCCGTCTCTGGTGTCTCTGTTTGACTTTACATTATTGACTTGTGGCCACAGCTGTTTAACCATATTTTCAGTCTCCTGAGTTTCTATTTGATGTCTTGGTTTACTTCCAGAAAAGCACACGAGATAGATGATTAGCCATTATGAGAATATATTTTTCCAACACCGAAAGCAGCTGTTCAATATGAGGTTAAACCATCTCTCAGCAGCATTGTTGGCATAGGGTTACCACTCTAAAGACTTCCAAAGATCTTATTTTCAGGGCCATTCTTAATTGAAATGTTTGGTATTCTGGATCTTCAAGAAATGTGGGCTTATATGGGGTAGGTTGGAGTATTTATGAAAGCTATGTTGAGAATATCTTCCTAGAAAAGTCTCCAATTATTGTAGTTTCCACTTGACAACTCCTTTTCAAAGAGTCTTAAAATTATTATGCTAGTATCAGCAATAAAATTCCTTCCTTGTCCCTCCCCACAAAATAACAGATGCTAAATAAGTAAATACTTGGGATGATTTTACATTCTGTGACTCATTTTCAGCATTTTCAGGCCGAGTATAGCTTTATCCAGATGTTCACAACGCCGATCTAGAATGAATGACAAGCAGCATTTATTAAGCCTTTCACCACCAGCTCTTGCATATGACCATGGCATGAATAAAAACTTTAAAACTGAGTTATTGTTGCCTATCTTGACATGTGCAAAGTAGTTTATTTGCATGCATTTATTGGTTGATGTGTGATCTAGAAATAGCACAAAATATCTTGCATATCAATGGTTTACTAATATTTTAAAAATAAATATTTGTTATAGACCTATTCGGAAAAATACTTATAAAACTCACAGAATGTATAAAGCAAAACCATTTGCTTTATAGCAGTTAAGATTACATCACTTTTGTGAGAATCAGTGTGATAAATTTATTGAGGCACGGCAGTGATTTTTCTTACTCCTATTTCTTGGTAGTGTCATATGCACAAAATGGATTTGCTGTTTCTTGATCTTGTTAATAAATAAATATGTAATACCAAATATATGCAAATCAGTATTCTGGGTTCCTCATAAGCAGATATCAATAGTATAGAAAGTATTTAATTTTATAAATAATTCAATATGCAGATGTAATTATGCCCAATGTTTATAATGGGTTGTGTGCTTCAGTTACTGCCATATTTCTTTAATTATAAAATCTTAAAGCAGTATGTGTTAGAAGCTGAGTGCTGATTGGCATTCTATGTTCTAGGAATGGCACATGAGTAGAATAAGATTCAATGCCTACTTTTGAGGTACTTCCTATTTATATGGGGTGATTAGTCAAAAAACAGACCAATACCCTTTGAAATTTCAGGCCTTATACTGGGAGGGGCATTATCCTCCCAGGGCGTTCATCCTTTAGTCCTCCCAGATTTTGCTCCTGGCACAGGGAAGCCTCTTTATCATCAGCCAACACAGAGCGAAGGTTGAGGGAGAGAGAGCAGCCTCACTCCTGACATGGGTCAGCTAAGAGGAAGGCCAATAATTTGTCCCGGAGTTTTTGACCACCAGCTTCCATCAACCCTTCTGGAAGGCCATGATGATTGACTATACTAAACTGATCTGCAACAAGCCCTATGATCCAATTACATGTCCATGAAATAGGTAACTAATAATGTGATATAACATATAGCTTCTATACCATATGGTTCCTTGTCAGGAATTCCCACAACTCATGTCTGAGTTGTGCTCTCCATGCTCTTCTTTTCTTTGTTCATCTCAGGCCTCGGGCAGCTCCTGTATTCTACCCAACCTCCTGTATTCCTGATAAGAGAGTTTTCACCTCTCTGAAGTGAGCAGGGAGAGTGAAATGTAAGCCTCTACCTCAGCTCTTTTTTGCTGCCCAAGCTGATAAACCTTTAGGAACTTTGTTCAAAAGGTTTACTCTTGTGGGAAAACATATGGTAAAGAATTATAAACACAGGGAAGTGTGTTACCAAGTTCTTACCAAGTTCTGTTGGTCCCTTTCTCTGGTCTGGCTCCTTCTCAGAGACCTGCTTTTATTCTCCTGAGGGTAAGATTCACTAATCCCCTCCCCAGACCCTGTGCTTCTTCCATCTTACCTTTGGGAAGCCTATGTGGACACTTTATGCTTTATTGAGCCTTTATCCAAACCTGAAGTTGAAGTATAGACAGAACAATGTCAATGGACCTTATTTACTGAAGGGCAAGTTGAGAGGAGGAGGGCCCCAGTTACTAAGAGGTTATAGAGCAATTCATCTGAACACTTATTGAAAGTCTGCTATATGTCAGAAGCTGGTTTCGCGATAACTGGGTGAATAGGACAATGCCTTCTCTCCCCAGGAATTTTATCATGGTTGGGAATATTTGAAAAAAAAACATGTGTTGAAGTAAGCAATTAGAGGTATTTAGCCTGGAGGATAGAAGCCTGGAAGTTGGGGAGGGAAGGAGAACATGGTGGCTCTCTTCAAATAATAGCAGAGCGGTCTTGGAAAACATGGTTGTTGTCAGTGATACCAAGGACTGAAACTAGGACCAGTGATTAAAAAGGGCAGGTGAATTTTGTTTCTGCTTAATACAATGAAAAACTTTGTGATAATCAGAGCTGCCTGAGAATCAGTGTGATGTGGTGAGCTTCATCTCTGGAAGATAGATGATTGTTCATTCATTGGGACAATATAGGGATCATGTGGGTGTCAGGGGAGCTTTGAAACACTCTTAATTTACTTGGGCTGTCTGTTCTACAGATTTTTGGCTTGAATTTTCATAACCACAGAGTCTGAGTGGGAAACTACCGAACCTCAAAGCTAGTTTCTCCCCTATGATTTCTATCCTGGTTTATTCACCTTAATGCCTGCCTTTTGAAAGCAACACTTTCTTTAAGCAATGTAAAAACATTTCCAGAAATGAATTTTCTTCTTAAATCTATTTGTTCAGCCTCCCTTTGGAGAACAATCTTGTTTCTTTTGGCTTTTTAATATTCAGCCTTTGTTTTAACTCAGTCTATTTTGCAATGTTCTAATCATTATTTCTTTGCTACTGTTAAATCACCCCCAATCCCAAGACTTTGCTACATAGAAGATTGATAAATATTTTATTGAAAAGCTGTATTCTCTAAACTTCAATGACTTTGTAAAACAAGTTTCATCAAAGTGAGGCTTTTGAATTTTTAGTAAATATGAATGCTCACTTTCTCACTGCTGCTTAGAATTTTACTGATTACACTTTGGAACTGCATAATTGTGTAATTAATCTTGAGGATGTCAGAATGCATATTTTTAAAAGTAATTTTCTTAGGGAAATAATACGTATCTCATTATTTTTTACTGTAATTGGTATTCATGGTCTCTCAGTTTATAGGTATAATCCCTGCCAGAGGTGGCGAACATCAGTGTCATATATTATTATAATGGATTGATTTTTCAAACACATCTTCCATTCAATTTCTTATTAAACAAGGCATTGTAAATTCCGCTGTCAAGGAATATAAATAACATGATTATGCAATACTTGCATTATACAAAGTCCTCTTGGCTATGATAGTTATCTGCCATAAGCACTGATACATTCTTTATGGAAAAGAGCTTCAAGACACAGTTTTTGAAACTGACCAAGGGCCAGCTGCAGTCCAAACCTTTGTTACTCTCATTGTTTTCACAAGTAAAAAGTCTGTGATCATTCACCTAGGAATTACATCAAGGGAGGGACCTGTAGTTTTTGAAGAAGTGTTCTCCTTATTCAAGGACCACCATCCTTTGTCTGACACAAATGTGAACACATGAATGTATGAATGAATGATCTGAATGAGCAAGGGAAGAATGATAATACCAACCCTGACGTGGGTAAACTGTAACCAAACAGATGTTTGTCCATATGAGTATCTCATGCTGCCCATGCACTCACACCACATAGAAGATGGTCTACTATCTACAAGTAAGGATGCTGCTCTGTAACAAGGCATTCAGCTTCTCAAGGATAAAAAGGTTTAGTGGAAATCTTGAGGCATTAGCCCTAAATAAATGACAGGCTTTGGGCTATACAAAGTTGAAAAGACAGTGTCTTGCTGTTAAGGAGCTCATGATTATAGGATAGGCACACAACTGAGCATAATCATTTCAACACAATGTTCTTGCAAGTGCCAGCAAAATGCTTTATGTAGCTAAGGAAGCCATCACCCCATTCTGTGGCCTATGAGGGGTTAGGAGAAGAAGAGACACAGAGCTATGGCTTGAAGGATAGAGAGGCCTGTGTCTGTAGGAGGAGGGAAAGCACTCAGTCAGGACTGAGAGACCAGCATGTACAGAGGCATGAGGTTGGAATGGGCCCAGCATTTGCAGGAATCGGTATTAAGCTCCATGGGGCTGGAACAAAGGGTTTGTGGGAGCCATGGTCCTCCCCTGGGACCTATTCTGTGAGCAGTGGAATGTGTCTGAGCCTACGATGCAGGGAGGAGCATAATGAGACTGCTTTTGGGAAGGCCTCTACGGAGGCAAAGTGGAGGACAGATTGGAGGATAAAAGGACTAGAGTGAAGAATCCTTTTGGGATAGAGCCAGGAAAATGGAAATAGAGAGGTTGATTTGAAAGAAATATGCAAGATTGAGTTCAATAGAATCTTGTGACTGATAGATTTGAGGCATAGAGGAGGAGGAGTGGAAAATTAATTTTGGAGCTTAGGTAGATTAGTAGGTTATTAATGAAAATCAGAAATGTAGAAGGAGCAAAACTGGCATATGGTGGTGTTTTAGATGATACCTTCAGTTTGGAGCATGTTGCAGTTGAATTGCTTATGGCATTCAGGCAGAGATACTGAGCTGAAGGTATAGAGAATTCCCATATACCCCCCGCCCCTACACATGCACACCTCCCCATTATCAACATCCGCCACCGGGGTGGTACATTTGTTATGATCAATAAACCTACATGGGCACATTATTCCAAAGTCATAGTTTACATTAGGGTTCATACTTGGTGTTGTACATTCTGTGGATTTTGAAAATGCATGAGGACATGTACGCACCATTATAGCATCACACCGAATAAATTCACCTCCCTAAAAATCCTCTATGCTCTGCCTATTCATCCCTTTCTCCTCCCTAACCCCTAGAAGCCACTGATCTTTTTAATTTCTCTATAGTTTGCCTTTTCCAGAATGTCAAATAGTTGAAATCATATAGTATGTAGCCTTTTCAGGTTGGCTTCTTTCACTTGGTAATAATTCATTTAAGATTCTTAAGATTCCTGTATGTCTTTTCATGGCTTGATAGCTCATTTCTTTTTAGCACTGAATAGTATTCCATTGTTTAGATGTACCACAGTGTACCTATCTATTCACCTACTGAGGGACATCTTGGTTCCTTCTAATTTTTAGCAATATGAATAAAGCTGCTGTTAACATTTGTATGAAAGTTTTTGTGTGGACATATCTTTGCAACTCATTTGGATAAATATCAGGGAGGATGATAGCTAGATCATGGTGGTAAGAGTATGTTTTCATAAGTTTTGTAAGAAATGGCCAAACTGTCTTCCAAAGTGGCTGTACCATTTTGCATTCCCACCAGCAAGGAATTAAGCTTCTTGTTGCTCCACATCTTTGTCAGCATTTAGTGTTGTCAGAGTTCCGGATTTTGGCCATCCTAATATGTGTGTAATGGTATCTCATTGTTGTTTTAATTTGCAATTCTCTAATGACATATAATGTTGAGCATGTTTTCGTATGCTTATTTGCCATTTGTATATCTTTTTTGGTGAGGTTTATGTTCAGATCTTTTGTCTATTTTTTAATCAAATTGTCCATTTTTTATTGTTGAGTTTTAAGAATCCTTTTTATATTTTGCATAACAGTCCTTTATCAGATATGTCTTTTGCAAATATTTTCTCCCAATCTGTGGCTTATCCTCTCATTTTCTTGAGCAAGCAGTTTTTCTATATCTAATAAAATGGGTAAAATATTCATAATCATGTACCACAACATATTTCAACTTTCATTTTGAAATAATTTTAGATTTAGAGAAACGTTAGTACAGAGAGTTCCTGTATATCTTTTACCCAGCTTCACTTAATGTTATCACCTTGTATAACCAAGGGACACTCAGAAAAACTAAAAAATTAACATTGACACAACAATGTTAACTAAAATACAGACTTTATCCGATGTCATTGGTATTTCCACTAATATCCTTTTTCTCTTCCAGGATCCAAGGATTCCATGTTGCATATAATTGTCATGTCTCCACAGTCCCCACCAATTCAACAGTTTCTTAGCCTTGTTTTTCATGAACCCGGTACTTTTGAAGAGTACTGGCCAGCTACTTTGTAGAATGTCTCTCATTTGGGTTTGTCTGATATTTACTCTTGATTTTACTGGGGTTGTGATTTTGGGGAAGAATACTACAGTGGTGAGGTGCCCTCCTCATTATGTCCTATGGTATCAGCAAGTACACGAGAAGCTCTAAATATATACTTTCTTGCCAGTTGCTTGAAGCTACCCAGAAAAAACTTTCCTTGGACAGTTGATGGTATTTTGTAGACTGTATATCAATTATGAGACATTCTACAAAATGACGATTTTATATTCAGCTATAAGAGCTCAATCCAAAGCTAGACATTTTGGTTATGTCAATTTCTTTTCAAAATCACGAGTTAGAGGTCAAAATGTCTGCTAAAGGGGTAACCTGGATTATACACCTGGAGCAGCACTTTAGCTGGGAGATCCTAAAACCTAGTAATAAATGAATAAAAAGAAATAAAGCCAACCCTCTGGCGAGGTTCACTTAGATTGACTCGATTCTGATCTGAATGTTTATTCACTTCCACAAGAGTACTGTATGTTCATAGAATAAATATTTTATGATCCATGGCATACATTCAGACCAAAAATTAGAGTAATAAAAACATAATTTCAAGCTGGATGTAAATATAACCATGCACAACTTTCTAAAATGAATAATAGACATCCATATGGTTTTTAGGCACAATATACGATTTATAATGTTTAAATATCTGAAATGTCCTCTCTCTGTTTATAAGTGCTGGCTTTTTTCTCCCTAGTCCCTCCTTCTCTTCCTTCCTTAACAATATTCGACATATTACAATCTGCTGGAATTCCACTGAAGGAGCAGCCAAACCTTCCAAACGAACCTGAACATGCTGTGTTTGGCATTAAGGGACAAATTTCACCCATGACCCCACTGCTCACAAGGATCAATGGAGGAGCAGCAGGGAAAAATATGGTGAGAGCACCTATGAAGCTGGGACAGCATCTGGCTACTTTTTGTACGTCCTGCTGGGCTCACGGAGCCACTTCTTCTAAGACAAAGAGTAGGGAGTGATCTTGTCAGAGAGTCACACGCCCAGGCAAGAAGGTGGCTGAGCCATCAGTCCTTCCCTCCCAAAGCATCTATAGCTGGCATCTTCTCATATGAAAGCAGACAATCCAATTTGAGTTGAAAAGCCACAATCCGAAGACAAATCCATCTTGGCTTGGTTCTCTGCTTCTTGACCACCTGAAGTACAACAGCCAGTCCCTCTTACCTCATTTTGCTAAGTCCACCTTTGAAACTAAATAGTAAATGCTCCCCTTGAAACACAAGAATTCCATCCTAAGTATGGCATCCACTAATCTTATCAACACGTTTTAAAAAAAAATAATTACACCCTAGGAAAAAATGAATATCTTTACTGAGATCCACTTTTTACTACCAAAGTCACTGCTCAGAAATCATTGTGGAATAGTACAAAGAATACGAAATTTGAAATTAAATAACCTGGTTTGAGTAGTGGCTTCTCAACTTGAAAACTGCATGAAGATTAAAAATTAAACAAGATAGGAGATTGTGTTTGTTCTGGACCTGGCAGTATAAGCTTGGGAGTCAGCTGGGGAAGGAGCAGAATGTGCAAAGGTGTGAAGCATGGAAATGCTGATAAATGCCTGTAGAGAGAAGTGGTAGGAGGTAAATCAAAAATTAGATTATTGCCAGGTTTAAAAGAATGCTAGACGCCATGTTAAGAAGTTTGGAATTTCTGCGTAGGGCAAGGCCTGATCACATTTGTGTTTTAGGAGTATGATCCTGGAGAAATGTGAGGCTAGGTCAGAAGATGCAAGGCTGAAGGCAAGGAGACCTGTTTGAAGGTTGTGTCAATAGTCCACATGAGGGAGGATGCACAGAGGAAATGAAAAGGTAAAACGAATGAGACATTAGTGAAGTCAAGTCAGCAGACCTTCCCATTACTACCTGGACGCAGTAGAGTGACAGCGAAGTTATGGGAGATACGAGAGACAATGAAGGGAAAGTGTGGTCAGGGCTGATGATGAAGTAGACACGAGGGGGAGGAAAAGAGATCATAAGACTTCCTGCTCTCTGACTGGGGCAATCAGAGTGTGAGTTTGAGTGGAAAGTGTGCATGGAAAATAGGAAAATTTCAGTCTTGGAGAGAAGATGAAAAAACAAAAATCAGTTGCAAACACAGTGTTTGAATTTTTGCCATTTATCAGAGGGTTGGGAAGGGTGTCGCTCTTTCCTCACTCTCCATCTGTGGGGGGAAGAGGCTGGTCCAGGCTGTCTCAGGACCTTTTTGGCTTTAGCATTCAGATCCCATGTTTTCCAGAGAGGTTCTATGGCTCTAATTGTTCTCTGAGGCACTCAAGGGTTACAAGAACTTTCTGCTGCTGTTGGATGATTTCAAACTCGGTTGTAAGCTCCCACAAGTGTTTCTGAGGCCAAAAATTTTCACACACTGAAAAAAAATGCTACACGCAGAGAAAACAACTTCCCACTTTGGGGAATGTAATGAAGAAACTTGAACATTTTCAGTGAACAGCTTTTTATGGGCTATGAATAAGTAAACACAGAGTGAAATAAGAGAGAACAAACATGTGCTTCACTGGAGAAATATTTGTTTAGTGAGCCAATCGGTACTAGCCCAATTTATCCTTCGGAAGGGCAAAAATGGGCATGTTCACCTCCAGACTCAAGTCTGACATAGACCTACTGTGGTCCAGATTATCACTGGACCTTTCATTCATTTGTACATTCACATATCAAACATTTACTGAGCATCTATGTTATGCCAAATGTACTGCTAGGTCCTAGGACAGAGATATGCACAGCTTATAACTTTAAAGAATTCCCAATTTAGGGAGTGAGATAGGCTTATATGTAATTAATTACAATGTCGTTTGGTAGGTTTGATATTGGAGACACTGGTGTGTCCTTCATTTCTTCAGCTCTTGTCTTACAGCCATTATCATATAAGAATGAGCACTTCTATTCTGTGGGGATTTTCCTGGGCTGAGGAATAATATAAAACATCTGAAACACTTTGTGCACCTACAATGCGTTTGCTTTGCAAGAATCCTGCAAATAATCCTTTTATGATTGAGTAGCTAAGGTAGAGAGAGGTTAGGTGCCTTTCCTCAGATCATAATGGTAAGTAGAAAAACCTTGATATGACCTTGATGTCTGACTCCAAAGCCCAAATATTTTCTCCTTTACTGCATGGCTTGGTGATGTGGTCTGAGAATCCTGCTATAGCTAGCCCATGTAGCAGGCAGGAGTTCAGGGCCCCAACATGGCTGAGCAGCTGCTCAGACATCTGTTTACCCCTTGGTTTCTCCTGTACCCTTTAACGTCCACACTGGTAGACCAGTCTTCCATTGTCACAGAAGTGCCGCTCCGTGCAATGTTGTCCTAACTGGGCAGTGTCTGTGAAGACTGTTTCACTGGGTGACCTGGACTCCTTGAAGACTGTCCCAGGACCAGGAACCTAAGAAAATTCAACCTGGAGGGGTCACCAGGCCAAAGAAGACAATTAGAAGCAGTTTCCCAGATTTGCTGACCATGCTTTTTCATCTGAGCACCTTGTGATGGAGGAGGACATCTCTCTCTCTGCCTTGGCTTGAGGTGCTTCGTTGGCCCAGGCTCATAAGACAACTGCTAGGAACAGGAAGAGCCTGGATGCAAAGTACTTCTTTAGTAAAACTGTGAACTCAGTCTAAATTTGATTCAAAATCCCAATTCCTGCATCTGCATCTCCACTGCTGCCCATGGGTCAGCGGTTCTGTGTTCTTTTCTCCCTCTTTATCTCAACAGTCCTCATAAAAGCCTCTGCAGAGCATCTTGCATCATGGTTCAGTGGAAAAAGCATGGGTTTTGGAAGTGAGCAGGCCTGGACTTGTACTGTGACTTAGGTAGGGAGCTGAATCTCCCTGAACCTCATATCCTTGCCTGTTAACATGAGGTCATCACACCTATCTTGAGTAATATGGTGTGATTTAATAAGATTAGGTTTGTAAATTGCCTGGCGCAGTCCTGTGTTATTATAGTTTGGTCTATAGATGGCAATTCTTCCAGCAAACATTGCTATTTACTATGAATTAGTAAGCAATTGAATTGCTTTTCATGTTATATATTCAGCTTTACTTTTCATCTTTGTAAGGAATGTTTCATTCTCGGTTGGGCTATTTTCATCATCATGGAAAGGTCCAGGAACAATTGTTTTGGGCCAGGTGTCCCTTTCTCTTGCTTCTGAAATAGACAGATATTCAAGAGAGTGCTTGGTTATTCCCAGACCAAGTACCCCTCCACCGCAATACTTGGAGCTCATCTCCTGAGTAACTTAAGAACAGTGATGGCCTCTAAGCTTTTTCTTCTTCTACTCTTCATCTCTGCCTCCCCTCAGTAGCAAGATCATTGCTTGCTGCCTGGTTATCTTCTGATGGGCAGCCCTCTAGTGGGCATAGGACAGAGGGTGGGGAGGCCTAGAAAATGTCCTTTTAAGAACTTCATCACAACCATGTGTTGATTAAAGATGGTGTGAATGACCTCTAGAGTATTGAGTGATTTGAAGACAAATATACAAAAAAAATTCACTTCATTCATACAATAAGCATTTCTTGAGAGCCTTTAAGTGCCAGGCACTAAGCTAGGAACTGGGATAGAGAAATAAGTCAGATACAGTCCTATCCCTGAGAAGCTCATAGTCTTTTCCAGGAGGTAGGTAAGTAAAAGAACATTTACAATATGCTGTAGTAAGTGTTAGGATAGAGTTATGCAGAGTATGTCAGTGTATGTGCAGAAGATGGCATTCTAATCCAGACATCCCCGAAGAGGTGAAATCTATGCCAAGTCAAGTGGGAGTTGGCCAGGCTGTCACAAGAGCATTGGAAGAAGAATAGCACTGAATAACTCACGGAGGTAAGATGTGTGTAGCTGTCGGAGGCTCAAGGTCCATGTTGATGAGTGACAAGACTTGATGCTGGAGGCCAGCAAGCCTGCATTTCACAGAATCATGTAAGCCATGATGAGGAGTTTGGATTTTATTCTGAGTATGATAGGATGTTATTGAAGAATTTTAATTCATTTATTTATTGCCTCCTTTATTCCTTCACTTAGCAATGTTTGTTGAGCACCTACTATGTAGATTAGACATAGAGTGGAAGTTAATAGCAAAGACTCTGGATTCAAACTGCTTGGGTTCAAATCCTGTTTCTGCTGCTTGCATGCTCTCTGGCCAGGGACCAGTTTTCTAATCTCTCATTGCCCCAGTTTCCTCATTTATAAATTGGGGATAATAATAGCACCTACTTGATGGGATTATTGTAAAGACTAATTTAAGATAAAATATGTAAAACATTTAGAGCAATTCCAGACCCATGGTAAATATTCACTGTTAGTTTTAATCATGTGTGTGACAGGTTCTGGTGAAAGAGATGGCATCATCCCTGCCCTCCACGAGCATAGAATCCGTGGGAAAGGGAGGCAGTGCTGTGAGAATAGACGTCACCAATACTGCGGGATGTGTGCCGTGATTGGAGTGCCATGTTATAGAAGCACATAGGAGAAGGTCTTAGCGTAGACTTGAGGGACCAGAAAAGGCTTTTGGAAAAAAGTAATGTTTCAGTTACACCAAAGATATGAGTAGAAAAGGAGCAGAAAACAGTCCCAGGGCAAGGCATAGTCAAATATGCTTTTTGGAATGCCCTTTCTGGCAGCATGTGTGACCTGGACCAGAGGGGGAGGAGTCCACAGTAAGGGAGACCATGCAGAGGCTCTCCTAGGGGTTGCCTACAGGTCATGGAGTATTCAGGCCAGAGGCTGTTATCTCCCTTTCACAAATGGAAAAGAGAAACTCCAGTGGCTTCTCATGGTGCCCTGTCAGGGACTGAGCCAGGGTTAGGCTCTCTCTCCTCATTACTATTCCACTAGTTCTCAAATCCCCCAGAGATTTCACACCCATGTATCTTATACAGTCATGCACTGCATAACAACACTTTGGTCAGCGATGGACCACATATATGATGGTGGTCCCATAAGATTAGTACCATATAGCCCAGGTGTGTTGTAGGCTATACCATCTAGGTTTGTGTAAGTCTGCTCTATGATGTTCACACAATGACAAAATTGCCTAATGTTGCACTTCTCAGAACGTATTCCCGTCATTAAGCAACGCATGCCTGTAGTAGAATCACATATGCTTACACAATTGTGTGGGCATTGATAAATACACACAAGAAGACCCTGATGCTTGAATAATTCTCCTTAATATACTATACGCTTGTGGTCATGTTTTACTGTTTCACAGAACATCTCAAATGAACATACATTATGTGTGTACAAGTTCCAAAATCTCACAGCCCAAAGCAGCAGAATAAAACCCACTGGTGGCCAAATGATGATAACATCTTAGAAATGGAGATGTACTATTGCCCTTTAGGATGTCTTTGAAGGTTCCTCTTCTCACTAGCCAATAAATTCTCTGCTTGGCCTTCCATAAAGCCATTTTTGGCATAATGGCCTTGATAGCTGGATGAAGGCTGAGGCTAACATGGCATGTGTTCAATAAAAGCTAAGAAGGTCAGTGAGCTACATTGCAAACATACCCCAGGAGTTAACAAATTAATGTCAATCAAGCCCATGATGCCTGCATGTTTGTAAATGTCTCTACAGAAAAATAGTCTAGACCTCTAGTTTTAAGACTCCTAATCTGGTATCCTTTCCACCATAATATACTTCTGCCTTAATCTACAAACTATCACAGGAGGCCATCTGTACTGTCAGCCCATTGGAGGGTGGACATGACATTTTTATGTCTCTCCTCTTGTCAGTCACAGTTGATATTCAGAACTTCCTTGCTTAATTTGTTTAAAACATGGAAACTGCCTTTTGGCAACAAAGATGAAGGAAACATATTTGTTTTGACTCATCAGGAAATGTTAATTTTCTCACATTCATAATGTTTCCCTGAAAGGTATGAGCTACTCAGGAGTAAAGTGATTAAATTCGAATTTGCCATCCAATGTATTGAAATATTTCACGGAGTATCCTAGAAACATTCAAATAATTTAATTTTTTTCTCAATTCTGGCTAGTTTGGTTAGGATTTATAAATTAGTAATGCACCTAAGAAACCAATAACCTCCCAATGGAAATAGAAGTTAGACTTTAAAATGCCACCATTAAAAAAAAATTATTTCCCTACTGACATCTGGACTATAGCCCAGTGAAGTAGGCGAGCTACTTGTCTTGCCAGTTGCACAGTGTGAATACAAGTTGTGGAAGGAGATGGATAAAATCATCTCAAAGCAGCTCAAACTGTTGTGTGTGGCACACCTTGGCTCTCCTACCAGCCGATTTGCCAATGGAGGAGTGTATTAGCAAAGTGGCCAATAATAGTTGCCCACTTGCCCAGCTTGCTTTGGTTTTTAGAGTTATCAGAGATAAGTGGGGAATTTGGAGAGGGTGTTAGCTAAGAGTACAGGCTCTCCAGTTAAACAGCCCAAGATCAATGTCCAGCCCAGCCACTTACTGGCTGGGAAAACATAAACAAGTCATGTGTTTTCTCTCTGTCTTGGTTTACTCATGTGTGAAATGATTATGATAATGGCTATTATATGGGTTAATTGAGATAATACATTGAAGCCCTTAGAACAGTTTTTGGAACATAGGACGCACTCAATAAATGTTAGCTGTTACCATAAGGTTCAATTTAAGGATATAAATGCAATCTTAAAATGCATAGGTGTGTGAGTTACTGTAGCTGAGGTCTCCCATTTCATAGATGAGGAAATTGAGGCATAGAAAGTGGAAGCAACTTGTTTAATGTAACATAACAAATTCGTGCTCAGTGGGAAGCCTGCTGGCTGATTCCCATTATAGAACTGTTTTCACTTTCCGAGATTTTCCATCTACTTATTCAGAAAAGGAATATAAAGTAAAGAAAAAAATTAATACAAGTGTCTTTGATCTTTAGATTTTGTGAAAGTTTTTAAAAAATGAATTTAATTGTTTTTTAAAATCACCACCTGTTATTTCACACAGGTGAGTTAAAAAATTAAATGAATTGTCTTAAACTTTAATACATTAAAGTTTATTTTAATTAATTATGTTTTATTTAAGGCCCTGGAGCAAGCTTTTTGTGCTGCTTCTGTGGAACTATCTGCCAGCTTGAAAAACGATCCCGTTCTGCACGTGAACCTGTGTTGCTGCAGGTGGAGAGCCCCTTTGTGGGGTGAAATGTAACCTGTGCCACATCTGGGTGATGGGCAATGGCGCTGCCTGGTGAGTGACACCAGCTACTGGTTCCTTTGTTAGCAATCCCTGAGTGCCAACAGCTTGCATACCTTTTTGGGTCTGAATAGCATCTACGCTGAGGACCGGCCTCCTCACACAGCAGAAATCAGTACGTGGCAGCTCCAGCTTGGGGTAAGCAAATTTGAGCTTTTGAAAATTTCTATTTCTATTGTATATTCCTCTCTACATACAAACTTCCTGGTGTTTACATTGCTTAAGCTTTTGGAAACTTCTGTAGTTTCTGTCTTGTAACTGTCAAGCTGTTAATCTTTCAAGTAGATGTAGGTATTTATCTTAGAAATCTTCCCAGCTTGGTGGAGGTTGAAGAAATAGACACACCAGAGAGTAGAGAAAAAAGCACTGGAATTCAAGATATGAGCCTTGATTTCCATCTTTGATCAATGACACAATTCAATAAACACTTATTGAACACCTACTGTATACCAGGTAACTTGTTCATCTCTGTAAATGGAAATACAGAAATACAAACAGTCCTTGACTTCAGGAAGTTCATATCTTAGTGATAGCAACAAGCATATCGACAGTGAAAAAGATAAAAGCAGTGGTGGAGCCCACGTTCCTGGGGGAGCTTGAGGTGGAACACCTGACTCTGAGAGGATGGGAAGCAACGGAGAGGATTTATGGTGGAGGCAGTGCCTGAATTGGGTTCTGAAGGGTGAGTAGAAGTTTCCTTGACAAACCAAAGATGAGGACGCAGAGAGGAAACAGTGTGATAAAAGAGAAAGAGAAAATAGAAAGAAAACAGGAAAATTGGGAAAGTGGTTCAATATTTCTGAAGCCCAGAGTATGTGCAGTTGGGGAAAGATAGGGCCAGAGCATGAGGATGTTGTTTGCCACATTAGGAAGCTTGGGCTTTATCTAGAAGGTAATTGAGATGCCCCAATCAATTGTGGACAGAGGAGTGTCATGATCATATTTGTATTTTAGAAAGATCCCTGGTATCAGTGTGGGGAATTGATTATAGAGTCACCAGCCTGGTGATAGGAAGAATATTTAATATATTATTATCTTTGGGGCCTGAACTTAAGTGGAACATTAACATTAACATCCCAAAGGTAAGTATAATGATTCAAAGATTTTAGTTGATAGAATCATTGGAATTTGATTACTATTGCACAAAGAGAGTGAGAGAGGGGGAAAAGACATGGAGGCCTCCAGAGACCTGATAAGCAACAGGCGGATGGTGGTTCTAGTTTCTGAATGGGAAACATAAAAAGGGAGCAAGAGGAGGAGGAGGAGGGGGAGGAAAATGTGTAGGTAACGAAAAAAGAGAAAGAGGAGGTGGAGAGGGAGGAGGAGGAGTGAGTTTGGGGAAAAACAATGAGTACAGTTTTAGACATGATGAAATTGATGTGTCTGAGATGACATCTAGTAGGCATTTGGGGTGTGAAAGACCTGAGTTGGAGATAACTATTTGAGAGTCATTGACATAGAAGTGATGAGTAAGCATGAAGTCACTCTGAGAGAGTGTAGAGAGAGTGTCTCATGTTAGTATTCTTACCACAAAAACAAAAACAAAGGGACACAAAGGAACTTTGGGAGGTGTTGGATATGTCTATTACTTTGATCTTGGTGATGATATCACAGGTATGTGCAAATGTTCAAACTCACCAAATTGTACATGTTAAACATGTGTAATTCCTTGAATATCAATTATACCTCAATAAAGATGTTTTTAAAAAGTATTTCCATATACAGGACCAAATTTTGCAACTTTTACCCAGCAGCCTAATTTTAGGTCCATGAAGAAAGCCTCTCATCTATTCTGTGAAAGCATTCAGATATTTTTGTAATCATCCCAATTCTTCTCTTCTTAAGTGAAACAACCCGTTATTTCAAAATTTCCTTGTGTTGATTTGCTTCATCAACCTGAAGGGGTTTCACCATCCTAGACACCTGACTGTAGATAATCTATGCTTATCAGCCGGCCCCGCGAAAATGAACATTTTTATTAACGGGCTGTTTCAACACAAATGCATTTTTTGATGTGGAAAACGCATTTTCTAACCTCTAGTTTTACTTTTGAATTCCATCAAAGGTATAACAGAATTCTGTTTTAATATGTCTGTGAGGAATCCCTGTTATTACTGGAACAGATAGTGATTCAAAAATGCCTTGATACTTAGCATTCAGTAATATGAGTGGGACTCTTTGTTCAGCTTCTTGCTTCTGCTCAACCCACCTCCACTGTCTGGCATTCACTGCTCTCACAAGTGATGAAATTAATCTGCAAGAATTCACTTCTAGTATATCAGGCTCTGGATGTGGAATCTATCAAGTACCTTCACTTCTAGCCTGATTAGGAGTCTCGGTTGACTAGACATGAGCTTCATATACAGACTTGGGTTCCAAATTCACCTCTCTCATTTATTGGTTTTGTCCCTTGAGCAGTTTACGTAACCTCTTTGAGATTCAATTTTCTCATCTAAAAGAATGTTTACTCTGCAGAGTTGATCTACAGATCAGGAATAATACATGTGTGGTTCATAGAAACTCCTTGGTAAATGGTCACTCTTGAAAATGTTGCCAATTTCCCATGAGAATGAGAACCCTGAAGTAAAGAGATGCTGTGTGAACACCCAGGGGAACCTCAATTTATCCTTCATATATCTCCTTTCTCTGTTTTTAAGTCTAAATGCCCATCTTGTACTTAAAGGGACACTCTGTAGCCACCTAAGTGTTTAAAGCAGAGACGTGCTGGGATTCTGAAAGCAGAGGATGCTGATTTGCCTGTGAGCAGTGAGTGAGATAACTATACTCTGCTTTACTAATGTGGACTCACCTTTGTTTTCAAGAGAAAAGAGACTGTGCAAAGAGGCATCCTGCACCGTGGATATTGCTGTGGCTTCTTTCCAGCCCCTGGCTGGACCAGATACAGCCTGTGCTGTTTCCACACCATTATCAGGCCAGCCTTATGTTGGAGAATGAGGTGGAGATGAGATGTATAGGCAGATAATTTCAAGGGTGCTAGGAAAGGTCCTCTGTCACATTTAAAACTAGTCTATCTTCTCTTCTGTTACTTTTAAAAGGGAGAACAGGTCTTTCCTTTCCTAGTTAGAAGGATGCAAATGTTTCCATACAATAGAGAATTTAGCTCTACCACACCTTGTTCCTTTTAGGCCCATAGTTCTTCTAAGGAGCAAGATTGTTATTCAGAAGATATTTCTCCCACCACCTTTGACAGCATTCCTTCTGGTGCAAACTATCTTCACTAGTAAATGTATATTGACCCCATTCAGTAAATCAACATTTATTAAATACCAACTACATTAGGCACTTTACATACCTGATCTCATTCAATCCCCACCACAATACTTTTGGATAAGGGGCACAACTTACATTTTTATACATGAGAAAACACTCACTATAAGATTTTGAAAAGCATGGCCAAGACTATACAATGAGAGAAGGACAAAGTTGATATTTAAAGCCAAGTTTGTGTGACTTCAAAGTTCATGTTCTTTACAGTACATAATGATGTTATTTGCTTTAAGGAAAAAATGAGATTCTCTTCACATTCACTCCTCTAGTTCAACTTTATAATGACTTGCACTTTTGAAAATTGACTAAGTGATCAGAACATCTCAAAATGCAATCTTTATTTATTGATACGTTTTTTAAGTTGCTGAAGCGGTAGAGTCATTGATTTTGACCATATATCTACTTTATATTTTTTTCATTTATCAATATCCATGGAAAGTTTGGAAATATAACATTAAGAAAGAGATCTCATAAGCATAGTGCAGTGGAAAGAGTTAAGATTTTGGAATTTGATATGCATCCATTCCAATCATTAGCTATTTGATCATGAGCAGGTGGCTTGAGCCAAGTCCCTACTTTTTCACATATAAAAATGGGGACAGTGATAAATATTTCACATGATTATTATAAGAATTAAGCAAAATAAGAAACATAATGTCACCAAATCTGATGCATTGAGACATGCATTAAATGATGGTCCCTATTTTTAGGACTATTACCATCTTATTATCAACATAGTAGCTTAAACATGTATAAAGTGTATAGATAAATGATATTCAAATACTAACAAAAATGTCTCTATTTCAGGCCAGACCTAGTGGCCTAATGGTTAAGTTTGGTGTACTCTGCTTTGGTGGCCTAGGTTCGGTTCCCAGGCATGGACCTACACCACTCATCTGTCAGTGGCCATGCTGTGGCAGTGGCTCACATACAAAAACAGGAAGATTGGCAGCAGCTGTTAGCTCAGGGTGGCTATTCCTCAGCAAAAAAAAAAAAAAAAGTCTCTATTTCCCACTAGACTTTGTCTTGTCTACCACTATCTTCTCAGCCTTTAGCACAGTACCTAACATATAATAGGTACTGAGCAAATATTGGTTGAATTGAATTGAGAACAAAGCAGTAATTTAAGAGACCTAGGTTCATAATCTAGGACGTTATTAGGCTATCATCAATTTCAAGTGTATAAAATGAAAATTTTGGGCTAGAAAATCTGTAAGGTTCTTAATATTCCAAGATAGTATGTTTGAAAGTCCCTAAAATGAAATTTATAGGGTATTTTTGTTTGAGCATCAATCAAGTAGCATTAAAGCTAAGTAAGAGCCTCATGTAAAACCAATTCTTCCTTTGATTAATCTATCTAATGGCAAGGGAAAATATGATGACTTTTAAAGAGTGAATTTGAGGTCATCAAATTTATTAATATATCAAAACCGACCATCTGATGGATGTATAGTGAAATGCAGATAATGTATGCTGCTGAAAGCAATGATCCAAGATGCTGAAGAGGAGTATTCTAATTCATTAACTATCTCTAATGAGATGTGGAGAAGATAAGTTAGTTGGTCGGTGCTGCTGATCAGAGTGCAGACCCAAGCTGGCCAACAGGTCTGAGCTGGGGTTTTGGTGACTCAAGCATGAATGGAGATCTATCGCATCTTCATATTTCTTGTCTTCCATTTATGTTTTATGTGCCAGAATTTTATTCTTGATTGTACTTTTTAATTGTTCAATATGTATACATCATCTTTTTATTATTAAATATTCTTTGAGATTAGGGATGATGTGAGCAATTTTATATATTCTTACTACTTTTGATGTAAAGTCATAATGAGACTGAAAACTTAAAAATGGGTATACACTTTCCTATTTTGTAGAATTTTTCTGAGGTTTGAATAAGGCTGAAATGTAAAACAGTTAGCTCAGTGCCTGTCAGTTCAGTGAATAAACTTCCTGTTGGGCCAGCCCTGGTGGCCTAGTGGTTAAGTTCAAAGTGCTCCACTTTGGTGGCCTGGGTTTAGTTCCTGGGCGCGGACCTATACCACTCATCAGTGGCCATGCTGTGGTGGCAGCTCACATATAAAATAGAGGAAGATTGGCAACAGATGTTAGCTCAAGGCGAATCTTCCTCAGCAAAAAAACCCCAAAAAACAAAAAAAAAACTCTTACTGTTATCATTATTATTATTATTACTGCAACTATTAGTGTGCTAACTAGATATTGAGGGTTTGCCCTCTTCGGTAAGTCATCCTTCTTAAAGAGCTTAATAGAATAGCAGGAATTACAGAGGCATAAAATGAGGGTAATCTTAAAGCATTGTCTGCAATAATGGTGTTCTCATATTTTCCCTACTCCCATGTATTTTAAGCCCTGGTGCTATCTTAGCTTTAAATAAATTTGGGAATTAAAAGCCTTTAGTTTGTCTCCACCCAAAGGAAGTTTTTACCTCCTAATTTGACTCACTGAAATATTTGGGCCTTCCTACATCACTTATTGATAAGCAGAATGTTTTCTAGTGAAAGAAGCTTCCCTTAAAGCAGGATAATT
Source organism: Ceratotherium simum simum (assembly GCF_057802395.1). Classification (NCBI taxonomy): domain Eukaryota; kingdom Metazoa; phylum Chordata; class Mammalia; order Perissodactyla; family Rhinocerotidae; genus Ceratotherium; species Ceratotherium simum. The sequence continues at coordinate 61,222,971 of NC_141910.1, read as the reverse complement.
GCCGCTTCCCTATCTTACCCACATCCCTCATGTGTGGACCACATGAGACTGCAGGGATCTCTTCCTGACAAGGAGATGTGCCCTGGAATCTAAGCTTACAGAACAGTTTCACTTCTGTATATTTGAAACTTAGGTGTGTACTAAAAGAACTTTGCCATGAAAAGCAACATATCTAGTACCAGCATGCTTGTAACTCACTTTAATTAAACTTGAACTCCACCCTAATAGAGAATGTGGTAATGCTTTTTTGTGGACCTTGTTTTATTTTAGAATCTACATATTTAAGCACTTAGCTAGGACTATTTAAAGGAGACGCACATAAAAAACAGAGATATAAGAACAGAGCATGCAAAGGCATATTGTTGAAAAATTACATGGAAAAATAAAGAAAAACTATGGGAAGAGAATGCTTTTTCTCTCATTATTTTCCCTCATTTTGTTGTAACTTGATGGTCAAGTTACACAAAGAGTTTTGGGAAATTTGTTCGCCATGTGGATGTTGAATCCATCACAAAGCATTTATTCCTTTCTTCCTCTAGTATTTTTGATACCATGGCAACAGTGTCATTTTCTAGTCTAGACTCTCACAAGTGAATGCATTGCTCTTTTAATATAGTAAAATTCTGTTTAGAGACTGGTCCAGTCTCAAGGAAACGAATCCACATTTCACACAGTCTCTGAGTTATAGCAGAACACTCAGCTGTCGAATACTCCCCCACCTCTTTCCCTAGCAAGTGCCTGGGGAGCAAGGACATTTTCAACTAACTCTTCCCTGGGGTGAGTATCTGCATATGGAAAGGAGGAAGAATAAAAGACAGATTGAGTTTTAATGGAAAGGATTCCCCTTACAGAACTTAGAATAGGGACTTGGGTGTATAAATGATTCAGCTGAGGTTAATAACCTGAGGCATTGATGCCTTTTGGAGTTGGAGTCCCTTTGGGATAAGTCTGCTCCCGCCCTTCCACAATGTCACCTTCTGAGTGATTTCAGTTTGTTCTTTTGGCATGACTTCAAGCTTAATGTGCGTTCAGTAAAACTCCATTGAAAACCAGAATTTGGTGGGTCTATGGACATTTAGGTTGTTTGGTGTTTCTGAATTACTCTGATGGGATAGTATCCTCCAAGTTTATTGAAATGTTTTTTATGTTTATTTTCTGATTTATAGAGAGTTTGATATACATTTCCAACGTAAAGATCTGGTAGAATTTTATTCTTGAACATTAATTCTCATCACATAGGACCACTGGAAGCAGTGTTTGGAAGGTTGTTGCAGCTCACAAGTTATGTCCCTGGCTGTCTTTCCTGGCTGCTTCCAGAGCCAAGACCCCTCTATGTCATACCTGTATACTTCGCCCATGGCAGGCTCTGCTGTCAATACTCTTCCCTGTGATAGGTAATTGGGGGAAGTGCTTCTAGCCAGCATTAAGGAAAAGTCTTTCTTAATGTCACTGTGATTTCTTTTTCCCATGTCCAATGTTCCATCTCATAGTCCAGAGTTCTAATCAATCTTTTTTAGTTGTAGGAAATAGTGATCTCCTTAAAACATCCCAAATTGTAAAAATAAGAGTGAATTATCCCAAAACAGCAGTCATTGGAAATCATAGCAACTTCAGGGGCCAGCTATCCTCCTCATCTCTTTCAGGGGCCACCAGCTTTCTCTTTCTAATGGCATCTCTGCTTCTCTCTGTGAACCCATTTAGTTCTCTCTATTGACTAGTGTTCTCTACTTATATTTTTTGCTTTCTTATAACTTCTCCCTGCAAATGGCTTGTCTTCATATTAACTTTACTCTTGGCATCCTTTCTGCTTCTGACTCCATTACTAGCTAAACCATTTTCAACAATTTCATTGTGTAAGTTTTTGATAAAGACCTCACTTCTGTTTTTTGCATCAGGTCCCAGATTTCTAAGTAGTTGATGAATTTCCATCCTTGTGTTCGATTCCCATCCTCGATTCAATCAATCATGGTTGGATGGTGGAACAAAGGTCTGTCATACTACCCATAGCAATTCAGCCCCTCTCTCTCATTTGGCAGGGATGTGGGTGGCCCGTTCCCTTAGAAGGACTAATACATTGTCAACACATGAAGCACAATGAGCCATTCAACACAGGCTTGAAATACTCATTGTTGTGAATCTGGCCTCTTGAGTGTTAGTTTCCTTATCTGTGAGTAGGGTAGTGACAGGATCTCAGGTCTCCTGTAAGGATTACAGATATAAGTGAGTAGCACAATGTTTTCCATTTTTAATCAAGGACACTATGATTAGTTACAATAGTAGTATAATTAGTAACAATAGTTGTATAATTTTAGTAGTAATAGTTGTGGTGATAACAGCAGTGTTTTAGTGGTCATAGTTGTAGTATTAGTAATAGGAAATAGTAGGAATAGGTGAAAGTATTTAGTTAGTGATGGAGTTCTGGCCCGGAGGAGAAGCTGTGTCTTCTTAGCTTTTGTTGAGTCTCTGCCTTTAAGACTTGGCTATAAGTCCAATTCTAGATACCAAGTCTACAAGAAACAAAAATAAAACTTAGCAAAATTAATAGAGGAGAGAGGATTGATTTATTTGTTTATATGCCTGAAGGACATGGTCTGGCTTCAGGCTAGTTGGATCTTAAGGATGAAATAATGTCACTAGAACTCTGTAGAGACCTTTCCTTTCTTGGCTGTACTTCCTCGTGGTTTGATTTTATTCTCAGGCTGATCTTCCTGATACGGTGGGACAGATGACTATTGGCATATCTAGTTTCATTTCATCCTTTTAGCTAGCAATCCTAGAGGAAGTGGGCATGTCTTTTAACCACCAAGCCAGAAAAACACCATAGAAAACTGTTTTGTTTGGGTGCCGGAGCAACCCAGGAATCAGTCACCGTGGCCAGGAGTGGGATGGGGATGGGGACTCTGGCCTGATGTAGGTCCCTCACCAGGTCTGAAAGTGGGTTGGGGGGGAGGATTAGTCCCACCTAAATCTCATAGAGTTAAATGGAGATGAGTTAGATCCTCAATAGCAGGAGACAAATAAGAGCAGAAAAGAAGCAGCTGCCTACTACACATGACTTACAAGTTGTTGGTTGTTGGTTGTAAGGCTTAGATGAGATAATGAATGCAAATTACTGAGTAAAGTGGCTGGCTAACAAGTAGTATGCAATTAATAGTTACCCCTTCCCCGTCTTTTCCCCATTGCATCTTCCATTCTTATGTGGTATTTGGCTGCAATCCCACTTTTAAAAAAGTCTGTTTTCCCTGATATAAATTAGATGACTACTTGACATTGATTTCAAATAGCAGATAACAGTAGGTTGAAGTGTTCTTTTTCAACCCTATATATCTGTGATTTGAGGCCTTGTTGTTAATGGCTGACACATTGATCCATCCTCTGAGTTGTATAGCCATAAATCTTTTTTTTTTTTTTTTTAAAGATTTTTTTTTTATTTTTTCCCCCCAAAGCCCCAGTAGATAGTTGTATGTCATAGTTGCACATCCTTCTAGTTGCTGTATGTGGGACGCGGCCTCAGCATGGCCGGAGAAGCAGCGCGTCAGTGCGAGCCCGGGATCCGAACCCGGGTCGCCAGCAGTGGAGCGCGCTCACTTAACCACCAAGCCACGGGGCCGGCCCAATATAGCCATAAATCTTAAAGTCACCTCTAGCTTCTCTTTCGCAGTTACAGCTGTCCATCTATTAAACAACTTTTTGGATTTTCTTGTTTCTATCACTGTCCTACATATTTTTTGCATTCCCTCCACCTACTCCCTTGGCTAACACCCAAGTGCAGGCTCTAATTTATTTATTTATTTTTAATTGAGGTAAAATTCACATAACTTAAAATTAACATTTTCAGGTGTATGATTCAGTGGCATTCGCCACATTCCCAATGTTGTGCAACTGTCATCTCTATCTACTTTAAAAGCATTTTCATTACCCCAAAAGGAAACTCCATACCCATTAAGTAGTCACTCTCCATTCCTTCTTCCCCCTAGCCTCAGGAAACTACTAATCTGCCTTCTGTCTCTATGAGTTTACTTCCTCTGGACATTTTGCATAAATGGAATCATACAATATGTGACCTTTCGCGTCTGGCTTCTTTCACGTAGCATAATGTTTTCAAGGTTCATCCGTGTTGCAGCATGTATCAGTACTTCATTTCTTTTTATGGCTGAATTTTATGTCCATTTTGTTTATCCATTCATCACTTGTGGACATTTGGAAGATTCTCTTTGGAAGATTCTCATTTCTTTACCCTAACCCTGACTATGGCTAGAGTCTCCTGCTGGGCTGCTGCATTGCTCAACTACAGGAAGCAATATTCACTTTGTATTCTGTGTGACAAATCTCCCCTGGAGTTGTACAACACAGGGACTCTGCTCCTAATCAGGATGTGTTGCGATACCTTATCTCAAATAGCATACACATTATGTTGGCCATCTATGTTCCTAAAACCCATCTTTGGTCATATCATCTCCTATTCAAAATCCTTTGATGATCTTCTTTTACTTATATGTTAATTATAATAATAATAAATTTAATATATTAAATTCTAGATATGTGCCAGGCATTTTTTCTATACCCTTTACATGAGTAATTCTCATAACAAATATATAAGACACATATTCTTCTTCCCATTCTATAAATCAGAAAACTGAGTCATAGCATAATTAAGAACTTGTCCAAGGTCACACAGCCGGAAAGAGTTGGAACCAAGATAGGAACCCTGCCAGTGGCATACAGACTCTAAGGTGACCTCCAAGGATCCGATCCAGACCTCCTGCTGTTCATGCTTTTGCATAATCCTGTCTCCATGAGTGCTGACTGGAACTGTGACTTGCTTTTAATCAATAGAATATGGCAAGAGGTGATGGGCTGTCTCTTCCAGGATTACCTTATATTGTGTTAAGTCTCTGCTTAGGAGACTGGAGCTAGAGACTCTCCTTGCCAGCTTGATGAAGTAATTGGTCCTGTTGGAGAGGCACACATGACAGAGAACTTTAGACAGCCTCTAAGACCTAAGGGTGGCCTCTTTCCTCAAGTCAGCAAAAAGCAGGGACCCTTAGTCATATAGCCACAAAGAAATGAATTCTGCCCAAAACCTGGATGAACTTGGAAGCAGATTCTTCCCCAGTCAAGCCTCCAGATGAGAATGCAGCCTGGCAGACACCTTGATTATAGCCATATGGGACCTTGCAGAGGACCCAGCTAAATCATGTCCAGACTCCAGACCCAAAGAAACTTGAGATAATAAATGTGTGTTGTTTTAAGCCACTAGGTTCATGGTAATTTATTACATAGCAATAGAAAACTGATACATATTTTGGTTCCTGAAAGTGGGGTGTTGCTGTAACAACTACCTAAAAATGTGGGAGTGGCTTTGGAATTGAGTAGTGGCAGAGGCTGGAAGAATGTTGAGGAGTATGATAGAAAAAGATAAAGATGCTTTGAATAGAATATTAGTAGGAATCTAGACTGGAGGCCGCTGCTGGTGATGATTCAGAAGGAAGTGAGGAACATGTCTTTGGAAACTGGAATAAGCAGCGTGCTTGTTATATAATGGCAGAAAGCACAGCATTTTGAAAGTTCTTTATATATTCTGGGTACAAATCATTTATCAGATATATGCTTTCAAATATTTTATTCCAGCCAGTGGCTTTCCTATTAATCTTATTAACAGTGTTTTTTCAAAAGCAGCATTTCTTATTTTTTATTTTTAAACTGGCCTTCATTGCCTCATGGCCACTGTCCAAAAATCCATTGCTTCATATTATTTTGGTCTTTTGGTTGTTTCAGGCAAGAAGGTGAATCCACCCTATGCTACTACATCTTGGTCAGAAGTAGAAGCTCTCAATCATAAGCTTGCTGAAAGTAGAGAATAGTTCTTTTATTATGTAGTCCTCCTCCATATGTAGTGATTTATCTTCTATATGGTAAATGCCTAAAATAAATGTTTGTCGAGTAGTTGGAATTTGCTTAAAAAGTGAAAACTAAAATAAATCTCCTGTCTCAGCTTGTTTTTGCATCTATAGCAGCTTTCTCTGAAAGTAAAGTGCAGTGAAATGAAAATTCAGTTTAGTTCCAAGCCCAGAGTAATTGGAATTTAGCTAACTGAGGCTTTGGTGATTACTCTCGAGGCAGATTTTCATAACTACAGAGCGTTTATTTTTTGTTTTGTAATTAATGGATAAATATTATTGTTTTACTGCATACAAATCAATGACAAATTTAGCCTTCATGGGAGTTGTATTCCTGGTAATAAACTAATGGCTCTTAAATCTGAGTATTGTTTTAATTTTCTTCTGTCAGTAGTTTTCTTTTTCTAATTTATTAACTCTTCAGTATGAGGAATATAATAAGAATTTTAAACTTTTTACTTTTTAAAATTCATAAAGATTCAACCACATTGACCTATTTGCTGAATTGAATTGGTGTGTTGTCATATGACACGTGTTTAAGATCCTAGAGAGCACGTTCTAAGCCAATCTTTTAGTTTTGTTATTGGGATTAAAGACAGAGACATTAACTCTGATTCTTAAACTCTGATTTCTAATTTGTCACAATAGCATTTAAAGAGTAAGATTTTTGCTCTATTAAATTTCACAAAGTTTAAGCACTTTGAAAGATTTGCCCAATTCACTTTTACAGATCTCTACCTTCTGTTAGTTTGTCATATGGCTCATGTTTAAGAGACTAGAGAGCACATTCTAAACCCAATTCTTCTTCTTCTTGTTTTTAAAATGGGATTATGGTAGGAGATCTTATCTCTGATTGAATTTTATTTTTTATAATTTATTTTGGAGGAAATGAAGTAGAGCATGGGGTAGACTTAAACACCGTTGGGTAAACACCAAAAGTTCAAAAAATACTCATGAAATTAAATTGTGTTGGTCAATGGAAGCTAGTGAATTACTTGGCATTTTCTTTTGCTTGTGAAGTAATATTCATTTGATGTTTAGTACTTTAACTTTTACTCTGAGTCAAACATGGCATTAGATGTTTAGAGTTAACAAAGTGAAAGAAAACCTCTACCTTTGCCTTTTAAATCTCACAGTCTAATGTAGATGTGGTTAACTTGGGATCAAGGGTGTGTTTTAGAGTTTTCTGTGAACTTCCTAAAGCTTTTAGGGGGTAGATTCTAAGGGGCAGAGAGAACAGGAGAAAGCTGAGATCTTTTGTTACATCTAAAAGAAGACTTAACCCTCCCTCACCCCTTGAAGGATTAAGAACTGTTGATCTAGAGGTAAGACAGACATGCAAATAAATCATTATGACACTGTGTTACAAGTTCTTTAGGTGGTAGGTACAGGACATCCTGTACATGAATCAAGAGGATATAACAATCATAAATATATATGCATCCAACATCGGAGCACCTGATATAGCAAGCAAATATTAACAGAACTGAAAAAAAACAGACAGCATTACAATAATAGTGGGGACTTCAATACCCTACTTTCAACAACTGATCATCCAGACAGAAAATCAATAAAGAAACAGCAGACTTAAACAACAGACCAAATGGACCTAACAGACATATAGAGAACATTCTATCCAACAGCAGCAGAATACACATTCTTCTCAAGTGCACATGCAATATTTTTTTAGAATAGGTCATATGCTGGGTCAAATAACAAGTCTTAATGCATTTAAGAAGACTGAAATAACAGCAAGTATTTTTTCCAACCACAATGGTATGAAACTAGAAATCAATAACAGAAGAAAAATTGGAAAATCTACAAATATGTGGTGATTAAATAACTTGCTCCTGAACAACCAATGGGTCAAAGAAGAAATCAAAAGAGAAAGCAAAAAATATCTTGAGACAAACAAAAATGGAAACACAACATATAAATCCTTACGGGAAGCAGCAAAAGCAGTGTTAAAAGGGAAGTTTAGAGTGGCAAATGCCTACATTAAGAAAATAGAAAGATCTCAAATAAACAACCTGACCTTATACCTTAGGGAACCAGAAAAAGAAGAACAAATTAAGCCCAAAGTTAAGAGAAGAAAGAAAATAATAAAGAGTAGAGCAGAAATAAATGATATGGAAACTAGGAAAACAATAGAAAAATTAACAAAATAAGAGTTGATTTTTGAAAAGATTCAAATTAAAACCATAATGGGACATTACCTCACACCTGTTAAGAAGGCTATTGTCAAAAAGACAAGATAACAAGTATTGGCAAGGGTGTGGATAAAAGAGAACCCTGATACACTGTTGTTGGGAATGTAAATTGCTATAACTATTATGGAAAATAGTATGGATATTCCTCAAAAAATTAAAAACAGAACTACCATATGATCCAGTGCCTCACTTCTGAGTACATATCCAAAAGAATAAAATCAGGATCTTGAAGAGATATCTGCATTCCAGTGTTCATTGCAGCATTATTCCTAATATCCATGATATATTTTCAACCTAAGTGTCTGTCAATGAATGGATGGATTAAAAAAATGCAGTATATATAGACAATGGAATATTATTCAGCCTTAAAAAAGAAAGAAATCTTGCCATTTGTGACAACATAGTTGGACCTGAAGGGCATATGCTAAGTGAAATGTCAGATAAAGAAAGACAATTACTGCATATCTTACTCATATGGGAATCTAAAAAGGTGGAATATATAGAAGCAAATGGTAGAATGGAGGTTGCCATGGGCCAGGGGTGGCGAAGGGAATGGGAAGATGTTGGTGAAAGGATACCAAGTTTCAGTTATGCAGGATGAATAAAATTCTAGAGGTCTAATGTACAGTATGGTGACCAGAGCTAATAATACCGTACCGTATACCTAAAATTTGCTAAGAGGGTAACTCGTACGTGTTCTTACCACAAAATTTTTTTAAAAGGTGACTATGTGATGGATAAGTTAATTAGCTTAATTATGGTAATCATTTCACAATGTTTATATATATCAAAATACCACTTTGTACTCATTAAATATATACAATTTTTATTTGTCAATTATACCCCAATAAAGCAGGAAAAAAGAAAAAAGAAAAGAAAATGATACTGGAGAGGGAGACACCAGTTAATGGTAGAGCCAGGGCTTGAATGCAGTGTTACCTACTCCAAAAACCAATCCCCTTAACCTCTACCCTCTACAAAGCAATGTGACAAAAGAGGGAATACATTTTACTTGTATTCTGATAATCTAAGTAACTTGGAAATTCCATAGTAGCAATTTACTTTAAATGTCTTGATTTTATTATTATTTTTTGGAAAAAAGTACAGATGGAAACTTCCACGAGACATGTGACAAGCCCTCACAAAATCAACAGAGACAATTATGTGACAAACGGTCATATAAAGTTAATAAAAAAGTTTTTGATCATTTTGGTGATCACTTAAGTCAGAATTGGTTATGAGCAAATAAACAAGCATAGACATTAGACTTTGCATTCCCTGGCCCACTTGTTCAGCAAAATCCACTATAATTTGTGAAAATTGAAAGATGGGGCCAACATTGTTTGTATACTAAAACAAAATTGGAAAATGTACAGATGTTCATTTACCAGAATTGATTAAATAAGTTATGGTATTGCTATTCAATGAAATAATCCACAACCATTAAAAGACTTGTAAACCTTTAAGTGTTGACTATAAAAAAGTTAGAAATGCGTTAAGTGAAAAAACACATCATAAAATATATGCAAACATTTATATTTTGGTATTTTATGCGAAATGTCTAGACAGTGGGTACCTCCAGCGGGATTGAGAGTGGGAACAGGGAAAATGGACTGTGTTTATTTCATACCATTCTCTACTATTTGATTTATTTTATAACAAGCATGTGTTATTTTTGTAATAAAATTTTAAAACTTCATTTTCGTCTAAAAGAAAAACTATGTAAGTTCCTTTGTCGTTTTCTACATTCTAAGACAAAGTAGAGAAAGAAGCTGAGAGATCTCTTTAATACCCTGCCCAAGTGTTCACAGATTTTATTAGAGGCAGAAGAAATATAAATATTTAGCAGCTAAACTCTTACAGTCATATTATGAAGAAAAAGACTATTTTTTGTATTACTCTGATTGAATTATCTAAAGCCTAAAATAAAAATGCAGGCCTTCTACATAACCCAGAAAGAAATGAAAAAGCCATGGGAATGTATCTTTATTGTGATTTTGAAAGTGGTGTTATAGTGGGAAATCAGAAAATATTCTACAGCAGCAGTTTACTTTAGTTTCTTTAAAGTAGTGATAAAGTTCTCTCAGAAACTGGGTAGATGCTTTTAAGTTTAAACCTCATATAGAATTTTATTGACGTATTGCTATAGACAGAAGATTCATTCAAAATGAGAGAAAAGTTTTCCTGTTTTTTTATGGTAATTCACTCTGCATATAATTACTGAAGCAGAGTTTGGGAATATCCAACTTCTTCAATTAAATATAATTGTTCTAAACTGGAGTCTGGCTAATTAACTAAAACTTTGTTTTGAAGGAAATTTGACTCAATGCTCTTCATGTCCACGTAGCATCTCCCATGATTCTCAGTTTACCGCAACGCTGAAGGGATTCCGTTTTCTCAGATTTTATATGGAACATATGGAGGCTCCTTCCAAGGATCAAATAGAAAGTCCATAGTCAATGACTCTAGAAAATTATGATTGTTAGCATTTTGATTAACTCATTAATTTACTCTAATAATATGAAAAAGTAAATCACATTGCTTATTGGCTACAATTATTTCACTTCTTTCTTGAGATACATCTAGGTTTCAGATATGAAGAAAGCATAAATTGATTCTGCAGTTTACCTCTCATCTGCTATTACTGCCACGTGGCAAGAACTTCTGGAAGCATGGAAAAGAGTGTAACAATGAACATTTATTTAGCCCTTCTTAAGAACTTGCTCTATGTTAAGTGATTTATGTTTATTTTCTCATTAAATCTCTATAACAAACCTAGGACGTGTTATTATTCTCAATGTACAGTGTTATAGAACCTATTCCTTGCTTCCGAGTGACAGCCCATAATTGGAACTTAAAGAATGAGTGTTGAAAGAATGAATAAATGAACGAATTTTCATAATAGTCTTGCGAGTAGAATAGAAGAATCCTAATTATGCTCATCTGATACGAGAGGAAACTACGGTTGAATGACCTGCTCACCAGGATCCAGCTAATGATAGGGCTGGAAATCAAGACCAGCTCTCCACCTTCTGAGGTCAGGCTCTTACTAATATAGCACTCTTCCTTCATTTATTCATTTTATCAATTATTTACTTATTCATACACATTTATTGTGAGCCTTCTATGTGTCAAGCATTGTGCCAAAAGCATTGTGCCAACGTGAAGGTTATCATGACCAAAAGTTCCCTCTTGGTATCAGCCACTCATGCTGGATTTATGGCAGAGAAACTTAGGGCTTGTAAATATTCCACGTGCTCCCCTGCATTTTCAACTTCCCTCAGAGTTAGGTAAGAGGTTCATGACTAATTCTGGCCAATACACTGAGAGTGGAAGTGACTTGTGTCATTTGCAAGCCAAGGCAATTAAAAGCTGATGCATTTTCTCCAACTCAATCTTCACGTGTAATGATGTCCATGTTCACGTACTGAGATGATATGTCACAGGATGGAGGAGCCTGGATCCCTACCATCACATGGAGGAGAGACGTTATTGACCCATAGTGGGCTTTTGTGAGCAAATTCTAAGCCAATAAGATTTAAGAATTTATTTGTTACCATGGAATAACCTAGATTTTCTGACTAAACAAATGTAGTTGAAAGTTTTCCATCATTTCCCTGAAAAGATCTCTTCCTTATTGATGTAATTCTAGATGATGCTAGTGAAAGAATAGCTCAGTGGACATTTTTTCTGTCCATTATTTATTTTTTCAAAGTGATGCTTTATTGTAGGTTTCCCCCTAATCAGAAGGAACCAAAATACTACATAAAAAGAATATAAGACAGAAAATATTTGAGAGTAGTTAAAAAATTTAAATTTCCTTTTTGGTAAGAAAGAGGATAAAGTTATTCCTTAATAAATAAACTTTTTCAAGAATGCATGGTTACATATTGAAATGAAAATTGAAAGCAGAAAATGAAATATATATATAACCTCTCAACCACAGAGGGAAAAATAGGAGAATACAGAAACTGAACAACTCAGGAAAATTCAGGAAATGGAGGGCATAGAAAATGCAGAGTAAATAGTACAAAATAAGATGGCATACACACTCATCATAATAAAGGTAATGACTAACCTCATCAGTAAAAAAATAGTGACTGCCAATTAGGAATTTAAAAAAATCACCTCTATGTTGTTTAGAAGAGACATGCATAAAACAGAAGCACACAGAATGATCACAAATAAACTTGGAAAAAGTACATATACTAGGAAAACACTAACCAAAAATTGATGTCACTATTAATTATGTGAAATAAAAGTTATAGGCAAAATTTGTATGAGAGATACAGATAATTCCAGCCTAATGTTAAAAGGACCCATTCACAAGAAAGAGAAATTCTAACTCTGTAAAGCACATCACTATATCTAAAGAAACTTGAATTCACTACCAACATGGGAGATTTTTAGCATTTCTATCTGTCTAAAAAACAGACAAAAAAATTAGCAAGAATACAAACAAGATTTAAACTACAGGTTTAACAAGCCGTATGCAATAGGCATCAATAAAAACCCTTATCCAACAGTTTGAGAATACATATTCTTCTCAAGCTCACATGAGTATTAACAAAAACTGACCAGAGTATAGTTCTTGCAGAAAAATGTCCTAAATTTCAATGAAATCAAGACATATCACCATTTTCTCTAAATGCAATGACATTAGTTTTTAGATATCCAACAAATATTTACTAAAATTAAGGATACCGTACATATGTAAACATCAAAACACACTTTAAAATAATTTTTAGTTCAAAAAATACATCATAATAGCAACTAGAAAATACTTACAACTTAATGGTAATAAGAACACTATATAGCAAAGCTTTTAGGATGCAACTAAAGCAGTAGGTAGATGGAAACTTATAACCTTAAATGTTGGCATAAGGAAAGAAGAATGATTGAAAGTGAATGAATTAAATGTCTAACTTAAAATTTTAAATAATAAAATAGCATAAACAACGAAAAAAGAGAAGAGAGGACACGGTAAGTACAGAAATTATAGAAACAAAATGTAAAGAGCAAACAACAAAAATAAAAAACACGTCTCAAAAAGACAAATAATAATAAATAGGCAAAACTCAGGCAAGATTGGTCATGCATAAGAAAGCATAAATGAAGAAAATTAGGAATGAAAAGGAGAATATAACCTTAAGTAGAACAGCAATTTATTTTGGAAATAATTATGGATTACTGTTAACAACTTCATGCCTTTAAATTTCAAATCATAGTGAAGCAGAAATTTTCTAGAAAACGATAACTTAAAACTAATGCAAGGAAAAATTGAAAACCTGAATAAGCCTGTGTGCACAGTAAGTAAACTGAATCCATTATTAGAAATAATAGCCAAACAAAAATCTCCAAATCCAGATAAGAAGATTATGCCAAACGTTCAAAGAACGGAAAATACTTAGCATGTCTTAATAATTGTTGCAGAAAACAAGGATAGAAGGAATGCCTGTGTCTTAGTTAATGAGCTGATATCATCTTGTTTCATCCAGGTGAGAGATTAGGGAGTGGTGAATAAGGAGGTGGTAGTGGGAATGGAGGGAGGTCAATATATTCTGCTGATATTTAGGGGATATAATCGATGGTATATGGAGAATGATTGGTGGTGTAGACTGTGGGGTGAAGATTAGTGTGCAGGAAGATTATTCAAAAGTGCTCTTGGAATAAATATCTGTGGGGAAAGGGAAGGGAGCAGGACTCGAAGAGAGGGAGAAATTGAGCTGCAATGGAGACATAAGAAAGCATTCACTGGAAAGCTCTGAAACTGGGATGGCCCTTTAGAGTTGTCTTGAGTTGGGCCTTTAATCTCCTCCATTATCACTGCACACAGGCACTTGGATGAAGTGGCTCTCTTGGGCTGAGGGAACTCCCAGGGAGAGGTGATGGCTGAAAGCTCTCAGCCATCAGCATTTCCACTGGCTGCGGAAATAGGGGCTTATATATAGGGCAATCTGAACAGTACAGTAGGGTGTCTACTACAATTTGATATTGGGAGTAAGGGAGAGGGAGGAATGAAATGTGACACTAGAGTTTCTGGCTGAGGAATTTTTTAGTGGATGTTGGTTCTATCCAGAGAGATAGGGAACATGGATGAAATTCTTTAGTTGGGTGAGAAGAGGATAGTTCAGCATAGGTCCTGTGGAGTTTGATTCATACAGATGGATATTCTCACTGGCAATTGAATTTAAGTTTGATATTTGCATAAATATTTGCGCTGTGTACACGTGTGTGTGTGCACATGTGTATTTGTGAGTATCATTTAGACCAGGGCTACTGCTGACATATAGAATGCTTTTGCATAAAATTAGAAAAAGGTGCCCGCTCTAGGTAAACACTGGCCTTGGGGTACTTAACCTGGCAAGCAGAGCACAGACTGGATTTCTGACTCCACTCTCTTTTTCAACTTAGCATGTTAGGGCAGTGCACAATCTGCACAACCTTACTCAGTGGCCCTGAGTTAAATAACAAGTGAAGTCTTGGGAGTGAAAGAGATTGCCTAAACAGAGTAGTTAGAATGAGAATGGGTCTCTCCCTAAGAATGGCTTAGGAAAATCAACATTTAAGAGGTAGGAAAAGGAGGTGTTGCCCACAAAACGATTTAGAAAGTCCAGTCAGGGAGATTGGGGGGAAAAAGTGTTATTACTGAAATGAAGAGAAGCTAACATTCCAGAAAGAGTTTTGAGCAGTGTCAAAAGCTACAGAGAAGGCAAATAAAATGAGATGAAAAAATTTTCCTTTGAATTGATCAACATTATACTAATAGAAACTAATTAAATACACTAGCACTAAAACCCTTTGATTTCCATTTATTACTTGTGGATTAAGAATCCCTTTAGAGTCTTAAAAGGCTAATCTCAGAGTCATCAATATGCATACCACTTCTCAGGCACTGGCTATGTTAAAATGTACAGAGTCCAATAAAGATATATTAACATAGACTATGCAAATATTGGATGATCGAGTCTGAATAATAGCTACCATTTTTCTGGCCTCCCTTGTGTACTAGACACTCTACACATTACCCTATTTCAACCTCACAACAACTTTTTGAGGTAGATATCATTATACCAGTTTTACAGATGAGCAAATTGCGATTCAGACTTGAATCAGACTTGAATTGTTCAGGGATAAATAGTGATAAGTGAGTGAATTAAAATTTTGTCCCAGGTCTGATGATTCCATAGTTCATGTGTTTCCTTCTGTCATTGCGCCTACAGACTCTTAAGGTTCTATTTAAAGCACTCCTTGCTCTCCAGTATTCAACTTCTGAGTATCAAGCAGATACCAGCCAAAATCTGCAGGATTTTCTTGAGAAATTATATGGCCTCTTGCGGTGGTAGCCTGGAATGACCCCTGGTAAATGAATGCCACATTCTCCATCAATCAAAACTCAATATAAACAAAACTGGGGATTGTTTTACAATGTAGACCCTGCCAGGTAGTCTAAGTGGTGGTGTTTATTTTCCCAACTGCAACGACTATTATCTTTAAATCAAGAATGCTATTGATCTATAAATCAAAATTTGGATGTTAAATTACTGATCTACTGAGTTAGAAATCAAGAAGAACAAACACCACTTCAAAAAGTTGTAAATTTTCCACTACTACCAGATTCTCCATGAACACTAGACCTTTCCTCTCTATTCTAGAAACAAGTCTTAAATTTGCTATGTAAGGGGAGAGCATTTAAGTCCCTGGATCCTGTTACCCTGAAAGAGTGTTCTAGTATTGACCTGACACTTGATTACATGAACAGATAAATTCTCTTTTATTGCTTAAGCTGATTCAAAATAGAGAAAATAGCATCCTTTCATGATAAAACTCTCAAATTGTGTATAGAAGGAGCATACTTCAACATAATAAAGGTCATATGTGACAAGCCCATGACTAACATCATAGTTAGTGGTGAAAAGTTGAAAGCTTTTTGTCAAATATCAAGAATAAGACAAGGGTGCTCACTCATACCACTCCTATTCAACATGTACTGGAAGCCCCAGCCAGAGAAATCAGCCAGAAAAAGAAATAAAAGGCATCCAGATCAGAAAGGAAAAATTAAAATTGTCTGTGTTTGCAGATGTATATGGGAATGTATATGTATTCCTATATGTATATAGGCAATCCTAAAGACTCCACAAAATAGCTGTTAGAGCTAATCAACAAATTCAGTAAAGTTTCAGGATACAAAATCAACATACAAAAATCAGTTGCATTTCTATACATTAACAACAAAGTATCTGAAAAAGAAATAAATACAACAGTCCCATTTACAATAGCATCAAAAAAATAGGGGTCGGCCCAGTGGCGCAGCGGTTAAGTGCGCGCGCTCCGCTGCGGCGGCCCGGGGTGTGCAGGTTTGGATCCCAGGTGCGCACTGATGCACCGCTGGTCAAGCCGTGCTGTGGCGGCATCCCATATAAAGTAGAGGAAGATGGGCACAGATGTTAGCCCCGGGCCAATCTTCCTCATTAAAAAAAAAAAGAAAAAAGAACAAAAGAGGAGGATTGGCATTGGATATTAGCTCAGGGCTGATCTTCCTCACAAAAAAATAAGTAAATAAATAAAATATTTAGGAATAAATTTAACCAGGGATGTGAAAGATCTGTACACTGAAAATTATAAGACTTTGATGAAGAAATTGAAGAAGATAAATAAATGGAAAGATATTCCATGTTAATGGGTCAGAAAAATTAATATTGTTAAAATGTCCATGCTACCCAAAGCCGTCTATAGATTCAATGCAATCCCTATCAAAATTACAATGACATTTACCCAGAAATAGAAAAATCAATCCTAAAATTCATATGGAACCACAAAAGACCCCATATAGCCAAAGTAATCCTGAGCTAGAAGCAATCTTGGGAAAGAATAAAGGTGAAGACATCACACTTCCTGATTTCAAACTATATTACAAAGCTATAGTAATCAAAGCAGCGTGGTACTGACATAAAATCAGACACATGGATGAATGGAATAGAATAGAGAACCCAGAAATAAACCCTTGCACATACAGTTAACTAATATTTAACATAGGAGTCGAGGCACTCAATGGGAAAGGACGGTATCTTCAATAAATGGTATTGGGAAAATTGGATAATCACATGCAAAAGAATGAAATCGGGCCCCTATCTCACACCACTCACAAAAATTAACTCGAAATGGATTAAAGACTAAACATAAGACCTGAAACTGTAAAACTCCTAGAAAAAAACATAGGAAAAAAGCTCCTTGACATTGATCTTGGAAATGATTTTTTTTTGGATATGGCAACAAATGTGCGAGCAACAAAAGCAAAATAAACCGATGGTGCTACATCAAATTAAAAACCTACTGAACAGCAAAAGAAACAATAAAAAATGCGAAGGCAACCTATGGAATGGGAGAAAATATTTTTAAACCATCTATCTGATAAGGACTTAATATTTAAAATATATAAGGAACTCATACAACTCAATAGCAATAAAACAAACAATCTAATTAAAAAACTGGGAAAGGATTTGAGTAGACATTTTCCGAAGAAGACATACTAATAGCCAATAGGTTCATGAAAAGATACTCAAGATCACTAATACTATCATTAGTGGAAATGTAATCCAAATCACAACGAAATATCACCTTATACCTGTTAGAATGGCAATTATCACAAAGAGACAACAAGTGTTGGTGAGGCTGTGGAAAGAAGGGAACACTTGTGCACTGTTGATGGGAATGCCAATTGGTGCAGCCACTATGGAAGACAGTACAGAGGTTCCTCAAAAAATTAAAAATAGAACTACCATATGATCCAACAATCCCACTTCTGGGTATATATCTGAAGGAAATGAAACAACTATCTTGAAGAGATATGTATACACCCTCATTTTCATTGCAGCATTATTCATAATAGCCAAGACATAGAGACAACCTAAGTGTCCATCAACAGATGGATGGAAACATAAAATGTGATGTGGATATATAATTTGATATAATTTATATCAAATTTTACCTTCATTTATGTTTTTCCTTTCTTCTTGATCTTTGCAGCTCATGTTTTATCTCTTCCTATTTTATTACTATCTATTCCCTACTTTTGTGTATTTTGCTTTGTGCATTTGTTAAATAGTGGCAATTGTTTCATTAAGCTTTCTCTTTTTTAAACCTATGAATATTGATCAGTGTCTTTACTTGCAGAAGACAGAACTTACACTAGATGGTTAAAGCCAAAGGAGTTTATTAAAGGATATTTGGTAGCTCATGAAATCTCCCGGAGGGCTAGGGAACTAGGCTTGAGTACTATCCAGCCAGGAGAGTGCCCAACCACACATTGGCAACGTTCTACCAGGAACCAATTGCTGCCATCTCTTGTGCTCAGTGCCTAAGACACTGAGAACCATACACTAGATACTCTGCTCCAGCGCCCCGGAACCATGACCTCACTCCCTGTGCTTGCCACAAGATCAGTTTCTCCATATGTGGATCCCATTATTTGCTTCCTTCTAGAAAACGTAGGTGGGTGATTTTGCTTAGTGGATTTTTGTCATAGGCAGAACTCTAGCTACAAAGGAGCTGAGAAATGATACTTTGTGTTTCCCAGCCAGCTAGAAAAGCTGCAAGGGAGTTGGAGTGGATATTGAATTAGCCAATCTCTAGTACTACTACATTACAATCAAAGGTTTGATCACAACTTTCATTTCCTCTGTAGCTGTATGATGAAACACGTGACAAGAAAACATATGTTCTTTATATACTATGTGTTTTCTCTGTTTGCTTCATTCTTTTGTTATTGTTGTTTGTTTACTCATTTCTTCTAGTATGTATATAGTGCTTATTGTGGTACTTTTTGATGATTTATCTTAAGCAGTTGACTTTTTCCTGGATCAGCTGTTTGGAGGACCTGCTTGTGGTGAAGAAACAGAGAAATACTCAAGGTTAGCAGGAGTTTTCTTACGGCCCAGGGTTGAATTGTTGAGTTCTTGTAGCCTTTCTTTCTTTCCGCATACTAGAGACAGGCACTGCAGAACTGTTCAAAATGTAAAGCTCCTCTTCTTCCCTATGCTGCTTGTGCGATTTCTTTTTCAGTCCTGCCTCCTGTGTTTCTTGATCAAACAGCGTCCAGGGGAGCTCCCATTGCTGGATGTGCACCCAGGGACCTAGAATGCTCCTCAGCATGTCCCCTCCCTGAGAAGTACGCTTTGATGGCTCTTTCTGAGATACCCAGCCATGGGTTTCACCTTTCTGCTTTCTCCCACAGCCCTGATCAATACTCCACTGCATTTGGCACCCTTTGACATGTTTTGTGGTTATAGCTGTCTGCTGGTTCCCTTAAAGATGTGGTTTACTGCTTTTTGTTTTAATTCCCCTTCTTTGCGTTACATGATTCAGGAGAGGGAAGGAAAAAGGCCCATTTCACGCTAACATTTTTATAATTTACCACCTTCTTGAAACTTTCTTCACTCTCCTCCATTTTCCCCTCTCTTACTGGCTGCTGTTTCTTGGTCACCTTTGCTGGATTCTCTTCCTTTTTCCAACTTCTAACTGTTGGAATAGTACTGGATTCAGTCCTTATAACTTCTTTTCTCCATCTGTGCTCATATCCAGTCCGCAGACTTGATATTTGCTGATGACTCCCAAATCTGCATCTGCATTCCTAACGTCTCTACTGAGCCCCAAATTCATATGCCCATCTGCCTACTCAACATTGTCACTGAGGTATCTACTAGGCATCTCAAATTTCTCATGTCTAAAACTGAGTTCCTTTTTAATTTCCCCCTCACACTTAAAGCACCACCATTTTTACCCAGTTGCTCAGGACCAACCCTGGAATTATCCTTAATTCTTCTCTCTTTTTTCTCCCACTCCACATCAATGCTATTTGCAAATTCTGTCAGGTCTATCTTCAACATACATCTGGAATCCTACCACTTCTCACTATTTCCACACATAGCCCTAGTCCAATCCACCACAATTTCTCCCTTGACTGCTACAGTAATCTCCTATTTAGGTTTCCTCTTTCCATTATGCTCTGCTAGTCTGTTTTCCACACAGCAACAAAAGTAACCCATTAACATGTGTCATGTCAAATCATATAAATTTTGTTGTTGTTCCAATGGATTCCCATCATGCTTAAAAAATAAATCCAAGCCGCTGGTGTATAAGGTCCCTCATGATCTGGCACCTATCTCATTGACTCATCTCCTGCTACCCTCTCTCCTACCACCTCTGCTCCAGCCATTCTGGCCTTCTTGTTGATCCTCAAGGGACCATGTATGCTCCTGTCTCAGGCCCTTTGCATCTGCTGTTCCCTCAGCTTGGAACACTCTTCCCCAACATTTACCTGCCTGTCTCTCTCACTTCAGTCATGATCAAATTCCTCCTTCTCATAGAGACCTTCCCCGTCTATCCTATATAAATCTGCCACTTCAATCAAACTCTATCCGCTTCACTATATTTTTTTCATAGCATGTATTGTTACTTGATATAATAATTTACATTAATGTGTTTCTTATGTGCTTTATCATCACTAATGTGGACTCTAAGAGGACAGGAACTTGGTCTGTCTTGCTTTCTGATATGCCACTCTCATCCAGCGCCTGACACATAGCAGGATTTCGGTACAAGTATATTGAGTAAATCAATGAATAAATAAATATGTAGTCCTCGTGTTTCTTACCTCTGAACTCTGATGGTAAACTATTGTGCAGGTCTCTGATTCTTTGATTCTTTATGGTAAAGAGTTGACCACCTGGACAAAAGCCTATTTTTCAAGTGGTAAGAAGTTTGGTGGGGAGTGTAGAACAATGGCAGTCACCTTTTTGCTTGGCATCTATGAATAGCAGAACCAGGATTAGGACCCAGTGAACAAGCAGCGCTTACATGCTTAACCAGTGCGCCATCTTGCCAACATCCTTGAATTATCAGCACCTCTTGCTTGGATTGTTTCAGTAGCATAACTTAACACCCTGTATCCCACTAGTCTCCTTCAATCCACCCTACATCCAGAAATAGTGATCTTTCTAACATGCAAATTGAATCATGTCACCTTCTTCCTTAAAACCTCAACTTAGAACCCATCCCATTGAGAATACAATCCAACCGTAGTGTAGAGTGCCTGATTCACCTCCTCTCCCATCAATCCCGCTTCACCATTGGGACGTTCCAAACCTGACTGAACTTCATGCATTTTTCAGTAAATACCACCTTGGCACATGCTTTTCTTCATGCTTTCTTCTCAGGGACCTCACATTTGATGTTCCTTCTGACTTCTCTTTCTATTCCACCGGGAGCCCCTACTCCTCAAATCCCTATCTAAATCCCTCTCTGCCTTGAAGATCAGCTTAGGCACCATCTCTTCTAGGAAGACTTCTCTGAGTGCTCTCCTCCTCCCACATACAGCCCAGATCCAATGAGAGAAAAGGAGAGAGCAAAACCCAAGAGACAGTAAAGAAGGGAAAGAGAAAGAATGAGGGGAGACCAGAAAGTAAAATGAAAAGTTGGGGAATGAACCAAAGTGGAGAAAAAGAAAAGAGGAAAAACTAGACACAGCTAATGCAATCTCAGAGACTGCCCCTGGGTTTTATACAGTTTGAGAAATGACTGATCTCTGGGCAGGAAACCTTCTTTGTGCTGCCATGCTACTTTATTACAGAGCTTGTCATGTCTTCCTAGACTGTGTGTAATTTGAGGACAGTACTGTCTCCTAGACAACTCTGTATTAACAGTGCCTAGCACACCCTCAGCTCTATAAATATTTCTTGACTGAATGGGTAAACAAAGTGCCATCAGAAGGATCAGAGAGGGGAAACTATCAACTCTGTTTAGGGAGAGACAGGGATGATTACGGAAGGCTTCTTAGAGGAGGAAACATTTAAGCTGAAACTTTAAGGATTAGTAAGAGTTTGCTGAGTGTGCAATGAGGGGCATTTTGGAGTGGAAGGGAGATGTAATTATAACAAATGCTAACATTTTTGAGCACTGTTGTGATGCAGGTACTCTTCAAAGAACTTTATATGAATTTGTGCATTGAGTCCTTACAATGTACCAGGAAGGTGTGTTTAATTATGTTTACAGGTTAGGGAACAGAAGCAAGGAGAGTTTTCCTAATGTGCCCAAGATCACACAGCTAAAAAGTGGTGGAAGGAAGCTTCCAGTCCTGGCAGTGGCTCCAGAGCCCATACTTTATTCCATGTCTCTCTTCTCCGTTTTCAGGAAGAGGAGCATTCTATGTGGAGCAATGACCCAAAGATGTGGTAGTTTGGGATGACAGTGAGTATACCATTGAAGAAATCAGACTGAGAACCCAAAACTTCTATTTTTTAAGCCAGTGTTATTTCTATTCCTCTATGCTGCCTCCAGCACAGAAAACAATATTTAAAAATCAATCGAAGGAAAGACCCAGGCCAATAATGATTATATGAGCAAGATGATTGATATCATTTACTCTAGCTAGATTAAAATGTTCCCTAGGAAAAAAAAAATCTATAAGACAACAGGAGCCATTATATAAAGCTATGTGGAGCCTTCCAGAAAGTAAAATGGGTGTCATAAATTATTTCTGCCTCTGTGGAGAGGGAAGTCTCTTGTCAATTTTACAAGCTTAGAAAACAATGGAATCATGGGAGACATCATATCAGATTAAATTCACCTGGTCCAGCTTTTAATGCCCCTCCCAGCATCCTTCCTAAGTGCTTACCTGGCAGGGGCCAACAAACCAAGCCAAAATTCAAGATTTTCAGGGAAATATGTGGAAAAGGGAAGCAAAGCTACCTTCTCTTAATAACCCCTGATGGAGAGAACCACTGTGGGAATCTGACATTAATCACCTGGCTTCTCCAGTTGTCAAATTCTTGAGGGACATGTCCATAATTATTTATAATATAACTTGCAACAACCCTCCCTGTAACTCTTACCCTAGTGGTCCATCCACCTCCATTTCCCTTTTCCACTGCCACCCATCATACCTAAGCCTTCTTTTCCACTGAGGAATAATTGTATATGTATATTGCCTTGTATATGGTATATTGTAAATTGTATATTGCCTTAGAATGGGTATCTTATCTTCCCTCCTGCCCCTAAAGTGGACTTCACTATGTTTGGTGATGCTGCGCTAAGCTATCCATTCATTCACTGGGATAGAAAAGGGCATGGACTGTGGTGAGAGATAGACCTGAGTCCCAAGCCTGAATTTGCCCTGACCAACTGCACGTTCCTGGACAAATCTACTCACTTCTATGAATGTCAGTTTGCTCATTCATGTAAAGAAGGTAACAATTTTTTTCCCCTCCCACAAGATTAAGGACTAAGTGAAACCTCTCATTTAGGGGCAACACATGATAGATGTGCAACCAATATTAATTATCTATATTACTTTAAGATCTGTGTGTGCAGGGTTCATCTAACAAATCCTGTATTCAATATTAGTTTACTGAGGAAAATGATATGAAAGGAGATGGTGAAGTTTTGTGCAAACCTGAGGAATGACCACTATCAATCTGGGTTCTGTTTTTTGAGTTTTATTCAAAGTAGCTAAAAAGAAGAAACTGCTTTGGGGGAACTTTATTACCCATCAGTAAGGCAAAAGGGGCTTATTGTGTTTGCCAGTGGCTGCAACAATCATTACCCAAATCATTGACTTATATTGCTGATTGTCGCCATGAAATGATCCTTAACTCTGAAGCACAAAATATCCCAAAATTCTCACAAAAATTAAAGACAGCTCACATTTGATGTTCCATGTGAAAAGACACACATGACTACAGCACAAGAATGTGCTCTAGTGTTAGCTGCAGCTGTCCTCAGCGCGGGAAGGAGGTGTAATCATGCCTGACTTGACCACTCAAGGGCAGTCCCGGGGAGGTGGGCAAGTGGGTGGAGGAGAGAACGCTGCAGACAGACGCCCTCTTGCCCCAAACTCGACCTCTTTCTTCCTCTCTGAGGCAGAGCCAATCTGAGTTACCGGGTTGTTAGGACTCTGGGATGTTTCTTTTCCCAGATTCAAAACTGTTCACAGAATTCATACAAGAACTTGTGCGCTGTTTGCATCTGGAAGTTAGGACAGTCCCTAGAAAGTATCAGGGCCAGGTGAAATCTACGCAGGTTAGCTTCTTGTCGGGGTTCCGTAATTAGACAGATGTGCCAGAAGATACTTCAGAGGTGAGGTCTCTCGCCTGGGCAGTGAATTGCCTATTTCCAAGTTTGCGGTGAGGATCACTAATCAGTCTATGGATGGGGACTGTTGTCCAGTTCTCTGTCTTGTAAGGCTTGCTTCGTTCCTCTTTCTATACTCTGAGTTCTCCATTCCTTTCAAGGCAGCTTAGCAAGTGGAGGGACAGTCGATATGATGCAGCATGCAGTGGCTCTATTTCAGCTGGCACTGCTGTGAGTGGAGACACAGGTGGCCACGGGGGAGGCTTGAGCCTTGCAGGCTCTGACGCTTCTGAGGACAAAGGCACTAGACTGGCACTTCAGTAAAGGGGAACAGAAGCGTATTGCTATTGGTCAGATGTAAGCTGCAACCTTAGACTCCTGGGTTGACTTCTCTATCCTTTTCATTTTGTACATGGGAAACCTGAAACTATAGAAGTAAAGGACTTGGGCAGGCCCAGTGGCTTAGTGGTTGAGTGTGCATGCTCCACTGCTGGCGGCTCAGGTTCGGATCACGGGCGCGCACTGATGCACCGCTTCTCCAGCCATGCTGAGGCTGCGTCCCACATACAGCAACTAGAAGGATGTGCAACTATGACATACAACTATCTACTGGGGCTTTGAGGAAATAAAAGGAGGAGGATTGGCAGTAGATGTTAGCTCAGAGCCAGTCTTCCTCAGCAAAAAGAGGAGGATTAGCATGAATGTTAGCTCAGGGCTGATCTTCCTCACCAAAAATAAAAAACAAAAAAAAAGAAGTAAAGGACTTGCTGGAGATGCCAGAGTTGTCTAGTATATATAGCCACTGTTTATCATGTGCCTGCCACATCTCTTTTCTGTAATAATCACAATAATCTCACAGCACAGGAGTAATGGGCCCATCTTAGAGAAAGAAAAGCAGAGATACCACAAGTAAAGAATGTGGGCCCTGGTGTCAAACTGCCTGGGTCTGCGTCCTAGCTCTGCTTCTTACTGGCTTCTTGATTTTTGGAATATTAAGCTCCCAGTGTGTCACTTACTTTGTATTTTTAATAACAGTACCCATCCCACTTAGTGGTCTAAACACTTCACAAGATGATGAGAAATGTTCAATAAAGGTTGGCCATTATCATTGTCCAGTGTCCACAGCTAGTCAGTTTTAGATTTGATATTAACACTCACTCTGGCCCGTGGCTGTGCTCTCACCTTTATGCCATGCTGCCTCTGGTCCTGCCATGCAACCTGCACCTCCCACTGCCCAAGTGCTGAGCCCATACCTTCCAACCCACCTCAGTTAATGACTAGTTTAGCAAGTGGAGCTCTTACCCGTTTCATGTTTTTCTGTAATTTTTTCCTCCTTTTTACAGAGGCCGGAGGGCAGTGGAGGTAACTGCAGAATAAGTCCTTACAATGAGACATTTGGGCAAACGGTGCCTTGAGAGTGCAGAAAATCCTCTTGGCCCCTTTGGCCACCCAGACAAAACCTTAAAAAGCAGTGTTGTCTTTAGTGGTTTCACCAGCATGCGTGGTTACGTCCTCAGCACCTCAAATTCAGTACCCTAGAGTTGATTTGGCTTGGGGGGGCTGACTCACCCTAATAAAACTTATAAGAGACTGATATATAAAACCAAAATGACCATTTACTGACACATTTAATGAAAAATATGATTTTCAGTTGTACAAAATTTTTTTTTTGGTCCTGCCTAGGTTAAAATTTCCCAGTAATCAAGAAACATAGGAAGTCAAATAAAACTCAGATGGTTTCTTGTCATGTATAAAACTAATTCTCTCATTCAGCAAATATTTATTAAGGGACTCCTGTTTGACATGCACTATATTATATTCTAAAGTTAACAGCAGGAAAGAGGTATTATAATAATAATAATAGCAATAGTAATAACAATAATAGCAATAGTAATAATAACAGCAATCACAATATAGAAGTATTATTCTGTGTTTTGTATATGTGATTATTTATATATACTTTCTTACTTACTCTATGTCAGAAACTGTTCTAAGTGCTGTGCATATATTAGCACTTTTGATTCTCATAATAGCCCTATGAGGTCATTGCTATAATCGTCTCTAGTTTTCAGATTAAGAACCTGGAGCACAGGCGTTGAAGCCATAATTTCTGCATTTAAAGGGATTTCAGGTAGCTGACAGTGGGTAAAGTAAGCAGCAATTCAATCCGATGTAATAAATGCAGAGGTAAGGGCAGGGTTGGTGCTCTGAGAACTCAGGAAGGAGCACCCAGTCCAAGGCTTCAGGTTCAGGGAAAGTGACATCCACATGGAGAACTGGGAGCACAGGAAAGATTGCCAGGGAAGAGAGGGAGGAGAGGGCACCATGGGAAAGCAGGCATGGGTGCAGGATGGCAGGAGATTTTCTTGGGAGGGGAGAGCAGGTCTGAAATGATACTGCAGAGCTTGGCAGGAGCCAGCTTATGAAGCATTTAAACGATGTCAAAGTATTTGGATTTTATACTGAACATAATAGGAAACCATTGGAGGGTTTTAAGCAGGAAAGTAACATAAAATTTATGATTTAGAAAGATCTTTCTGGCTGTAGTGTATAGCACAGTTGGAAGGGAGATAGAGGTGGAATGGGCCTGGAGGCAGAGAGATGTTAGGAAGCTGCTGCAGTGAGAAGTATTGGTGGCTTGAACTATGGTGGTGGCAAAGGGGGCGGTAGAAGGTGTCACATTTGAGTTATTTAGATGGCAGAATTGATAGAAGATCAGACCAGTGCACTCAAAACGAAAACTTAGGGAAATTATCAGAAAATGCAAGAGCATCAAGCTCTGAGCTCTCTTTGTCTGTATTGGGGGTTTACCTGCCTGACAGAGGAGAGACACCCACAGCCCCATCAGTCAGCCACCAGAGTCCCCTCTCCTAAAGGCAATTCCTTAGTGACTTCACTTTTACCATGCCCTTCTGATGAAATGCGGGTGCCTTCAGTTAGCTAGGTACTTTACCTGGGAGGCATTCCACTTCCTTAAGGTGGCTTTGCATGACTCTGCTATCACCCGTTTTGTGTTTGTTTCACAGTATAAGTCCCAGAAGGCAATAATATTTTCCTTATTTCCAAGTTATTGGGGTGCACCCATGCAGGTATCTGCCACACATACTCCTTCATTGCCTTGGTTTTACGGACACCTTGAGGGACCACAGAATCATCCTTGTTCCATGACTAATGCTTGAAATGTCCCTCTGCAAGGTACGTCCAGTGCCTTCACAGGATGGTCCCTGAAACAAGATGGTAAGTGGGGAAGTTGGATGGGGCAGGGGAAATCTGAAAAATTAAATAATGTCATAAGTGAGGTGAACGGTTAGTGGCAGGGCCAGTGCTCAAATTTAAAAGCCTTTGCTCATTCCATTCCACTGTATTATGTTGCTTGATTGAAATCTTTGGAATCGTCTCCCAACACGTCAGTTGAATGAAAGCTATGCACTTACTAAGCTCACATTTTTATGTGTACTAAGCATACATTATATGTGTAAATATATGTGTGTACATACACACACATATCCCTAAGTAAACTCTATGAGTGTGGAGATCGCATTCACATTTGTTTCATTCATTGTTGCTCCCTAATACCTAGCACAAACCCAGCACTAATATTTTGAAATGAATTATGATATGACAGATGACATCATCTGTTCCTTAGAGTCCTAAGTCACTTTTTCATGAAAGATAGTCTCTATCCTAAAGGAAATCACGTGAGAAGTGCCATGGCCGAGGTCTGTACTGATGCTGTTGTCACTTTGCTTGGACAGTGAACTCTTCAAGGAAAGGTGTATGCCTTCCTGTCTCATTCCCTTTGTGGTGCCGTCTTAGCTAGGCCCTGATATCGGTGCCCCATGAATCCACCTGACTTGATTCAGCTCCCTCTCCAACTCCATAGACTCAGAGTCCTGACCTCCCTGTTCCCAATCACAGATAATCTAATATGCTCCAGGCAACTCTTTTGATTTTTTTCTTTTCCGTCTCCCTATTTTGATGGGAAAATGTTACAAGCCCTCAGCTGTCATTCATCCTACAACAACTCTCTGGCAGGCTTCCGCCTGTCAGTCACCTCCCACAGCCAGTGACATTTATTAGTTTGGATTCCTAAAAGGTTACAGAGACCAATAATAGGAAATGTCTGTGTGCTTCAGCCATAGTGAGAACTGTGGTGCAGTTAAAATTTGGGGATGTGACACAACTAAACCCTCAGAAAATGAAAGGGTGCTATCTGTATGGTGTACAGGTCCTCTTGGGAGGCTCCCTGAATAAGGCTCATAGTCCTGAGTTCATGGTCATGTGATCTTTTAAAAAATATCAGGAGAGTAGGCACAGCATCAGCCTAGAAGCCAAGGATTATTGATTCTAGTCTGATATTCACTTTTACGTGTGTTCAGCAAGGCCCTTATTCTTCTTTGCCTCCAATTCCCTTTATAAAATGAGGGTGCCATACTAGATCTCTAAAGCCCTATCCACATCTGACGTCCTGCTTTTGATTCCAAAGGACCTGCAAGCGTGATCAAAAAGAAAGCAGTCCTCTGTGGAGCCTTAGACCCAATTGTGGTGAAGGTGGGGAGGCTGAGAGTACAGGTTTAGGCTGGTACCGGGGGCTTGATTTAGCTGCAAGTTCTGCGAGAGTCCGCCTCATCACACACAGTGCTATGAACTAAAACAGCTGGGTGAAAGACTGTTTCCCCACGGCTCAAGTCCTGCAACAGAAGGATCGTATGAAGCCACATGTAATGTCTGTCTTGCAGAGTGTGGGAGCAGCCATTGCCTTTGGTGAAAGCTGCCAGCACAGGCTGATGGATTGCTGCTCTCCTATCCATGGTTCTGGGGAGTTGAAAACTCACGTTCCCAGAGTAAATGCCAGAGCAGGAGAAGGACATGTAAAGCACTCATGAGAAGATCTTTTGGACATGGAAATCCTCCCAGGGTGTGCTATCCAGGATTCCACTAGGGGTACCAGGCCTTCGCCAGTCAGCCCCAACAGTGTCCTTCTGATAGTCTTAGTCACTTTGTCCCACCACTGTGGCCCTGCTCAAAGCCTGATAGCTCCATAATTGGAGAATTGTTTCCTGGAACTTTATACAAAAGCACTATTGAATTTCTTTTTCAGTTTATAGATATCAGGAGATTCCTATTCCCAGAATGTTGGTCCAATCCTGTATCCCAACTAAGATATATTAGGAGATCTCCTAATCTCTGCCAACTTGACATCTAGATCTATTTTGGCCCAAGTGTTCCAGAAATAGGGTTGACATTTTTCTTAGGATCCTTGTTACTACTTCCAAGCTATTACTCCTCCACCTTGTCTAAGCCCCCTGCCCTTTGGGGTTGTTGCCCACCAGCTATATCAGGCTCATCACCCACATCTACCTCAAGTCATTTTTATCCTTCTTTGAGAATGTAGTCATTGGAATTTTTCTTTTGTCCTGTTCTTCATTCCATTTTCCCTCTTTTTTTTTGGCCTCTTTTAGATTGCGTACGTTTTATGATTTTATCCTTTTTGTTGGATATTAGCTATAACTCTTGCAATATTGCATTATTTTAGTGGTTGTTTTAGGGTTTGTAATATATATCTTTAACTTATAACTGCCTCCAAGTGATATTATACCATTTCACTAACAACATAAGAACCTTACAACAGTATACTTCCATTTCTCCCTTCTTGGTCTTTGCACTATTGCTCTCATACATTTCACATATATATAGATTATAAATTCAAAAATATAGTCATTACTTTTGCTTTAAGTTGTCTATTGTTTTTTATACATATTTAAATGATAAGAAAAGTAGTATTTATATCTACTTATGTAGTTACCATTTATGGTGCTTTTCACTCCTTTGTACTGAACCAAATTTCCATTTGGTATTATTTTCTTTCTTCTTGAAAGACTGACTTTAATATTTCTTGTAGTATAGCTATGCTGGTGACTAATTCTTTCAACTTTTATATGTGTGGGAGGTCTTTATTTTTCCCCCTTTTTTGAAAGATATTTTTAATGGGTAAAGAATTCTAGGTTTTGCTTTTCAGAATTTCAGTGATGTTGCTCAACTGTCTTCTAGCTTGCCTTGCGTCCAAAAAGAAATCTGCTGTCGTATTTATTCTGTTTCTCTGAGGTGGTTTTCTTCAAACATCACCGAAGTCAGTCTGTTTGCTGGCTAGGGCTCTCACCTGGATTGGAGTTACAACTAGCATCTCAAGATAGAACATGTTAATGACCAAGATTAACTCTAGGGGTGAGAGGGCTGGAATCTGGTTGCCAGATTCCATTCTACCCTAATATCAGAGAGAAGAAAGTTGTAATCTAGAGTCCCAAACCATTTAATTTAATTTCTTTAGAAATTTCCCCCTGGTGTATTTCTTATTGTAAATATTGATTTCCTGCTTTCTGCCTGCTTGGGAGGGGAGGGGAATGCCACATCACATTTTGTGCAATTATCCCATACATTGACCTTCAACTGTTCTTTCTTCTACTCAACTTGTTACTCCTGCTTGCCAACATATATGCTGGTCTGAGCTCAGTAGCTCTTTGAGGTCCTTTGGGTAAACTGGCTCCTACATCCTTGGTGGCTCTCTCATGGCACATTCTATGTTGTTACCTTCTCCACCCATTTTATCTGTCAACCCACTCCTATCTACAATTTTCTCTCAAAATTTTTACCACTATTTATCAATGGCATTTCTATCCCTGACTTCCTTCTCTTTGCCACTATTAGTTTATTCCTTTTTGTTCTTTTATTTCTTATTTTAGGGGATCTCAGGAAGAGGGAGGCAATCTCATATACCGAGTCTTTCACCCTAAGTGCAAGGCACCTCTGTAACCCCTTTATAATTTTGCTTCTTCAAATGAGTAAATAAGTTTCAAAGTAATTATGAGCTAAATCCAAAGATTCGTAGCTAGTTGCTGATGGAGTCTGGTCCAGATTCTCTGGCCACATAATTGGCAATCAATATGTGGTATTCTATAGGTTAAATCAATGCATTGATACTTGTATAGCACTGACCTGCTCAGTGAGATTGGGGACAATTCTGATTCACCATCGTATCTCTGATTCTTGCAAGATGCCTGGCGCAGATTAACTTCTCATTGATAAATTAATAATCTTCATGGACTAAATGGCTTTCGAGACCCTTTTCAGCAGTAAAGAGCTATGATCTAGCAATTCTATTTGAGAATTGAATTAATTCCATTATAGAGACTAGTGTCTGTCTTCTCACTATACCTCTACTGCAGACTATTTTTATTATGTTTGATTTAGAAAAATCTACTCTTAAAGCAGCAAATTCCCCCAACTTTGACTTTTTCACAAATAGGCCTTGTGCTTCCTAGTGGTTAACTTTTTATCTATGCAATGAGATTTAGGGAGGACAGGATAGCCAGAAATCAATTGATTAATTATATAAGCAAAAAAAGAAGTCTCTACAATGCCCCAAATCCAGTCCTGGGCACTGAAGATACAAAGCCATATAAGATACATTTCTTGTCCTAAAGGAGTACTTAGTTGAGATATATAAAAATGATTCTTAAAATATACAGTCCAAAAAAAAAAACCAAACTTGAATGTGAACCACAAAATTCAGAAGACACAAACAATATATATAAACACTTTTCTCAGGTGACCAGTGCTTCTGGAATCATCAAAGGCAACAAGAACCCTCAGATGCACCTTATATCTGTAGTTTCAGAAATAAGTAAGATCTAGCATCTTTTTTTCCCCAGCCTGCTTTCTCAGGATGCATTTCCAGAGATTAGGCAGACTGAAGAGAAGGAACTGAAAGACTCTAGAATAGATGATCAGTGACACCAGACATTGCTGTCTTTGTTCAAGATTTGTTTAACTTTGAACTAAAGTGAAGTGCATCTATTTCTAAATTATCTTTTTATTTTTTTGAAGAGTAGATTTAAAGCATTGATGGAAGAACTCACAGCATATTCTGGTTTGTAGGTGTTAATCCTTAGACTCCATGTAATTACAGGTAGAAGGAGAATATTTTAACATCCTATTCATGGCGTCTAACAGGAAGGGAATGACTTCTCAGATCACTCAGAGAGATTTCTCTCTTAGTTTGGATTTCCCATAATGAATCAATTATAAGAATGTATTTATAATTAACCACACTAAATCAGGGTGCTCCAATTTCATTTTGCCCCCCATACCTAGTCAGAAATTTTTTCTAGCCTCGTGAAAAGCATATTCTTCTAGAATGCGCTCTTAATTGCACTGTGCTGAGGGCATTTCTGTGGACCCTGTAAAATATTGCATTACAATGTAGTGTGCTTTCTTACAATGAACACCACAAATATTTGCATTTTAATGTGCACAATGAATCTCAATTAGTCTGTTTAAAGACCATTTCCCCCACATTACAATCTCTTTGGAAATACCAATGTTACAACATTGATAACCTTGAAAACACTGCTGGTGGATAATCGTGTAGAGTTAATTACAGAAAAAGACAATTACCCCGGAGGAACCCAGAACCAAAGACTTGAGAGGGAAAAGAAGTGTCCTGTGTCCCAACTTGCTACAGTGACGGGAAGAGGAGTAGAAGGATTTGCCTTTTTTTAATGCGAATTTTGGAAGGCTTTCCTTTTTGTACAGCAAACGTGGTAAAGTAACTGCACATTTACAGAAAGCTCTGCCATCCATCACGTTGAAATGAAATAGAAAATCTCAACTATGCTACAACTAAGAAAGGTCCCTAACCTCATACTACAATCTCTGAAAAATATCTGTCAGACGCAATCTTATTTTTATCAAATAAAAAAGTCGACACAGAACAACTTCTTTTAAGATCAGAGTTGAAATTAGTGTGGAAAAAAGGATAAGGATTTCTGAAGGCCCCCACTAATATCTCCATGATTGGAGGGAACAAGACTGGAGCATAAATAGGACCCCCCATAAAGGGCAGGGGAAAAAAATCTAGTTCATTCCAATTTTATAGATTAGCAGAGATGGTGTGGCAGGAAGAGAAACTGCATGACCATACTTTACCATTGTCTTCTCTGGCCCAGCTTCCAAACAGGAGAGATGATATGTAGATATGAGCTGACTTTTCAGCAATAGGCCCAATTCAGGAGACATGATACAGCTATCCACCAGACAGAAGCAGGAGATGATTCGTTACTACTCAACTTCCCACCAAAGTGACCAACTGATTCATGGCTGCGTGATGAAAGCCAAGACATGGACGCTCTCCATCCTTGAAAGAGTAAAGCGTATGCTAAAAAACAGTGAAGATGTTCCTGCATTCACAGAGAAACGTGCAAAGAGAATCTCATGGTTGAATATTCCCCAAGCCCCAGTAATCTCCCCTCAGATAAACTTTTCACACAACATCCAACTTTTCACCCAATATCTAAGGGAGAAGGCTCTAGTGACTTTTTGAGTAAATAAGGAAGAGAGTCAAGAATATTCATCCTATACTATTTTGGGGGAAATAGCCAGCTGGGTGGTAATTGCCCCATTCGAAGATAATTAAGCAGAAATTTATCAGCCTGTTATCAATGAATAATTCTAAAGTTAAAAATATATATTTTGAAAGGAATTATAATGCAGTGCAATAATGCCATATCCGGGAACAGATTTATCTTCTGCCATAAACAACAAGAAATTTGAAAATACCTTTACTTTTAGATATGGAGAAACAGGCAGTACAGGAATGTAATCCTTAAGAAGATTGCATTTTCTGGATGATAGTGTAGGGAAGGGATCACAGCAGGGTATGTGTTCTCACTCAGTGAGGGAGACAAAAGAAAGGAGTTTTGGAAAAAGTGCTGGAGAAGAGGAAGGTATGTAGGTAAAGAGTCCTTAAAAGCTAAACAGTGGCCTCAGGAGTCTTTAGCTGGATATTAACCAGTGCTTGTGTACGTTGAAACTCCAAGTGGGATATACAAGGTTGGTTCAAAATAGAAAGTCTACTAATGTGATTTTCCCAATGTATTAGTTTTCTATTGCTGATGTAATAAATTACCATGAATTTAGTGGATTAAAATAACACAAGATTATCATTTTATAGTTCTGAAGGTCAGAAGTCTGATGCAGATCTCACTGAGCTAAAATGAATTTGCCAGCAAGGTTGCATTCCTTTTTGGAGGCTCCAGGGGAGAATTAGTTTCCTTGCGCATTCAGGTTGTTGACAGAATCCAGTACCCTGTGGTTGTAGTACTGGGGTCTCTGTTTTCTTGCTGGCTGCAGACTGAGTGTTGTTTCCAGTGTCTAGAGGCCGTTGCATTGGCTCATGGTTCCCTTTCTCCAACTTCAAAGCCAGTAGTGGTGGTTTGAGTCCTTCTAACACCACATCTCTCTAACCCACTCTTGTGCTCGTCTCCATTTTTTAAGGATTATGTGATTGGACTGGGCCCACTCATATAATCCAGGATTATCTCTCCATCCATAGATCTTTAGGTTTAATCACTCTGTAGAGTGTAGCTAACATAGTCACAGGTTCCAGGGATTAGGATGTGGACAGCTTTGTGCCTACCACATCATATTAAGAGACTGATGGAGAAAAGCTATGGAAGCATTTCAATAAATGTTAAAAGAATATTTGATGACATTAAACATTCTATCGTTATTAATATCTCTTAATAAATTAGAAATAGAAAAAATTTTTTTTAACCTGATAAATGGTATCTTGCCAAAGAATCCTACAGAAAATATCATGCTCAATAACAAAATGTTAAAAGCATTCCCCCAAAGATAAAGGGAAAGACAAGGATACTAACTATCAACTCTTCCATTAACCATTTACTGGTCATCCTAGCCAACGAACTAATGTAAGAAAAATAAAGCAGATGTATGAGATTTAAAAAGGAGGAATTAAACTATCATTATTTTCAGGTAATATAATTATTTCTACAGAGAGCCCAAACACAACTATAAGAAAATTGTTAAAATTAATAATTGAGATTAGTAATGCTATCTAATATAATATTAATAAACAAAGTCAATTGTATTTTATACTTCAGCTCACAGTTTTTAAAAATGTGATTTCATTAAAATGTATTATTTGCGTGAGAAATAAGAAAATATAAGTTACCTAGAAACAAACCTAATCAAATCTGTGCAAGGCATCTACGGAAAAATTATAAAACATTTTTGAAAGATGGTTTTTAAAATCCTAAATAAGTTGCAAGACATATCATATTCATGAATAGGAAGATTCAATATGATATAAAGATATAAACTCTTCCCAAATTGATCTATAGATTCAATACCATTCTAATCAAAATCCCAGCAGGGTTTGACAAGGTAATTCTAAAATTTATATGAAAGAGTATAGAGCCAAGAGTAGTTAAAAGATTCTGAAGGAGTGTAAGGTGGAAGAACTGACCCTACTAGAAATGAGTAATTCTCATAAGGCTGTAGTGATTATGATTGATTTAGGGATAAATAGATAGATCAATGGTATCGGTTAAAGGGTAGACAAATCGACTAATGGAACCGAACGAAAATTCAGAAAATGGCATATATAGAAACGTTATACATAACAGAAGTAGCTTGAAGATTACAGAGGATGCATCCCAATTATTGGTTTTGAAATAATTGGGTATCAATATGGGAAAAGTTAAAGTGGAACTCTATCTCACACCCCACCAAACAATCAATTCTAGATGAAATAAGTTCTTTAGTGTGAAAATCAAAAGATTAAAATTTTGAAGTCATTATAGAGCATATCTTTATGACATCAGAAAGGGAAAGAATTTCTTAAACAATTTCATAAAAAGCACAAACCATATAGGAAAATATATGGATAAGTTTTATTACAGTAAAATTAAGGTTTTCCCATTTTTCGAAAGGCATCATAATTAAATGGAAAATACAAGCCAAAGTATGGCAGAAAATATTTGCAGATATGTTCAGTCTCTTTAATAACCAGGGAAATGCAAATTTAAAAACATGATGAAACACTAACCAGATTGACAAAAATTATGGTCTTACATGATTCCAAGAGTTGGCAAGGCTCTGGAACAATGGGCATACTAACACACTGCTTGTTGGAATGCAAATTGTTACCACCATATTGGTAAAACAGTTTGGCATTATCTAGAAAAGTTGCAAATTGGTGCACTCTACAATCCAGCTATCCTCTTCTACATAACCCCTAAAGAAACTTTTCCACATGAGCACCAGAAAATATGCATAAGGATTCACATAATTCATTGCTTGCAATAGTGAAACACTAAACAAGCCAAATGCATTAATGAATTATGATCTGTATGAACAAGAGGATACACTACAGTAATGAAAAGAGGTTAACCATAGTTACACGCATCAGACTGCATCCTGCAACTGCTGGTTTCTTGGTCTACCTTTGTCAACCAACGATTCATTTTTTGCTTCTTTAAAACTTTGTTTCCTCACTTGCAAATGTAGACATTTTGAATGAGATGATATCAAGGAGCCTTGTAGCTTTGAAGTTTATGATTCTTGTTATTTGCTTTTTCTTTTCTTAGAACATTAGAAAAGAGTTTCATATGCTAGTGCTCCTTGATTGTGTCCGTTCTCCTAGCACGTATTCTGAGAACATACTTTAGTTTTATGTGATTAATCTGCTAGGCTACTTGCAAAATGGATGTAGGCATACTTGATCACCAGTAGGCAATAAGGCAAGATAGATGCTTTTAATTTCTCTTCTAAGATTACTATATATTCTATGGTACCAAAGTGAGAGAGCTTTAGACTGTGGACACCAACTGGTGACAGAGGGAAAAATCTATTGGTCTTTCCTTCTTCCCTAAGGGATCGTGACTATGATCTGCCATATTTGCTTCCTAGTGACTTTCAGCCAACGGGTGGAAGATGAGCAAGAATGAACAGAGTGGGAGGGTGACTGGAGGAGCTCATGGAGGCCACAGCCTCGCCTCAAATGTAAACATTTAACTCGTTGGCTCAGAGATTTCAGAAAATGAGGCACTGAGGGGGGAGAACTAAAATGCACCTGTGTTTGATCTCCTCTTGTGCTTTGGGGTTTATTCTACGAGTATTTTTCCTCAATATTTGTGGATTTTGCTTTTGATAATTGTTTATAATCTTCTCTCTAGACATAATTTAAGTGATTTTAGTCTTTAGCAACAAAGTTCTCTGAAATTAAGAGCCCTGAGACTGGGAAATCCCTGGTAAGTGTCTCTGGAATCAGAATATGGGCTTTGCTGCCCTCTGCTGTTGGATGGGGGCAATAGTTTACCCAGCAAGAAGGCAGAGAGCAGCCAGGCCCTCTAATGTCAGGAAAGAGCCTGGAATGAAGAGTCAGGAGGAAGAGAATGGCTCTTGTTCTGGACACTGGCATAAGTGATATAGCCTTGCATATTCCCACTACAGCATGAGGAGGAATTTCTGCAAACTTCCGGGGTCTTCATGGATGTTAGATAAGTTTTACTTAACCTAAGGGTATATTCCCAATTATAAAAAGTGCCATACAAGTTTTAAAATGTTATACTGATGTGTTCATTAATAGTTTTCATAGCAAAAACCTCTTTTCTCCCACCCATTTCCCCTTGGCCCACTTCTTAGACCCACTTCTGACACCAACAATCTTGATCGATTACCCAGAAACCACTCTGAGACAAAAAGTTGCAGTCAGAATGTTTATTGTTGACTACTTTCAGGAGATATACCTATAAAGTGAGGTAGGCGGGATTGGGCAGAGAGAGAAGGTGACCAATAATGCAGTTACAACTGAGGCCTCAGCCAATCCTATCAGGAGCTCTGGAGCTGAGATGCCTTTTAGAATTGTTCCAAGCTGAGACAAGGAGGACTGGGCCTTGCATCCGTACATTGGGTAATCATCGTCCATGGGCCACCTCCTGTGACGGGCATGACCTTGGACAAAGCAGCTCCCTAAAGCCAAAAGCCATTCCCTGTTAGGGTCACAGTTGTAAATTATCAGCAGCTGATATTTCCAGATGCTGAGACTGTGGCACTTTGGCCCTGAAGAGGGGATCTGGGCAGCATAACACAATATCTACTCACTGAGGATTGCCTGGTTAGGGGATTATAGAATTTTAGAATTGAAAAATCTCTAGTTGGAGGAGGCCCACATTCTGATGTGAGTCTTGAGTGTTCTCTACATAGATTTGCGATTATTGGAGCTGAGCCTGGAGAAATGGAGGTCTCTGCACAAAGGGATACTGGAGAGGAAGAGAAGCCAAGCAGAAAATGTAGCAATATAAAGGGACAGAGGCAGAGCATATCTCTGTAACAGAAGATTCTGGATATCAGATAACTATTGTGAAGGGAAACAGCAAGCTGTAAGGTTGGTAAGATTAAGCAAAATCAAAGAAATATAAAATTAGTGTTGGAGACTGTCCACGTCCCGGTTCTGTAGCTAACTAGCTGTGTGACATTAAACCAGTTACTTAATCTCTGCGAGCTTCAGTTTACTCATCTGTGTAAAACAGGAATAATAACAGTACCTTCCTCATATAGTTTCAATGAAAATTAGAGACCCGCACAAACTGGAACCCCAAAAGACTACAACTTCAGTGTTAGGAATGACCAATAAATAAATCTCACTATATATACACACACTCACATATATATCTGTGTGTGTGTGCATGCGTATATGTATATGCATTTGTATTTGCATATCAATATCTATATCTATATCTATCTACATCTGTATCTACATATATATTAGTGGTTCTCAATTAGAGGTAATTTTCTCCCCAAGAGGATATTTGGCAATATGCGGAGACATATTTGGTTGTCACAGTCCCTGGGAGAGGGGTGCTACTGGTATCTAGTGGGACCTAGGCGCTCTAGAGATTGGTGATGCTGTAAACATCCTATAATTCACAGGACTGTGCCCCTCAAGAAACAATTATCTGGCCCAAAATTTCAATAGTTCTAAATCAAGAAACTCTGATCTATCTATACTTCTATGTCATATCTATTTTGTTACTGTGTGTGGCCCAGAGTAACAAAAAATGTGTGTCTATAGTTGCTATTATTCTGATGATTCCAGGGTGTGGCATATACTTCCAGGTTCCTATTATACATCCATTCCCCATTCTTCCTTAGTAGAAGAGCTGGTTATACATAATGCAATGTGTCCCATTCATTTCTGAGTTTTCTTGCCACAAGGGTGGTCATGTTGCACAATTCTGGCTAATGAACTGTTGGTAGAAGTCTTCCAGTAAAGCTGATATTTTCTGATAGAAAGGAATAATTCTAAAAGGCCGTCTCAGCTCCAGAGCTCCTGATAGGATTGGCTGAGGCCTCAGTTGGAACTTCATTATCAGTCACATTTTCTCTCCACCCAATTCTGCCTACCTCACTTTATTGGTGTGTCTCCTGAAAGTAATCAACAATAAACCTTCTGCATGACCCTTTTTGTCTCAGAGTGTTTTCTAGATAATCAATCAAGATGGTTGGTTTCAGAAGGAGAAAAAGAGGAAGAGAGAGAGGCCTTGTTTCCTTCAATATCACATACTAGATACACAAAATGGCACCCCCGCCCAGAAAAATAGCTTTAAAATTCCATTAAGTATTTAAAAATAGACACTTTCTTTCTTTAAATCCCTTGTTGATTTTGCAAGACAGTAAGGATTCCTTAGAAATCCAAAATAGAGTGAGGTAAGTGAATGCTGAGTAAGTGAAGCTAAGAAAAATGGCTTTTACTTCAGGGGAATCTGCCAAACCCTTGTGCCCATGAACTTCCATTTTGATGGCTGCATGTGGCTCAGGAGATAGGAAATAAATTCAAAGTCAGTTCAAGGTGTGAGTCAATTAGGGAGCACTCACACAAAGCTGTGACCTCAAAGAAACACAATTTTGTGTTAGGCTAAAACAAAAACACACCTACAGCACAGAAGGAGAGAGCAGGAAAACATACCATTTCAGTGTTGGCGTTGAGGGAAAAAATGTTTAACCTGAGAGTGTAAAATCATAAACAAGCTCTCAAAAGCAGAAAACTTCAAGTTATCCCTTATTGATAACGCTCCCAGGGAAGTGAAAGAAACAAATTCTCTCCCGAGGAACATGACTTCAACACAAACCTTCAAGAATTCCCAAAGATGAAGTTGCAAAGAATGTGAACTCACAGACAAAAGAGTGTGAGAAAAGAATATATCATGGCTAAGAATCAACAGCAACAACAGATAGTAGAATTGGTTCCACAAAAATCCAACCAGTCCACAATTGTTTAGTGAAAACATTTGGAACTATATATGGTCCAGAATTCAGAACTTTTTTGATATTTAGATATATAATAGAATCCATTTATGGTAAATTCCATAACCACCTGAATGGAGTCTGTAGCAAGACTACATAATCAAAAACACATGAAGTGGCAAAAACAGAACCTCTAAATAGTCTCATGGCAAAGCAGTTTGGATTTTTTTTTTTTTATTGGAAAATTCTTAGCTTTATTTTCTACTTTTATTGAAGAGCACATTGAGAACAAAAAGTGAAGTGACTCGTGCAGAGTCATACATAATACATTCTCAATCAATCCCTTTTTACATTGCAAACTCATACCAAGTGTGTTTTTCATTTCCTTCTATCTTGTGCTATCACATCTTCCCACCAGATTGGGATGATGTGGAAGTCTTTATCTTCAGCTCTGATGGCCTCCATAGCTGTAAACCTGTTGATCTAATAATCTATATATATTCATTTCTTCACTAAAATATATTTTTTTAAATTTTTTGTTTATTGCAGTAACATTGGTTTATAACATTGTAAAAATTTCAGGTGTACATCATTGTACTTCTATTTCTACATGGACTACATCATGTTCACCACCAAAATACTAATTACAACCCATCACCACACACATGTACCGAATTATCCCTTTCACCCTCCTCCCTCCCCCCTTCCCCTCTGGTAACCACCAATCCAATCTCTGTCCCTATGTGTTTGTTTATTGTTGTTATTATCTACTACTTAATGAAGGAAATCATACGGTATTTGACCTTCTCCCTCTGACTTATTTCACTTTGCATTATACCCTCAATGTCCATCCATGTTGTCACAAATGGCTGGATTTTGTCGTTTCTTATGGCTGAGTAGTATTCCATTGTGTATATATACCACAGCTTCTTTATCCATTCGTCCCTTGATGGGCACTTAGGTTGCTTCCAAGTCTTGGCTATCGTGAATAAGGCTGCAATGAACACAGGGGTGCATGTACCTTTGCAAATTGGTGTTTTCAAGTTCTTTGGATAAATACCCAACAGTGGAATAGCTGGATCATATGGTAGTTCTATCCTTGATTTTTTGAGGAATCTCCATACTGTTTTCCATAGTGGCTGCACCAGTTTGCACTCCCACCAGCAGTGTATGAGAGTTCCCTTCTCTCCACATCCTCTCCAACACATGTTGTTTCCTGTCTTGTTAATTATAGCCATTCTGACGGGCGTGAGGTGATATCTCATTGTAGTTTTGATTTGCATTTCCCTGATAGTTAGTGATTTTGAACATCTTTTCATGTGTCTGTTGGTCATCTGTATATCTTCTTTGGAGAAATGTCTGTTCAGGTCTTTTGCCCATTTTTTAATTGGGTTGGTAGTTTTTTTGTTGTTGAGATGCATGAGTTCTTTATATGTTTTGGAGATTAAGCCCTTATCAGATGTATGGTTTGCAAATATCTTCTCCCAATTGTTAGGTTGTCTTTTTGTTTTGTTGATGGTTTCCTTTGCTGTGCAGAAGCTTTTTAGTTTGATGTAGTCCCATTTGTTTATTTTTTCTATTGTTTCTCTTGCCCGGTCAGATGTGGTGTTTGAAAAGATGTTGCTAAGACCGATGTCGAAGAGCATACTGCCTATGTTTTCTTCTAGAACTTTCACAGTTTCAGGTCTTACATTCAAGTCTTTAATCCATTTGGAGTTAATTTTTCTGTATGGTGTAAGGTAAGGATCTACTTTCATTTTTTTGCATATGGCTATCCAGTTTTCCCAACACCATTTGTTGAAGAGACTTTCTTTTCCCCATTGTATGTTCTTGGCTCCTTTGTCAAAGATTAGCTGTCCATACATGTGTGGGTTGATTTCTGGGCTTTCGATTCTATTCCATTGATCTGTGTGTCTGTTTTTGTGCCAGTACCATGCTGTTTTGGTTACTATAGCTTTGTAGTATATTTTGAAATCAGGGAGTGTGATACCTCCAGCTTTGTTCTTTTTTCTCAGGATTCCTTTAGCTATTCGCGGTCTTTTGTTGTTCCATATAAATTTTAGGATTCTTTGTTCTATTTCTGTGAAAAATGTTGTTGGAACTTTGATAGGGATTGCATTGAATCTATAGATGGCTTTAGGAAGTATGGACATCTTAACTATGTTAATTCTTCCAATCCAAGTGCACGGAATATCTTTCCATTTCTTTGTGTCTTCTTCAATTTCTTTCAGAAATGTTTTATAGTTTTCGGTGTACAGATCTTTCACCTCTTTGGTTAAGTTTATTCCTAGGTATTTAATTCTTTTTGTTGCAATTGTAAATGGGATGGTATTCTTAATTTCTCTTTCTGCTACTTCGTTGTTAGTGTACAGAAATGCAACTGATTTTTGTATGTTGATTTTGTATCCTGCAACTTTACCATATTCGTTTATTACTTCTAAAAGTTTTCTGGTGGATTCTTTAGGGTTTTCTATATATAAAATCATGTCATCTGCAAATAGTGACAGTTTCACTTCTTCCTTTCCAATTTGGATCCCTTTTATTTCTTTCTCTTGCCTGATTGCTCTGGCTAGGACTTCCAATACTATGTTAAATAGGAGTGGTGACAGTGGGCATCCTTGTCTGGTTTCTGTTCTTAGAGGGATAGCTTTCAGTTTTTCACCATTGAGGATGATATTAGCTGTGGGTTTCTCATATATGGTCTTTATTATGTTGAGGTACTTTCCTTCTATACCCATTTTATTCAGAGTTTTTATCATAAATGGATGCTGGATCTTGTCAAATGCTTTCTCTGCATCTATTGAGATGATCGTGTGATTTTTGTTCTTCATTTTATTAATGTGGTGTATTACGTTGATTGATTTGCGAATGTTAAACCATCCCTGCATCCCTGGAATAAATCCCACTTGATCATGATGTATAATCTTTTTAACGTATTGTTGTATGCGATTTGCTAGTATTTTGTTGAGGATTTTTTCGCATCGATGTTCATCAGTGATATTGGCCTGTAATTTTCTTTTTTTGTGTTGTCCTTGTCTGGTTTTGGTATCAGGGTAATGTCAGCTTCATAGAATGAGTTAGGGAGCTTCCCCCCCTCCTCAATTTTTTGGAAGAGTTTGAGAAGGATAGGTATTAAGTCTTCTTTGAATGTTTGGTAGAATTCACCAGGGAAGCCGTCTGGTCCTGGACTTTTATTTTTGGGGAGGTTTTTGATTACTGTTTCGATCTCCTTACTGGTGATTGGTCTATTCAAATTCTCTACTTCTTCTTGATCCAGTTTTGGAAGGTTGTATGATTCTAAGAATTTATCCATTTCTTCCAGATTGTCGAATTGGTTGGCATATAGCTTTTCATAGTATTCTCTTATAATCTTTTGTATTTCTGAGGTGTCTGTTGTAACCTCTCCTCTTTCATTTCTGATTTTACTTATTTGTGCCTTCTCTCTTTTTTTCTTGGTGAGTCTAGCTAAAGGTTTGTCTATTTTGTTGATCTTTTCAAAGAACCAGCTCTTGGTTTTATTAATTTTTCTATTGTTTTTTTGGTCTCCATTTCATTTATTTCTGCTCTGATTTTTATTATTTCCCTTCTTCTACTGATTTTGGGCTTTGTTTGTTCTTCTTTTTCCAGTTCCTTTAGGTGCATTGTTAGATTGTTTATTTGAGATTTTTCTTGTTTGTTGAGATAGGCCTGTATTGCTATAAACTTCCCTCTTAGAACCGCTTTTGCTGTATCCCATAAATTCTGGCATGTCGTATTTTCATTTTCATTTGTCTCCAGGTATTTTTTGATTTCTTCTTTGATTTCTTCGTTAACCCAGTCGTTGTTCAGTAGCATTTTGTTTAATCTCCATGTATTTGTGGCTTTTCTGATTTTCTTCCTATAGTTGATTTCTAGTTTCATACCATTGTGGTCAGAAAAGATGCTTGGTATTATTTCAATCTTCTTAAATTTATGGAGACTTGTTTTGTGGCCTAATATGTGATCAATCCTGGAGAATGTTCCATGTGCATTTGAAAAGAACGTGTATTCTTCGGTTTTTGGATGGAATGCTCTGTATATATCTACTAGGTCCATCTGTTCTAGTGTGTCGTTTAAGGCCAATGTTTCCTTATTGATCTTCTGTTTGGATGATCTATCCGTTGGTGTAAGTGGAGTGTTAAAGTCCCCTACTATTATTGTGTTACTGTCTATTTCTGTTTTTATGTCTGT
This sequence comes from Ceratotherium simum simum, assembly GCF_057802395.1. NCBI lineage: Eukaryota > Metazoa > Chordata > Mammalia > Perissodactyla > Rhinocerotidae > Ceratotherium > Ceratotherium simum. Next base: position 61,178,420 of record NC_141910.1, on the reverse strand, counting down.
TAATAATTGCTTTATATATTTAGTACACCTACATTGGGTGCGTAGATATTTACAAGTGTTATATCCTCTTGTTGGATTGTTCCCTTGATCATTATGTAATGCCCTTCTTTGTCTCGTTTTACAGTTTTTGTTTTAAAGTCTATTTTGTCTGATATGAGTACTGCTACCCCAGCTTTCTTTTCATTGCCATTTGCGTGGAGTATCTTTTTCCATCCCTTCACTTTCAGTTTGTGAGTGTCTTTAGGTCTGAAGTGTGTCTCTTGTATGCAGCATATATATGGGTCTTGTTTTTTTATCCAGTCAGCCACCCTATGCCTTTTAATTGGAGCATTTAGTCCATTGACGTTTAAAGTAGCTATTGATAAGTATGTACTTATTGCCATTTTTTAACTTTTTTTTTTTCCCTCAGTGTTTTAGTAGTCCTTCTCTGTTCCTTACTTCTTCTATACAGAATTGATGGTCACTTTAGTTTGACCTCTGTCTGAAAGCTGTACTCTTTAATTACCCTCCTCCCTCCTTTTATGTTTTTTATATCATATCTAACCTCTTTTTTGTGCATTTGTATCCATTACGTTCTAATCGTGGAAATAGATAATTTTTCCTATTTGTGGTCTTCTCTTTTCCCCTTAAATCAGTCCCTTTAACATTTCTTGTAACACTGGTTTCTTGGTGACAAACTCCTTTAATTTTTGCTTATCTGGGAAAATTTTGATCTCTCCTTCCATTTTGAATGATAACCTTGCTGGGTAGAGTATTCTTGGCTGTAAGTTTTTTCCTTTTAGCACTTTAAATATATCGTGCCATTCTCTTCTAGCCTGTAAGGTTTCTGCTGAGAAGTCAGCTGATAGCCTTATGGGGTTCCTTTGTATGTAACTTGACATTCTCTTGCGGCTTTTAGGATTCTCTCTTTATCTTTAATTCTGGACATTTTGATTATGATGTGTCTTGGTGTGGGCCTCTTTGGGTTTATCTTGTTTGGGGCTCTCTGTGCCTCCTGTACCTGGATGTCTGTTTCCTTCCTTAGGTTAGGGAAGTTTTCATCTATTATTTCTTGAAATAGATTCTCTGCCCCCTTGTCTCACTCTTCTCCTTCCGGGACACCTATAACACGGATGTTAGTGCGCTTGATGTTGTCCCAGAGGTCCCTTAGACTGTCCTCACTCTTTTTAATTCTTTTCTCTTTTACCTGTTCACCTTGGGTAATTTCTTCTAGTCTTTCTTCCAGCTCACAGATCCGTTCTTCTGTATCCTCTACTCTGCTTTTGAGTCCCTCTAATGAATTTTTCATTTCCAGTATTGTATTCTTCATTTCTGATTGGTTCTTTTTTATATCTTCCATTTCTTTGTTGACATTCTCACTGAGTTCATCTATTCTTCTCCCCAGATCAGTGAGCATCTTTAACACTCTTAGTTTGAACTCTCTGTCGGGTAGGTTGCTCATTTCTGTTTCACTTAGTTCCTTTTCTGGGGTTTTGTCCTGTTCCCTTACTTGGAATGTATTCTTTTGCCTCCTCATTTTGCCTCTTTCCCTGTGCTTGTGTCTACGTATTAGGTAGGTCAGCTACGTCTCCTGCTCTTGGATAGGTGTCCTTATGTAAGTGATGCCTTAGGAGGCTTCCAGTGTGCTTCCCTCAGTTCTCAATGTTCCAGGGGTGGCCCCTATGTGGGCTACGTGTGTCCTTCTATTGTGGCCTATTAGCTCTCCCTTTAGGTGCCCAGGGAGGCTGAGTTATGCTCCTGGCCAGTTGTTGTAATGCTCAGCTGCTTGTAGTTGTTGTGGGCCCTTCAGTCTCTTTATCAGGTGTGGGGAGCCCCAGCACAGTTGGCTGCAAGTTCTAATACCACATTTGTGTTGCAGTATTTCTTTTAAGTGAGTAGGGCCCCAGTGTGGCAGGTTGTTAGGCTCAGGGCCTTACAATTGCTGTAAACCTCTAGCCTATTAGGTCTCTTGTCAGCTCTCTGAGGTTTGCAGCTGGGTGGGGCTGCCCTCAGGCACAGGAGCACCCAATTGTTTCAGGCTTTGGAAGGTGGGGCAAACCTCCTATGTGGGTCTTTGAGAAGCACAAGTCTTCTGCAGCTGACAAGCCCTGTTGCCCACAGGTCCACACACACAGTCAACACAGTCCTGCCCCGTGTGAGCGCCCCGACCTCCCCAAGCGGACCCAGTCTCTCCACAGCGGGAGCCCCACACACTCCGCCACCACCCCACACTCTCCACCGGCTCCTTGTGCACACCCTGCCCCACTCAAGTCAGCTCAGTTGCCAGGCTGCAGAGAATCCAGTCACCAATCTATGCAGGCCCACACGTTGCCTGAGGGCTTGTTGTTGGGTGGGGCCAGTCTCTAGGGTGGGCTGCCTGCCCCGGCTGAGCTGGATTAAATCGGTGCTCTAGCGGGTGGAGCAGACCCTGGGCTAGCAGGTCTCAGGGAGAACTCCAATGGCGTCTTTGTCAGCATGCTCAGACCAGGCCACAACAATGGCCGCCGCCAATGTCCCAGTCCCTGGAGAGGTCTCACCCCTCACCGAGATGCACTCAGGGCCTATTAGGTGAGTCTCTTGTCACCGAAGCACTGTGTACCTTTCTTTCTGGTGATTTTAGGATGCTTTCTGGAACGGGTGAGTTTGTGTGCGGGCCCTTTAAGAGCCAGTTTTCGTTTCTTTGTGAACCGGGTTTTCTGGGGGTGCTCCCCAATGCTTTAGTAGCAGGCACAGTCAGATATTATGCCGCTGGTGTCGATTGTGCTGGGTCCACAAAATGCCCCCAGCAGGGGCGCTCCCCGGCTCAGGGCCCCGCGCCTCCAGGGAGGCTGCGTACCTGTGCGCTGCTCCCGGTGGCCGTGAAGCTGGCGGCTTGTGAAGGCGGCGTTTTTCCTCTCCAGAAGGGAGTCTCTGCCTCTTCCACCCCAGTTAGGATTGTCCGTTGTTGCAGGAGTTCCTCTCATCCAGTTTTCAGTTCTGTCTCAGGGGTAATTTTTCCACGAGTAGTTGTAAATTGGCTGAGTCCACGGGAGGAGGTGAGTTCAGAGTCTGCCTACGCCGCCATCTTGACTCCGCCTCAGCAGTTTGGATTTTGCTGTGAATGAGTGTCGTTTACCCTCTCGCTAAAAAGAAAATCATATTCTCAGAGCTTTTTGATGTCAGAATTTCAGATAGGGGATTTTGAAACTGTATTGGGATATCAGATATGCCATGTAAAATAAGTATATTTAATCTATTTTGGAAAATAAAAGAGAGGCTTAAAAATATGAGCAAGAAACAAGAGAGTGTGAAAGCATATTATAAAAAATAATCAAATAGAACTTCTAGAAATAAAAAATAAATGATAGAAATTTAAAATACAATGGATGCCTTAAGCCAGAATATTAGACCCACTTAAAGAATGAATTAGTAAACTGGTTTTGCTCAGGAGGAGGGTAAACCAATAAAGACTTGTTTAAGTACTCATATTAAATGTCTAAAAATAGCTACAAAAATATAGCTACCAACTTAGTTGGGGGGGAGGGGAATGTAATGAGAAGAAGGAAAAATAAAAGAGAAATTCCATCAATACAAAAGAAAGCAAAAACAGGGGAGAAAAATCTTCTTCCAAACAAAACTGTAAAACTCAAACAAATAGCACAAAACAAGATGGTAGGTAAATCTAATTATAATATCAATTACCACAAATACAAATGGACCTTACTGGCTTTAGTCAAAAGAAAATGACTTTCAGCCTATATTTTTTAAATTCCAACTACGTGCTTTAAAAAAAAAAGAACCTTAATATATAAGAACAGAGTTTTAAATTGAAAAGTTAGAAAAAGATATTCCAGACACCTGATAGCCTAAGTAAAGCTGGTATGGCTATATTAATATCAGCAACTGGGAGCTCCAGCTTTTGGTAATGATGGAGTAACAGATTCCAGACTTGCTCTCCCACTGAAAGCAATCAGACAACTGGACTAAATATATGAAACAACTATTTTCACACACTAGACAACTGGCAGAACAGGACCGGGACATACACAAGGTAAGCCTTGCTGGACCCTCCCTGTCTGCATGGAGGCACTTTCTGGGCAGCAACATATGGAAGGAGAGCCCAAGCAAGAACAGCAGGGTCACTGAGACGAAGAGACAGATCACTGAGATCTGGGAGGCTGAGGTGGCAGGAGGTTGCAGGGCACAGTAGAGGAAAGGAGGAAGCGGAGAAAGAGATCCAGAAATCTGCATGGGGGTTCCCTTTGGTCTTTTGCTAGATACCAAGCTATGAACACGTGGGGTCAAACTCCATGAGGCTGGGCAAAGAAGAGATGCCAGGTTGTGTGAGCTGAACAGAGACCTCACACGGCTGGGAGATGTTCCAGGTTCCACCTCTTGGTGGAACATGTAGACAGAAAATCAGTAAGCTTCTAGAAGACCTGAAGAACACCATCAAATATCTTGTCTCTATTGATATTCGTAGGACAATACACCAACAGTAGTGAAATACACATTCTTTTTGAGGGCATATGAAACATTAAACAAGAAAGATCATATGCAAATATAAATACATTTTAAAGGATTAAAATCATAGAGAGTATTTTCTCTGACTTCAGTGACTGGGTGGCCCAATTACTGGGAGTGGGAGGATGAGGGAGAATTGTTTGGATCCCAAACTGCAGTCTCAGTTTTCCAGGGGTGAGTCCAAAGAGGAGGTACATGCAATGACTAGTAAGTACCACTAGGGGGAAGTATTTGCTCATGAAACCAACGACCTGAACAATCAGTTAGACTCAGATTCAGGATATACCACGGGATTATCCCAAAATGTGGGAATTGAACTATTCCGATGAAGTATAAATTGAAAGATGCTTTTGCTGAATCTTCATGCCAGGGTTCCACGTCAGCCACAGGATGACCACAACAGTCGACCCCCACCTGCTGTTTACTCAAGAGTTATGAGATTTCCTGGTCATCCTGATCAGAGACCTGATCATGGATCTCTGGCATGGGCTCAGAGGTCGGCTAGGTCTCTGAGCCATCTGCTTCATTCACTTCATTCATTCTTTGTTCTCATCTCATGGGGCAGCACCATCCAGTTGCTGTTCGAGAAATCTCAAAGGACAGACATAGGGCTGACAGTTTTTTAATGAAATCTGGGAAGATTAAATCAGAACAATAAATGCAAGGCACCTAGCACATAGTAAAGGCCCAAGAAGTGAGTTCCCTCCATTCTTTTAGCCTTTTTCTTAACCAACCAGCCTCTTTGAATGTGCCCAGCCCAGTGCTGATGCTTCTGGTGATGGAAAGGATTATAAGATGTTCATTCCTCGAGCCACCCACGTGGAGAAGGACCCTGTAATTTGCATTAGAGCATTACTTCTCAAACTGCAGACCTTCTGATTCTGGCTGTGTAATTTCTGCTGTGTTTGCTATCCACCTGCACCATTATTTGTTTAATATCTTTAAAATCAGCACATTTTTAAGATTTATTTTAAAAGGAAAATTTTTTCTCTTCTGTAAATGGAAAACTAGCATCACTTGCCATAAATATAAGATCAGTAGAAAAATAAACATTAAATAAATCAAGTCATTAGAAAGTGTAATAACAAATAATATACAGACCGCTACATCAAAGTATTCCTGAGGACCAGCAGTAAGCCTTACTGGTCCCCAGTAACTTTGATAAGTCATTTTAATATGTATAGTAGTTCCCCCTTATCCCTGGAAGATACATTCCAAGACCCCCCTGTGAATGCCTGAAACCGTGGATAGTACTGAATCCCACATATACTATCTTTTTCCTACACAAACAGACCTATGATAATGTTTAATTTATAAATTAGGCACAGTAAGGGATTAACAACAATAACAATAAAATAGAACAATTATAATAATATACTGCAATCAAAGTTACGTGAATGTGGTCCCTCTCTCAAAATATCTTATTGTGCGGTATTCACCCTTCTTCATCTTGTGATGATGTGAGATGACACAGTGCCTATGTGATGAAATGAAGTGAGGTGAATGACGTAAGCACTGTGACATAGCGTTCCAGGCGGGACAGAGGGATGGTGGGAGATTTCATCATACTACTCAGAACTATGCCTAATTTAAAACTTATGAATTGTTTATTTCTGGAATTTTCCATTTAATATTGTTGGATCCGGGTTGACCACAGGTAACTGAAACTGTGCAAAGTGAAACTATGAATAAGGGAGGACTACTATATATACAAGGAGTTTAGTGACTTCAATTATCATAAAAAGCAGAAATATAGTTATAATTGAATATGCAAAGAAACTATATCTTCATTGTTCCCTAATAACTAACTTGATCTCTTTCACATGCCTCTATCTGGTAATTCAGTCCATTCCCATAAGCTAAAATCTCTCTGCAGATAACTCTGTCTCTGCTAAATGATCCCAATAAATTCTCAGCTTTCAGATGTCTCCTCTCTTCCTGTTTCCCTCCAAGCTGGCAGCTGGGTTATGGTAGAGGGCTATGGCTTTGGTGATCTTGTGTTGATGCCCATGTAGGCGTGACATCCATGAGGGGTGATCTGACCCTCTGCAGGAGTCTGGAGTTCGGACTGTCTGCGTCGAGGCTCAATGGCCCGACACTATGGTCCACGCTCTGACTTGGGCCTTGCGGTGCACTGACCCTCTCCAGATGTCCTCATTCCTTCTCCAGGACACTCGGTGCTTGACCGCTTTGCTCTCCCTCTTTCTCTCTTTTTGCCCACTAACCACTGGCTAAAAGGGTCTGGTTCTCCTTCCTCCTTCTTCCAGGCTGGTCGCAGGCCCCCTTATGTAAACTCCATATTTGTGTCTTCCAGCCTCAGATCTTGATAATTCAAAGATGGAGATAAAGAAATTGCTTGCTACTAAATCTAGTTTTGATATAAAGTCAAAAGTTCACTCTTCTTTTCATTTCCCATTTTTTCTCTAATATGTATACTGTGTATATATCTCTGGGGTGAATGGATATCCTTGGCAGAGTGAGGAAAGATCATTTCAAGAAAATGCAAAAAAGAAAAGCAAACTAATATACATTAAAAAAATACTTATCACATAGTTTTTGTCTTTTAGTAGCTTAAGCGGATCAGGTATGTGTGATGTCTAATATTCATTTTAAGGAATATTGAGTTAACTGCTTTCTTAGAGAAAAGCTAGAATATTAATAACCATAATAATAATATTAATGAACATACACTGCATACTAATTATGCTTGTTGCATATAGCCAATGAAGAATATATATATATATATATTTTTTAGATCATCTGTGCCAGTATTCTTTTTTTATTAAATTATTTTATTGAGGTCATATTGGCCTCTAACCATGTAAATTTCAGGTGTACATTATTATATTTCATTTTCTCTGTAGACTGCGTTGTGTTCACCACCAATAGTCTAGTTTTTATCCATCACCATACATATGTGCCCCTTTATGCCTTTGCCCTCCCTCCACCCCTTTCCCCTCTGGGAACCACCCATCTGTTCTCTGTATCTATGTGTTTATCTTCCACACATGAGTGAAATAATATGGTATTTGTCTTTCTCTATGTGACTTATTTCACTTAGCATAATACCCTCAAGATCCATCCATGTTGTCCCAAATGGCACAATGTTGTCTTTTTTATGGCTGAGTAGTATTCCATTGTGTGTATATACCACATCTTCTTTATCCATTCATCCGTTGATGGGCACTTGGGTTGCTTCCACATCTTGGCTATTGTGAATAACGCTGCAATAAACGTAGGGAAGCATATATCTTTTTGAATTATTGATTTCATGTTCTTTAGATAAATATCCAGTGGTGGAATAGCTGGATCATATGGTATTTCTATTGTTAATTTTTTGAGAACTCTCAATACTGTTTTCCATAATGGCTGCACCAGTTTTCATTCCCACCAGCAGTGTATGTGGATTCCCTTTACTTCACATCCTCTCCAACTTTTTAAAACAACATTTAGCAGTAGCAAAGAGGTTGTTTCAAGACTAGATACATTTGTGAATATAATATTCCACCATATTTTAAGAGTATGTATATATCATGGTACCTAGGAAGCAGCAGTCTCCATGCTTATGAATGATTTTATATTTCTGTTCTCCATTACCACTGCAGCAATCCAGTCCTCCCCCAGCCTACACCAACCTCTCAACTTTGCCAGAAGGAAAGTCTCCCTCCTGATCTGCGATGCTCTTAGTAAGCATCACCATGCAGCTGTGCCAGAAGTCACGATTCCAGGGAGCCAGAGCTGCGTGGTACACGTGGGCCTACAGTGTTTCCTCTACCATAGTAGTTTTTAACTGGGCTTGATTTTGCCTCCCAGAGCACGTTTGCAATGTCTAGAGACGTTTTGCTTGTCATGACTGGAAAGTTGCTGTTTATCTAAGGGATAGCGGCCAGGGATGTTGCTAAACATCCTGCAATGCACAGGACAGCCCACAACAAAGGTAATATGTTGCTGTTGCCAAGGTTGAGACACTCAGGTCTGCTCTACAGAATGCAGAAGGAAGTATAAGAAGAAACTTTCAAGCCATTGGAAGACAGAAGTGGTCTTGTTGCTTTCAATGTTTGATCCCAATTTCTCTATCTGCAGTGACTCTTGGAGCCTCATAACTGATAACTCTATCTAGCATCTGTGCCTCTATGGAATGAGACACTGTCAATAAACGAGTGAGTGCATGAATTCTAATAAATAGATATTCCCTTTTAAGTATTCTTTCTTGCAGACTGTAGCCAGTGGGAGGAATCTGGTGAGGACCAGGCAGGGTCACATGTGGGAGTGGTGGTGAGAGGTGAAAAAAAAAGGAAATTGGGTTAGAAATAACATTTCCTTTTTTATTTTATTTTTTTAAAAATTTATTTATCTCAGTAAAGCAAATATAATCCCTAAGGGATGTTGAAACTCTGGACAAATCTTAGCAAATCTTTTTTCTTTCTTCCCTCAAGCTCCCACCCTCCCTGCTGTCACTGTCACCTTCCTCCACTGCCACTTGCACCCCTCACCTGGGCACCTTGTCCCACCCTCCACCCCATCCCCCAATGGATGGGCAGGTGCTCTTCCTTAGCAAATCTTATTGCCACTATTAATTCGTTAAGATATTTACTGTCTCATAGCTTTTATGAGGATGAGAAAAGATTTGTAAAATTCCTTCCATGTTTTCCCAAATCTCATACTTTCAAAAGTTTCTAATCGACCCACAGAATATTCAAAGTGGATGTTATTCTGAGGTTCCATCATTGTATTTTTTTAAGTATGAAGGGAAGGAGGCCCATAATAGTACCATTTATTCCATTCCTGAAAACTAGTAAGCTAGTCTCCACCAGGACACTAATTTGGCTGTATGTCCATTTTTGCTCAAAGGAAGTTGAATGGAAAGAAGTGCGTTTTTTATTTAAACTTTTTTATTTTGCAATAATTGTAGGTTCACATGCAGTTACAAGAGATAGTACAGAGAGGTCATGTGTACCTTCACCCACCTGGTGCATTTGTTTTAACATTTTGAAAACCATTATCTGTTACGCCAATGCAATTGGATCACTTTCATTATTTGGATGCTGAGAGCTGCCCTACTTTTAAAACGAGGATCTCAAAGACCCAAATAGAAGAACACACTAAATTATATGTACATTAAGGCTGGTATGTGATGCCCTTTTCTGACTTCTTTGTTTTGGGTGATTTGGAATATTGAGTGTTCGTCAAGGCACTGAAAGGCATAGAAAGTTTAGAACAAGAGTGTGCTTATCTTGTGATGTGACACACTGTGAAACATCTTTGGAAATATTTTTGAAAATGAATGAATGAGGAAATAAATCTATGATCATGAGGAAAGGACCAGGAGACTCCAGGACCCAACCATCAGTCAGCTGAACTGGGGAGAAGGCTGTGTGCTCCTGTCTGGAGGACCTGCCTCATGTCAGTCAGACTTGTAGAGAGGAAACTTTATTTCATGTAGTTATATGGGGAATATTTGGCTTTGAGTCCATCTTAATTTCATCAAAAAGGGCCTTCTAGGAAGAGCCATAATTCAATTGTGCTAAAACCAACTAATAGTTGACGCTGAGGGGAAAATACAAGCCGTATAGGATATGTTACCCTAGATCAAAATTCATTCTTCATCTGAAGCCTACAGATTATAAATCAAGAATTAAACTTGGATCAGTAAATCCAAGGAAACGACACAAACCAGAGAATTAGTACAACTGAAACAGAAGCTTGTAAGGTAAACCTGCATAAATCAAAGGGCGAAACAATGATTTTTCTTGTCCTACAGAGCAAGAGAAATGAACTCTCTAAACCCCTCTCTGCAGATAAAAGTTCTGGCTTTTATATAGCTTGATATATTTATGTATGGAGGAAGCACTGCCTGAAATTAAGCAAGAAGAATGAAATATGGTAATGACCACGCTAGAGAAGCAGCCCAGCACGCAGTTTCACAGTTGGGTCATTAACAAGAATGTTTGAGAAAACACTCCATTAGCATTCGGCGGCTCTTTGCCAAGGGATGGCAGGGGGTGAAATGCTTTCAGAATACGTGGAAGGTGTTAGTCAAAGCAGCTGCCCAGTAGAGAAGAGAAAGGTCTCCTACAGCTTCAGGATGAAGCCACTCTTCTTGACAGATTTTACCTTCCACATCACAAGAGCCCTCTGAGTATTTGCTCTGCATTGATCCCCACTTGGCTCAGGGAGTCTGGAGTCTTGAGGTTTTAGTGCTTTGGAATGTTAATGTCACCTTTATAGTGTAATATTCCCTCATTTTAGAAAATTTCTTAAATCTAATTTACTGCCCCCTGTTTTCACAATCCCCTTATTAAGACAGCCGGCCCTTCAAATCATTCTGGTTTTATTGATTAAATGTTAAAAACCACGTGCATAGAGAACTCGATTTTGTTTTGGTAAAATGGCACTGGCGTAACCAACCATATTGCTTAGCTTATTTGGTTTAATTGGAATGACATTAAAGAAAAGACTTTAGTATATTCATGTAATGAACAGTAGGAAGCAGAGCCCCTCACACTGCTTCCCGTGTTGTATTTGATTTCTGATTCTGAGCTAATCTATGCACAGAAGCATTTCTAATTTAAAATAGAAAATCTTGTATAACAGCACTAGGGTGGACCTGTGCATACCAGTGGGTGCAATGTTCTTTGCACAACTATCCAAAGGAGATAGTTGGGCATGTACCTCTCATATACATATATGCTTGCACATACAGATACAAATCCCTTACAGTGCCTGAAAACCAATTGCAGCTTGTTAATGATTCTTCTTTGATAAGTGGCTCATTTTGAGGCAAAGTATTCAAGTGCTGCAGGAACTTTCCCCAATTGCCTGTACTTATACCCATTCTAGAGACCTCTAAAGTACTCAGAGTATATGAAGGAAATGTTTATTTGTTAAATTCATTCATTCATTCCCCAAATATTTAATGAGTGATTTCTAGTGCTGACCACTGTTCCAGGAGATGAAGACACAGAAATGAACAAAATAGACAAAAAGTTGAACCCCAAATCAATTCAATTTCCTGATTGGATCACTTTGGGTTGAATGTCTCCTTAATAACCCTCCATTCTTATACAAGAGTTAAGTAATTCTTACCATGGTTCTTAGGGTACCTTCTCATCCCAAACTCCAACACGTCCTTTTACTTAGTGAAATTTTATCTTATAGTTATGCCAACTTATAAGTTCATATCACGGGAGGGAGATACACCCTTTATAATTTAGAAAAAAAATAAAATGCAAAAATTTAAGATATACTCAGTAATAGCTACATAAAAAAGATGGCATTATCTAGACAAAGGCTTGGGAAGAATAAGCAAAAAGAGGAGAGTGTTGGGCTGTGATCACAAAGTGTGACCAGCAGCATCTGTAGCACTTGGAGAATCATTAGAGATACAAATTCTCAGGCCCCACCTCAGACCTACTGAGTCAGAAACTCTGGGAGTGAAACCCAACACTTTTGCTTTAAAAGACTACCTAGATGATTCTGATTCACCCTAGAGTTTGAGAATCGTTGGTATAGAGAGACATTGAAGTTTCTTTTACTTAAAAACATTTTAATGGTGTAGTTACATTATAGGTACAATTATTTTACAAAGCTTGCAGTGTTCCAGAGATGAGAGAGACCCATCAATTATTTAAGGCAGATCTACACTGACAAAATTGAATTGGTGACTAAGCCAGTAATTTGAATTTTTTTGGTTCAACAAGTTGTACTCTCTGAATTAGAAATGCTTAATCTTGGAGTCATTGGTCAACATTGGCCTAGGAGTCCAGACACAGCTGTTCACGCATCTGTGTTCTTGGGCTGGTAAAACCTAGCCTCAAATTAGGCTGATCAAGGCTTAAGCTATGCATCCTGGTCCACTGCCCGCTTGTTGATGGAATTAGAGCACTTTAGTCACTAAAAGAATCAAGCAGCTAACTAGATTTTGTACAACAACTTCCATGTGCTGGACACTCAGCCCAGTGCTGTTAGAGAGGAGGGGGTGGCTAGGACAGGGTGCCCCTGACCCAGAAGTCACAGGGAATTTTAGACTTTCCTCTGTGAGCAAAAGCACTCACCACCCCAGGCTTTGTGTGGCTGGTGCTGAATGACCATTCAAAGGACAAGACATTGCAGTAGTCTGGGGCAATCAGGGACAGCTTCACAGAGGCCACGTTGGACAAGGGGTTGGAAGGACTATGAATGTGAGTATGGTGTGCGTGTAGGAAAATCCACGGCATGTTTAAAGGTAAATTCTGCCTGCGTCATTTAGTAGTGGGAGAGAAGGTTGGAATTGATGTTTGAGCCAGATGGAAATGGACGTTGGATAGTATCCCATGGACAAGACAGGACCATTATAGGTTTTTCAGCAAGGGCAGGCTAAGGTGAAGATGGAGGTTTAAGATGTCGAGTTAAAAATAATTGAGTTAATCTAGACTTCCTAAAGCAGTCATGAGTCACCCAGGCTGCAAAATGGGTCCATTTTTCAGTAAAAGGGAAAAGGTGACAACAGCTAAGAAAACGGAGAACAGCAGGCATCCCAGTCAGAACCTGGCCCCAGAGTGAGAATGTACACGTGGACCACTTGGAGATGAAAAATACTTTCCTTGGGCCATCTATCATCATTATCATCCATGGAGACAGCACCCCCAACTAGGGCACATTTCTCCTAAAGAGAGAGGCTGGGCCCTGGGGATGCTGTGATGCCCAGCCCTCTTTGGACAGCCTCTCATGATTGACTGTTCTGGGCTCTGTGCCTCTCGAGAATGACTGTGCAGTAAGGCTGGGAGATGTGGAAGGCAGGGAGCACTTACTACTCAGTCAGAAGTAGAAATGTGCATGCAAAGACTCCAAGTCACGATGAAATGCTTGCTTATCTCCTTTATTCCACTGTGAGCTCCTTGAAGGTAGAATCAGCTTCCTAAGCGTGTGATCTTTAGTGTCAATCACAAGCCCAGCACACATTTGACTCTCAGTTAATGTTTGTTGAAAGAACGTACGAGTCTAACAGTTGGCAAATAGAATGTTTCCCCCCTTTTCTCTGTGCTTAAATCAGAATCTTTAAGAACCAGAAGTGTTCTTAAAGCTAATCCGAACACTTGATGTGAAAGTGGGGAGACTGAGGACAAGAGAGGGATAATTGCCTGCATAAAGTCTCCAATAAATTAGTAGGGGTTGTAAATTAGTATTATACTAATAACGTGTTGTCTCCTATAACAGATGGACTTCTAAAGGACTTTTTCAAATGGAAGATCCATTTGAAATGGAAGAATTACCTCTTCCAGATCCCTGGTAATTATCATCTTATCAGTGAAGCCTTCTATGATCATCCTGTTTAAAATAACATACTCCTTCTGGCACAAAAACAGACACATAGATCAATGGAACAGAATAGAGAGCCCAGAAATAAGCCCGTGCATATATGGTCAATCTATGACAAAGGAAGCAAGAATATACAATGGAGAAAAGACAGTCTTTTCAATAAATGCTGTTGGGAAAACTGGACAGCTATATGTGAAAGAATGAAACTGGACCACTCTGTTACACCACATACAAAAATAAATTCAAAATGGCTCAAAGATTTGAATGTAAGACCTGAAACCATAAAACTCCTAGAAGAAAACATAGGCAGTATGCTCTTTGGCATCAATCCTAGTAATATCTTTTTATTCCTGTCTCCTCAGGCATGAACAACAAAAGCAAAAATAAGCAAATGTGACTACATCAAACTAAAAAGCTTTTGCACAGTAATGGAAACCAGCAACAAAATGAAAAGGCAACCTACTGAATGGAAGAAGATATTTGCAAATCATATATCTGATGAGGGGTTAACATCCAAAATATATAAAGAACATATACAATTTAATATCAAAAAAAAAACAACCTGATTGAAAAATTGGCAGAAGATCTGAATCAACATTTTTCCAAAGAAGACACACAGATGACCAACAGGCAAATGAAAAGATGCTCAACATCACTAATCATCAGGGAAATGCAAAACAAAACCACAATGAAATATCACACCAGTAAGAAATGAAACGTCACACCAGTAAGAATGGCTACTATCAAAAAGACAAAAAATAGGGCCGGCCCAATGATGTAGTGGTTAAGTTCGCATGCTCTGCTTCAGCAGCCTAGGTTTGCAGGTTCGGATCCCAGGCATGACCTATACTACTCATCAAGCCATGCTGTGACAGTGACACAAATACAAAAACAGAGGAAGACTGGCACAGATGTTAGCTCAGGGGCAATCTTCCTCAAGCAAAAATAGGAAGATTAGCAACAGATGTTAATTCAGGGCCAATTTTCCTCACCAAAAAGAAGAAAAAAAAAAGATCCAAAATAACAAGTGTTGGAGAGGACATGGAAAAAAGGGAACTCTTGTGCACTTTTGGTGGGAATGTAAATTGGTGCAGCTACTATGGAAAACAGTATGGAGGCTCCCCAAGAATTAAAAATAGAACTACCATATGATTCAGCAATTCCACTTCTGGGTATTTATCCAAAGGAAACAAAAATACTAATTCAAAAAGATATATGCATGCCCATGTTCATTTCAGCTTTATTTACAATAGCCAAGATATGTAAGCAACCTAAGGGTCCATCAGTAGAAGAATGGATAAAGAAGATGTAGTATATATACATACAATGGAATATTATTCAGCCACAAAAAAGAATGAAATCTTGCCATTTGTGACAACATGGATGGACCTAGAGGGGGTTATGCTACGTGAAATGTCAGACAGAGAAAGACCATTATCACATGATTTCACTTATATGTGGAATCTAAAATACAAAACAAATAAGAAGACAGAAACAGACTCATAGATAAAGGAAGGAAACTGGTGGTTGCCAGAGGGGTGGGAGGTTGGTGGGCAGGTGAAATAGGTGAAAGGGATTAAGAGGTACAAACTTCCTGTTATAAAATAAATAAGTCATGGGGAGGTAATGTACAGCATAGGGAATATAGTCAATAATATTGTAATAACTTTGTGTGATGACAGATGGTAACTAGACTTATCTTGGTTATCATTTTGTAAGGTATATAAACATCAAATCACTATGATGTACACCTGAAACTAATAGGATATTGTATGTCAATTATACCTCAATAAAAAAGATTTAAAAAAGTAAACAAAGTGTAATAAAATAACACACCCCTTCCTCTACACTCGCCGACTCCCACCTCACAACCTGGCATTCCTTCCCTCCCTCCCCCCATCCACTCTACTCCATTTTTTTCCATAGCACTTATCGCTATCTGATATTCCACATGTTTTATGTGTTTATACTTCTCTTGTGTGCCCCAGCCCCCAAGAATGTGATCTCCATGAGGGTGGAGGTTTTGGCCATTTTAATCAGTTCTATCTCTATTACTTAAAACACACCTGGTACATATCAGGCATTCAATACACATTTGATGAATGAATGAAGAAATTAATTTTCTAGAATGCAAACATATTCCCTAAGAATCTTGGTCAATTATAATTTATGTCTTTACATGATGGAGTGATTATACCATGACAGTAATTCCTGGAGAGGCAGGAGGCTCTGACCAAGAGCCCTCCAGCTACAGGTGTCCAGGACAACTCTAGGACCTGTGCCTGGCCAGGCTCCGTGCAATGGAGCAGAACAAACCCAAGTATACCTGACACTCTAATGTTGTTTGCATGTCTGTTGCTCCTACTTAGCTGAGGGAACCTTGAGGACAGAACTGCCTGTATTCCTTGCTGAACCCCTAAGACATAGTAGGACCTGACAAACTCTAGATCAGGGTAGTAGGGTAAAACATTCTGCAGTGATGGAAATGATATGAATCAGTGCTGACTGAAATGGAAGCCACTGGCCATATGTGGTTATTAAGCACTTGAAATGTGACTAGTGCAGCTCATGAACTGAATTTTTTTTTACTTAATTTTAATTTATTTGAATAGCCACATGTGACTGAATGCTACTGTATTGAACAAGGTGGCTCTAGATTTTCAATATATTTACTGAATGAATAACCACAACTGGTTTAGTTGAAAAAAATCTATTGTCTCAGTAAAAATATCAGTAATTTGGAGGAACTGAGTGAAAGACTTAGATATTAGTCAAAAGTGGAAATTTTTAATTATTTAAAATAATTACTCTTTGCCAATATCAAGCATATATTTGATGTTTTTCCTCCAGGCCTAATCAATACACAGGAATCAAGATGATTTTTATGTTGTTTGATACTGTAATGAAGAATTTCCCATGACCTTGTATTTTCTACCACATTATGATTATGAATATCATAATTTTTGAATGTACCACCACTTATTTAATTACTTAGTTGTATCTTGTTAGATATATATGTTGATTTCAGTTTCCCTGCTACTATAAGCAAGAGTGTAACAAGTACTCTTTTACATAAATCCTTGTATACATCTCTGATTTTTAATTTTGGCTAAAATAATACAAGTGGAGCAAAAGAGATGAATGTTTTTAAGCCTTCAAAAACTCAAGAACATAGTTTTGATAACATCCTCTACATGTTCCTTTGATGGAATTATCAGATGGGTTTGTCACGGAGTGTTCTTAGTTGATGGCTCCTGTGTCTATGGATCCTTTGAAGCTATTGCAAGAATCCTTCTTACCACCGTCCCTTCAGGATTTGTACAAATATTCTTTTCCCCATGACTGGGGTTGAATTAATGCTATGCCGCTGCAAGGAAACCTAAAAGCACAGGGCCTTAAAAGAGGTAGAGGCATATTTCCTTCTCATGTAAAAATATTAAAATAAGAAGTGTGTCCCACCATCCCATAAATGTGGCTTCCAAGATTGGTGTGATCATAGACAGCTACCAAAACCATAGAGAGGATAAAGGGCTAGGAACCCAGGGTGAGAATTCTTAGGAGATGACCTGAAAGTTGCATGTACCACTTCTGCTTTCTGTTCACTGGCCTGAAATCAGTCAATGGCCAATCCTGGCAACAGAGGAGAGAGTTGTCGAGTCCTGTTAATCATACATCCTTAATATAGTTTTACCTATTGGTTATATCTCAAATCTGTCCACTGATCTCTCCACCACTGCCATTGCCTTCTTTCTGGCCCCATCATCTCTTGCTTAGGTTAGCGTAACAACCTTCTAACCGGTCCTTATTCTCAATCTTTTCCTCTTCTACTTCATCCTCTGCATACATAGCCAGAGTGATCCTTTTGAAATATAGATCTGATCACAACACTCTTCTGCTTAAAAATTTAAATGGTGAAACATTTACTTCAGAGAAAAGAAATTTAAAAAGCTAAACACCTTCTAATGACACCCAAGGCCTATTTCTTGGCCCTACCCAATTCTCCAGCCTCATATTGCTCAAATGTCTGGGATGCAGCCACGTTGGCACATATTTGGTCTTTTAAGGGTGGAAGAAATGCGGGCTAAAAGCTAAGTCTTTGACAGCTAACTTCTCTGGAATATAAAGTGAGAAAACACATGTGTTTTCTATCACTCTAGCAAAATTCAGCATTTGTCCTCTCTTCGAACAAATGTGAAAACTACCTGTTTGAGGCCTATGGTTTCCCAGGGCTTCCAGAAACCCAGTTCTTTACTCTGTAGAACTTCTTGGGATTTTAGAGATTATATGTTGAGAGACATATGTTCCATCAGAGTTCACTCCTGAGACCAGCCTGCAGAGCTGACCTGTCCCATGATGTGCTCTCACAGAAAATAGAGTAGGGTTTCATGTATATTGATTTTTTACATGCAGATCTCTGGTACTATTTCAAACAAAAGATTGTCCTAAGGGGCCAATGAAGAAGATATTTCTTACTGCTCACTTAATTGATTGTGAGTAAATAACTATTCCTCTCTGAGCCTCAGTTTCCCTATATGTAAAATGAGGATGTTGGACTAGGATGATCTCAAAGGTCCATTCCAGCACCATAAGGAGATCAATTCACCCATTCAATAGTTATTTTTGGGCCCCTACTATATGCCCAGAACTATTCTACGTCATGAGGATATTGTGTTGAAACGATGGACAATGAACATGTGAATGAGCTTTAATGAAGATTATATTCTAGTTGGGAGTGGAGTGGTCAAATAGACATACATACAGTCAAACAATACAGAACCGATCAGACAGTGACGGCTGCTATGTAGAAGATTATTAGAGGATGGCATGATAAACATGAAAGGCTGTCTCTGAGTGGCATTTAGGCTAAAGGGCAGCCATGCCAACATCAGGCAAAAAGTGTTCCATGCAGATAAACCATCAAAAGAACTGAGATTAGTGTGTTTTGTGAAATGAGAGAGACCTAGAGAGTGAGGTAAGGTTGAAAGTGGTCCTAGAGCAGGTAAAAATTAGTCTGGGGCCAGATAGTGTGGGATATTTATACCAGGGTAAGAGATTTATCCTAAGTGCTATTGAAAGTCCCTGGTGGACTTTAAGCTTGGGATAGATAGACCCTTATTTAAGTTTTGAAAATATCACTCTTGGAATTGTATGAGTATGACTTATGAGGGAGAAGGAGTAGAAGGGGAGGCTACTTAGGAGGTTATCATAGTCATTCACGAAAAAGATGGAGGGGCATGGATTAGAATGGAAGTAGTAGGTGAAGAAAAGTGACCAAATATGAAACATGCTCATGGAGTGGTTGCAGAGAATGAGTAAAAGGAAGGTCAAGGATATCAACTGGATACGGTGGGGTCATTTTCTGAGATGATAAAGACTGGGTTTAAGAGAACGGAATTCAGTTTTGTCTTTGTTTTTGAAACCCATAAACTTTGGGAAACCAATTACACCTATAAGTGTAGATGTCATGTAGCCCATTGAGAGGGGTCTTACTGGAGATTAAGTTTGGAAACCATCAAACTTACAGTTTGCAAAGCTTACAGTTTTGCAAGCTGTAGACTGGATGAGATCATCTAGGGAGAGAGCTTAGGTAGAGAGAAGAACAGGTCTCTTAGCATTGGGGCATTCCTTCATTTAAATATTTGGTAAAGGAGAATAATCCAGCAGAAAACACTGACATACAGCAAAGAATGAGATAGAAGAAAAATCAGGAAAGAATGGTTTCACTAAAGCAAGAGAGCAGTGTTTCAAAATAAGTGCATTTGTTCTGAATGCTTTTGAGAGGTTGCGTAAGACAAAAACTGTGAAGGAACTATTGGATTTGACAACCTGGAGGTCATTGGTGACTTTGACAAAAGCAACCTCAGTGGCATGGTGGGGTAGGGTCCCCATCAGAGGAGATTAAGTATAGAAAATGGAGTGAGGAAAAGAGTGGAGAAAGCAATTAAGTAAAATGGTTGTGAATCGGAGCAGAGATATAATGGGGATGCGGGGATGAAAGATAGCTTGGATTTTTTTGAAGATAGGAGAAATTACAGCATGATTGTAAGATGATGGGAATGATGTTGTAGAGAAAGAGAAACTGATGGTGCAGCAGAGGGACGATAGTTACAGAAGAGAAATCTCAATTAGCCAAGTGGAGATGAAATCTCAATTAGCCAAGCCAACACCCTTACACAAGTCAGGGTGTTGCCCTGGGACAGGAGCAGGCACACTTCTTCCAAGGTGACAGGAGGGAGACAGAGAGTGTGGGCATTGACAGAGAAGGATGGGAAGTTGTGTAAATGAGCTCATCTCTAATAACTTTTATTCTTCAGTGAATCAAGGGGTAGGTCATGGAGGAGGAGCAGGTGGGGAAGCAGCGAGGCTAGAGAGGGAGAGTGAGGGGAGCCCAATGAGAAGCAGGGAGATTACAGGGATTTATCATCTCTCCTCATTATTTATTTACAAATAAAATCAGCAATGTGTTCAGGATTCAAAAACCTGCCAGATCCCTTCCATATATTATATCTAATTATCCCAATCACAATCCAAAAAGGCAGATATTACCTCCACTTTACAGAAAGCAGGCTCAGAGTGACTAAATAACAGCAAGATCTTATCTTTCTTCAAAGTCTTTACTTTTTTGAAGCCTCACTATCAATGAAGATGCTGGCAAGATAAGGGTTATCAATTCATTTATCAATTCACTTCAGCAGGCATTTCTCACCACCAATTATGTGTTAGGTTTCTGACTTCCATGGAACACTTTATCTTTATACTTCCAGTGATACCTCCCCCCCACCCCCAACCTGTTTCTAATCACTCTGTTTGAAGAATCTGGGCTCTGGAAGCATAGCAGTGACTAAGTTACAGTCCTTCTTTTTCAGAGGGTGCAAATAAATGAGCAGGCAGAAGTGTGTGCTATTACTGTACTGGGTCCAGGGAGTGGTGAACACAGCCTTGTGGGGGTCAATGAGGGCTTTCAGAGGAGAGACAGCTAAGCTCTAGATCCGGTGGATGCTTTTGCCTCATCAACTTTCTTCTCTTCCATGTAGCCCATGTATAGAGGCTGAGCACCAACCTTCACTGAAATCCGTCCCCATCCTCCAGGGAGTGACCTTCCTGAAAAGCTAACTCAATCACACCATACTCCCCTGCTGACGAAGACCTTCCAAAGGAACTCGAAACACAAATTCTTTAACTTAGTATGATATTCAAGGCCCTCTGTGATTTCACCCCTTCCCATCTATCTCATCTATTTCCTTCATCTCCATACCCCTTTCCTGCCCACTGCGCCCCTATCACCTCATTCTACATAATCCATCTCCAGCCAGAACTTTTGCAATTTTTGTTTCCACCAACTTTTCTTTAGCTTTCCACCATTTCCTCATATTGCTTCTCAACCTGGAAGACCCTTTCATCCCAATTCCCATATGGCTACCTTCTTTTTGTTCTTCAGGACTCAGTTCAGGTGTTACATGTTCCTGGGTAGTCTTTCCTTGATAATACGACCCCCCCCCACACACATATCCCCTCTTCTCCTCTCTACCACCAAGTTCCCACGGGATCCATTCCTACCTCTGCCTAAACCTCAACACGCTAATTGTTTGCCTGTCCATTTCCCTCACTGTACTGCCAATTGCTTGATACCAGAGATGTGTCTTATTAATCACCCAGAATGGTACCCAGCACGTAGTAAGAGCTCCATATATGTTTGCAAAATAAAGAGTAAATGGACAAGTAAATGAGCAAATTAATGTTAATAGTTCTTCCAAACTGGCTTTGTGTCCTTAGCCTCCACGTATTTGGGTATGCTATTCCATCTATTGAAGTATTCTTTTCCCTTTTCCATCTTTTGCTAAGTCCACTTGGAAAACTCCTATTTTTCCTGAGGCCCAGAAAATTTGTGATGCACCAATACAAAGGCTTCTCAGCAAAAGAGGTCTCTCAAAGCAAGTGTCGCCTTATTATAAACTAATTATCCCTGGATCATTTGTTTTGGGGTCCTTGGAGAAAGCAGGCTTTTTTAAAGTGGTTTTGAATACCGAGTTTCAGTCCTTTCAGGCTACTGTTGCAGAAGTTTAGATGTACATTCCAGAAGGTCAAGGATCTTTTAAATGTCAGTACATACTTCCCTTCCCCCACCAATCACTCCCTTGAGAATATTCTATTTTATGAAGCATTTTTTAAACAAACCTACACTTCTGGACCAATTCATCTGCAATTTGCTATACTTCACAGGGCTCAAAGCCCCCGCGTGCCTAAACTACTAGGAAAGATTTCTGGACACGTCAATAAAAGTATCCTAATGAACAACAGCTGCAAAGAACATGTCTTTAAATAAATTGATTCCAAATTTTCCTGCACATTTCTGTGATTTTGCTTTTTAAATGGGCACCGCTGACTTTATGCCTGGCTATCTAAATAAAAGCTGAGAGAAAAAAATCATAAATTGTTTCAAAAAAATTTAGTTGTCTTGCTTTTCTTCCCCACTCTTTGTTTGAAGAGGTTAATGTGCGTTCACATCGATTACCTCACTTCTGCTTGTAATAGCTCTTTGGAGCAAAAGGAGGCAAGTTATACATCTTCTCCATTTTGAATGTGGTACAGAAAGTTTACAGACTTGTCCAGAATGGGGATCAGGATTAGAACTCAGATCTCCTGATTTTGAGGATCATGTTCAGATCCTGGGCCCCATTATCTCTTAAAACAAAACCAAAATTATCCCCCTACCTGCAGAGAACACATATGATGAGAATATCTGTGCTATCCCCTATTCAGGCTCCATGAACTTCCTATCTAACATATATGAGTTGTATTTGGTTCAAAGTTGGTGTTCAATTATAAAATGAAATGAGATCAGAATTTTTTCCTCCAAGGAGTAAAACTTGCCAATTTATTTAATTCACAAAAAACTTTTTATATCAATTATTTACCATCTGAAATCATATTTAAACTTTAAATTATATTTAAACTTTATAAAGAATGAACTCGTTTTACAAATCATGAGTAAATAAAGAATTGCTGCATGAAAGAGGATTGAGATAGATGCTTCCATTTTGAGTTTTAATAGCATAGCAGATGGTCATTTTTTTCTTACACAGGAGGCTAGAAATCAAAATTTGGCTCCACAGACACATGACTTCCCCTCTCTGGTCTACTACTCTGGACATCTGGGTTTCCTGTGGATTGTGTTCAATCAGCAATGTTGAGGTAGTAAATATTTCACCATCCAGTTCCCCTCTTTTATTCTTCCTGAATAAAAGGAGAGAGAGCATGGTAGATTCCCATCTTGAAAATCCTCCTTCTGTCGCCTTGCACACATTGCCCCTACCATTTGAAAAAGCAGTTTGTGACAGAGTTTTGTTGGAGCTAAGACAAATGCATAGTAGTGGGAGGTAGGATGGAGGGAGGGAAGGGTTGAATTAGGACCCAGAAATGGTTGAGTAGAACAAAATGAAAAGCTGTTCCCAATTTGAAAAGTGAGTTGACGTCTGTTACTCTGGTATGCAGTAAAACATGTTTTTCATCTAAGACATAATAAAAGCTACAAGCATTTTACACTGTGCATTAAGAGCTGCATGTTTAAGGGAACATCTTTTCATATAGAGCACGTACGGAGTTCTCTATTTGATGGTACTTTTGAAAATTTTATTATTATGGTAGATGAAATATCCCCCAGTCATGGCAAATCCTAAACGAATTGACAAAACACCTTTGTAAAAATGACTGTTATGGCATTTAGGCGTTGCATTTCTTCATCTGTTTTTATAAATACAAAATTTCTGTTCTAACTGAGCGTGGGACTGGACTACATCATTGGGAGAGCATTAATAGGGGAGCTAGCATCTGTGACGTGTAAACGACCCGAAAGGTTAACATGGATCAAGATTTTGAGGTGATAGTGAAAGGGAGATAGAAGCAAGGAGCTCATTCTTGATATTTTCTGTGGATTAGGAAAAATGTTTATGTGTTGAGCATGAAGTCAAATGGAAAAGGGTCCATTCACATTGTATGTTACATAAATGGTACCCCCTAGAGTTGTAAACTTGAAGTGTCCCTGTTGAGAAGGACAAAAATTTTAAACATCTGTTGTGTAGAATCAGAAAGATAAGTGTCTAGGAACACTTCTTTCTTTTGCCTCTGTGATTATTTCTTTTTTAAAATTCCTTCTTAGTCTCTTTCTCTGACAATTCTTTCTTTACCTGTCTCCTTTTGCCTCCAGCTTTACTGAGGTATAATTGGTGTCTGTTCCTTAAATGTTGGTGTTCTCTTGGATCCCTTCATAGACTCACTTCTCTTCTGTCCTGCACACTCTTTCCACACAATCTCATCCACATGCAAAGTTTTAACTACTACCTACGTATTGATGACTTCAAGTCTCTACCTCCAGACTTGCCTCTCCAAAGAGCTTCAGCTCTGTGAATCCACCTGCCTCTTGGATATTGAGCTCTATCTGGATATTCCCTGGTCCTGTCCTCAATATTTCTTGAATCAAACTAATGGTCAATCCATAACCCTGCTCTTTTACCTGTCCTTCCCAGTAAATTGCCCCATCATCAGATTAGTGTAGTCCAGAGCCCCAGACTAAAAACTTGTGGGTTATCCTAGGCTGTTTCCTGCCCAGTACTCTGAATATCTGATCGGTCATCAGGCCTGGGAAATTCCTCAAGCCCTTGCCCTCTTCTCTACACCCTTGGCAGCTGCCTTAGCTCGGGCCTGCGTTATGTCTTGCCTAGTCTAACTGCTTGTAGTTCTCCAATCTACTCATGATTTCTACATTGCAGCACCTTATGCTTAATGGCTGCCACATAACTGGCATTCAATCATTGTCACTTGAACCAATGACTAGCTTAATGTTGTCTGCATTGAGTACTGTGGTTTTGATGATTTCACAACCAAGAATATTTACTGATAATTAAAAAATATTTGTTTGAAATTTCTTTATTGAGCAACTGAGTAAATATATTCCCTCTTGGCCCTTCATATTATATAGCCTCAATCTAGAGGATGCAAAAATATATGAAAAATAAATTTCATGTTAAATATATAATTCATATTAAGAATGCAAAATGAAAAAATTATAATAATGACTATAAAAGCAATCATTTGAATCAAAAACTAAATTTTTGGTACTAATAGGACCAAACCAATTCAGAAATGAGAGATTCGTGAGGTTTAAAGTAGGCCAGGCAGGCTCTGTGGAGGAGGCAAGACTTAAATAGAAGACAGGATTGTCAGATAGGGTAGCAGGAACAGGAGGGTGCTTTGCAGGAGTTTAGCTTGAACAGGAGCATGAAGATAAACAGGATTTATTGCTGGCACCATTAGGAAAATAGGGCAGTGGTAACATGTATGTTGAGATTATAAAACTAGTAACATGTTGATATTTTGGGGAGAGGTACTATGGTACAGTAAAAGAGCTCTGGTATTGAACAGATTTGGCTTCAAATCCAAGCCCAGTACTTCTTAACTGGGTGACTGAAAAATCTCCCTAAACTCTCTGAGCTTTTGTTTTCTTATCTGTAAAATGAGGGTAATAATCTATATCACGGTATTGTATGGGGATTAAGTGTGAGGATATATAGAAGTCATAAGATACTTATCATCTGACAAGACCTCTGAGCTCCAACAAATGTCCTGGCCCAATAGGAATATTATAGCTCCTGGGCATGGATGCTCCAAGGCCACCAGATCTTAGGCAAATGTCATTTGAAGATCAGCTCTTGTTATAATATGATACTGACAGCTCTCATGGTGGATTTTGAATAGATATTACATGCTCCAGCTTTATCTTTCTCAAAGCATAGACTCCTAGAATGTCAGAGGTCACCAATCCAGGCCTCAGGCTCTCCTTTTTCTGCTTTCAGCCAGGGTAGCTTTGCTTATTGCTGCTCCGCATATCGGACATACAAAGGGCTCTGCAGCTGGTCCAACTCCATCATCGTATCCACAGGTAAATCAAGCTCCATGTCAAATTTATTATGTTTTTACAATTGATCGCAAATGGCATTTATAAATCACCTATTATTCTGTACTCTTCAAATTAATAAAGTGATCTCATGCACATGGGTATATACATAGAATGGTGTTCTAGACAGTTAAAATTATTCATGAAGGGGCCGGCCCGGTGGTGCAAGCAGTTAAGTGCGCATGCTCCTC